>NC_083223.1:62049019-62705252 GCF_032191835.1 Heteronotia binoei
CCAGGCAAACCCGATCTTGTCAGATCTCAGAAGCTAAGCAGGGTCGACTCTGGCAAGTACTTGGATGGAAGACCTCCTTGGAATACCAGGAGTTGGGAGGATGGGGGAGGCTTTATTCAGCCATCTCCCTGAATGTCCTCCAGGCTCTCAGTAGGGGTCAGTCACCAGAGGTCACTATGACTTCCAGGTGTGCGCGCACACACACACACAAATACAAAAATACCCCCAAAAAGGGGGGGCAGGAGAACTGTAATAATGTTTTGAAGGTTTCAAACCATGATGAACTTGTTTATTGTTTATGCCATGGATGGCCAAGCCAACAGTGCAATCTTAAGACCAATTGATTTAGACTCTGCTTAGAATTGCACTGCATTAGAGTTTAAGGAAGAGATATGCGCTGCTGCATTTCTACACTTTATTTGGCAAAAATGCATTTTCAATGAAAGGTTAAGATATTTAGTATTGATTTTGATTTGCATTCCCTGATAACTTCGGGAGTCTGTCATAATGATAATTCAGAAACAAATAAGGGCTGCTTCAAATGTTAAGGACTGTAAAAGGTATAGGTAGTCTCCTCTGTGAGTACCAGTCATTTCCAACTCTGGGGTAACTTCTCATCACAACGTTTTCACTGCACACTTTTTATGGAGTGGTTTGCCATTGCCTGCCCCAGTCATCTATGCTTTATCCCCAGCAAGCTGGGTATTCATTTTACCGACCTCAGAAGAATGGAAGGCTGAGTCAACCTTGAGCCAGCTACCTGAAACCAGCTTCCATTGGGATTGAACTCAGGTTGTGAGCAGAGCTTGGAATGCAGTACTGCAGCTTACTACTCTGTGCCATGGGGCTCCTTAGTAAGGACTGTAGCATGACAGAAATGCAACTCATTGTGAAATTACTATTTCAACAGAGAACACAGAAAAGATGTACTAGAACTAGTCAATGAAGCAAAGACATACCAGGACTAGTAAACAATATAAGGAAACTAATGATATAGTTTGACTTCAAGGGCACAATGACTTTAAAAACTTAAAACAGATCTGCTCTTGAAGGCAATTCTCAATGGTGTGGCATTTTCTACTGCCATTAAGACTCATAAAGCAAAGAAAATAAGAAAGAACATGAATAGAAGACATGAATAGTCAATGTGTAAGGCCATTTTTGTTCAAGAGAAAGCATAAAGCTTCACAAAACGCAACAAAGCAGATGCTGAATATATGCAACGGAATCCATTTGATAGATTTATAGTTATTCTACAGCTTCAAGAGTAAGAATCTTGAATTATGACTGTTTCTTGTACAAGTTTTGTGCCTATCCAGCAGAATTACCAGATACTACTGTGGTGTTCTGAGCTCCTAACAATCCAGCACTGCCTAAAGTCAATTGCACTGAAGTGTAAGATTGATGTTCAGTAGGACGTCATTGGAAGGATAATTAGGCATGTTTTAGATGGAGCAGCACAGAATTCTATGGACAGAGAAGCAGAAGAACTGTGATATTATTTCTCATTACATCAACTGTAGAGCCAAGAATATCTCAGCGTGATTATTGTATTTATCTGTCAAGGACATTATGTCTGTAAAACAGAAGCTGGGACCCAGACCCACCCAGCTCCATTGAGAGCCAAGTGGGCTGAAGTGAATACTTAAAGGGAACCATGCAGAACATGAACAGCTTCAGCCACACTGGATGGAATTATCTATTATTCCCCTGGAAAATTCCTCACATCTATTTCCTTGTAAACAATGAAAAATGAAGCCTAATATTTACATGCACTGAGAATCTAAAAACAGTAACTAAATTGTAATATGTAACCCCTATCTTGCCACACACACCACTCCATTTCTGATAATCTAGCTATGATAGGAGAAGCCATTTCGCTTAGTCTGTCTGCATGGGCAGAGGACTGTATTTTTTAGCTGCCTTACTTGTGGGTCATTGTTATAGGTTCTTCTATCCCAGTGTGGCTTTCTTCCCATAGGAGAAGCAGCAACACCAGGGGAGGTAAGCACCCGTGCTACTACAAAAATCAGATCATTCACCCCTTGCTGCAGGCACACAGCGATGGACCTCCCAAAAGTGGCTGCTCCCCTTCTCACATTGAGTTTGACCCTGAGTCTCACAGGCTCCATTAAGAGCAAGTGGGCTAAAGACCAGGGGCGTAGCTAGGGCTTTGGGGGCCTGGGGCCCAAGATTTATGTGGGCCCCCCTATGTGTGTGGCTGAGGGGAGGGGGGGGGCTTCCCTGCCTTAAGACGCCGAGTGGCATCTTTTCTAATGAAATAGAGACTGTTTGTAATTGTTTTTGGCACAATTGTTTTTGTTTTGGTCTGTTGCTGTGCAGCCACTCTTATTTTGTGGCTACCTGAACCCAGCTTCCGCCAGGATCGAACTCAGGTCATGAGCAGAGAGCTTTGCAGTACTGCAGCTTTAGCAGCGTTTCAACGGACTTCAATGCTCACTCTCTCATAAAGAACGCAAGAGCAATGTAACTCAGTTTGGCAGCATTTTTTCACTGGGAACTGCATCTACATTTTCAACAGTAACCTGACAGGAGAAATATTGCAGCCAGGTTTCTTTTTTTTTTTCAAACAGTCGCAAAAGGGCACAAAATATGTGGGTTCCCATGGCAGAAAATTTAAATGAGGACATCCCATGTCTTGGACCCTATTTTTTTTCCTTCCAAGCTCTTTTGCTCAAAAGTCTGTACATCTTACTTAGGAATAAGTTTCAGAGACATCCATGGGATTTGCTTTGGAGGAAGCACAAAGAGTGGGATTCAAACCCTGATCGCCAAGATCCTAGTTCAACACTCTAGCACAGGGGTGGCCAAACTGTGGCTCAGGAGCCATGTGCGGCTCTTTTACACATGATATTGGTGATATTGGATGATATTGGATTTATATTCCCGCCCTATATTCTGAATCTCAGAGCGGCTCACTATCTCCTTTACTGCCCCCCCCCCACCACCACCACAAGACATCTTGTGGGGTACCTGGGGCTAAGAGAGCTCTCACAGCAGCTGCCCTTTCAAGGACAACTCCTACGAGAGCTATGGCTGACCCAAGGCCATTCCAGCAGCTGCAAGAGGAGGAATGGGGACTCCAACCCGGTTCTCCCAGATAAGAATCCGCACACTTAACCACTACACCAAACATATTGTGTGGCTTCCAAAGCCCCTACCACCCATTGGCTGGCTTGGAGAAATCATTTCTCTCTTGAAATCACTTATCCAAACCAGCCAGCAGCTTGAATAATGCATTTAAAGTTAAAGTTGCTTTCTTTCAATCCCTCTCTCCTCCCTGCTCTCAAACATCTGATGTTCATTCTGTGCTGCTCTTACGTGAAGCAAGTCTGGCCCACCCCATGGGACTTCTCAGTAATCATGAAGCCGGATCGGGGCTGGAGCTCTCTAATGATATGCAACCCACGTGCTTTGCAGAGCCAGGCCAGCATCCCACCGTTCCGAGCGACTCTGCCTGGCCCCTTGCTCAAGGCTGATGCAAATAGCGTGGAAAGTCCTGCCGCGGCGGCAGCTGCGCCTTCCGAGGAGTCCTTTCTGCTAACGAGGGCTGCTTTCTGCTAACGAGGGCTGGAAGGCGCCTTTCCTCCGCTGCCTGTGATTGGCCCAGGGGCTCTCATTATGCTGATGACCCGCTCGCTCCTCCTCCTGCAGCCCTGGCCATCTGCCTCGCTTCGCAACGGGGACTCTTGTGAGCGCCTAAGTTGCAACTCCAGGAAACTGACTAAGAAGGGCGAGAAGGAGGGCTTGTCTTTTTTTTCTTTAGTTTTGCTTTGCTTTGCTGCATCTCGGTTGCCAAGGGGCCCCCCAGAGCCCCCAGACCTGGGGCAAGCCGCCCCTCCCGCCCCCCCCTTCCTACGCCACTGCTAAAGACAGTAGTTAAAGGTTGAATATAGTGATCAAGGGTTGAAGCATAAATAGATTCTTTGTACACCAAGTGCCATTTCTTTCCAAATACATGGCTGTTAAGTCAGAGTGGTGAACTGTGCCCTACAGTATGAAATTCGAATAGAGGAAAACTTTGTTAGAAGGGGGGGGGGGGAATAGATGTCTAACTGATTTATCTTTTTGATGTGTTATTATGTAAGTGAAAGCGTGTACGAATACAAATGAATATGTATGAATGTGGATAGCAATTAATGGGGGGGGACAGAAGTGGAAACAGCAATTATAGAGAAAAGGCTTTTGTTGTCTATCTATGAACTTTGCAGAGCAGCTCCCATCATTGTCTCACTTCTAGTGACCTGAGAAGAGGTACACAGAAATATTGCTCTTCCCTCAAAGAGTTACTAAGGGAAAGGGAAGAATCAATATCCAAAGTTAAGTTTGTCATCCTGGCTTGCTTGAATACTTAAACTAAGAAAATGATTATGGAATTGTGAATGGTGTGAAGTAGGGATGGACACAGACGGGAAAATCCTGGTTCAGTCTGGGGCTCACAAGCCAGGCAACCCTGGAACAAACCCCGGACTGAATCCCCAATCCCCAAACCCTGCCCAAACAGAACCAATTTGAGTAGAGTCAGGCCCTGCCTTTGGTGTGCTTGTGTTACCCAGAAGCAATGCATGGCCACCACTTCTGGGTGGCATTCAGCCCTGCCCTGGCATGCCTGTGTTTTCTGGAAGTGACACAAGCATGTCAGTGATGTGCTTGTGTCACTTCTGGAAAATGTGGGCATGCTGGGGGTGGGACCCAATACCACCCAGAAGTGGTGGGCATGCATCATGCTGAACGGAATCCTGAACCTGCCTAAAAAGTTCAGGGTGTGTCTGAGGAAGGCACCTTCCCTGGACCTTGGCTCATGAACTCTAAACCGGGCAAAGTCCAGGTCAGATTTTGGCTCAGAATTAGCCTTCCCAAGCCTCCCGCCCTGGCGGGAGAATACTGGATTTTCAGCCTCTTTTCCCGCTTTCCATAACTCTGGAAGCGGGGGGGGAGGAGGGGGGAATGGCGCCAAGGAGCATTTGCGTCGTCCGGGGAGGAGGTGCTGAGCCTGGCAAGGGAAATCTTGAGAAGGGAGGCTGGCTCGCCAGCGAGCGGGTGGAGGTGGCTGCCGAACGCAGGCGGGTCTTGACGGACTCCAATGCCCGATGCTTCTCCTCCTCCCTTCCCTTCCCACCCAGCCCCGTTGCAGCAGCTGTTCTTCCTTTTCGCAAGCTGCTTCCCGCGCCCAGTCAGCTGGCTGGGGGGGGGGGGAGGAGAGAAGCCCCGCCTGCAAAGGACCATGTGCCTTTGCACCTCCGGAGGCTTGATTGCAAGGCTCCACTTTGGGATGGTGTGACTGCTGCTGTAAAGAAGCTGGCAGCAACTCGTGAGTAGAAAGGCCAGTCCCTCGCTTCAGTTGCCAGAAAGGGGGGGGGGGGAGGGAGGAGGAGAGGGAAACGTCTTCATTATTCCCTATGTGGAGATCAATTCTCATAGGGTATAATGGGGAATTAATCTGGAGGTTTTGGGGGCTCTGGGGGAGCTGTTTTTTGAGGTAGAGGCACCAAATTTTCAATATAGTATCTAGTGCCTCTCCCCAAAGTACCCTCCAAGTTTCAAAACGATTGGACCAGGGGGTCCAATTCTATGAGCCCCAAAAGAAGGTGCCCCTATTCTTTGTTATTTCCTATAGAAGGAAGACATTTTAAAAAGTGTGCTGTCCCTTTAAATGTGATGGCCAGAACTCTCTTGGAGTTCAATTATGCTTGTCACACCCTTGTTCTTGGCTCCGCCCCAATGTCTCCTGGCTCCACCCCCAAAGTCTCCTGGCTCCTCCCCCAAAGTCCCCAGATATTTCTTGAATTGGACTTGGCAACCCTACTCAGAATTTGGGTCTGTGCCCATCCCTAGTGTGAAAAACCAGCTGAACTCTGGGTTAAACCTTCTAAGTAAATCAGAAAGACTTCTTCCAAAACATTTGTGTTATTGGAACAATTTCAAGAACCCGCATTTCTCTCTGCAACATGCCCAACTTCTGCTTCTGCATCAGTTAGATGAAATGCTGCTTGACATATGTATAATGATATGATAACAACATAACATGTAATTTCTAATGGTTCATTTTTAGAATACTTATTATCGATCATTCCCAAGGACTGGTGAAACTGGCCATCATCTGAATCCACCTGGATTGCTACCATGGAGACATTGGGTATACTTTGTGGGGAAAGTGGAAGGGACAGTGGGATATCTGATTTCTTTTTTTGCTTCCCCAAAGGTACTTTCATCATCTCCTGGAAATTGATTCCAGACTGTTAGCCAGATTCCAGACTGTTAGAGGGACCGTCTCTCCCCATATGAACCCCAGAGGGCACTGAGGTCAGTTGGAAAAAATAAAATGACTATCCCTGGGCCGAAAGAGATCAAGCTTCAGAATACCCGAGCACGGGCCTTTTCAATAGCGGCCCCCGCCCTATGGAATCAGCTTCCTGAGGAGGTGCGGGCCCTGCGGAACCTTGATTAGTTCCGCAGGGCCTGCAAGACTGCCCTCTTTAAACAAGCATACATCGACTGCTGAATTGCTGTTAATTAAAGATCCGCCAACATGGTCCTGTCCAAGGACCTGTGTCAACATGGAATTAATCACTTTAGCAGAAATTAGCGTCAGAATGTCACCATTGCTGCCAGATTAAACTAAATTATGAACTTTTAAATACATTAACGGGTTTTTATGATGTTAAATTTAAGTTTTATTGTTAAATTTAAAGTTTTTACACTTATTATTGTATATGTATAAGATGTTGTTAGCCGCCCTGAGCCTGCCTAGGCGGGGAGGGCGGGATACAAATAAAATTTTACCTTACCTTATCTTACCATGTCAGTCTGTAGTAATAAATGATACAGGAACCTAGAGGAACCTTAGAGACTAGCCAAATGTCAATATAAGCAGTAAATCATCAGAGCAGACTTCATCATATACACAAAGCAACACTACTGAACAAAGATTCATTTGGGAGAACACCTCAACCCTTGCAAATATGCCTTTCCATGGGCACTAGACAGCTGAATGTTCTCTTGAATGTAGGGTTCTTAACTCTGGCTTTGGAAAATTCCTAGAGATTTGGGGACAGTGCCCAAGAAGGGAGAAGTTGGAAAGGGTGGAAGCTCAGTGAGGGTATGATGGCATAATTTTGCCCTTCAAAGCTGCCATTTCCTTCTGAGGAGCTGATTTATGTAATCTGGGGGTCACACATAATTCCAAGAGAACTCTAGGATCCTTGAGGTTCATTGAGGTTCATAACCCTACTTGAATGGCAGACCCAAGTTCCTTTCCACATTGGGTACAGCACTTTTGTTTGTCTATTTTTGGGGAAATAAAACAAACTGTGGTGATGCAAGTGGTCTAGATAATCCTGCTCCTTGCAGAAAACAGGTTGACTGCTTGAAATTTGGGAGCAAAAGTGGCACTACAGAATACTGGTATTATGACATCCTCAGCACTTTACTTAATGCCCGTTTGATTCATTTCCTGATGGTTCAGCTTGGATAATTATTTCCTTATGGCAAAGATAAATTTGTTCAAGATGCTCAAGAGCAAGGGTTGTGGCAGTTAATTTAGTAAGCAGAGAGATAAAAAGCCAGAAGCATTGTTTAATTAGAGAGACAAATGGCAGTGGCCAAATTGTTTGACATCCAAGTGTTTTTGGCTCTGTATCAGCTTTTGTGTCTAGCCCATAGCTGTATAACACAGAGAAGTGTTTGGTATCCAGCCCAGTAGAACAGGGGTGCGGTCACACATCACATTAAAAGCAGGTGTGTAGCGCTCAAATTTGAACCGCTGAATATTGATTTGATGCAGGGCCGATCAGACGAGCATGCAAGAATGCAACTCATCCTGTTGTTGGGCAATCAGACATCCAATAGTATCACACTCTTTTCTTGGAGCATGCGTGATCAGATGGTGATTCCTGGGGAGGGGGAGGGGTCCACTGAACATGTGCCCAACTGTTTGGAGGTGGGAAATCAAACGTTGCTTCAGAGGCGGGGGGGGGGGAGGAATGGGGGGAAAGTTTCCAGAATTAACATTGCCGATTCAAACCAGGGGACTGCCAGGAACTACTTTCCTGGAAATTGGCAGTGACAATGAGATCTGGAAATCCTCCACATTGGAAATAAAAGATTTTTTTCCTGTTCTGAATAGTGGGATAACATTTCACCCTCCCCTCTGATCCTGTGTTGATCGGAGAAGCAGAAGTGTCACCTCAGATTCCCTGATGATCTGGCAATGCTGGGGCTTTAAAAAAAAAAGGTGGGAGGGGCAGTAAACATTCCAAGGGGCAGTATTGCGCATGTGCTGTCCAAACAGAAAAAAACTTTTGTGACAAAGGGCTGGACTTCCTGCACTATCAAATTAACGCGGCATTGATCTGGAGCAAGCCGGGATAACCCCAGATGAAGCTCAATTACCAGATGTGGATGTCTGGACGAACATATTTAATCCATCAGTGAGACGGAGCTGTGTCACCACTAATGGTACATCTGAACGCTCCCTAGAAGACCTTTTCTGATTCATTCTTTAGGGGTACTATTTATCATCTAAGCAATATTACATTGTCTGACTACAAAATTAATTGCAACACCTGGAGAAAACAGTGTGTTCACATCCACATCTTTTGAATATTACTGTCCTGACCAGCAAGTAGAGGTGTACAAACTGAATTGAAGGAGATGGATTGTTTACAACATTTAAGTTCATTTAATTTCCTTTGTTGTAGGTTTTCTCTTGAAGTCAATGGAAAATGGATTTCTGGGTTTAAGATCTTTGTTTCCCATCAATATGGAAGACATCTTCTGGAACTTTACTGTTCACTGAAGGCACCATGCCTGCCAGTTTCAGGAAGACAGGATAAAGGATAAAGTTTTATAAGCAATTAGGCTTCTTTATTGTTGGGAGGGCAGAAGCAAACAACTGACATCTCCAGAAGTTAGGCAGTGTTACAAAGGCATCAAGGAGTGGCATCTGACTCTTTCAAAAATCTATGTAACAAATCATTAACCCTGCCTTGGTCTTAGGCAAAATTCTTCATCTCTTGCTCATTATTCAGAATCTGTTTGCTTGGTGAAAGTCTTTTTAAAGCTGTATTCAAACACCTGAAGGAGTTTCTGGCTTCACATCTGAGCTTTGTTCATGATACCTAAATCTGAGTTTAGATGGTTGTGTAAAAAAAGGTTTTTTTATTTTAAATTTGAGTAGGCCTGTTTATATTGGAATTAAAGCAAAATACATTAGTTTGTCTGATAATAGTTTCTATTACTATTTTTTCTCCTGGGTCTAACTCCTTTCTTCCATACAACAGGCTGACATTCTCAAGGGTACCCCTAACTTAAGGTCATTGTCAAACTGTGGGCAGATAACGTGTCTCTGTTTTAGAAAGAGTTAAAATTATCACTTGAGAACATTATGTGAGTTCTCTGCTGGTTTTGGAATACTTAAGTGGTGCACATGCATGAATGTGTATGTGTGTGGGGTACTTTTTAAAAAACAACAACAACAGTTTGCTGGAGAGGGGATTAACTGTTATTCTTATGTATATGTGATCTGAAGCTTTCAATATTTTTATCATTTTTATTTAGAAAAAAATAATAACTGAAGAGAAACAAAAACACATGCACATTTAAGAGAAGAGACAAATGAGAAAGAAAGAAAGAAAGAAAGAAAGAAAGAAAGAAAGAAAGAAAGAAAGAAAGAAAGACATGTTTAACAAATTTTGAAAGAAAAAATGATGGTCAAATCTTACCTAATTGAGATATGGCAGTCAGTTTAACAGCCATTACATTTTGTTTGCATTTAATAATCCATTCTGTTATACCAGGAGTAGCATTCTTTCCCAGTAACATGCATATACTGTTCTAGCTGCTATTATTAAATTCCAGATTACATTACACTACTTTTTTTGAAACATAGGTGTATAGTTTAACATAATGACCTCTGGGATATAAGGAAATTCTCACTTTTTAAAAATACATTCCACCACTGATGACCAATATATTTTTTTTGCCCTCAGGCAAGACCACCATATGACCCACAGAGCTGGCAAGTATTGCAAGTGTTTCTATATATTTTTGCCAATTTATGTGGAGTCTAATGCCATTGGTAAAGCATTCGCTGTAAATTTTGTCTAAATAATAGAGAATACAAGACCTTGGGGGAAAATGAAATTCCATATGTCTTCTGGAATTATATAATTGAGATTTCTTTCCCTATCTGAGTTAGAAAGAGTAATTTACACTATGATTAACAGTTACACTTTGAACAATTCCATAAGCTTTAGAGAACATACGGTCACACTCCTGCATTACAATTTCTTCAAATGTTGTTAGTTTTCTATGTATATGCACCTACACAAAAAACTTTTGAGCTGTATATATCCAAACCATTTTAGGTTACCATTACTAATTTGTTGCACTACATCAAAGCCCAATATTTTATGGTTATCTATTAGTAAATTATAGGTATCGATGCTGTATAATTCCTACTTTGTCACAGATTTAAATTCAGAGTTTTGTATTCTGTTTAAGACTCTAACTGCTGAAGCTAACGGAGAAACGCTAGGAGATAATTTGTTCCTATATCTTCCCCAGAGCCTGAATAAACCATTTATAATCCAATTATCATTCTTATAAACTTTTTGCCTCTCAATTTTCCAAAGCCACAAAAGCATTTTTAGTGGCACTGTCACATAAATTTGTTCAATAGCTAACTCTGAGGAGTCATGTCTTCCACAGTTCCATTTTGATATCCATATCAGCTTTGCAGCATCATGATTTATTTATTTATTTTATTTCTATCCTGCCCTCCCCTATCAGGCTCAGGGCGGCTAACAACAGTTGAATAAATTTCAACTGTTAAACACACAAGAATAAATTTCTACATTAAAATCATAAAAATCATTCAAACATCTTAACATATACAATTTTAGTCCCTAGATAGCATTGCTGTTAATTCTTGGTTAGCGCTGTTTGCTGTAGTGTTATTAGATGTTATTAAGTGCCTTATGTTTCTGTCTAGGGTCGAGATAGATATTGATGCTGTGGGGTGGTGAAGTACTGGGCGCCTCCATTAGTATGATATAACATAATGTTGGGCATGCTGAGACCCCCTTTGTTATACATAAACTGAGTTATGGGCCCAGTTTATTAGATTTCTTGCTATCCCACACAAATTAATTTACCATAAATTGATGTTGTTTTAAAATTTTATTTGGGATTACTAAAGATAAATTAAGCAGCACGTAATTAAGCTCCTGTTAACTAGATGATTATCGCAGACTGGAATTCTAAAGGATGAGATTAGACAGGATAGCTCAGTGCTATGGCTAGAAGCAAAAGAAAAACACACAAAATGCCACCAACAAGTCATTTGCCACTAGCGTTGCCTATCCCCAGTTGGGGGCAGGGGATCCCCAGATTTACAGTCCCTCACCCTTCTTCATGGTTACCAGAAAGTGGGGGAGGGGGTTCCCATAGGGTACAGTGGAGAATTGATCTGTGGGTATCTGGGGCTTGGGGGGGGTGTTTTTTGAGGTAGAGGCACAAATTTTTCAGCATATCATCTGATGCCTCCCCTCAAAAAGTTCCCCAAATTTCAAAAAGACCCAGGGGGTCCAATTCTCTGAGCCTCAAAAGAAGCTGTCTCCTAACCTACATTATTTCCAACAAAAGGAAGGCATTTTAAAAAAGCACACTCCCTTTAAATGTGATGGCTAGAAATGCCTTCAGAGTCACAACCTTGGTCATGGTTACACTCCCAAACTCTCCTTGCTCTACCCCCAGAGTCCCCCGACAATCCTATTTGCCAGTAGTCAGGCCTCATATGGAGGTGGAGCTCCACAGAGCAGCACTCTAGAAGAGAAGCTGGCCCCACACTGGCCATGTTGTCCAGCTTCTCTCAAACAACACAGCCAATGTGATGCTAGCTTCTTTTCCTGGGTGGTTAAAGCTGCCCGGGACAAGAAGCCTCCAGGTGGGGTCTGCATGCAGCTGGGAGAGACCTCTCTGCGGTACACAGATCCTGGGCCTGCTTCTCTTCCCAGGAAGTTTAAGCTGCCCTGGAAGATAAGCCTTCAGGCAAGGTCTGCATGCAGTGGGGAGAGACTGAACATGGATCCTGGAGCTGGCTTCTCTTCCCGGGCAGCTTAAACCACCCGGTAAGAGAAGCCTGTAAGCAGGGTCTCTCCGCAGTGGGGAGATCTCTCCTTGCTGCATGGAAATCCTGGCTCCAGCTTCTCTTGCAGGGTGGTTCCTTCCTTTCTTCCTTCTTTCCTTCCTTCCTTCCTTCCTTCCCCATCTATTTGCATTCTCTCTCTGATTTTCTCATTAGCAACATATTTACATATGCCACACCCCTAATATGCAAATGAGTTATGCTAATGAGCTCCTGCACCTCTTTTTTTTACAAAATGACCCCTGCCGGGGGGCGTGGCATGCTCAGCTGAGAGGAAGATGTGTTTTGTTTGAGCTCCCGGTTGAATGCTAAAGGGAATTAAGTATTCCTTCTTCTGGTGATAAAAATAACAAAGCCTTGAAGACCTTAATATAAGCTGGTGATAATTGTGAAGTGGGAGTCTGGAAGTTGGCTAGAGGATAAAGTTTTAAACTAATTGGTGCTGAGAGAAACGGCAATGGCGACCTCGGACTCAGAAGCTGAAAGTGAAGTTAAGGTAATGAAACCAAAAGACTTTCAATTAGAAGTTAAAAAAGCGGTGGAAGCTGCCAAACATAGCATTATTAAGGCAGTTACTAAGATAGTGGATGAAAAAATAACTAATTTAGCAGATGCCGTTGAAGCCATGGCAGAGACTGTGAATAGTGCATGGGAAATGGCGCAGCTAAATGAGAAGAAAATTAACTTGTTGCAAAAACAGTCCAGACAGTTGAAAAAGCAAAATAAATACTTTAAAGATAAACTGATGGACTTGGAAAATCGGGCCAGAAGGTCAAATTTGCGGTTGAAAAATATTCCAGAAACGGAGGACATGGATAATGTGATTGAATGGATGGCTAAAATGCTCCCGGACTTAGGAATTTCAAGGGAAGTTTTTGATCGTATTCATCGAGTTGGGAAGCATACAGCTGAGTGGAGGTGGCCAAGAGATGTGGTAATGTGCTTTGGTAAATATATATTAAAGGAGCAGGTGCTTAAAGGCATGAAGGCCTTGGATAGGCATGATAAGTTACTGTATAATGATAAAAAAGTGTTGGTTTTTGAAGATTTATCACAGGAAACAATTAACAGGAAGAAAAAGTTAAGAGTGTTTACCAAGGTGCTGCAAGATAAAGGAATGAAATACAGCTGGAGAATGGCACCCTTTGCTCTGAAAATGGTGCATGAAGGAGTAGAGTTGTTTGCAGAAGATCAGAAGCAGATGGAGGAGCTATTTAAACGTGTGGGACTGCAGCTGCCTAAGGATTACAAGCAATTCCCTGACTTGGAGACAGAAGGGGAAAATAGTTTGGAAGAGGAATTGGGGAACACTCAGAAACAGAAGAAGAAGAAAAAGAAGGATGAAAAAAAGACTTGGGACTTCAGGGAAAGGACTAAGACTAAAAAATGATTAATGATTAAGGAAAGATGGACTAAGAAAGAAGGAAAGAAGATAAAAGGACCGGAATAGCTCAACATGAACAGTTTTTTTTTTGTTTTGTTGTTGTTGCTCTTTTTGAGCTTACAGTGTGGGAGAGTTGTCTTTTTCTCCCCCCCCCCCCCAATATGGATGTCAGTGGTAGCTGGATGTCTGATGTGTTTGGTGGTATGAATGGGAAGAAGAGGGGTATATGGTGGCTGATTGGGATGATGTTGGTATGTTTGGATGGTGTGATTGGGGTGTGGTTGGATGATTGGGATCTAAGGGGTGAATGGGTGGATTATGAATGGAGTAAGAAGGTGTGTGAATGCATATTGGGAAGAATTCTTTATACAAGAGATATGCCACGAGCATTGGCATATTGCATTTCTCTTGGATGGGTAGAATCGGTAATGGATTGTAGGTGGTGGGTAGATAAGCAACATCAGGTGGGGTTGGTTAAGGGTTGTTGGGGTTTAGAATTCCAGGCTGGTAGAGAGCAGAAGAGATATGGGGATGAGCTATGGTTAGGTATAATATGACAAAAAATGTTAATGTTATATGTACAACTCTTAATGTTAGAGGGCTAGGAAATCCAGTGAAACGGGCAAGAGTTGGGAGATATATTCAAGAATTAAAAGCAGATGTGGTGTTTTTGCAGGAGGTATATAATGGGGGGGAAAGAGAGATGAATTTTCCTGGATTTGGGAAAGGTAAGAAATTTATTGCTCCAGGCTCCTCGAAGAGCAGAGGGGTGGGAATAGTATTTAATTCCAAAATAGATTTTGTTGAAGATAAAGTAATGAGAGATAAGGATGGAAGGTTTATTTTTGTACAGGGTCATTTGGAGGGAGAGTCGGTGGCTTTAGCTTCTCTGTACCTCCCTAATGTGCATCAGTTGAATGTATTGTACAGATATTTGCAGAAATTTGAAAAATTTTCGCCCTATACTAAAATAATAGGGGGGGATTTTAATATTAACTTGCAAGGGAAAGGCAATGTTAAAAAAAGAAAGGCAGAGAAATTTAAAAGAGTGTGCGGGAAATTTGGTCTGCTAGAATTATGGATGGAAATGTTTCCTAATAATGATGTGTATTCTTTTTACTCTGCCGTTCATGGAACTTATTCAAGATTGGATGGAATCTTAGTCTCTCAAGAAATGAGGAATTGGGTAAAAGATATGGAGATTGGAATGATTAAGATTACTGATCATGCCCCTGTTTCAGCCTTTTGCAAATAGGTCATTGTAACAGATCTTATCATTGGAAGTTTAACCCATGGTTAGTGGCCGATGAAGTAAGTAAGTGTAATATTAAAAATGCAATGGAAAGATATTTTGAGGAGAATAGGAAATCAGATACTTCATTAACAATAATATGGGAAGCAATGAAAGCCACTATTAGAGGGGTGTGTATACAGAATTTGGTGAGATTGAAGAAAGGTAAAGATAGGAAGATTAAAGATGTGGAAGAAGAAGTTAGAGTATTGGAGGAGAAATTTAGGAAATCTAAGAAGAAGGAGGATAAAGAACAAGTAGTTAGGAAAAGGGAAGAATTGAATCTATTGGATGTTAATAGGACTACGTTAAAATTATGGTATAATAGACAGAAGTATTATGAGTTCGAAGGGAAAGGAGGAAGAATTTTAGCAAATAAAATTAAGAATTTTCAGGTAAGGAAAAATATTAAGGCAATCAGGAATGATACAGGGTTTTGGGAAACTGAACCTAAAATGATACTGGAGAATTTTATAGAATTTTATAATAAATTGTATGCAAACAAAGGGATTGAAAATGATGATATAGAAAAATTCTGTGAGGTGTTGGAATTTTTAGAATTAAGGGAAGATAGTAGGAAAGAATTAGATAAGGATATAACGGAAGAAGAAGTTAAAATGGCTATAGATTCTATGAATATGCAATCTGCACCTGGACTGGACGGTTTTAATGCGGTATTTTATAAGCATTTTAAGGATATATTGGTGCCTCATGTGACTGAATTGTTCCAAGGAATTTTGGATGGATCTCCTACACCGCCTACATGGTTGGAGTCGAGATTGGTGTTAATTCCGAAACCTGGGAAAGATCAGACTCTAAGGGATTCATATAGGCCAATTTCTATCACCAATATGGATTATCGAATATTTGCCAAGGTTATGGCAATGAGACTTAAAAAATGTATAACACAATTGATTGGGAAAGATCAATTTGGGTTTATGCCTCAAAAGTATTTAGTAGAGGCAGTTAGGAAGGTGATGGGTATGGTTTATTTAGCTAAAAATCAGGATTTGCCGCTTACGCTTTTGGCGTTGGATATTTATAAGGCCTTTGATTCTGTGGATGAAGATTATATTTCAAAAGTATAGGTTTGGGGAGAAATTTCAAAATGTGATTGAGGCAATATATTCTAAATCCAAGGCGTTGATAGGAGTTGGTGGATCAGTAGAAGGATATGTTCAGGTAATGAGTGGTACGAAGCAGGGATGCCCTTTGTCCCCTATGTTATTTATTTTAGCATTGGAACCTTTAGTGAATAAATTAAAAAAGGACAAAAGAATTATAGGCTTTGAAGTTCCAGATAAAGGGAAAATAGATGGGAATCTCTTAACAATGTATGCAGATGACATGATGGTGACAATTAAGGATGTGGAGCCTGCAGTGGCACCCTTAAAAAAGATATTACAGGAATTTGAGGAAGTGTCAGGGTTAAAAGTGAATTTTTCAAAATCTTCGATGATGTGTGTTAATGTAAAACCAGGGTTACAATTAGCAGTTTCAAAAATCTTGGGTATTCCCATAGCAAATAAAATGGTGAAATATCTAGGGGTAAATATTCCTAGGAATATTAAAAAAATATTTGAGTATAATTATAAAAGAATCTGGAGTGGAATTCAAGTTAAAATGAGAGACTGGAGGAAGAGGAAAGAATCAATTAGTACTAGGAATGCTATGGTTAAAATGTTTCTAGTTCCCAGGTTGACTTATTTATTTTATGTATTGCCTTGGCATATACCAGAACATGTACTGAAGAGGTGGCAAGGAGATATAGATAGATTTGTTTTTGCTTCAAAGAAACCAAGGACAGCTAGTAGGTATAGATATTATAGTATTAAAGATGGGGGATTCCCAATATAATTTACTATTATGACGCATATCAATTAAGGCACTTAATGACTTGGTTGGAGGGAGAGTTAGGAGAAGAGCTGAATGGGATAGAAAAGGAAAATTTAGAGGTAGTAGGAGGAAAGGAAAGTTTATTTGATAGAACGAAAAGGAAGAAGAAGATAGGTGATAAATTATCAACCTTTATGGGGCCCAGTAGGGTATGGGAGAAGTGGAAAAAAGAACTCGCTCCGGAGATATCATCTATTACTAAAATGTGGTATTATGATAAATTTGCTCCATTAAGAGGATCGCTGTCAAAGGAAGTAGGAGTTAAACTGAAGAGGATTACGATTCGAGAATTGAAAGAGGTTTGGGGTACTGATGGGGTGAAGAAAGAGGAGTATAATATTTTGAATAATATTAATTGGTTGTTAAAAAGTCAAATCTCCTCATTGTTGAAGGAGGAAGAAATTAAAAATATTGGTAAAAGAATTAATACTCCCTTTGAAAAATTGGTGAAAGAGTATGGAGAAGATAAATCAAAAATAGTTTCAAAATTGTATAAGATTTTATTAGGTACAGGGAAATCCCCGAGAGAATTTTTGAAGGAATATTGGGAAACAGATATTGAAGATAAAATTTTAGATGAAGATTGGGAGAGGATTTTTAGATTACCTCCCTTTGTTACAACATCTAGGTTAATGCAGGAGCAGGGATTGAAGATGATACAGAAATGGTATTATACACCCATTAAGATGTATTATATTTCTAAATCAGGGAGTAAAAATTGTTGGAGGAAATGTGGAGAAATTGGAACTTTCAGTCACATGTGGTGGGATTGTCCCTTAGTGAAAAAATTCTGGGTTCAGGTTGGCATAGAGATGACAAAGATTATGGGAAGGAAAATAAGTATATCTAAAGCAATGGCAATTATTAATTTGGATGGTGTGGGATTAGGATCAAAAGAGGATAGTAAATGGATTAATTTGATGTTAGTAGCAGCAAGACAAGTGATAGCAAGGAATTGGAAAGAACCTGAGGAACTGACAATTAATCACTGGAGGGATAAAATGAATAATATAATAATATTGGAGTATTTAATGATGAAGATACGAAGAATGAATGGATTAAAGGTTAGGGAACAAGAGGAGGGCTGGTTTAGAAAGATGGTGAGGTATCTGGAAAAGTTTAAACAATTTAAGACGATTGGTTGGTTAATAAGGAAATGAATGGATAAGAAGGTTAAATAGAGGGAAGGAGTTGTATTTGGATGAAATGTTTATAATTATAAATATATGGAATATTATAATGTATCTATGGCCTGGGACTCTCACAGAGGTGTAGTGGTGTTGGAATATATAACAATAAAATTTTAAAAATTAAAAAAAAACAAAAAAAATGACCCCTGCCACTAGTGATCTGGATGCTGTCAAGGGGTACTTGGGCAGCTTTATTATTCTTTGAAATGTTCTGTTGGGGGATGGGGGGGTGGCAGAGACAACACAAGATCGCCATTCTTTCTCAGCCGCCCGCATTCTAATGCCTAGAATCCTCCAGACCCAACAGAACCACAAATGCCTCCTGTAAAGATCCTCAGACTTACGGCTGGACCTGTAAGGGTCAGGCAGTCATGGGCTGAAAACGTTCTTTCAGCTAACTGCAGTCAGCTGTTGGGAAGTTCTACCCTGAGGCAGAAGAGGAGTGACAGAGCAAAAATGGTGTAGAAGGTACTGTTGGTTTCTCACAGGCTTGGTTATGCCCCCATAGGGCAAGATTGCTTTAAGCCAGTGGTGAGCATGAGCTGCTTATGAGATAATGTCTTTGGAGACTTCTTTTTGTCCCTACATGGTGTTGAATAATTGACATTATCATTTGATACTGTGGAATATCCCTCATTGATAAAGGATTTGAAACAGGTGTGGCAGAAGTCGATAGGACTTTTCCTTTCACAGCGGATATATCAATATAAGAAGCTTTTTCCAACATCACATCTAAGATTCTTCTTCTTCTTCAAGGAACAAGATGAGATTGGACTTCCATCAATTAATTATAATTCTTTAGATGTATTGTTAAAGTTGGACTTTATCTTGGGATTATACTGTTATTGTTATTGTTTGCATTACATGTCAATTTGTCACTATAACTTTAGGGTTGTGTTTTCATTGTAACCTCTAGATAGGAGCCAGAGATTTCCCAGAATTATTACTGATTCCAGCTACATTAATCATTTATTATTATTTGAAACATTTATTCCAGTTCTCCTGGAGCAAATGGCTGCTTTTGAGGATGGACAGTATGTCAATATACCTTAGCAAGGTCCCTACCCTCCTTAAACCCCACCCTTCCAGGTTTTTCCCTCAAATCTCCAGGTATTTCCAAACCCAGAGTTGGCAACCCTACCACAAATGTTCTGGGGAGGAGGCTACAGGTCATGCTCCAGACCCAGCTAAGGCCTTTAAAAGTGGGAAGGGTGGAGGTCAGCTCTGGTTCCCAGCTCAGAAGGCAGCAGAGCAAGGGAAGAGGAAGTGGAATAAGTAGTGATCAGCCCTCTCTGTTTGAAGCAAAGGAAAGCACTTCAACCAAGCTGGACCTGGAGAGTAACAGCCATGGCAGGTGTATGTGTGTGTTCACACACATAAGGGGATGGGTGGGTAGCATTTCTACTACCAACAAAATGTTTTGGTTTGAGTAAAGGGTAATTGTCTCCAGGAAAAGTATTAAATAGAGAGAAAGTACCTGAATTCCCTTACAATAATCTGGTATAGGGCTTTTTTGAAGACAGATATTTAGCTCTTCAATAACAGCAACAGCTACACTTTTATTTTAGTTCTTAAAATTCATCTGGAATGACTCTCTGTTATATACAACTGGTCTTTACAAAAAAAAAAAACCTCACAGAAGAAGCACTAAGTCTGCATTGCTTATAAAACAAGTGAACATTACTTCCACCTCAAAGGTCTTATTCACTCTAAAGATAGGATCTCATTTTCTAGAGAACTAGACTGTCTCTCAGTGTCCTTGAATGTTAGAAGGTAGCATTTGTACAGCAGGTTTCCCAAGTTATTTTTTTTCTTTTTGTGAATGCAAATTTTTAGTATAAAAATCTGTCAACATTTCACTTTTATTAAATAATAAATGAAAATAATGAGTGAAAAATAGCTCCATAATATTTATTTTAAAAATATCCTGAAGGTATCTTTTCCTTATATAACTTTTCATCGCTTACTTTTTGGGTGTGTATGCCCCTGACAACACAAGATGAAAGATACAAATTTTCCAGTCCGTATTACATGAAAGTGGAAGGTGAAAGGGTTTTTGTTGTTGTGAGTCACTCTCCAAACCAGGCAAGAGGTAATAAAGAATTTGTTCAAAAGGTTTTTGGACTTTATCCAAGATGGCCACTGACTTTAAGAAACCTGAAATCAGGCATCTTCTGAAGCAAATGACTCTTTTGTCAGTTTATGGTGGTAATTTAAAAAGAAGGTGGGGATAGTCTTATAAAAATGTCTTATTAGCATAGGCGGCTTGCCATTGTCTGCTTCTGTACAGAAACCCCAGTCTTCCTTGGGAATCTTCCATGTAAGTAGCGACCCTGTTTAGCTTCTGAGCTCTGACAAGATTGGACTACTTTGGACTCATAGGTCTGCTACAGAATAGATTTTATTGAACCTGAAAACTCCTGTCTCATCATGGCAAAGCAGCCTGTCTCTTGGGGGTATGTCTATGATGCTGTAAGACTCAAAAAGAAACTGCCTTCCAACTTGGCCTTCCAAGTGACCATTAACTTGTTGTTTGGTTAAATTAAAGATGTCTGTGGAAGTCACTGGGGGAAAGGAGGAAGAATAATTTACCTTTGAAATCAGAAGTTGCTCTATTCTAATCTGCAGTTTACTTCAGTACAGTACATAACCATCAGTATATGTAACTATTTGAATTTTAATCTCTTATTGTATGCTGCCATTCTTTTGCATTTTAATCTTTTATTGTATGCTACCCTACATGGCCAAGGACCTGTCTATCTAAGCGACCGCCTTTCCCTGTATATACCCCAGAGAGCACTGCGTTCAGGAGCCCAAAATCTATTATCCATTCCTGGACCAAGGGAGGCCAGGCTAAGCACTACACAAGCTAGGGCCATCTCAGTGGCAGCACTGATGTTATGGAATACTCTCCCAGAGGCCATAAGGGCCAATTCCACAGGGCCTGTAAAACTACAACAACTAATGGGGAGGGGGGGGCGTTGAGAATGCCACTTCTATGTCACTGAGCAATATCATTTGTAAGATCCCTAACAGGTTGACAGAAGAACTGAGATATTTATAAATCACCTGCGGCAAGTAAAAAATTTTATAGCACCATATGGTTAGTTTTAAATTGTTTATATATATTTTATCTTTTATTGTAATTTTAATGTTTTATTATGACTGTTAGCTGTACAGAGTCCGCTTGAGGAGTGGGCAGCATATAAATCTAAAGTAAATAAATAAATACATTAATTAATCAATCATTTTTAGGGTGGGGGGAAAAGGACCCATTAACAGGCCTGTGTGTTTGTCTGTTCCTAGAGGCAAGGCCAGCCTCTCCTCAGCAACTCTGGCTTTTAATGTCCTTCCTGGTTTCCATGAGAGGAAAGCTTGATAGGCCCAGCCTCATCCTTCCTCCTTAACTCCACAACTGCCCCCTCCTGTCTCCCTGGGTCCAAGAGGAAGTTAATGTTTTATGGAAGGGACTGGTCACCCCAACCTTGAAAAAGGATGTGTGGTACAGCCACCCTGGACCCAGGAGATCTCAATAATTATTGACTAGTCTCATATGTTCTATTCTTGAGGAATGTGATTGAACTGGTAGTGGCTAGACAACTTCAAATTTTCCTGGATGAGACAGATTGTTGGATCCTTCCCAATCTGGGTTTAGGCTGGTTATGGGACTAAAACAACCATGTCACCCTGGTGGATCATCTGTGCTACGAGATATATAGATGGAATGTGACTCTGTTGATTCTCCTGGACTTCTCAGTGGCGTTTGATATCTTCCATCATGGTATCCTTTTGGACCATCTTTCTGACCTGGGATTGGGAGGCAAGCAATAGCACCATGTGTTATTAAGAGGGCTAATAAATTATTTTTGTATATTATTATTTCTGTGTATTACAGTGGTTGTGGATAATGCCATTTGTTGATGGTGAAAGCCAAACCAGTTTTGAACAATGCACATGGAAGAGTTCACTTTGGGATCACTCTGCCACCATTATCAATAGCCCTTGGTAGTAGCTTTGGATAGAATCCTCAGACATAGATTTTTCTTGATGCTAATTTTCGTTATAAACATGCCTAGGTGAAGGTAGATTTTGCATATTGGACCTGAATACTGCAAATGAAAATTTCTTTGCAGTAATTGAGTCACATCGTACAATTATAAGTATACCATGGAGCAAATAACTTCACAAAAATATTCCATTGAATGTAATTTTATTGAAGACCTTTTGCTTGTATGTTGGCCTTAAGCAATAAAATTAGCATTTGGAATAACGTTGATAGAAGAATTAGGCTGTATTTTATCTATCTCATTTACTGCTCTGAGCAAAAGGGCAACTTTAAGGTTTCCACATGAATTTAATCTGTCTTGCTGAGAAACTTTTCATTATTTGTTTTCATTATACTAGCCAGTCTGTAATTTTCAGCAGTATGCCTCCAGGGTAATTTTAAAAAGATGACAATGACATCACGCTGGCCAGTTTCCAACCCCCTGGGCAAATGATTAAGAATGAAAAATGGTCATTAAACCTGAAGTTATGAAACACACCAATTACATGTAGCTGTACTCTACTTCATTTTATGGTATATTGCATCTGTATTCTAGTTGCAGTATTCAATGGGCAGGGACTGAAACTTCTGCATCCCCCCCCCCCCTCCAAAGAAACACACTCTGTTTTGCAAGACATTTGATTTAATGGCTTGGTAATCCTTCCTCAAAGGGGATAATGTAAGGTTGTGTATGTTTAGAAATGGCTGGGGGGAAAGAGTCTGAGAACTGATGCAATGGTTATAAATGAGCTACAAATCAGGAAGTCCCTGTTTAAACCTCCTATCAGCTGTGGCCTCAAAAGGCAGGGCCTTCCAGAGAAATTAAACCTGCTTCTAGATGCAAAACTGCATTAGGAACACAGCAGGGGAATGCAAATATGGCTCTAAGGAATGTGGTCTGATTGATTCTAAAAAGAAATCATTTTCACACAGGAGGATTTGAAAGTAGATTGATTTACCACAGGAAATCACATAAACTCAAGTTGTTGTTTTTTTTACTATCATTATGAAATGCTGAAATGGAAAATAAGGTTGCCAGGTCCAGTTCAGGAAAAAACCTGGGGACCTTGTGGGTGCAACTTGGAGACTTTCCCATTCCTTAAAATAAACAAACAAAAACACAGCAATGCAGTTCCTTTGAATAGTTTTTTTGCTCCTCCTCTTTTTTGCTTTCAAAGGGTTCCCAGCAGTGGCACTTCCACTAAATGAAAATGAACACACACACACTCACGCACAATGCAGCCAAAATAAATACAGTTTGAAAACCCACACTTCTGTGATCTTACTGGGGTAATTTACTCACGGGAGTTGCTGAATATAACTATGTGCTGTATTTCAACCAACTTCAGACTAACAAAGGAAAATGAAACTAAACAAACAGAACAGTCTAGGGGGTGGAGTTTTCATCTATCCCATAATCAGGTTCTAGTTAACTATTTATTATCCATTTTTATACTAATGACTTATGAAAGGAATGCAAAACAAACAGAGGGACTGTGCTAGCTTCTCTTCCTTTCTCACTTGAATCACACACTCACCAGGAAGAGCCACGTGGCTCAGTGTGCTCACCCTAGGGCTGCCAGGTCTGACTCAGGAAATATCTGGGAACTTTGGGGGTAGAGCCAGAAGATTTTGGGGGTGAAGCCAGAGCAAGGTTATGACAAGCATGACAACTCTGAAGGGATTTCTGGCAATCACATTTAAAGGGATCACACTCCTTTAAAATGCCTTTCCTTCACTGAAATAATGGAAGATGGAAGCAACTTCTTTTGGGGCTCATAAAATTGGACCCCCTGGCCCAATCTTTTTGAAACTTTGTGGGGGGTGGTGGTGGTGAGAAGAGGTACCAGACACTATGCTGAAATTTGGTGCCTCTACCTCAGAAAACAGCCCCCAAGAGCCCCAGGTACCCATGGATTGATTCTCCATTATACCCTACGGGAACTAGTCTCCATAGGGTATAATGGGGAGCTCAATAGACATTGAACACCACCCCCCTTTCTGATAACCCTGAAGTGGGAGGAGGGCCTTCAGACCCTGGGATCCCCTGCCCTAACTGGGGATTGGCAACCCCACCCATGCAGCTTTTGTCCTGCTGATATTTAAAGGTGCACACGCGGTCCAAAACACAAGCAGGTTGCAGGCTTCTTTTACACTTGCCCATATCTAAAGGCACATCATGGCTGTCAGGGAAGGGCTTCCCCCTGCTGGCCAGCTGGCTGGTAGCAGGGAGAAGCCTAAAAAACTGGAGGCTGACAAGCCTAATGGAAAGCCATTCCATTAAAAAAAATTTTTTTTCTTTTTGAATGAAAGAAAAAAGGGGTAAGAGATTGACATTGATATAAGGACAATTGTATGAGACTTAAAAGCAAGTCCTAACAGAGGCTGACGTATACTACTTGAGAAATCAAACTTTACTAATCTTTTCTGATCCTCTGCTGAAGAGAATGGTTTGAAATTCCACCTGCAAAATGTGACTTTCTTACCCTCCACATGCATTCCCAAGTGCCCCCCCCCCTTCCGCTCCTGGAGAACAGGGGATTTCCAGGAACTGCATTTCAAGGGCAACCTGGGCTGGAAAGTGAGACACTTCGGTGCGAAGGGCGGGGTATAAATCCCAATATAAATAAATAAATAAATAAATAAAAATCCTTCAATCCACAGAAATGGTTCAGTGGATCTAAACAGTCACATGCTTTAAAAATATTGCCCTTTTTCATTTTATTAAGTTGCTTTCATGTTAATAATGAGTTTTCTTCATTTTTGTTTTCATTCTTTAAAAGTCATTCATTTCATCGTATTCATTATTATTGGTATTTTATTACTTCTTTCATTTTTATTAATACTTTAAATTTTCTTGCCATTACTTTCAACTGAAAACACCCTTGTGGCTTTTTGGTTTCCATCTAACTCAGCAGGTAAAAGAACGAATCCAAACACAATCACAAAATTAAAAGATTGGTACAGCTCAGTTAGCCCTGGCTGATGTCACACTGCGCATTCCTATGGATATTGCAGTTGATGTGTATGCTCTTGCGCTGCTTTGATTTGCATTGATAAATCAGGAAATGTTTGTCTTCTTGTCAAGGCAATGTATTAAATCCCTTCCCTGCAAACACTTTTGTGTCTTCTTGAAGGGAAAAAATGGCAATGTGGGGAAAAATTTCAAGAGGCAAAAATTCCCTGCCCTCAGCTCAGTTCAAAATAACGTTCTCATAAATTAACTACGGCATTTTAGTAGCATATAAAAAACCATGTTCATATTTTAGTAGCATATAAAAAACCAGCCCCTTGTCACTATGACAGTATAATAAGGGACAATTCAGCCAGCATATGCATTCTGCATTACAACTTCTATTTCATATTTGAATTATTTTCTTGTTCAGTGAAACACTAGAGACCTGCAGCCTAATGAGTCAACTTCATAATTCAAATTGAAATCCAGTTCTCCATTCCCCTGTTGCCTGCACCTTTCCCTGAAATTGTTTTCCTAATTTTGGGGTCCTAGCCGCTGTTATTCTTTCCTTACACTTCACATCAACAACACTGGCCTCCAATTCCTTGAAGATGATTGTTTCCTGCTTTCACTTTTGCATTGGCTCCTCCCTACGTCCCTTCCTTACATTCTACTTCTAGCTGCCTGCCAGTTCTGTTTTCCTCTCAAAGATCTAATAAGCTCTTTATTCCCCTTTTCTGTCCTTCTCCTCACTTGCCCAGGGTTTGGATTCAGCATCACACAAGCAGAAATATAAATGGGCTGCACAGTTCCACTTGCGCAAGATTTCCTCCTTTTATATGATAGTGCCCAGAAATTAGTTGCACATGATCTTGTGCAAGAAGAAATGCAAGTGGGAATACAATAAATTTGCTCTGGTGCATGTGGCTACCACTGTCTTTTTGTACGCATTTCTACTTTTTTAATTTTAAAAAGTTTATTACAATTTCAAAAGCAATATATAAAATAAACTTTCAATATTACAGAACAAAACAAAATCAAAATTGAGCAAGACTTGTGTGCAAGTTCTGTAGCACACGTGACTCTAGATCCAATCTTGTATCACTTGTCAATATCTATTTGGATGTGCAACGAGTTGGAAGCCAGCCTTCAGGTGGGACCTGGGGATCTTCCATAATTGAAGCTCTTCTCCATACTGCAGAGTATCAGTTCCCCTAGACTCAGAGAAAATGGATTTTTGGAGGGTGAACTCTGTGGCATTGTACTCTAGAAGAAGAAGACTGCAGATTTATATCCCGCCCTTCTCTCTGAATCAGAGACTCAGAGTGGCTTATAATCTCCTATATCTTCTCCCTCCACAACAGATACCCTGTGAGATGGATGGGACTGAGAGGGCTCTCATAGCAGCTGCCCTTTCAAGGACAACCTCTGCCAGAGTTAATGGCTAACAAGGCCATTCCAGCAGGTGCAAGTGGAGGAGTGGGGAATCAAACCCAGTTCTCCCAGATAAGAGTCTGCACACTTAACCACTACACCAAACTGGCTCTCTACTGAGGTCCCTGTCCTCAGGCTGCATTCCCAAATTTCCTGGAGTTTCCCAGCCTTTATCTGGCAACTCTACTCCCCATCACCTGCCAATGACCAGAAAGACTTGGCAACATTAGTAATGAGTCAGTTGTGTTTTGCACAGAGCACTTTTAAAGACTAGTTTAACTTGCTTTCAAATGAGCACTCCTTATGAAGGTATAATAATTTGTTAAAAACTGAAAACCAGTACTTTGATGTATGTTTGTTTAGTTGATGGCATTTCAGCACAGAAGTTGTCTCTTATTAGCACATTCTGTCTCACAATTTACTAATTTACTTGCATTATGTATGGCCTGAATCTTCATGGGCATATCTAAATTAATTAAAATCAGCTGCATTTTGAATACATATGTTGTTTTTTACTGGAACACTCAGTAACATTTATCTTGACACATGCTCAGAATGTACTGGATTGAACTACAAGGTTCAGACAGCAGAGCAAGAATGTTCAGGAATGTGTAATCCAATTTAAAACATTGACAATTTAAAACATATGACCAACACAGTGAGCTTTGAGAGTCTGGCTGGCAAACTCGACAAGGCTGGAATATTAGTGAGACAAAATACACAGCTTCTCTCCCCACCCTTTCAAAATCAGAAGAGACAATTTGGTGGTTGTTTTTTGGTCAGGTGAGTTGGGTGGATGGAAATGGATACAGGAAGAGCCCTGAGAAAGCAGTAAGATAGCATTGCAACTATTTGTAAAAGCATTTGTAAAATAGCTGCAATACAATTACAATAATTCAAGAATGTGATTGAGGGTTCTGTCCTCAATTTGCAACCAAATTGGGTTTCGAGCAGAATAGTCTACTACGTATAACATAAGGATAAGAGTGATGAACCTATGCAGATTTCAGTGTTAGTTCACTATTTTCTTAGGAGATACTGCTATATCACAGCAATGGGCAGCAACGTCATTGTACTTTCACAGTCAATTAAATTATAGGTTGCTCATTTACCTATGACTGGCTGCTTGTATAAGGTAAGATGGCAACTGGCTGTTGGACAGTTTACTTTGTAAACACTAGGACATGTTTTGCCATCAACAAAATGGTTTCAAGTCCACTGAAAGACATAGCTATGGTGACACCACTCTTCCTAGCCAAAGCCATTCTGAAATTCAGAACAAAGTAGCCTTTCATATGAGGATGGTAAACAAACAAACACCAGCACAAAACTCTATGCCATTTGTTTTAATCTAGAGAGTATTAAATGAAAATCTAGTTTTCTGGGCTTAAAAACTGCAAGCATAAGTCATGTATGTGTACAAATGCAAATATAATTCATCCACGCTGCGTTGCATTCAGGATCCACATCTCAATTCACGTTTTGGTGAGACAAAAGAGTAATCAAATGATAACTCTTTTGTAATTAGTGGTTAGCCTGAGCACTTTACACGGCAGTGGCTGAAGTAGTAGGTGAGTCATGGAAAGCTTGCGATAAGTGGTTTTTAATCTGCATCTTTTATGTTTGCTGGGTATCTTTCCAACATGCCTTATGATGTGCTATTTATAGCAATTTTTCATGGAGCTTTCATATCTTGATGGAAATTAGGCAGTGACAAAGCAGACATTTGACTTTTTTTCAAATGTGAATTCCTTGAACTCTGCAGAATAGCTCAATAGGGAATGTTGAGAAGAATGTCTCGCATGCTTTGAGGATTCTGAATTACTTGATCTTGTTTGTGGAGCATCACTAATGCATTAACAGTTTGCTATATAAACTTTTTTTGTTTCTTTCAACCACTTCCAATGGCTAGTTTTCAGTTTATATCTTTTTTGTATCAATGCACATATGCACAGTACCAGAGAGAGAGGAGTCTTAATGCAATAGCATATTGGTATCATTGCAATACGTTGGTGTCCGTAGTGTTATACAAATGTGTTGACTATCTCATGTTTTAATCCAAGCACATTTTTTAAAAAATAAATTGATGAATTATAAATTGGTAACCAGTACATTGTTAACCGATTGAAACAGAAAACCATGGCAAGCTATGCCAATTCTGAAAATAATGTTAAAGTTCTCCATAATGTAAGGCAGGCTAAGTGGAGTAAAGGGCAAAACCTAACACACAAATATAATGAAATTGTATAGACGACTTCTGTAGTGCTACATTGAATCTTCTTCATGGTCTCTGTGCATCACACTTGTGGGAGTAGGCGCCAGCGCCGATCTCGATCGGTAAACTTCAAAGCTGTGGATTTCCGCGCCTCCGACCCAGTGTGCATTCCCAGAAGCCCCACTGCACATGCCCACTGGGACAGCCGCGGACATCCCGCCAGTTCTCTTCTGACCGCCGCGCTGATCGGTTGATCTCTCTGCCATGGTCGGTGAACTTTTCTCTTTCCATTTGGAATTTATCTAGTTAGCTGTATATAGTTCTTAGTCTAGTTTAGTTAGTTGTAGATAGAGTAGTTTTTTTCTTCTAGTACGGGAGAGTGGGGGTTTTTTTTGTTTCCCGCCCTTCGGGGAGGAGACCCCTCTCCCTTCTCCATTTCTTCCCGCCTTTCCTTCCTTGTATGGAAAGAATGTGGGGATTTTTTCGCCGCTGCTCCACGTGTGGGAGTAAGATCGCCCCACCAGACGGGCACTCGCTGTGCTTATTGTGCCTGGGAGAGCGGCACAGGCCTGATTCCTGTTCGCACTGTGCCAAATTTTCCAAGCAGACGCGAAAAAACAGAGCGGCACGACTCGCGGCGGCCCTGATGGAGCGAGCGCTTTCCCCGTGAGCTGAACAGGCCGAATCCGCGGCAGGCCAGGCGGATCCGTTGCCATCGACGCCGGTCGATACCGGGCGGCCCATCATCGATACCGACCGATCCCGGTTTGGTAGCTGCTTCGGAGTCCTCGGTGCGGATCAAAAGGCCCAAAGAGGACAAAGGGATGCCCTCCGAAAAGGAGAAGCACAAGAAGTCTGAGAAGCCAAAACGTGCATCGGTGACTCAGTCTTCACCGGCATCCCCGGCCGACCCGACCGCACCAGTCGTTCCGCCACTGAAACTCTTCGCCTCCCCTGTCCGGCAGCCGAGTTCTCAGCTGGCATCGATGTCGACTCAACTTGTTATTTCCGACTCGGATTCGGAGATTGAGTCGGCCCAACGTATCGGTACCGGAAGTAGTCCACTCGACAGATCGGCCTCCCAGTCCTGAAGTTCACCGGCCCGACACCACCGTCGGGACCGATCTTCTAGCAGCCATTCCCCTCGCTGCCGAGAAGATGATCCCTCGCCACGACGTCAGACGGCCCAAATCCCTTGGGACCAGAGGCAGTGGCAGTACCTTTATGGGGCTTACCCCATGCAACCCCCCTTCCCGTGGCTCCAACAACGCCAGAGGGATTGGGACCAAGCCTCTGAGACCTCGTATCGATCCCGAACGTCGCACAGGATGCAGCGAAACGCGCCGTTGGCGTCGGTATCGAAGCCTCCTGAACTGGACAGGCCGGTCCAGAGGGAACCCAAGCAGCATGCCCCATCGGTGAAAGAGTCTACTCCAATTGTTCAGGAGCCTCCCACCCGGCACCTATCTGAACTTTCTGACTCCCCGGAGGTATCTCCCAGGTCTCTGGCTGACTCATCGCCTGAGAGAGAGGCGTCCTCTGGCGGTGAACCTTCGCCTCCCGGGAAGACATCTGAGGAGCAGCCAATATCACCATCTGAAGACCTTAAGTCTTACGGCGATCTCATAAAGAGAATGGCTCAGACCCTCTCACTCACCACAGTACAGCCACAACCTACAGTGACGGACACGGTCTTTGACATCGTCCAACAAGATACTTCGACTGCGATTGCTTTACCCCTTACAAATGTCATGTTGCAGACCGCCAAGGCCTCCTGGAACAAACCTGCCTCCACGCCTGCCTCCTCGCGCAGGCTGGATCATATGTATAGAATCCAGGAAGCTTCGGCGGAATTTCTATACGTCCACCCTAAGCCCAATTCGGTGGTCGTGTCATCGTCCTCCAAGGCAAAAAAGACGCACTCCACCCCGCCAGACAAAGAGGGCAGAAAATTAGACGCCATGGGGAGACGACTATACTCGGCAGGCTCCCTGGGAGTTAAGATTACCAATTATGCGGCCTGTTATGGCCGATATCAGTACGCTCTCTGGGACCAGGTCTCCACCATCATGGGATCCCTCCCTGAACAGAGCCACAATGCTCTAAAGAAGTTGCAGAAGGAAGGTATGATCCTGGCGAAGCAGCAACTAAACTCTGCCAGGCATTCAGGGGACACCTGCGCGAAGGCCCTTACAACGGCTATCTCCTTATGCAGGCACTCATGGCTGAGGTCTACGGCGCTCCTTCCCGACACACAAGCGTATGTCGAGGATCTTCCCTTTGATGGGGCGGGATTATTCAGCTCTACGACGGACTCGGTCCTCCAGGAGCTGGATAAAAGCATCAAAACATCCAGAAACCTGGGGGTGTCCGGGCCGCGTCCTCAACCCAAGCGTCAGTGGCCTAAAACCTGGCAAAAGAAGCCATACTCTAAGTCGCCCGAGAGACAGTGGCGCTCGAAATCGGCCTCTTTCACTCAACCCTCCTACCAGTCGAAGCCCAAGTACTCTCCGTCTTCCACCCAGACGGCCCGCCAGAAAGGTGCGAAACAAGGCAAGCAGGGCCTTTGACTTTCCCCCCAATACACCTGGCCCATTGAACTCGGACTCTATCCGCCTTATCAAATTCTTCCCTGCTTGGTCCCGTATCACTTCGGACCGGTGGGTTTTATCTATAATCCGGCTGGGTTACTGCATAGAGTTTTCCCGCCCCCTGGATACCCCGAGGTTCGTCTCCACAGCACCATCTCAGACCCTCTGCGAGGAGGTCCAGTCGCTCCTTCAGAAGCACGCCATCCAGAAGGTCCCCATGGACCAGAGAGGTCGGGGTTTTTACTCCCGTTACTTTGCAGTCCCCAAACGGGACGGGGGCCTCCGGCCGATTATGGACCTACGGGCACTGAACGCCTTCGTGAGGTGCGACAAGTTCAGAATGACATCACTACCTTATATCCTCCCTCTCCTGAGCAGCGGAGACTGGATGGCGACCCTCGATCTGAAAGACGCATACTTCCATATCTCCATCCATCCCCGCCATCAGAAGTATCTGCGCTTCACGGTCGGGGACGACCATTTCCAGTATCGAGCTCTACCATTCGGCCTCTGTACAGCCCCAAGGGTATTCACCAAGACCATGGTGGTCATTGCCGCCCACCTGAGGCTGCAAGGAGTGACACTTTTCCCGTACATCGACGACTGGCTCCTGGTGGCGGAGTCGAGGGAGCAGTTGTTGTGGCACATTGCCATCACCCTGATCTTGGTGGACGAATTGGGGCTCCAGATCAACTTAAAAAAGTCTCGTCTGATGCCTTCTCAGAGGGTACAATTCATTGGGGCGATTCTGGATACACGCGCTTGCAAGGCGTTCCTCCCTCCCGACAGGGCAGAAGCCATAGTGCAACTGGTGTCCTCACTCCAACTGAACCCAACTGTTCCTGCACGGAAGCTGCAGCGACTTCTGGGACTCATGGCAGCGACAACGTCTGTCCTTAGATTCGCGAGACTCCGGATGCGGCCTCTACAGCTCTGGTTCCTTCAGAGTTTCAGGTGCAACGTCGAACACTCTTCCCGGTTGCTGATGGTTCCCGCAGAGATTCTGTCGTCCCTCTCTTGGTGGGGGCTGAAAAGTCGCCTGATGGAAGGGGCCCCCTTCCACAAGCTGGAACCGGCTCTCACGCTCACCACGGATGCCTCCCTCTGGGGATGGGGGGCTCACATGGGGGGCATGTGTGTGGGGGACCGCTGGCCGAGCCATCACGCCCACCACCACATAAACTTCCTGGAGCTACTGGCCATCTTCCATGCGCTTCGCTCTTTTCAACCTCTACTGCAGGTCGGTGGCGGTGATGACAGACAACACCACAGCAATGGCTTATATCAATCGACAGGGGGGCACGGTGTCTCAGAGGCTCTGCCAGCTAGCCTTCCTGGTCTGGGAAATGTGCATCTCCCTGGGGGTGTTTCTCCGAGTGACCCACCTTCCGGGGGACTGGAACGTACAAGCGGACTTCCTGAGTCGGGGCGGAGCTCCCCTTCACGAGTGGGAGCTCAACTGGGAGTTTCTGCGGCCGGTCTTCCGCCATTGGGGGACCCCGGAGTTGGATGCTTTCGCTACAAGACAAAATGCAAAATGCGACCTGTTTTGCTGCAAGGGAGGCACGGACCCCTTAGCACTGGGGGACGGGCTCCTGGTACCATGGAGGCACCACATAGTGTACCTGTTCCCTCCTATACCGCTACTCACCAAGGTCGTACAGAAGCTCCTGAGGGAACGGCCGAGGGGAATTCTAGTGACGCCGTGGTGGCCTCGGCAGCCTTGGTTCCCCCTGGTCCTCCGCCTGTCGGGGAGCACCTACCACCAATTCCCCCAGGTGCAGAATCTCCTGCTCTCTCACCAGGGACAGGTCCTGCACCATGATATCCCGCACTTGCGCCTCACGGCCTGGCATCTGGATCCAGATTCTCAGACAGAACCCAGTTTGTGATCCTGAACTGCAGGAAGTCCTCCACGAGATGGTCGTACGCGGCTAAATGGGCCAGGTTTGCCAAGTTTGCTACGGACCGCTCCGCGGTGCCCGAAAGGGTGGACTTATCGATCATCCTGGACTTTTTAGTTACCTTGTTAGATGGAGGCCTGGCTCCCTCCTCGGTGCGGGTCTACCTAGCTGCTATCTCTGCAGAACATATGCCGATTGACGGCCACTCGCCCTTTACGCACCCAGACACTAAACGTTTTCTCAAGGGCATGGCGAGACTGTACCCGGCGGTGAAGGCTCCTGCGCCAGCATGGGACCTTCCCCTAGTTCTTAAGGCGCTGACGGGCAAACCATTTGAACCGATGGCGACGTGCCCGTCCCACCTCCTGGCATGGAAGACGGCCTCCCTTGTGGCAATCACCTCAGCAAGGCGGGTCGGGGAACTGGCCGCACTCAGGTGCGACTCTCCATATTTGGTATTTTCAGCGGAAGGGGTCATGTTGCGCCCAGACATCACCTTCCTACCTAAAGTGGTGTCGCCGTTTCATCTCAACTCCGAGATCTACTTGCCAGTTTACTTCCCCTCTCCAGCCAATGACTCCGAGCGGGTGCTACACGCTCTAGATGTTAAGAGGGCGCTTTCCTTTTACCTGTACCGCACTGGCCCTTCCCGGAAGAATGCCAGGCTGTTCGTCTCATATGCTACGTCCTCCCTAGGGCAGCGTATCTCGTCCCAGCGATTGTCCAAGTGGATTACAGGGACCATTCGCTTGTGTTACCTTCTTCGGAAGCAGCCTCTTCCAGGACTGCTGCGGGCCCACTCGACGAGGGTGGTGGCAACGTCAGAGGCGTTTATGAAGGGAGTTCCCCTGCAGGATATCTGCAGGGCAGCCACGTGGTCCTCGGCGCACACCTTCGTGACGCACTACGCCCTGGACCTGAGGCGCCGACAAGCTTCTTCGGTGGGCCATGCCGTGTTGCAGTCCGTTTCTTCATGATGGACTGGCGCACCCTCCACCAGGTAGGCCTGAGCTTGCTAATCTCCCACAAGTGTGATGCACAGAGACCACAAAGAAGATAAACAGGTTTCCTACCTGTAACTGATGATCTTCGAGTGGTCATCTGTGCAGTCACACTACCCGCCCGCCTTCCCCGCTGCAGCCGGTCCCTCTGTGGGGCTATCGCGGCGGCCAGAAGGAACTGGCGGGATATCCGCGGCCGTCCCAGTGGGCATGCGCAGTGGGGCTTCTGGGCATGCGCACTGGGTCGGAGGCGCGGAAATCCACAGTTTTGAAGTTTACCGATCGAGATCGGAGCTGGCGCCTACTCCCACAAGTGTGACTGCACAGATGACCACTCGAAGATCATCAGTTACAGGTAGGAAACCTGTTTTTCTTAGGGTTGCATTCAGCTAAGCAAACAAACCCAAGTTTAGCATAGTCTGAAAATGAGCCTTATAAATTCTTGGGGCCTGGACTTGCATGCTCTCTTTTCTCTTTTCATTTGGCCTGAGGTGGGGTGGGGGGGGGAAGCTCTTCGTATGCCAAAATCAGATGAAATGACAAGTTGTAGTTTCTTTCTAGCTTACATACTGGGCTTGCAAACATCAAGGGAAGAAGGCAGCCATGAACAACTCATGTTTTATCTCCAGTCAGTCAATCATACTGAACATGTTAGGTGATACTATAAAACAACCAATGACACTGGCTCTGTGCTGGTTAATACATGTAAAGTCTCCCTTGCTATCAACTCTTGAGCAGCCATTAACAATTAGGAGCCCATTGTTAACAATTAGAGAAGCTAGCCTTTTTCCCAGCAGTGTTAATGTCTTTAAATCTCCTTGGCTCCAAACAAAATTTATTAACTGATCTTTAAAGCTTTTAAGGAAAAGTTCTCCATAGATTGCACGAGTCAGTGTTAAGATCCAGCCAGCATAAGGGGGGTACTGATGGATACATATTTCCAATTTTCTGCATATAGGTGTTCAATCTGCCCCAGTGGTACATCAGTGCTTATATGTGGTTGGAGGAATATATGTGTTAATCAGAATTAAAGAGAAGTTTCTTAATTTCAGGAGTCTCTCTCTCTCTCTCTCTCTCTCTCTCTCGGCTTGGCTTCGCGAACGAAGATTTAAGAAGGGTGCAATAGTCCACGTTTGCTGCAATTACATAAGGTGGTTTGCTCAGAGTACTGTAACATTGACCAATAAACTAGTAGGGATCAAGCAAGCAATTCCTGCAGAGGGACAACCTAGTTTATTTCTTTTGAAAGCTTCAAGAGAATAAGCAGTGAAGCCAGAAAGACAGACTTTGCTAAGCTGCTGGGTTTCTGGAAGCAAGACTTTATCATAATCAGTTAGGAACTTCTTGGTTTCTTGGAATCCTATTCTGTTTTCCCATCCTCCAAATTCCATGAGAGGAATTTCAGTTTTAATTTGCTGACATTGAATTAGTCATCCTTCTCAAATGGGATGGCATCAGAACCACTTCAGCTTTTGATGAGGTTAAAGAATCATGACCTACTCCATTAAGTAGTGTTGCCCAAATGGGCTCAAGCTACTGTTCCCTTTCAATACTGGTGGTATTAGAGGGCAATCTGATTCAAAATGGTTCATCGAAGGCTTGTTCTCCACAGGTGGCAAGTCCTTTATATAAGTAAGCTCGGCATATTTAGTTCCAGGTGCTTGGCTTTTTATAGCAGTTCGAGCATGAGTAAGAGATTGTAAACTGGCGAACCTGCATCTTGTTCTTGGGAGGGCAAAGTTCCAAAAGGGGCAATTAGATTCACTTCAAAGGAATCACGCTTAGAAAGATCTCTCATAATGGCAGAACTGTTTCACTGGTTCTGTACTGCAAGATTAGTCAGGTGATTAGCTAGATTCATCCTCTCTTCTACCAAGAGAGAAATATGGTCTATCAGCAGTTCATTATCAGCAGAAGATTGAGGAGGGCAAGTGGACAGCTCTATTTGAAAGGGTGCTGCCTATACCATTAAATTCTGCTCTCTTTTGAGCCAAGCCCTTAACAAGCAGAATTCTTTCCTTATGAAGGCATGTCTGGACTGAAAAGGCTCCATATTAGTAAAGATTTTTTTTTTGCTTTGTAAGTATGAGTGAGGGAATTCTTGGGAGAAAGAAATGTAACTTGAATGTTTCACCCTTAATAAATCCTGGAACCCTTTCTACATATTTCAAGTCAATTGATGAGAAATCCCTTTGTAGCAAAAAGGAAAGATGTTCATTGGTTCTTTTTTTAAAAAAGCAAAAAATGGATGTTAAAGAAGTATAAATGGTCAGTAGCAGGCCAACTTATGGAGCAAGTAGAACATTTTAAATATTTAGGAGCCATCTTTCAAGCAAATCTTTCCTGCAAGATACACTTGAATTCTCTGTTAGAGTTGCTATGAGTACTAGGAAGGCCATCTCAAGTTTTTATTATTCCACAGGTGGCCAATCTGTTCCTGTGGCAGTCAAAGTATTCAACACTAAAGTTGCTGGGCAGATGATATATGCCACCAGGATATGGATCAGTGCAGTAACAGACAACATTGACAGACCTATATTAATTTATATATTTAAGGCAATTTATAGTCCCCCCATCACAGGGAAGGGCCCAGGATGGATCACAACATTCTAAAAACAGAACAGTTAAAAACATTCTAAAAACAACAGTTAAAACTAGAGCAATGTAAACAATTTAACAAATCATAACAGAATTACAAATGGCAGTTCAGCTGGTCACATATTATATGAACCGAAAATAGTAAATAAAATTATATTACAGCAGAGGTGGATTGCCACATAAGGTCAGTTGGTGGAGTAGAACGCCCGCTGCATCAACCAAAGGCCTGGCAGAATAGCTCCATTTTACAGGCCCTGCAAAAAGATAACAGTTTGGCCCGGATCTCTAGAGGGAGCTGATTCCACCAGGCTGGGGCCAAGGCTGAAAAAGCCCTGGCCCTGGTTGAGGCAAGATGGATGTCCTTCGGTGACAGTCAGCAGATGTTGTGAGCTGGATCATAGTGATCTCCAGGGTACATATGGGAAGAGGTGGTCCCATAATCTAGATATGTCAGTCCCAGGCCATGTAAGGCTTTAAAAGTCAGAATTAAAACCTTGAAACGGATTCGGTACTCAATTGGTATCCAATGCAGTTGACGCTGCACCAGCCGGATGTGTGCCCAGAAAGGCACTGTTATCAACAGCCAAGCTGCTGCATTCTGCACCAGCTGGAGTTTCCAGATCAGTCTCAAGGGTAAGCCTACATAGAGCAAGTTACAGTAATCTAGCCTGGAAGTGACTGTTACATGGATCACTTTAGCCAGGTCCTGGGAGGATAGGTAGAGTGCTAGTCAAGCTGGACCATCACATAAGTGATTGGGACAGATTATTGGAACATAATCTATTATGTCTACGCAGGGCCAGCATGTGTGAATAGTCAGGGTAAATGGCTGCCTAGAGTGCTACCCTGCCTTGGGGGCCCTGCCAGGTGCCCCCTTACTCGCCCCTGCAAAGTGCTCCTCCGAGCCTGCCTTCAAGGCAGGCTCGGAGGAGCACTACATAGTCCGAGGAAGCCCCCGAAGAGCGTACTTTAGGGGAATACAGTGGTGTGGCAGCACTCTTGTGTGTCACCCATCACTCCCTTGTCCCTCACTCATCCACCCTGTATGATGATGTCACTTTGAGTGATGTCATCGTGCAATGCGTGTGCTTTGCATGTATGAGGATTTCCCTCAAGGGAGCTTGGGTGGGGGGTGCAGCACAGGGGTCTGCTGGAGCAGCAGAACCCCTAGCACTGGGGCTGTGTCTGGGTGATGTGATAGAAGTCACAAGTAGACAAGAACTCATGAGGCTGACTATGAGAGCAGGTTGATTAGAGCCCGCAGAGCATACTCACCGGTTTCAGTAGGCATTGAACCTCCAATAACAATGCCAAACTATTTCTCTAAGATAATTCCTCCAAAGTATAGAAGGGCATTCAAGCTAGCACATTCATGTCCTGCCTTCAGCTGTGATGTCAGGAAGAGTAAAAGGGATTTCATACTCAGATCAACTCTGTAATTGCAGCAGCAATGAAATCAACTCTGTGGATCATTGCTTGATTGCCCCAAACGTTCAGTTCTAAGAGGCTAACTGCTCTCCCTTTTATTTAATCAAGACTTTCTCTCTCTAGAAACAAAATCAACCTGGTTGCTTAGAGACAAAGACAAACAAACTGCCCTGTGTGTGTGACAAAATTTCTAGCAGCTGTTGTCAAATCACATGACATTTAACATGTAGTAGTAACATTTAAGTTTTTCCATTCTTTCTTGGAACGAGGTTTATTGTGGGACAAGGGTTTGCTGTTTATGACTCTGGTTGCAAAACTCATGCTTTGTTAGTTGAACCAGATGTTGCTGAGGTATGGGTTAAAGAGACTCATGACTGTCCATTACTATTTAAAGCTCAAAATGTCAGAGACAAAGACTGTGAATTTACAATTGGGCACACAACCTCAACTGAAATTAATTCAGACAGCCTTTCATTCATATAGTTCAGGCTCCAGGCATATTGTACATTTGGGATTTGCCTTCCTGATGCACCAGCCAAAATATTTTTATTAATTGACAGTCCCAAATATAAGAAGAGCTTTTACTTTGGCAAGAATGGGCACTCTTCCCTTGGTGGTTTTGAGGACAGAAATAATAGAGTATCATACTTCAATAGAACATGCAGATGCTCATATGATAAAATTGAAGCTATTGAACATATGATTTTGGAGTGCCCTATATTTAATGAGTTAAAGGATAATTTAGTCACTCCTTTACTTAAAAATATGGAATTGCTAAATGTGTGAGCCCAGGTGTCATGGCTACTATCAGATACAAATGATCACCTTTCAGTGACAAAATTCATAGCTGCAATAATCAAATATAAAAGAAATAATACAGAGTAAGGTCTTTTAAAGTATTTTTTGGTTCTAACTTCTGCTTAAGGCAATAGTCATGTGAGCAGCACTAGACAGACAGATCTTATAGTAGTAGATTGGTGTGGGCTCTTATTCAATGGCCAACAATAGCCTGGCTTCCAGGTTTCAAGGACAGCCCTACATAAAACACATAACAGTAATGTAACTTGGGTATGATAGCAGCAGAGTTTCACTTCTCAGCTTCACCAGTCACAAACAAAACCTGAATTTGCAGCCATAGGCCCGGAATGAACATATCATGCTATGGATCTGCTCTCTCAGGAAGAGTTTTATGGTCCCTATAAGAGGCTGACTCCTTATTCCCTGACTGGTTCTACCAGTGACCAACAAAACAGTTTTGTCTGGAATGAGCATTAGAGTGCTGGCATCCATTCTACCACCTTCTCCAATCTCCTGTTCAAAACATCCATAAGTGTACTGATTGGATATTAAGCAGAAAGTAAGTTGCATGTCACTGGCACATTGATGGCACCAAACTCCTTAATTTCATGTCTGAGCACTTTCTTGTAATTTTTTAAAATTTATTTTTCGCTCCATAAGACGCACCTGACCATAAGATGCACCTGGTTTTTAGAGGCGTTAGTGTGAATTTAGAGGCGTTTGTGTGAATTTTTTTGCAGTATTCGCTCCTTAAGACGCACACACTTTCCCCCCCAATTTTTTTTTTTGGGGGGGGAAGTGCGTTTTATGGAGCAAAAAATACGGTACATCTTCCTCTCTCTCGGGGATTCAAGATGTAGTATGTATAGCGAGTCAGTAAAACAACATGGGACGTTCGATAACCAACGCATGAGGATTTTAGAAGTCTGGAATCACCAGAAAGAACTGAGGCATAGCATAAGTATTAACAGGACACATTAACTGGTGCGGAATTTACATGTTATTATTTATGTAATTGTTATTTAACAATCAGTAATTTGCAGCAGTACAGACTGCAGTCTCAATCATTTATGCAAGCCTGTGAACTCTTTTGTACAGTGCAGCCCTAATACCTGCACAGAAAAGTCCTCTTGATTAGTTTAGTTTTGCAGAGTTTATAAGTGTAAGCAACCTAAGGAACAAGAGAACCCTGCAGAACCTTCAGTGTAAATTATATGGGTTGACCAGAAGCCATTTCTGGAAGCAGAACCACCACAGTAGAGTGCCTTGAACCTGCAACTCAGCTAGTCTAATAATAAGAAATATGCTCAGCTCATGAATCATCTTGATTGCTCTGGTCTATACCTTACCTAATTAATAACAGTATTAAAGAGAAATACAGGGTTCTGGGATTTAATTCAAACTGGTGACCCCTCCCTTCTGTGATTTATTTAAAAGCTTTGTATGCCACATCTCCATACACTTAGCCCCTGTGCAGTGAACATCAAAACATGTCAACATTAAAACAGCTTTTAAAATAAAGTGTGTATACAATTTGATATAAACACACAAATACACATAATACCAAAACTAAAAACGAGAGCCATAAACAGTTATGGAGCGGAGGTATGCCAAACAAAACAAAACAAAATCTTCAGCTGTTACTTTTCTGTTTCGTTGTTACTCTTCTGTTTGGTTAATAGTTAAATAGAAATGAAGAACCCCAAGGCACTGCCTAAAGGTCTGGGCTGAACAGCTTTCATCATGTAGTGGTACATGCTGTTTGTGTTTTTCTTCTCTCTGCTAAATAATTAGTTTCTTTTAAATTCTGTGAAATTGGTTGCTGCTCTGACTGTTTTTTTGCTTATTGAAGTCATGCTTGCTTGCTTGCCCATTCATAACACTCATTATTCACATTATTATGCATGTGGTTCATTCCTAGCTCACAAGTGCTTTTAACACTGAAAGTGGGCTTAAAAAAGAATATTTTACACTGTCCTGCTTCTCAGTCCCTATCCCCATTCTTTATAGATTCACGTGGGTGTCCATGTTGGTCTGAAGCAACAGAACAAAGTGTGAGTCCAGTGGCACCTTTAAGACCAACAAAGTTTAATTCTGGGTGTGAGCTTTCGTGCGCACACACACTTCATCAGATACATTGAAACCAACTTTGTGCCATTCTTAATAGACAGAGATGTACTTTCATTTAGCCAATGGAATGTATTGCTTGGATGGATTTCACCCTGCTTATTGTGGAGGTGGTTGTGTCTAACAACTGAAGACCTCAAACCTATGTCAGACAAACAAGTGGCTGAGTCGTAATGAATTGAATAGTAGATATCATGGCTCTGAGCCAAGCATACTCCCATTCATCACATATAATGATTTGTTGTGATTGGCTAAATAGATGCATACTGGCTTATTCCGCATGAATGTGATCAAGTTGCTTTCATCATTCTGAAGGTTATTTTGAGGTTTTACAGAATCAACAGCATGTTGGGAGGAAGTCATGGGGTACAGTCAGGAACTTATGACTATAAATGTATGGACAGGAAAATATGAATGGACTGACAAATAAATATGACAGAAACATAGCAGTTACTCCACTAGCCACTAGGAATTTTGCAGGTAAATATGTGGCACCACACCCTGATCACTCATTTGTCTCTAGGCACTGTCCAGAGGTAAAATGGGGTCAGAGCAGGCTGGAAGCAATGACATGAATGGCATCACTTACAGCCAGCTGGAGCCAGGCCTAAAACTGGGTCACTGATGTGTAGCAGAGCAGAGGGTGGGGGATACAGAGAGAGACAGATGGAATATGCAGAGGATGGGGAAGATGTAGATAGGAAGATGGAATATGCAGAGGGCAGGGAATATGTAATGGATGATCTGCACAGAAAGATATGCACAGATGACTAAAGGCTTAAGATGGCAAGGCAAAGGGAAAGAAAGAATGAAGCTATCAGCCACAACAGATAAGAAGCCAGAGATTTTCCAGGCAATTTAGACAGAGCAAGGGGAAGTGGCTTCAGAGGAGGTGTTAATAATACCTGAGGCAAAAGGAAGGAATCTGGGATGGCTATCTGCATAAGAGACTGATGTACAGAGAGCCACATGGGCTATGCCCTATAAAGCCCTATATGGCCTGGGACCTGTCTACCTGAAGGACCGTCTCTCCCCACATGTTCCCCAGAGAGTACTGAGGTCGGGAACTCAAAACCTTCTCACCATCCCCGGGCCTAAAGAAGTCCATCTTAAGACAACCAGAGACAGGGCCTTTTCCATAATGGCCCCTACATGGTGGAACCAGCTGCCGGAAGAGGTGAGGGCCCTGTGGGACCTTACTCAGTTCCGCAGGGCCTGCAAGACAACCCTCTTCCGGCTAGCCTACACCTGACTGGGAAATAAATGTAGCTTATTAAACTCCTGTTAATTATATTGCATTTGATGTTAAGGTTTTAAGGTTTTTAGGTTTTAAATGTTCTTACTTTTAAAATGTTAAATGTCAATTTAAATTCTGTTTTATCGTCTGTTGTGAACCGCCCTGAGCCATTTTTATGGGAAGGGCGGGATACAAATCATAGAATAAATAAAATAAATAAATAAGGTGTGGGGGGAAGCTAGAGTTACGGGGGGTGGGGATGGGGGTGTGCGGTCGCTAGAAAAACTCCTGGAAATTTGGGGGTGGAGTCTGGAGAGGACAGGGACTTTAGTGGAGTACAATGCTGGAGAGTCCACCCTCCAAAGCATCCAATGGAGTGCTTAGGTACAGCAAGAAAAGAATCATCATCATAGTTGTCCACCCGCCTGAATATATGGAAAATGTGAGGATGGGGAAATTGTGATGCAACAGAGGAGACAGAAAAATGATGCAGACGTAATCAGCAGGGCCTGAGAGAGGAAAATTGCATCGGCCTATTTGCACACCTCAATCCAAAAAGCAGCCAAGTACATCAGACACACAGCCAATCAATTTCTTCATTCAAACCTCTTGGCACCAGAGTATCCAACATGATGATTCAGAAGGATTTCCTTTTTCTTCAAAAGCTGAATTCGTTGTGAAGACTGAACTTGCAGCTTTTCTATGACCCAGGACTTAAGCTCCTGTACCTGAGTACTCCATTGGAGTTTTGAGCATTTCAGACCTATGAAAGTTAATATTGTACTATTTAGTTTTTCCCCCAGTCGGCTACATACCCTTTTTTCTAAAACAATTAGGATAATTTTAAATTAGCAATTGCTTAGTAGCTGTTTTATGTGTATTTTAGACCCATGGGCAAAGGAAATATTTTACATCTTACTGAGTTGCCCATGTTGTATCACAAGGCAATTTGGCACCACTTACTCTGTGGGTGAACATCTTAGTGTGAATAAAATAGCTAACCTGGTCCCATGATTAAAAAAAAATATATTGTTTATTAACAGATATATAGATAAATGAGTTCCTGCTGGGCTTTTTCTACAAAAAAGGCCCTGATTCTGTGTATTATCAGTTTTATGTATTTTTTGTCACATTAATGGAATGCTCAGTTTGAATTGTACCACTGAGGAAGGCTAAGCACTGAAACAAATGATATTGGTGCTTGCATATGGAGACAATGACCGATTTTGCACTCACCTTATGCTGCTCTCACGTTTGTCTTCTCAATGCAGCTTCTTTCCAATTTCCCACTATCTGCGCTGGGGCTGCAGCAAAGATCAGAGTTTTCATGCAGCAAACAGAAACTGGTTTTTAGTGGTTTCCGTTTGCTGTGCGAAAACGCCAATGCTTGCTGCAGCCCTGGCACAGATAGTGGGAAATCAAAAGTTAGCCATGCTGAGAAGACAAACGTGAGAGCGGCATAAGGTGAATGCAAAATCGGTCAATATGTATTTTTACACCTGTATTTATATAAATGGATATTTGTCTTTATATTGAAATTAGGTACCTATGTGCTGAACCACAGGATTGTTGTTTTAAAGTGATATTTTAGCACTTCTGAATGGATTGTTATATTATATATGATACTTTGTACATTTGTACTTATATTTTACTTTCTTTTTGTTACAACCTTTTTTATTACCATTATTGTACAGGTTTGTATTTTTCTCTCCTTTTTTTATTGTACCCACCTGGAGGTTGGCATCCCCAGGTGGAGTTCATAGCTTAATGAAAAGGGGTTATATATTACCTGTAAGGACCCTCTAAAATCTACAGGCCCTTGGTTTTCAACGTTGTACTTAGTGAGAATAAACTCATTAAACGAATATTTGCCTTCACCAGCGATGGTTAAACTGTGACTTGGGAACCACATGTGGCTCTTTCATACATGGCTCTGGAAGCCTCCACGGCCCCACTGGCTGGCTTGGAGAATGCATTTAAAGTAAAAGTTGCTTTCTTTCTACATCTGCCCTCCCATCTATCTTCCTTCCTCTCTCAAACATCTGGTGCTCATGTCTTGCAACTCTCAAACATATGATGTTTATTCTCTGTGAATCTTATGTTAAGCAACGTGACCTTGACTTTCCTGTCTGGATAGTATGATTATCTCAAATAATCTTAGCTGACATGAGTGCTTGTGCTATGGAATTCTGAAAAGAGAATTCTTTGAATTCCAAAAGATTAACAAATGATTGTTCCATAGCTGCTCATATCTAATTGTACAATTGATCTAAAATTGTAGAAAAACTCCTCAAAATTTGAATCAAATTCTGGAAGAATTTGTTAAATAATGCCCACTTGATAAATGAGGATCATTTGGGCCCCCCACAAATAAGATTAATTAAAATAAAAAGCTGTTGGACAGTAGCCAAATGCTTGGAAATTCGTATAATCCATTCTGAATTATGGGCATCATACACAGCTGCAGCTTTACTGAAACAAACAATGATGATTTGATTTCATTCCACAGAGCTGCACTGCAAGAACTTTTGGAATGATTTTTTTTCCTGCATTCGATGTGTCAATCAAGGGTTGATTTATGTGATTTCCATTAGACAGGGATTGCTAGCAGCCTTTGTATTACAGTTGGCAAGAATCAGGAGGCTGTGAACAAAATGCCAGGCTTTTGAAACTGTAATGAAATTAAAGCAGGGGCAAGCCCAATGTTACCTTGGCTTAGCTTGAGGATATTGAGACAGCAGCCCCGACTAGTCAAACCTGTCTGCTTTCCCATGCTGTCGGGATTCATTTGGTAGTATATCATAGAAGAACTTCAACATCAAAGAGCAGCCTGGATTCGCTATTACCTCCAATGTGACATCGGACTATGCTAACAGCACTGGCAGTTGCAAAGCTGTGCATCTGTTTCACAGCTACAAATGGTATTGCAAGGTATTTTCTATGAAAATAAATTTATTAGCAGAAATATAAGACAGATAGAATAGTCAAGAAACTACACTGAGGCTTAAAAGAATAATTCCAGCCTGTGTGAGAGAACAATAAATTCCACTTCTGGAATAACAGCTGCATCAATACAAAGTCTATCCTTTTCAGAGATTCACAAAACTATTGGTTCCTTCATTTCTAAACAGAAATACATGGGAGGGTCATCCTCCAGGTTTTATGCTAGTTAAGGTCTATCCACCAAAACCAAACAAAAGAAAACTCTACTGAGCAACACTCCACCCTGAATGACTCTTACCCCCATACAAGGCCCTTCAAAAATATCTTCTAAAATGTGTTATGGCATATAGTGTAGCAGTTAGGTTAATGGGCTAGAACAAGGGTGTCAAACATGCAGACCGGGGGCCTGGGCTCCTATCAGGCCTGTGAGCAACTCACTGTTGTCTGCTTCCTTTCCCCTCTCTTTCTTCCTTCTGTGTCACAGCTTGCATTGCCAGGATTGCTCTGTTAAGCTATAGAGCAAATCCTTTATATTCTCCATTGGCTGACCACCACATGAACAACTTTTGTACAAAAGTTTGCCATGCCCTGCCATTTCATGTTTTCTTCTGGGTCTTAGGCTCAAAACATTGACCATGAGATTTCTGTAATGACTGTTAATAAAACAAAAGTAGGTTTGCAGCTTAGAGTTATACACCTGAACAACACCTGAACAGCAAACTCAATATTGCTACAGCACAGACATAGTCTCCAGATTTTGATGTAATAATTCAGAGCAAGAAGTATCAGTTATCAGAGTGTTAAATAAACAAAATATTGCAAGAGTGCCAATCTTTTAAGCTTGTTTTATTTTGAGGGGTTTTTTTTAAAAAAATTAATTGTATTTGTCTGCGTCCTTTATAAAGTTTTTATCTCCGCTATCATGCATTTTCTGACACACATGGTCCGCCCCAACAAGGTCTCATTTAATATCAGATCTGGCCCTCATAACAAAGTGGAGGAAGGGAGATTCATATATACGAGCCTAAGCTCTTTGGAGGAAGGATGGTATAAAAAATTGCAAAAGATAGAAAGATATAGAATGAAGGTACATTATCTATACATTAATAGTAAAGTTCAAGATTCAGCAATCCACCTCACCCCACTTCAACCAGTGAAAACAGAGTTGGATGAGATCCCCACCCTAGAAGAGACTGTTAAAGCCATCAAGCAACTGAAAAGTGGCAAGGCAGCGGGAGTTGATGGAATCCCACCAGAGATCTGGAAGCATGGGGGCACAGTGCTACATAGCACACTTCACAAAGTACTTGTCACCTGCTGGGAACAAGGCAAACTACCACAGGACTTTCACGATGCAATCATCATCACTCTACACAAGAACAAAGGGGAAAGTCAGACTGCTCCAACTACCGGGGGATAACCCTGCTCTCCATCACAGGCAAAATCCTTGCCAGAATACTCCTGAACAGACTGGTGCCCACCATTGCAGAAGAACTCCTCCCAGAGAGCCAGTGCGGCTTCAGAGCTAACAGGAGCACCACCGACATGGTATTTGTTCTCAGGCAGCTCCAAGAGAAATGCAGGGAACAGAACAAGGCTCTGTATGTGACTTTTGTCGACCTTACCAAAGCTTTTGATACCGTTAGCAGGAAAGGCCTGTGGCAAATCTTGGAACTTTTAGGATGTCCCCCAAGGTTCGTCAGTATGATCATCCAGCTACATGAAGACCAGCGAGGCCAAGTCAGACACTGCAACGACCTCTCGGAGCCCTTCCCAATAGGCACAGGTGTAAAGCAAGGCTGCGTTCTCGCGCCAACTCTCTTTACGATCTTCTTTAGCATGATGCTTCAAAGAGCCGCAGTAGATCTAGATGATGACGATGGTGTCTACATCCGCTATCGCACCGATGGCAGCCTGTTCAACCTGAGGCGACTAAAGGCTCACTCCAAGACAATGGAAAAACTTATCCGCGAGCTACTGTTTGCTGATGATGCTGCACTCGCCTCCAACTCGGTATCAGCTCTGCAGCATATGACGTCCTGCTTTGCAGAGGCTGCCAAGCTATTCGGCCTAGAAGTTAGTCTGAAGAAGACAGAAGTTCTCCACCAGCCTGCACCCCAGGAAGATTATCACCCTCCCTGCATCACTGTGGGTGAATCAATTCTGAAGACAGTCCAGCAGTTCAGCTACCTGGGGTGCATCATCTCCTCAGATGCCAAGATCGACAAGGAGATTGACAACAGGCTGGCAAAGGCAAACTGTGCATTTGGCCGACTGCAGAAAAGAATGTGGAGCAACAAGCATCTGAAAAAAGGCACAAAGATCAATGTTTACAAAGCGGTTGTGATGACAACCCTCATCTACGGCTCCGAATTGTGGGTTTTATACCGTCATCACCTGTGACTCCTTGAGCGCTTTCATCAGCGCTGCCTTCGCACCATCCTCAACATCCACTGGAGTGACTTTGTGACCAACACTGAAGTCCTCAAGAGGGCGGAGGTTACAAGCATTGAGGCACTGCTGTTGAAGACGCAGCTGCGCTGGGCAGGGCATATTTCTAGGATGGAAAACCACCGCCTTCCCAAGATTGCTCTGTATGGCAAACTTTCCACCGGCCATCGAAATAGAGGGGCACCAAAGAAGAGGTACAAGGACTCCTTGAAGAAATCCCTTGGCACCTGTCGCATCAACCATCACCAGTGGTCTGACCTAGCCTCAGATCGCAAAGCATGGAGGCACACCATCCACCAGGCTGTCTCTTCCTTTGAGAACGCACGCATAGCTGGTCTTGAGGACAAAAGGAGATTGAGGAAGAATCGCGCTGCTACAGCACCAACCCCAAATCAGACTTTTCCCTGCAGCCACTGTGGCCGGATCTGCCTGTCCCGCGTTGGTCTTGTCAGCCACCAGCGAGCCTGCAGCAGACGTGGACTACTGCACCCTTCTTAAATCTTCGTTCGTGAAGTCAAGCCGAGAGAGAGAATAGTAAAGTAGGCCAAATGTGATGGTACTTAAATCTGGTGACTGGAGCTGTGAGCGGGCAAGGTAGATCTTTCTACAAACCTGAAAAAGGCTCCAGTTTTTCCCAAAACTGTGAAATCTAAAAAAAATAATAATTAAAAAATAAACACAAAATCAAATTAACAGTGAGGACCAAAGCAGCTTACATTTTTCTCCTTGCCCTCTTTTTATCCACATGCCGACCTTGTGAAATAGGTTAAAATGAAAGTATGTAACTGGTCCAGAATTACCCAGTGAGTTTCCACAGCAAAACAGAGGTTTGAACCTTTGTCTCCCTTTCTCTACTCTGAAGCTCTAACCACTGCACAACAATGGCTTTCATAAGATGATCACTATTGATCAGTAGCAAGCAGTTAGGCCTAGTTGAATCATGCAAATCAGATGGTATCAAATCATTCAGAGGTTGCTGCCAGGCCTGGGGTTGCCAGCTTACAGGTGGGACCTTGAGAACTCCCAGAAGTACAACTGAACTCTAGTATCAGTTTCTCTGGAGAAAATGGCTGCATTGAAAGGTGGCCTCTATGGTATTATATTCAGCTGAGGCCTCTCACCTCACTAAACCCTGCTGTCCTCTAGGGCTGCCAAGTTCCTACCAGGGGTGGGGGATCCCGTGGTTTGGCAGGCCCCAACTCGCTAGCAGGGAGGAGGCCACCGGGGGGAGATCCCTGCCACCCCCCCCCCAGAGTCCCATTGCTGTGCAGTGTGTGTGGCGCCTAGAAGTGACATATTGCACCTGGCAAGTCGCACTGGGACACCAGTGTGTAGTGCAGGGATAGGCTTCCTAAACCTCCCGCTCTGGCGGGAGACTTCTGGGTTCGCAGCCTCATCTCCCGCTCTTCAAAACTCTGGAAGCGGGGGTGGGGGTGGAGGGGGGGAGAACATACCTTTAGGCTTCATGTTGTAGAGCTCCTGAGCCATTTGCAAAATGTCTGCCCCTTTAAGGCTGGGCAGGAAGCAGGAAGCAGAAAGGGCTTCTGAGAACGGCCCCTCCCTTTCTTTTGCTTTCCTTTTCACAGGAAGTAGAGTTGTCCGGAGGAAGATCTGGTAAGTGTGTGTGTGAGAGAGGGAGGGGGCAGGGGATTCCCTAGTTTGGAGGCCCTCCCCCCCTTTAGAAAGCGTGGGGGGGAGGGAAATGTCTACTAGGCACTCTATTATTCCCTATGGAGAATGATTCCCATAGGGAATAATAGGAAATTGATCCGTAGGTATTGGGGGCTCTGGGCGGGCTATTTTTTGAGGTAGAGGCACCAAATTTTTAGTATAGCATCTAGTGCCTCCCCCCAAAATACCCCCCAAGGTTCAAAACGATTGGACCAGAGGGTCCAATTCTATGAGCCCCAAAATATGGTGCCCCTATCCTTAATTATTTCCTATGGAAGAAAGGCATTTTAAAAGGTGTGCTGTCTCTTTAAATGTGATGGCCAGAACTCCCTTGGAGCTCAATTATGCTTGTCACATCCTTGTTCTTGGCTCCACCCCCAAAGTCTCCTGGCTCTACCCCCAAAGTCTCCTGGCTCCACCCCCAAAGTCCCCAGATTTTTCTTAATTGGACTTGGCAACCCTATGCAGGGATGCTCTAGGAATTCACAGGAAACTCTATGCTTTTTGCATGGGGACGCCCTAGGAATTTAGGGAAAAACAATATGGTACCATTGCTAGAGCGTCCCTGCACAGAACCATAGAGTTTTCTGTGAATTCCTAGAACATCCCTGCACTATACATTGGTAAATTTACTGGACATTTAATTGTTTTTAAATATCCCATTGAGATGAACAAACCCCAACCCAGGTGATCATTAATATTTGTTTCACATTTACGGTTGATATGGGATTAATTTATTCTTGCAGGCTGCTTTTGTTGTTCTGGAGTTTAATGCATTGTTAAATAGTCATATTCCTAGTGACTAAACTTCACAGAAGAAGGAAATAAATTACCTGCCTCTCCTGACTAATTCTAAGTTTGTTTATCAATTCATTCTAATGAAATACTTCGATACTTTGAAAATTGAAATATGCAATATAGCTGGCCCCAATTCTCTCTGGCCCCAATCTACAAGCACAGTGTAGTGGTTAGGGTATCAGGTTAGGATCTGGGAGATCTCGGTTTGAACCCCCCTCCACCATGGTAACTTGCTGGGTGACTTTGGGTTAGTCACACACTCTTATCCTAACCTACCTCACAGGGTTGTTTTGAGGATAACATGGAGGAGGGGAGAATGAGGCAAACCCCTTTAAGTCCCCATCAGTGCTGAGGCACGGTTAGTGGCAGTCAACAGTTAGAAAGGAAGGGATTTGGCTAGTGGTCAACTCTGTTAAAGTAGGAAAAGAACATTTTCTACTGGGCATAGTCTCATTTCAAAGGATATGGCAATTAAACTCTCCATTTTGTTTATACAGTTCACAATCCAGAAGGTGACCTCTTTCAGTGTGTGGGTCATCCTTGCTGGTCTGGAATGACCATGCTTTTATAATATTTAATAATATTTTTTCTCATTGTGCTCAGGAATGAGGAACTGTTGCATTAGAGCATGTAGAAATATTTATGAAGTTATCTTGCTTAGAATAAGGCCAGTGGGGTGGGGGGAAGACAGGAACAGACAGGTACAAAGTATCAAAATAATATTATGAGAGTTCTAGCAAAATATGCAATCTACTTGCATCACCGAATAAGTCACAACATGTAATAGCATTCATATTAGCAGGGAATGAACCACTTGGCAGTATGAGGTAATTTAAGATTCAGTCCATACAACACATTTTGAAAGAAATGAACAGGAAGGGGGTTTGTTTGTTAGTTTGTTGGATGTTTTCATTACTGTTTTTACTATCAGTAGCAAGTCACCATTGACTTCATGTCTTTCAAACTATTTGATCATAGTCATATGATCAATTTAAATATGTGGAATATACAACATGCCCATAGCAGAAACAAGAATCTGGCTACTATGCCTTGGATCCTAAGCCTTGAGATCAGAGTCATACTCCTCTGTCTCACTGCACCCCTACCCCAGTTATGCTCCTGGACCCAAAGGTACATCTTCTGTGCCTTCATTTACAGTAACTGATACATACATTTTGCCAGAATGAAAAGGTTATTTCCAAGAGCTTTCGAAAAACAGTATAGTCCAGGGGTGTCAAACATGTGGCCCGGGGGCCAAATCAAGCCCCTAGAGGGCTCCTAACAGGCCTCCGAGCAACTGGCTGTCATCTGTTTCCTTCTCCCTCTCTCTTGCTTCCTTCTGCATAACAGCTTGTTTTGCAAGGCTTGCCCAATCGCACAGGTGCTACAGAGCAAAACCTCTATTTTCTCCATTGGTTGAGGATCCTCCCCAAGAGGGCAGGAGGCAGAGCAGGGCCGGCTCACCCACTAGGCAAACTAAGTGGTTGCCTAGGGTGCCAAGAGCGAGAGGGTGCCGAAATGGGCTCCCCCCCTCTTGGTACCCAAGACAATGGCCTAATTTGCCTCCCTCCCCCTGCCAGCTCCCTCCCATCTGCCATGCTCCTGCCCACCCCCCAGAAGCTTGCTCTGCTGCTGCCTGCCCCACCCCCGAAGTTTGCTCTGCTCTACCGCTGGCACAGCCTGCTCCCTCCCTCCCACCCCCGAAGCTCGTCCTGCCACTGCCCACCCCATCCCCAAAGCTTGCCCTGCCACCTCCACAGCCAGCTCCCTCCCTCCTGTCCCCCCCCAAAGATCACCCTGGCAGTGCCACAGCCAGATCCTGCCCGGCCCCAAGAAGTTCGCCACAAACACCCCAAGCCATATCAGCTTCGAGGTCTGTGTGTGTTTTGAAGAGATCTCTGGAGGAAGTTTCTCCCCCCTCCTTTTCAGAAAGGAAGAGGAAGAAACTTCCTCCAGAGGTCTCTTCAAAAAGATTCAACACACAGACTTCGGAGCTGGTATGGCTGGGCGCCTTGTGGCGGGCAGGGGGGGGGCTGCCTTTGGGCTGGCAGGCGCGGGACTACTCGTGAGTAGCCCCGCACCTGTCACCTACTCATGAGTAGCACCTGCCGCCTACTCAAGAGTAGGCAGCAGGCGCAGGGACTCAGAGGCGGGCGGAGCTGTGCTGCCTAGGTCGCCAGAAGGGCTCAAGCTGGGCCTGGTGTTTGAGTGTGTCCTTAATTAAGTTTATTTCTCTGCTACCTAATCTTAAATAGGTACACACATGGCCTGGCCCAACAAGGTCTCATTTATGCCAGATCTGGCTCTCATAACAAATGAGTTCGACACCCCTGGTATAGTCATTTCCATATGGCTGTGTCCTATCCTCCCAGTAATGTATCTAATCAGAATAGGGTTGCCAAGTCCTATTCAAGAAATATCTGGGGACTTTGGGGGTAGAGCCAGGAGACATTAGGGTGGAGCCAAGATCAAGGCTGTGTCAAGCATAATTGAACTCCAAGGGAGTTCTGGCCATCACATTTAAAGGGACAGCACACCTTTTCAATGCCTTCCTTTCATAGGAAATAATGGATAGGGGCACCTTCTTTTAGGGCTCATAGAATCGGACCCCCGATCCAATCTTTTTGAAACTTTGGGGGTATGTTGGGGAGAGGCCCTAGATGCTATACTGAAAATTTGGTGCCTCTACCCCAAAAAACAGCCCCCCCAGAGCCCCAGATACCCGTGGATCAATTCTCTATGATTTTCTATGGGAATAAATCTCCATAGGGAATAATAGAGGATCTGCAGATAAGAGTGTATTTTGAAGTAGGTGGAAGTAGCTGGAAATTAGCAACTTCCTGGCCCCTACCCAGTTCTTCTTTGCATACAATGAGTTGGTTAGAAAGTGATCAAACAACCAAATGGTATGCATTTTTGATACATATGAAGTGTACAGTATAAAATATTCTAATATTTACACATTTTATCAACATTCTTGTATTTAGTTAGGGGAGAGGTTTTATAGAAGAGAGAGATAACGGAGTTGACCCACATAGGCTGTTGTTCTCTGTTACATGCACACATATGCCCTGGATCTCTTATGTATACTTCCCTAACAACAGGAATCATAGCACATTTAAAGATAATCTGCAACCACTGGCATTTTTTCTGTGTTATGGATGTACTGAATTTATTGTAATAATAAATTTTAAAATGACATGTATAATATAATAGAAACAGGGGACCTTCAATAAATCCTCTTTCCCTCCTCCCATATCTTCACCTTTGTTTGCTCATTTTCTTCCCACTCAAACAGCAACCTATCTTTTAGCTGCCTCCCCTTCAACTATATTTATTAGTTCATTTATACTCCACCTTTCTCCACAATGGGAACTCTAAGAAGCTCCCATTATTCTGCTCTACTCCTTTTTATTCTCACAACAACCCTGTGAAATACTGTATTTTTCGCACCATAAGGCGCTCCGGAGGATAGGATGCACCTTCCTCCTGGGGGGCGATCCGCTGCCTCTTCCTCAGATCCGGTGCTTCCCCCGCTCCTGCCTGCCTGGCTCCATCTTCTTCAGGCAAGCGCTGGGATCGCTCCATGTGGCCCCAGCGCTTCGCAAGCACCGGCTGCGGAGGGGGCAGCGTGCTTCCTCCTTGCCTGTGTCCCTGCCTTCAGCTGTGATGTTTAAAGCGGAGGAAGCACGCTGCCCCCTCCGCAGCCGGTGCTTGCGAAGCGCTGGGGCCACGTGGAGCGATCCCAGCGCTTGCCTGAAGAAGATGGAGCCAGGCAGGCAGGCGCGGGGGAAGCACCGGATCGGAGGAAGAGGCAGCAGATCGCCCCCCTGAAGGTAAGTACCTTCGGACTATAAGACGCACACACTTCCCCCCCCACTTTTTTTTGGGGGGGGAAAGTGCGTCTTATAGTCCGAAAAATACGGTAAGTTAGGCTGGGAATGTGTAATAGGCTATAGGTCATACAGTGAAAGAGCACCATGGCGCAGAGTGTTAAAGCTGCAGTACTGCAGTCCTAAGCTCTGCTCACGACCTGAGTTCGATCCCTGGTGGAAGCTGGGTTTTCAGGTAGCCAGCTCGAGGTTGACTCAGCCTTCCATCCTTCCGAGGTCAGTCAAATGAGTACCCAGCTTGCTGAGGGAAAAGTGTAGATGACTGGGGAAGGCAATGGCAAACCACCCCGTAAAAAGTCTGCTGTGAAAATGCTGTGAAAGCAATGTCACCCCAGAGTCGGAAACGACTGGTGCTTGCACAGGGAACCTTTCCTTTTTCCATACAGTGAGCTTCCATGACAAAGTGACAATTCAAACCCTAGTTTCCTAGATCCTTGTCTGAAACTGTAACTGCTACACCACATAAGCTTTTATAAAGTGGCTGCTATGATACAGTAGTGCCCACAAAAAACCTCAAAGGCTCATGGCTGCAATTACGGGCAAACCAATTGTATAACAATTTCAAAAAGTATAATTTATCCAACATTTCAAAGGTGCAATATAAAGAGTAAAAAACAATTTCATACATGTTTGTTCATACAAATTTCACTTTGACCCGACAAACTCCCGGTACAACCAGGAGAAAACAAATCAGCAGTTTTAAAATCCAATGGGTTCTACTGCAATCATTCCATAAGTTCAGATGCAAAACCCAGTGCCATTTTTCAAAGATTGTCAGTGGCAATGAAGCTGTACCCCAATTCCAATAATTGATCACGGACATAGGCATAAACTATGCAGGGACTTGGGGGTTCAAGCCCCCCCTGGATTTTCCCGGTGGGGGCTGAGCCCCCACCGGGCAACCAACAGGACTTGGAGCTTCAAAGGTATGACTGGGGTGATAAAGTCTATGTGTGATTTTCCCTCTGAGCTGCAAAGTCAATGGTGAAATGACTTTACAACCTTAGCTTCTTAGAAATGCTAACTGAGCTAAAACAAACACGAATTAGATAGAGGGATGGAGAAACTTCTTCCACCAGAGGCTAGGTGTCAATGTGCATATTAACCAGTGTTGGAAGCTCTAATTGGATAAATCAATACATTGGCAGACCTGAGTCAAGGGGGTGAGGAGATCTGGTAACTTTCTTTCCTGGCATAGCTCTTGCAGCACACATGAAATACAGACCTCTCTGAGATTTAGGAAAACTGACTATTTTTTTCATCCATCCAGCCGATCTAGTGTTGAAGGACTCTTGATATTGTAAGGTAACTGAGATCTGCAAAAGTTTTCACTTGTATCTTTGGATTCTCTAGATTAATTACTAAAGTATTGATATCCAGCACGTATCAATCTTTATAAGTTTGGTGTCTGTTGGAAAATAAAGCCTGGCTGGCTACACCCACTTTTAATGTACCAACAGTCAGACTGCAGGCTCTCTTTGGTGGATTCAGCATACTAGCTTGATTCCAATTTACATTTTGGGGGAAAGTGAGATTGAGTGTGGGTGGACATGAAGATCAGAGGCCCTTAAAAATTTCCTAATGGATTCAGGTGGTGTAGCTATGTTGGTCTGAAAAAGCAGAACAAAATTTTAGGTCAGCAGCACCTTTAAGAACCAACCAAGTTTTATTCTGGGCATCGGCTTTTGTGTGCATGTGCACTGTTTCATTTGGATTATGCACACATTTATTTTATCTGATATGAGCCTTTTTTTTGCTATTAATCATTGATCTTATTTATTGTTTTGCTGCTGTTGGTTTTATGATGTGAGCCATTATGAGCCCATTTTGTGGTTAGGGCAGGATATGTTGAATGCATGAAATGAAATGAAAGTTTGATTTCTCAGTATAAGTGAAAACTGAATGGCTTAGGTATCAACAGCTTCCCTGATAAACTGTAGCATATGCTGAACCCCTGATCACGGGGCTGCAAGCTGCAGCCAGGCGTTTGACACAGAGGCTTCATCAGATATTTGTACTGGGGTCATGCAAATCTTCAAGTCATTGAAACTGCAAATCGCTTCCTTCCCCTTCTGGAACTGTCTGAATTATCAGAAGAAAAGGAGATTGCTTTGTCTCCTCAGCTGGAAAGCAGGTCTGTCCAGCTGAGGAAGCAAAGCAATCTCCTTTTCCTCCTTTCCCCCCTACTTTTTTTTTTTTTAATTTTGAAAAGCTTTATTAATATAAAGTTCAAGGTACAATAGTGATGAGACATCAACAGATGTGTAGAATGTACCAATATAAAATAGGGAAATGGAAACATAGAACGTTAGCTATTAAAGGCTAATTACAACATTAGTTGACATGACATCAAAATAGCATGGTATGAGTCATTAGGGTTCCTGCTGTCCTTCGAGACTTTATCAATAAAGGGACGCCATTTGCACATAAAGTCTAGGGAAGCGGTTTGGGAGGAGCAACGAGGATCCAAATCATAGGTGAGCTTATCTAAGACAAAATAATCCCACAATTTCAGCCACCATGCCTGTCTCGAAGGAGGAGTTTGTTGCTTCCAAACCAGGGCAATCGCGAATTTAGCTGCTACGAACATGTGTGAAACTAGTTCTTCTGTGTGGTCAGGAGCGCGTGAGGCGCCTGCAAGGTTCAGAAGAGCGTACTCTGGCGTGAATGGTGGAGAGTATGAGGTGAGGGCATGCACTTCTTGGTAAATTAGCCTCCAAAAGCTTTGTATGACGGGGCAGAGCCACCGGGAGTGGAAAAATGTGCCTCTCTGGCCGCAGTTCTTAAAACAAAGAGGTGAAGTAGAGGAAGAGTGTGATAATTCTGCTGGAGTCATATACCAGCGCGTGAGAACTTTAATGGCTTGAAGTTGCACATTTAGTGCCTTTGTTTTATATATGGAGGAGCCCCAAATAACCTGCCACTGCTCCTTAGTTAGCTCGGTGCCCAGATCTCGGTGCCAGGCCCCTTGATAGGAGTGCGGTTTTGTGTCAACGGAGTGGAGTAACAGTTTGTAAATTTTCGATATCAATCCCTTAATAGGGGCTTCATCACTATACAAATATTTCTCACCCCCTACTTTCTTCCTATACACAGTGATCAAGTGAAATCATACTTCTCGACCCACTTGTGAGGCACTCTCAACATTTCAGTTTCCATATGTGTGTGGGCCATGGGAGGGAGACGGTGCTGGTCGCCTTAGTAGATGACCTGCAACGGCATCTGGAACGGGGCGGCTCGGCGGTACTGATGTTGTTGGACCTATTGGCAGCGTTCGATACGGTCGACCATCAGTTACTTGCCCGCCGCCTCGCCGACGCAGGGATTCAGGGGTTGGCCTTGCAATGGCTTTCCTCTTTCCTTGAAGGTCGGGGACAGAGGGTCGCGATTGGGGATGAGCTGTCCCGGAGGCACTCGCTTGATTGCGGGGTGCCTCAGGGTGCGGTTCTTTCCCCGATGTTATTTAACATCTACATGCGTCCCCTCGCCCAGATTGCCCGAAGGTACGGGCTGGGTTGTCACCAGTATGCTGATGACACCCAGCTTTATCTGCTTATGGACGGCTGGCCGGTCTCCGCCCCACAAAATCTGGACCGGGCGCTACAGGCTGTGGCTGGGTGGCTCAAACAGAGTGGGCTGAGGCTAAACCCAGCGAAGACAGAGGTCCTTTGCTTGGGCCGTCGTGGCCCGGGGGGGGAAATACCCCTTCCGGGTTTTGACGGTGCGCCGCTGATGGCGGCGCACAGGGTCAAGAGCCTGGGGGTACTTCTGGAGCCTTCCTTAACTATGGAGGCCCAGATAGCAGCCACTGCCAAGTCCGCATTCTTCCATCTTAGGCGGGCTAGACAGCTGGCTCCCTTCCTGGAACGCGACGATCTAGCAACGGTGATCCATGCTACGGTCACCTCGAGGCTGGACTACTGCAATGCCCTCTACATGGGGCTGCCCCTGTGTCGAACCCGGAAATTGCAGCTGGTGCAGAACGCCGCTGCCCGGTTGTTATTGGGGCTCCCAAGGTGGGAGCACATTCAGCCGGGACTTCGGGCGCTGCACTGGCTGCCAATATCTTACCGAGTTCGGTACAAGGTGCTGGTTATTACCTTTAAAGCCCTATATGGCCTAGGACCTGCCTACCTGAGGGACCGTCTCTCCCCGCATGTTCCCCAGAGAGCACTGAGATCGGGATCTCAAAATCTTTTGGTTGTCCCCGGGCCAAAGGAAGCCCGCTTGAAGATCACAAGGGACCGGGCCTTCTCTGTAATGGCTCCATTTTGGTGGAACCAGCTGCCGGAGGAGGTAAGGGCCCTGCGGGATCTCACCCAATTCCGCAGGGCCTGTAAGACAGTCCTCTTCCGGCTGGCCCACAATTAACGGCCCTGTATACCGACTACTGAATACTGTATACTGAATTTGTATCTGAAGCTGAATAGAGTGTAGCTCCATGACCGCTGTCTGTTTTAATGATGTATAGTTATAACAAATGTTTGATTTTAATTATATATTATGAAATGTTAATTTTAAAGTGTAATTTTATATTTTTATGTTAGTTTATATATGTTGTAAGCCGCCCTGAGCCACTCGGTGGGAAGGGTGGGATATAAATCCCAGATAAATAAATAAATAAATAAATAAATAAATAAATAAATAAATAAATAAAAAAATAATGTTTAAATAGGATATGCACATACAAAATGCAATTTATGTAAATATACATACCAATCACTCAATGTCGATTCCCAGATGGGAAGTGGACAGGCTGACTAAACAGTATTATTTGAAAAGAGGCATTCAAATATATCATACTGAGGGCCACAGCAACACAAACCATTTGGTGAACTGATCAGGGTGGAGTCTATACCATTTTATAGGGGCTTTTGTCTTGGTATTTAAGAAAGTAAAACATGGCAATTAACAACTATCCCTGTAAAAGGGCTAAAATTGCACACATGGCCACCGGCTGGGAGTAGGCGAGGTAGGCGGCTGCCTCAGGCACCACCTCACTACAGGGTGCCTTCAGGTGTCCTCTCCCACCGCTCCGCTGCTCTGAGAGTGGCAGGACTGTGGGCCAGTGTGTGCTCTCCTCCAAGCCTGCTTTCTAGCCAGGCTTGGAGGAGAATGGCCTCACTCTGAGGCTGCCTCCTTTTGCAGGGGAGGCAGCCTCGGGGTGAGGCATGGCAGCCCCATGGCCCTTTTTGCCCGCCTAGTAGCTGGGGAGATGAAAGAGGCCTTACAGCCTCACTGCTGGGTGCCTCCCTTGCAAGGGAAGACAGCCCTGGAGCAAGACATGGCAGCCTTGCGGCCCCTTTTGCCCACCCAGTGCCTGGATGGAAAGAGGTGCTGCTGCCTCACTCTGACCCCCATGGGGAGTACAGGCATTGGGGCGGCCTGGGACGGTAAAAACCCCAGCACCACCCCTGATTGCACAAGCTATGTAAACTATAATACAACTAGGCTTGTTATTCCTTTGATGAGGGCGGGTTTTCTCCCAATTTGAGCCCCTTCCCCACTTTTTAAAATGCTGGCAGTGGGAGACAAAAATGGCATCTGTTAAGTGATGCTCTGGTATTGATCTCTATGGTCACCATAGAGTGTTGGCTAGAGAGTCACTTGAAGGATTCAGTGCTGTGCAGCCAGTTTAATCTTCCCGCAAGTTTTCATTGGGCTTGGAGAGTGGTGGGTTGTGGTGGCCCCGCCTGCTACTGCAAAGATGCCCCCCAACTCCCAGCAGCTGTCAATGAGGGCCAGGATAAGCTGGGGGCTGCTGTGGTTGTGGTTTTGCCACAGCTGCTACACCACATAACATTACTAAGATTTGTTGGAGGAGGCAGGAATGGTCGTGGTAAGGGGTTGGGCAGGCCCCCAGTTGGAGTAAGCCTAGTGGTCAGCTTAAATTTTGATAAATTCAAAATCATGGCTTTTGGGAAAACCTGGAAATCTGTCAAGTGGAATATAAGAGGGAACAGGATTGAATAGGTCAAAAGCTTTAGATATCCAGGAGTCTGTTTCTACTATAGTGCTGGAAGGATTACCTACAAAAAAGAAGCTATACAATCTGTAAATAGTAACATACTTGCAATCACTCGTTTCTATTATACTATGGGAAATCAATACATTCCTGCAGCTCTTAGAGTTTTTAACCACAAAATCAGTGCTTAATTGCTTTATGGCATTCCAATCTGTATCACAGCCCTTAATAAAGCAGTAGAACAAATACAATCTAACTTTTTAAGGAAAATATTAGGGCTGCCAGTGTGTGTGCCCTATACAGCTATATGCTTGGAGACCAATCAAAGACTCCTAGAGACAAAAGCCTGGATTATAACAATTAAATTTGGGTTATGTTTACACTTTAGGAGTAGCCCCAATAGTCTCATTGCATGCATGCTATCTGAACCCCAATTATCTGCATGGCTACCCAATATCGGGGGGAAAATCTCCATAATTGGGTTCAAGTTTGATGATTTAGTCTCCCTCCCTGAGAGGACAGCATTTGCTTTGATTAAAAAAATACTTGTAGATATTGAAATGCAAGAACTCAGAAGCCTTGCCTTTGGCAGATGTTCCCCTTTGAGGCGGGGGATCTCCTCTAGTGGAACCTTGGCAAAATATCTTTCTTGCTTCCCTAACCTTCATAGAGCCTACATGTTAGCTTGCTTTAATGTCCTTCCTTCTGCTGTGCTATATGGGAGGTTTAAGAAAATTCCATATTCCAACAAGTTTTGTGATTACGGTTCTAGGGATATAGAAAGTACTGAAAATGTTCTCCTGCACTGTACATTTTACTGTGATATTCGTGCCATTTACTTAGATCTTGTTCTTCAAAATCATGGGACAATATGATGGTGGTAAGATTCTCTTTCTATTGTCCACTCATAACCCTGAGATTATTGAGACTGTGGCTAAATATCTGTGCTGTGCTTCTAAGAGGAGAGGAATGTTTCAAATATTGGTAATGTATGTTTTCTCCCTTGCTGATTGTGCATGTCTATGCTGTTATGTCATTGAAGATTGTTGTTGTTGTTGCCTAGTGGTCAGATCAGTCTGTTGCCCCAGCTTTACTTGCAGCTACCCGTTGCCCAGCCCCACCTCATGCTTCACTGGGTCCCGTTCCATCCCTGAAGAAGGGGCAAATAGGCAGCATCTTCCCTGGACTCCAGAGCAAGCCGTGCTGAGCCTTTTGGGGCCTGGGAGGTGAGGAAGATATGACAAGCTTGGGTCCCTCCTCACTGTCATCAGCCCATCCAAGATTGGGAAGCTACCTTGGGGTTGGGGGCCAGTGCAAGGAGCCATGGGGGAGAAGAAAATGCAGGCAGGCATGGCCCCTCCTTGCTGCTGTGCCACCCAGGAAGCTGTCTTGCTTGGGCCAGTGCAGCCAGGTGCCAAATTGCAGGGGATGGGTGGTTTCATTGTCCCTAGGCCCGCCGCTCTGTTTGGAGCCATTGGGGCCTGGGGAGGAGGACGATGCCAGAGTCCCCTCTCCCAGGCAGAGGTGGGAAGTGATATACAGCAGTGTATTTTAATTTTAATTTTGGAAGAAGAAAGTGCTTTCAGAGGAAAAGGTGGGTTTGGGGAAGTGCCTGAAAAGCGGTATCACGGGAAGAAGTGGGGTTTGATCCAGTGTGCTGGAAGTTGCATCATCATATGGGGTGGAACTTGGGAAGTGACATATACAATTAAAAACCAGTTAAATAAAACAGGATGGCAGCTAAGAAACATACATTACTCCAGAGCAGTCCAATATGCCTCCTGTTAGACGTTACCAGGATAGTAGGCATCTGTAGGCCTACTACGGGCAGGGGAAGCCGAGATGGTGGAAACATCCATTGCCTAAACCAAAGGCCTGACAGAACAGCTCTGTTTTGCAGGCCCAACAGAACTGTAACAAGTCCCATAGGGCCCTGATCTTAACTGGGATTGTTTCACCAGGCCAGGGCCAGGGGAGAAAAGGCCCTGGCTGAGGCTAAGCAGACATCTTTTGGGTCAGGTACCAGTAGATGTTGGTCTGTAGAGCAAAAGGCTCTCTGGAAAATATATGGAGAGAGATGGTCCCAAAAGGATGCCTGTCCCAGGCCACATAAGGTTTTAAAGGTCAGCATCATAACCTTGACGCAGATCTGGTTCTCAACTGGTAGCCAGTGCAGTTGGTGTAGCATTGGCTGAATGTGTGCCCACAGATGTCACTGTCAGCAAGTGTGCCTCTGCATTCTGCACTAGCTGGAGTTTCTGGGTCAGGTTTAAGGGCGGTCTCATGTACAGCAAGTTACAATAATCCAGCCTGAAAGTGACTGTTGCATAGATCACTGAATTGAAGTCCTGGAAGGCGAGAAAGGGAACAGATGAAAGGCAGAACTAGCAACAGTGGTGACTTGGGCCTCCATTGAAAGCAAGGCATCCAGGATTACCTCAAGGTTTCTTGCCCTTGCCGCTGGCATCAGTGGCACTCCACCAAGCGTCGGAAGCAAGATTCTTGATCCCAAGCCCCCATGACTCAGGTAAAGGACCTCTAGGGTTGCCAAGTCCAACCCCAGAAATATCTGGGGACTTTGGGGTGGAGCCAGGAGACTTTGGGGGTGGAGCCAGGAGACACTGGGGTGGAGCTAGGAGGGAGGGGGGAAACGGCGCCGGGGAGCGTGGCGAGCCACCCCGCAGCTGCCGCCTCTTCTCTGCTCGCCGTGGCTGCTCCTCTGAGATGGGCTCAGCCTGAGCCCATCTCGGAGGAGCAGCCACGGCAAGCGGAGAAGAGGCGGCAGTGGCGTGGCGGCCTCGCCGGCACCAGGATCGGGCGGCTCGCCATGCTCCCCGGCGCCGTTTCCCCCTCCCCCCGCTTTCATTTTTTTGGGGAGCGGGGGAGGAGGGTGGAAATCCTGGGGTCCCCCGCCAGGGCGGGAGGGTTGGGAAGCCTAAGGACCTCTATCTTCATTGGATTTAATCCCAACTGGCTCCAGCCACAGCTAGACTGGACTGATAGCGATTCAGCTCTGATTTGGCCTGGGTTTTTATTATTTTTTATTGTCTCCTTTCATGCCATAGTCTGACACCTCAGGGCCAACAAATGCACACTTGATTAAAATATTATGCCATAGGTAGATATCTGAAGGAGACAGAGGTGAGATAGTTGGGCACCTCAGGAAAGGAAGGTGTGATTTTACTGCTCTGTTGTGCTGAGGGGAAAGGTTAGGGACAACTGGGCCCAAACCAAAGCTATGCAGTTTGTCACCAATTTTATTGGCTTTATGTTAATGATATGGAGAACATTTTACTTCACATTAAACATATCTTTCAAAATGAAAACAAACTGAAAATCAATTTAATTTGACAACTGTTTTGTAAAAAATACTCTTGGGTATATAAAGAAACACTCTATGGAAAATTTAGTTTATTCCTAAGGGCCGAACAATAAGCCTAAACCTCATCAGAGAACTTCCTTTTTCTATCACAGCAGAATCTATAATGATTTGTGTAGCTTAGAGACGCATGCAAATATGTTAGTGACTTATAGTGCCATCCTAAGAAGAGTTATGACCATATAAGTCCACTGACCTGAACAGACTTAAAAATGTGTAAGTATGCTAAGGATGGCACTGCAAGTAAGAATATTATTCATTGGCAATGCCAGGCAGAAAGGATCATGTAGTTGTTTAGTCAAAGGGATTATCTCTTGACTAAAAAACATTTAATATGAATGAGCTGTTAAAACACATGTTCTGAAACTGGCCTATAGTCTCCTTTGCCTCTGGGTATTCAGAGAGAAAATTTCACAATGCATAAAAGCAGTAGATACCTGGCAATTGCATGACTGGTTGATGAATGTGTAGTTACGTGGGAGTTCAGGAAATATTGGAAACAGGAAGGTTCATCTGAGCACCAGCCTTATTACCATGCAGTTATATCTTGATGATATAAATCAGGTCAAATTAAAGAAAAGCTGGGAAACTAGAAAAAGATCTTGTTTGGGGCAGTGGTCTTCTTGGTAGCTGCATGGTATGCACGCTGTAGCTTAAACAGTAAAGCAGGCCTGTATTACAGCATTCTTTCTCTGCACAATTATCTAGCTTTGGCATAACTTCCCAATAATTTTTCCTGGCAATATTTACCAATCTACTTTGAACAGAAATTTATTCACAAGATAATTTAACATTAAAAAAAAAGTTCAGCAACAAGTCCCCACTAATCTCTAGAAACCTGATAGGATAAAAACACTTTAACCCAGGGGTGTCAAACATGAAGTTCGGAGACTGAATCAGGCCCCTGGAGGTCTCCTATCAGGGCCCCGAGAAACTGGTTGTCATCTGCTTCCTTCTCCCTATATCTTCTGCATAACAGCTGGCTTTGCAAGGCTTGCTCAATTGCACAGGAGCTACAGAGCAAAACCTCTATTTTCTCCACTGGCTGAGGCTCCTCCCTTGGGGAGGAAGGGGGGAGGGATAGCTTGCTTTGCCAGGTTCTCTCAATTCCACAGCAGAGCTACTGAGCCAAGCCTTTCTTCCTTCTATTGACTGAGACTCCTCCCCACCCAGTCCCTGGAGAAGGAAGGAAAGAGCCAGAGCTTTTTTGCCCAGTTCCCTGGATCCCATGGGAGAAATACAAAGAAAGCACCTTAAAGACCAATGAGTGCTAACATTTTAAACGTTTTAAGTTTATATATATATATATATATATATATATATATATATATATATATATATATATATATATATATATATAAATAACTTGTGTTTGTGTTCTTTATAAAATTTCTTTTTTTTTTCAAGCATTTTAAAGTTTTATTGAAAAGAAATAATACAAGTAAAAGAAAAGACAAAGAAATAAGATAAAAAATAGACATAGAATACATAAACAATTATCTCTCGCAGACCACAAACAAGATAGATACAAACAATCAACTATAATCTAACATCTAACAACTAACATCTACCCAACCATATACACTGGGAGATGGAGAGAGTTAAGCATCAAAAAAGACAAAGGGGGAAAAACCCCATGGTTACTCCGATCCGACACCTCTGCTTTTAACCCATTTATAAATAGGGTCCCATTCCTCTTGACTTTTTTGCACATTGCCGTTTCTTAATCTTGTGGACATTAGGTCAGATTCTGCGGCTTCCAACAATTTGTTAATAAATTCATCTCTATTGGGAGTTTTCCCATTTTTCCAATATTTGGCATACAAAATTCTAGCTGTGGTAACTATATACAGTAACAGTTTCAATTTAGAAAGAGGCAAGCTTTGTCTACAGATAATTTAACAAATACAATTCTGGCACATGGTTAATTTGCATTTTTTAAATTTTTTGGATCCAAATATTAACTTGTGACCAATATTTTTTAGCATGCTTACATTTCCACCATATATGAAACAAGGAGCCTTTAGCTTCTAGACATTTCCAACATTTGTTGGAGTATGTAGGATAGATTTTTGCCAACCTATCGGGCGTAAGGTACCATCTATAGACCATTTTATATAAATTCTCTTTCAGTTCTACTGGTTTCATCAGTTTTATGTTACGCTTTCGTTATAAAATTTCTATCTCTACTACCCAAGAAAGCCTAGCAGGAACTCCTTTGCATATTAGGCCACACTCCCTGATGTCACCATTGCTTCACACAGCTCATTTTTGTAGAAAAAGCCCATCAGGAACTCATTTGCATATTATGCCATACCCCCTGACACAAAGCCAGCTGGAACTGCGTTCCTGCTCAAAAAAAGCCCTGCTACTACCTAATATTAAATAGGTACAAATATGGCCCAACCAGACATGGCCCAGCCCAACAGGGTCTCTTTTATGTCAGATCCGGCCCTCATAACAAATTAGTTTGACACCCCTGCTTTAACCTGTTTGTTTTAAAATGACCAAGGACTCACATCTATGGACTCACATATTTAGGCCCAGCCCACATTACTGAATATTTTTCGCTTTTTAAAGAAATATTTGTTATGTATTAAGAACATAAGAGAAGCCATGTTGGATCAGGCCAATGGCCATCCAGTCCAACAGTCTGTGTCACACAGTAGCCACAACCCAGGTTCCATCAGGAGGTTTATTTATTAAATCAACCAAACTGGCTTCCAAGTTCACTTATAAAAAATAAAATAAAAACCAACATGACAATTCAAATTTCAGCAAAGAAGGAACAAATCCAATCAAAAGCAAAACAGCTACAGCTTGCAGAGTGGATTCTTCCTTCCTCTTCTTGGGAATGGAATGGATGCAGTAAAGAGATCTGCAGCAGGAAGGAGGAAGTGGCAAAAACTGCTTCCACTTCTGGCAAAACCCAAAGCCCTTCCAGTTGCAGAAGGGGTTTTTTGCATCCATTTAAGTACTAAAGCCATTCTACTATCACATGTACTTTGCTTGCCTTGTTCCCTAAGTGCTATCAAGTTTCATCTGACCTGTGGCGACCCTAAAGAATTAATGACCTCCAAAAATCCTATCACCTTCCTCTACTGCTGCTGTCCAGTTGCTACCCTTCAAAGATTCCTCTGCCCCAATCACCACTGGAACTGTCTGTTCTCTTCTTCCAATGTAGCCATTGATCCCTTAAGGAAGTGGATGCACAGCATCTTAGTCTGGCATCTCAGCTATGACCATTCTGCCTTGAGTGACTCTGCTATGCTTCATTGACACAAACAAATCCCCTCACCATATCAAGGTGTGCATCCAAGGGGGTAGGGTACTTGCCTTAGGCTCAGTGGATTCACACATTCCCTTGTTCCTTCAAATCCAACACTCTTCCTCAGCAGATTGGGACAAGAGCAACATTGGAATTAAGGTCGCAATTACATCAATATATGTATGCAACTTTTAATTGTGACAACCAATTTCTTGACAGGGTTATTTCCAACTGCAGCATTGAATTTTGTGCTTTTAAAACTATAAATAAAACCAGCAAAGTATCCCATCAGGCATTACGCACAACACCAGACTGGCTATATTTGCTAATGCCTGGTTGTTAATTCTAAAGTTGGTTAATTAGCCACTTGCAAAATTTAATACTACACATTTAGTCATTGAGAACCTTTTCACCTACTCTTTTCTCTTGCTAACTGGCACATCTGTTCATTAAAACACTGATTTTCCCTCAGTGCTTGGCTGCCCCCAGTTTAGAGGACTTCCTCATTTTTAGCCACTCAGCTTGAGTGGTTTTTCCCTATTTTCCCATGAGATTGTCTTCCATTCTTTTACAAGTCATGCAGAACCACAACCTCCCCCCACCCCCATCCCATTTTTAAAAAATAGGGCATGTGGAAGACGTTTCCTGGCATAATGTTGTCAGCAGGGCTATTTTTGTAGGAAAAGCCCAGCATGAACTCATTTGCATATCAGGCCACACCCCCTGACATCACCATTGTTTTGTGCAAGGCTTTTTAATAGAAAAAGCCCAGCAGTGGCTCATTTACATATTAGGCCATTCCCCTGACACCAAGCCAGTCGGAACTGCATTCCTGCTCAAAAAAAGCCCTGGTTGCCAGAGTGATCTTCTTGTGTTCCAAAGAGAAGGTATGCCTTGTGTTTGAATGGAAGGAGTTGTCCCCATCCTCTGCATTTACAGTGAAATGCCTGCCTAACAGCTTTTTCTCTTAATTTTGGGGGATGGCAAGATCATAGTGTAACTGCTAAAGTATGGCAATACAAAACCAAGGTGATTGGGGGGAAGGGAATTGCAACCTGTACTGAAATGGAGCCCAAATATATGGAAAAGGAGGAAGAGGGATTTGAGTGGGGGCAGGAGAATCAGGGCGATGCCATAGCACAGTTACTGGATTGCAGCAATACAAAACCAGGGAGATGAGACTTAGTGGAGAATAGGCACCAGTGTTTTCTTCAGTGTGGTAGTGGAGCATAAAGATATAAGAGGATCAACTTCATTACACAAGTGAGATTGGCTTTTTTAAAAAATGGTGTGTTTGTTTTAAAGTGTGCGCTTTAACAGTATTTTGGTTTTAACACTACTAGTTGCTTACAATGTTTGGGCCTTGCACTTTTGCTGTTTTGTTAGCTGTTTTGAGTTTGAAGGGGTAAGGCACAGGTCTAGATATTTAAATGAATAAGCAAGGAATGAGGGACAGCAGTGAAGCAGATTTTCTTGTTCTAATTTTGGTGTAGGCTCCAGTTGGAAAGGGGAACATATTCTAGTCACATTCCAGAGTACATGTCTACTTTGACATGATAACAAGACAACAAGTATAAAGGCTAGTGGTGGCCTCACCAATAATTTATAAGCAAGGTGCTGAAACAATACTTTACTCTTTCTTTTTTAAAAAAAATACATCTTTTCTGGATGACAGTTAATTACTGGTAATATATGCTTTGTATTACTCACTGAACTCTGAGTCAACTGTTTAATCATGCTACATAATTTCATAGAACTTCATCACTTGAAACTTCTTTAAACCCTATGATCATTCATTGCTACAGCTATCAGCTGTGTTCTCCCTCCTTGCTCTTTCTCAAGGAATAAATGCACTTATTAAACTTTTTTTTTTAAAAATCTATAAATTAAAAATCAATCAAATGTTTGAATTTATAACTTTAGTCCTAGAAAATATGATTCCTTGCAAATTTTAGTTTCTCCTTTCAACTGAAAACTTCCAGTGTTTTCCAGAACTTCCTTCCCTATAGGTAAAAGTAGCTCTTTATACTGTGGAAAATAGAGAGACAGTGATAGACAGACATATATTAGGATTCTGCTGCTGCTAAGCGAAGTCACAAAATGAGCTGCCAGTGATGAATAGAAATAAATTCAGCAACCTGATTTATAATATATCATATAACTTTCAATGTTGCAACTTCAGGCAAAAATCCTTTGGATTCAGTAAGGGCCAAACTAGAACATAAGAACATAAGAGAAGCCATGTTGGATCAGGCCAACGGCCCATCCAGTCCAACACTCTGTGTCACACAGTGGCAAAAATTTTTATATACACACACACACTGTGGCTAATAGCCACTGATGGACCTGTGCTCCATATTTTTATCTAAACCCCTCTTGAAGGTGGCTATACTTGTGGCCGCCACCACCTCCTGTGACAGTGAATTCCACATGTTAATCACCCTTTGGGTGAAGAAGTACTTCCTTTTATCCGTTTTAACCTGTCTGCTCAGCAATTTCATCGAATGCCCACAAGTTCTTGTATTGTGAGAAAGGGAGAAAAGTACTTCTTTCTCTACTTTCTCCATCCCATGCATTATCTTGTAAACCTCTATCATGTCACCCCGCAGTCGACGTTTCTCCAAGCTAGAGTCCCAAGCGTTTCAACCTTTCTTCAAAGGGAAAGTGCTCCAGCCCTTTAATCATTCTAGTTGCCCTTTTCTGGACTTTCTTCAATGCTATAATATCCTTTTTGAGGTGCTTATAGCATTGGAGAAAGTCCAGAAAAGGGCAACTAGAATGACACGACAGAGTACACAGGTCCAACTTGCGAACATTGCTGCTGTTTTAAAAAGATTAAAAATGCCACAAGGATTAAAAATCCTGACTGAGCCTGCAGTGCAGCGGGCTGAGGTACTAGTCATCCCCTCCCCACATCCCTTTTCAAGTGCCAGAATACCCATGTTTGTGTGTGTGTGTTTGCAATTGAAGGCACAGGGGTGGGGTACAGGAGCATCTCAGGCTGCTGCACTGTAAGCCAAATACGGACTGGGCCTTTGTGGCATATTAAATCCTTTTAAAATAGCAGCAGTATCCACTAGTTGGACCCCAGGACACTATCATGTCTAATTTGTCCCTAACACTTTATATATCAACAGGCAGCAGGCAAACAAGAAACTTTTAGAGGATGTTTTTAACTTTTGTCTTAAAATTTAAATGTATTAATTATTTTAACTGTTTTTATGCTTAAATTCTATTTATGTGAAACTTTGTGTTGTGAGCTGCCCTGAGCCACTTGTTGGAAAGGGCGGGATATAAATCATAAAATAAATAAATAAATAAATAAATAAAAACAAAAACATATTACTGTCACAAAATATTACCAAAGCAAAATATCCAGGGGTTACAAAGAGTCTGATTTGTAGCACAAATGTTAAAAATTATCTTATTAAAGTCTACCAAAACAGTTTTGACATGTTCATTTCTGAAAATTATTTTATGGTAGTTATCAGAATAGTGTTTTAAATTTATTTTAAAGGATGCTGATATATAGGAAGACTTATGTATATAGCTAGTCCATTTATTGTTAAGTTTCTCAGTTTGGTTCCATTTCAGACTTACTTCAATCTTAGTAAAAACTAATATTCTAGCAATTAGCGCTGTGTATTATGTTCAGTAATTATTATAATATGATTTGACAGAGACCAAAATGGGGAGGAACAGTTATATCCCATGAAGTTATACATACTCTTGGAGGTATCCAGGACCTAGAGGAGAAGGTATTGCTGTGCTGGCTCCAAGGCCTCTCTGCAGCGTCCAGATGAACAAGTGAAAGGGGATAAGGTGTGCTGAGATAACCTTTTAGTAATAATTCTCCTGTCATGTGGCAAATCTGACCATCCTGATTGGTAGGGACTGTGGGGTATCCACTTTTGGGCTGTCAAACTATCAATCAAGAGTACTTGTGTGCTATTGGTTGAGTCCACTCCTCTCTCCCGCCTGAGCTGTTGTTGCTAGCCAGCAAAGCTGATTCTGGCAGTAAAACGCAACCAGCTTTAGTTCTGGCAGTTACTGTGGGAACACACTATTGGCCCCTCACACATCAGTCACAATCTCTGGCCTCCTACTGGCTGACTCCCCTGCCCCTGCCTACTGCAGGCCCAGGAATGTTGAAAGGAAAAGGAAAAGGAAAGGTCTCCTGTGCGAGCACCAGTCGTTTCCAACTCTGGGGTGACGTTGCTTTCACGTTTTCACTGCAGACTTTTTACGGGGTGGCTTTGCCATTGCCTTCCCCAGTCATCTAGACTTTCCCCCCAGCAAGCTGGGTACTCATTTTACCGACCTTGGAAGGATGGAAGGCTGAGTCAACCTTGAATCGGCTACCTGAAAACCCAGCTTTCACCGGGGATCGAACTCAGGTCGTGAGCAGAGCTCAGGACTGCAGTACTGCAGCTTTAACACTGTGCCACGGGGTTCTTCAGGAATGTTGAACACACTACCAAAAGCAGTCTTACCTCAGAGACAGCACATCTCCAACTCTTCTCTGTGTCTTCTCAAGAAAGGCCTCCTAGCACATGCAGCCTCCAAGGACCACAGAAATGGTTGGGGAGGCCAGGCTGCTCAGGGAGTGTTTCCTTAGACCCCATGACTGCCCTCAGGAAGTGTTAGCCAGAAGTTCTTGCTAGGCAACCCAGGCTTTTATTTATTTTTTTTTAAAAAAGGGAGAGGCCTCAGGGGAATAGAATGCCATACAGTCCATCCTCTAAATCAGTCATTTTCCCCAGGATGGGGAGAGAGATCTGTTGCCTAGAGTCCAGATGGCAGAGATCAGCTCCCCTTGAGGTGAGGGAGGGGGCAGAGTGTATGCCTTCACTAGGGTGGATGGGAAGACAACAAGGGTGGGGGGCACTTGCCCAGAGGCCTTTAGTGATATCTTTCCAGGTTGGTGGGAAATCCCTGGAGATTCTGTGGTGAAGTTTGAGTAGGGCATAGGAGTTAGAGCTTCAGAGTGGGATCTGTCAGACCCAGGTTCTTGCTGTGGGAGTTGACCGTGTGATTTCAGACCAGTCACAGACTTCCAGCTTAGCCTGCTTTACAGGGTTGTTGTTCAGATCACAGGGGGGAGAGCAGAATGATTTAAACTGCTTTGGTCCCCCCCACCCCCGTGGAGAAAGACTGTGCTTTTCCTATGTAGAGGCTTCAGGGAAAAGGAAGGCAGTGGAAAGCTGAACTCTCAGAGGCAGATAAAAGGAAGGAGATAGGGTTGCCAGCTCTAGGTTGGGAAATTCCTGGAGATTTAAGGGTGAGGCCTAGAGAGTGGAGTTTGAGGAGGGATGGGACCTCAGACAGGTACAATGCAATTTCCTCTTGCGGAACCACTGTTGACAATCTCCAGGTTAGGGCTAGAGATCATCAGAATTACAACTGCTCTCCAGATGGCAGAGATCTGCCCCCCTTGAGGTGTGGGGGAGAGTGAATGCCTTCACTTGGGTGGGTGGGAAGACAGCAAGGATGGGAGGGCACACGCCCAGAGCCTCCTTCTAGAGCCCATTGTATTTTTCTTCACAACGGGCCTTACTCCTAGTAATAAATACAATTAAATAGTACAGTCCCAGATCCACATTGGACCCAGTATGGTGTAAGTTATTTTGATTGAGAACAACTTCCTTGCCTCTTATTCCCTGGATAATTAAGCACCATTTCCTGAAACTGCCATAGATAATATTATGTAAATTTATATTTCAATGACTTAAGGTGTTTTATAATTTGCTTTATAATTTGATTGCTATAGATTAAAGCTGTGTCGTAAGAATTAGCTGAAAACTACTTTTCATTTGGACATTCTAAATACAGCTACAGACTTCAGCTGGAAAATACAAAACATATCAACTGTATTTGAGGAAGTGTGCATGCACATGAAAGCTCATATCTTGGGAAAAAACCCTTTGTTGATCTTAAAGGTACCACTGGACTTAAAAATTTGTTCTACTGCTCCAAACCAACACAATTTGCCAATTTGGATCTATGATCAACTTTCTAAATTGGGTGGATGAATTAAACATTTAATCCAGGGATGTCAAACATGTGCCCTGGGGGCTGAATCAGGCCCCTGCAGGGCTCCTATCAGGCCCACAAGTGACTGGCTCTTGTCTGCTTCCTTCTCCCTCTCTCTTGCTTCTTTCTGCATCTCAGCTTGCTTTACAAGACTTGCTCAATCACACATATAGAGCTAAACCTGTATTTTCTCCACTGGTTGAGACTCCTCCGCCTCCTGGTCCCCTGGGGAAGGAAGGAAAGAGCCAGAGCTTCCTTTGCCCAGTTCCCTGGATCCCACGGGAGAAATACAAAGCACCTTTAAGACCAACAAGTGCTAATGTTTTAAGTTGTTGTTTTTTAAATCTTTAATCGTGTTTTTGTGTCCTTTATAAAGTTTATATCTCTGCTACCTAATCTTAAACAGGTACACATATGGCACCACCTAACATGGCCTGACAAGGTCTCATTTATGTCAGATCCGGCCCTCATAACAAATGAGTTTGACGCCCCTGATTTACTCTATATCCTTACCCTTCATATTTCTCAGTTTGTCCAGTACACTGCTTCTATTAATTTAGCAAATAGCTGTTTTACAGCACAATGCCTTGAATGAATTGTAAGAAATTCTGGTTCTGTCATTTTGGAGGAAGCTCTGTAATCTATCAAAAATGACATCTAAAAGGGAAATAGCCTTTCTCATGTACTGTAAAGCCACCATAAAAAGTAATCAGAAAACTTTCAAGCAATTATAGAGACAGGCAATCTTAGAAGCATTAGTATTTCTTTTCTTCCACCAAACCTTCCCACAAAGTATTATTTTACCAACTTTAACATTTTTAATCTCACAAAATGAAAAGGATTTAAACCAGTGTTTACATGTGACCCTTTGGTGGCAAGTCACAAAAGCAGCATTTCCACAAAATAATATTTTAGGAAATAGAATGATGCTTGGAGTAATTAATATTATCAGGGCTTTTTCTGAGCAGGAATGCAGAGGAATGCAGTTCTGGCTTGCTTGGTGTCAGGGGTTGTGATGTAATATGTAAATGAGTTCCTGTTGGGATTTTTCTACAAAAAACCTCCTGCACATTATGATCAGTTTTTAGGGGAATTTTTCATTATACCATAAGAGTCCCATGGCGCAGAGTGGTAAAGCTGCAGTACTGCAATCTGAACTCTGCTCATGACCTGAGTTTGATCCCAGAAGAAGCTGGTTTCAGGTAGCTGGCTCAGGTTGACTCAGCCTTCCATCCTTCCGAGGTCGGTAAAATGAGTACCCAGCTTGCTGGGCGAAAGTGTAGATGATCGGGGAAGGCAATGGCAAACCACCCCGTAAAAAGTCTGCCGTGAAAATGTTGTGACAGCAACATCACCCCAGAGTCGAAAACGATTGGTGCTTGCACAGGGGACTACCTTTACCTTTTTCATTATACCATAGATAGCATTGGTCTAAAATGCTTTTTTTTGGAATAGATAATGCTCAAAAAGTTCTTCAGTTATATAGATGTGCTTTTTATAGGGGAGTTATATAAGGGGACACTTTATTGTTGGTTTCGCTGTATACTGTCTGCTAAATGTAGAATGCCTTCAAGGATTCACAAACAAGTGCAGGCCACCTGGCCACAGAAAAGATAAACAAACGGAAACATGTTTTCATTAAGTAAGTACCAAGGATGAAGTTGTTCTTTCAGATATAACTGAAGAACACCAGTTGTTAGTGGGACTACACAATATGTTTCATGACTGAAAAGCAAATTTATAGTACACCACTTTACACTTTTTCATAAAGGGCAGAGGAATAGAACTACATATCCCAAATACTGTAATGACAGAAACTACTCTGGTAAATTGTTCAGATTCTATTTTCAAACCCCCCAAAGTGCTTGCAAAAATACATCCTGCTTTCTACACATTAGTTAAAAATGACTTAAATGTTACATGACAGATAGGTACTAGATTAAACTCTTATTCAGTCAAATTATAAGAACTGATCAGAGGTTTCAGTATAGCAGATGGACATGTAAGTAAAATAGCATAATGCAGCATTAATATAATTTTATTAAGATCCTAAAATTAATATTTCAATGGAAACTATAAGAAGACATTCCCCATAACCAGTAGGAGGAAAAATTAAGGAAATAGTGTGATTATTTCCATAGCAGTTTTGTCTTCATAATTATCTCTTTATGAAGGCACTTCTCAGTTAAGGAAACTTGTCAATGTATGGTAGTTTCTTAATGCTGTCAAAGGAAAGAAAGCCCGAAACAAAACTTCTGTGGATAGAGAGTCTCATTTATGAAAATCCACCATGTTTTATCAACAACAATACCAAGTGGTGAATACATATGTTCAGGGTTCTTTTTTTTTTCTTTGCATATTAAGTCAAAACCCCTGACACCAAGCCAGCCAGTATTGCGCTCCTGTACATTCCTGTTCAAAAAAAGCACTGCATATGCTAGGATTTATTTATTCTCTTACTTCTAGAAGAAAAGGAATCTCAGGTTTTGAATATTTCTGCTCTGAGTTTGGACCTGCCAAGATCCTTCAACTTTTAGTGCAGCCTTGACAATCAGCAATGTTTGTCACTGAAAGAACAAGTACATGTTTTTAGTAGAGTAGTAGTTCTGCACAAAATTCCATGGACAAAGATATGACAAGCACTTTGAAAAGTATTGACTGAAACAAAACAGGAAAGGAAGGGTCCCCTGTGCAAGCACCAGTCATTTCCGACTCTGGGGTGATGTTGCTTCCACGTTTTCATGGCAGACTTTTTATGGGGTGGTTTGCCATTGCCTTCCCCAGTCATCTGCACTTTCCCCAGCAAGCTGGGTACTCATTTTACCGACCTCGGAAGGATGGAAGGCTGAGTCAACCTCGAGCTGGCTACTTGAAAACCCAGCTTCCGCCAGGATTGAACTCAGGTCGTGAGCAGAACTTAGGACTGCAGTACTGCAGCTTTAACACTGCACCAAGGGGCTCTTGCAAAACATAACAAGGAGTCACAAAATACCTAGTTCCGCTGCTGTCTTTATGGTTGTCAAAACAGTGTTTCGAAGACATGAAACTCAATGAAGTAGCAGACGTGAAGATAAGATAAATTTATTCTTATATCCCGCCCTCCCCCGCCAAAGGCGGGCTCAGGGCGGCTCACAGACATGGAAGACCATGATATAAATAAAATACAATATAAAACAAACAAGTTTTATTTTCACAGGACATGCACTGAAATTTAACACAGAAGAGTGTTTGGTTTGTGGGAGTAACAGCAGGAGTTTTTTGTACACATGGCTGCACAGTTTTGTGAAAAGGGCTTGACTGTCTCTTGACAGTTCCAGATGACACCAAAGCAACAAACAGAGGCATTCTTGGAGTGCCTAGTAGTCATTGTAGCAGATGATATAGATCTGCTGAAGCACTTTTGCCACTTTGAAGCAGAAAGCCACAGCTTTGCTCCTGACTCAAAGGAGGATAATATATCAGACAGAGAACGTTTAAAATATAAAATGTTAGCAGGGTCAAGAAATATATGTCGGATTACTTTATGCTGATCTAATTACAAGCTATGATTCTAATGCCAGGTTATAATAATAATAATAATAATAATATTTTATTTTTATATCCCGCCCTCCCCGCCAGGCGGGCTCAGGGCGGCTAACAGACATGGGGATCCCATGATTCACATAAAACAACATAAACAGTTTTAAATATATCAGTCACAAATAAATTATTTAAAATAGTTAAAATATATAAAATGGTGCTAAAATACTGTATCATAATGTACGCAAGATGGCTAGATGTCCATTCGTTGGATTAATCAAGTTCTATCTCAAAAGCCAGCTGGAAAAGAAATGTTTTGCAAGCCCTGCGGAACTGGTTCAGGTCCCGCAGGGCTCGCACCATCTCAGGAAGGTCGTTCCACCAACGAGGGGCTATCACCGAGAAGGCCTGCTCCCTGGTAGCCTTCAACCTAGCTTCTCTTGGCCCAGGGATTGTTAGTAAGTTCTGAGAACCGGATCTCAGCGCTCTCTGGGGCACATATGGGGAGAGGCGGTCCTTTAGGTAGGCAGGTCCTCGGCCATATAGGGCTTTAAAGGTGATGACCAGCACCTTATAGCGAACACGGTAGACAACCGGCAGCCAATGCAGATCCCGCAGCCCAGGCCGCGCAGGTTCCCACCGTGGTAGTCCCTCCAGTAGCCTGGCCGCCGCGTTCTGGACTACCTGAAGTCTCCGTGTTCGGTATAGGGGCAGCCCCATGTAGAGGGCATTGCAGTAGTCCAATCTCGAAGTGACCGTTGCGTGGATCACAGTTGCTAGGTCGGTGCGCTCCAAGAAGGGAGCCAACTGCCTCGCCCTCTTAAGGTGAAAGAAGGCGGATCTAGCAGTGGCGGCTACCTGGGCCTCCATTGATAAAGAGGATTCCAGTAGCACTCCCAGGCTCTTGACTTTGCGCACTGGTACCAGTGGCGCACCGTCAAAGGCCGGTAAAGTGATCTCCCCTCCCGGTCCGCCGCGGCCCACGCAAAGGACCTCAGTCTTCGCCGGATTCAACTTCAGCCCGCTCAGCCTGAGCCAGTCAGCCACGGCTTGTAATGCCCGGTCCAAATTTGTAGGGACATCGCCAGCCCGGCCGTCCATCAATAGATAGAGCTGGGTGTCATCTGCGTATTGATGACAACCCAGCCCATACCTCCGTGCAATCTGGGCAAGGGGGCGCATAAAGATGTTAAACAACATCGGGGAGAGAACTGCCCCCTGAGGCACACCACAATGAAGTGGGTATCTCTGAGACAGCTCCCCCCCAATTGCCACCCTTTGTCCCCGACCATCAAGAAAGGAGGAGAGCCACTGTAAGGCTAGCCCCCGAATTCCTGCGTCGGCGAGGCGGCGGGTCAGCAGCTGATGGTCGACCATATCGAACGCAGCCGATAGGTCTAGCAACAGCAATACCGCCGAGCCGCCTCGATCCAGTTGTCGTCGGAGGTCATCCATGAGGGCGACCAGGACTGTTTCCGTCCCATGGCCCGGGCGGAAGCCGGACTGGCATGGGTCTAGGACGGAAGCGTCCTCCAGAAATTCCTGTAACTGCACCGCCACAGCCCTCTCGATAATTTTGCCCAAAAAGGGCAAGTTTGAGACCGGCCGGTAGTGTGCCAATTCGGCCGGGTCTGATGACGGTTTTTTCAGGAGAGGGCGGACCAATGCCTCTTTCAGGGGTGTTGGAAAAACGCCTTCTGAAAGGGATCGATTTATAATATCCCGTATAGGATATCTTAATTCCTCCTGGCAGGCCTTAATTAGCCAGGAGGGGCATGGGTCCAGATCACAAGTTGTGGATCGTGCAGTGCCAAGAATTCTGTCGACTTCCTCCAAGCTGAGCGGGTCGAAGCAATCCAGAGTTAACTCAGAAGACACGCATTGGGTTTCGAGTCCACTTACTGCCTCAAAATTGGCGGGGCAGTCCTGGCGGAGCGATTGGACCTTATCCGCAAAGAATTTTGCAAAAGCCTCACAGCCAATCTCCAATTCCTTAGCTTTTGAATTGCCTTGAGGTAAAATATGGCCGAGGAAGTTCATAGAAAATGAAAATTTCAAAACGTCTGCAAAAACCTTTTATTTCAAACAAATGAAAAAGTAACATTACTTATATTATATGGTGCAATATTTAAAAGAAGTGTAAATGAGTTTTTCAAAAGCAGCACCAATTTTCTACAGTAAAATCTTCGACATGCTTGCAACAACTTCTGCCAATACTGACTGATGCTAAACATCACTATTACAGGTTTAAATATCAAATTTAAATATCAGCAAAAAACAACTCAAAAATGAGAGACAATCCAACAGAACCGATGTATCCAGTTGTCATATTTCTGTTCATCGATATTATCACTGCTTAATGGTGCCACCCTGTCACGAACACAAAATATTTTGGGAGGTCAGATATGAGACGTTTCGAGTTCCCGTACATCAACGTATAAGAATTTAGGCTTGCTCAGTGGTCCCTACTTCATTTTTGACTAGTTTTTGGACAGGCGGTATAAAAGCAGTTCCTAGGACAGTTGGTGAGCCTAAAGGAAAATCCTATGTGAGCATGCTGGATGGCTGGAGAAACAAATAAGACTTTCTTAGCACTAGCTCAGTTGCTGCCCCAGCAGTGATGGGAATGAAGGATCGCTTCATGTCCCTTTCTCCAGCAGCAGCAGCAGCACATAAGAACATAAGAAGAACCCTGCTTGAATTAGACTAGTGCAGCATCCCACCTCACACAGTGGCCAATCAGTTTCTCTGAAGAGCAAACAACAAGGCACAGAGGCCAAGACCTTCCCCTGAAGTTGCCTCCTGGCTCTGGGGTTCAGAGGTTTAGTGGCTCTGAATGTGGAGGTTCCCCTCAGTCACTATGGCTAGTAACCTTATTGTAACTTTTGTTACAGCAGCAAATTGTCCCTCAGATGGGCCTAAAACAGTCTGATAAATGTTGAGGCTGCTGCCAAATGTGACCTCCTAGGAACCTACATATGTAGTCTTGAATGCCGTGATGGAATAAAGAAAGTCAAATAAACAAATAAAGCTCCCAGTCCTACAGACTGAATAGGTTACCATCTCCAAGGCTTAGAAATACCTGGAGATTTGAGGGTGGGGTTTAGGGAGGAAAGGGACCTCAGTAGGATATAATGCCATACAGTCCACCTCCCATGGCAGCCTCTTGCTCCAGAAGCTGAATCTATGTCTTAAATAAATAATAAATAAGCAATCTATGTAGTCTGGAGATCAGCTGTAGTTCGAGGAGATCTCCAGTCCCCTCCTGAAGTCTGGCAACCCCAAAACCAGTTCTACAAATGTTATGAGCCAAGTGTCTTGCTCCTGTGCCACCCGCACCAAGTAGGCTGCAAAGAGGAGCAGATTGACCATTTGTGCACATGGAACAAAAGTACCAGTGGGCCTGTGCGCTGGACACCCACCTACGGTTCCAGCATGCTCCCTCTCCAGAGGGTAGAAGGTGAGGAGGAGGAGCCCTGCACTCCGAAGGACTAGCACGGCTGCACCCATCTTTGCCCAACTGGCCTGGGGTTGGTGGAGCCAGAGAGGAGGAACATTGTGAGCGACTGCTTTGGCACAGCATCCAACGACGTGCGGGTACAGCCTTACCTTACTAAGGTGTTACCGCTAGGGGCCGGTTCTAGGGCTCGCTTCCCCTCTGTTCTGACCTTCCCTGCGGAGGCCACTTTTCCTTGCCCAGCCCCGCCGCCCCTCTAAGGAGCCAAGCAGCCAGCAGCAGCTGCGGAGCTGAGGGCATGTCGTACTTTGCTCGGGCGAGGTCCTCTGGGTTCGAACAGGTTTCTGTTCCGTTTCTTTGGCGGCCTCCGCCGCCAGGGCAGGGCTTGGTGTGTGCAACACTCCGCTGACATGTTGAAACTGGTTTCCACGCCCGTCCCTGCCCACAATGCTCCTGAGAAAAGAGAACGAGAGAAGGACGGGAAATACCTGCGAGGAGCTCTGTTTCAACTTGACGGGCTGCCCTGTTTCCGAGACACCGACCCGCGGCAGCCTCCGCATTCTCATGCTGGGAACAACCGCGGAGGGGATTGCAGGCGCGGGGACGCTGCAAAGTAAGTGGGGACTTCCCTTCCCCCTCCCCGGTTCTGTCCCCCTTTCCTCTTCAGGCGGGATGGGCATTCCTGGAAAGGTCTGCCTGAGCTTCCGCTCGAGCAGCCGGCTCTTTCACGGCTTGCTTGCTTCGTTTCTGTAACCCTTGGCTGAGAGAGACTGGGCAACGTGTCGCCTCCTGAGTTTCCCCGCAAATTCCCCCCTTTCCCTGACCGCTGTAATAACTGCGGTGGCTTTACGTGGAGCAGGAGCCCTGGCGATGTGCAATGAAATAGCCGTTGGGTCTGATTTGAATGGGGGGGGGGTGGTTTAAGGTTGTTGCGAGGGGGGGAGGGAGAACCCCCCCAGGGCTTCGTTTAGGATCTGCAAACTCACTTCTTCCGTCCCGCGATGGGCTCACTTGTGCTTTATGGGCTTGTGAAAAGGAGGAACGCGGTGTTATTGAAAGACAGGGCATGCTTTCTGAGCGGCTAGACGTGGGCACTTGGCGGGAAAAAAAAGGCGTACGGCACAGTGAAGGGAAGGAGAGCGTTGTATTCACGGACCAAACAAGAAACCGAACAGCCCGAAGTGACTAATACAGGCCATTCTTGATAAGGACGACAGTGGGCCACAATAGTTGACTAGTCCTGGAAACAGCACTTCTTCAGCACGCTTTAAACGACTTTAGTTATTTTGCTCCACTTGGGGACTCCCAGCAGCCTACAAACGTCATTCTCCTCCGTTTGCAGTAAGCCTACCAAGTAGATTAGGCCGAAGCAGAGTGACTAGGACAGCATGGCCCAAGATCACCCCGGAACTTCCATGGAGATTTAGACCTGGGTTTCCTACATCTTCCGAACCCAGTACATTACACAGGTCCAATACTTAAAACAGTCTTTATGATGACGGAAAGGGGATTTCCAATAAAGAAGGGTTTGGACTTTTTTTGGTCTTTGTTAAACTAGGTTTTCTTTGGAGTGGAAAATGAAAATAAAATATATGTGCAAATTTATGTTCAGGGTTTTTGTTGTTGTTTAAAGAGCAAAAAGGGTATACAAGAAAGGGTTCTCATCTTTGTCCTGAAGTCCCTCTACCCACACACTTTTCCACTAGGGTCCAGTAGTGGAAGTTTTGTTTTGTTTTGTAACTGTTTTCTCCCAGGCAGCAAGGATGGCTTCCAATACTGGACCCTAGTTAAGGAAAAATGATATTTTGCATTTACTTTGCTGATTGTAATTCATGGCTGGGGGTGGAAGGGTGGGATAAATGTTCTCCTCACCTATCCTCTTTTGCTTGTTAAACTCAAACACATGCAGTGAACCTATTTTCTTTGTGAATGGGGCAGGTCCACGTTTAAAAGCGGAGATCTGTAGCCCTAGCATCTACTTTGTTTCCTGGCATCCTCACAAAAACATATTGTGGTTTTATAATTATAAGTCATATGATCCACCAAATCTTTACCTAATTGGCAGCAGAAGATGATTCAAAGTTATTGTTATTTGATTTTGTATACATCCTTTATTTCAAAAGAGTGCAACAAATGTTGATAAAGAAGTAGACCTCCTGAGGTCAGATGAAGAGGGAAGTTCATACAAGCAGTTGGATATGGTATGGGAATAGCCAAATTAATAGTACATTTAAAATATTGGTTGTGATGGCAGATGAGGAATATATAGATCAAGGCCTTGCAGTTCACTTAAAAATGTGTGGTCATTTGGCCATTCCAAACTAATCCTGTGCATGTTTCTTCAGTACTTAAAGTGGTGGTCAGGCTTAGAATTGCAGTATTATTTTTTTCTTGTGAGGGGATCTCAAGCAGAGGCCTTTTTATTAATATGCATACTTTTGAATAACATGCCCTGAAAATCGTTTCAGGGTTTGTTTGGGATTTTTTTTGGAGTGGGATGAAGTAAAGTGGTTGTGGCCTAAAATATTGCCTACTTTTTACCTTGCATGCCAAGACGTAGGGAGTGTCTCTGCTTGCTACGGCTTTTCCAGGGTTCTCAGCACTTTTCCAATCTACGATGCTTTTTTTATTTCATGGGCTGTATTTAACATTGTCAGTAATGAAGTTCCATAGCTTGTATCTAAGAATCCTGTGTCAATACTGATCTAGTGGGAAGGTAAACTAGGGAAGACCCTTATTTTCAAAATGCAGTTGCTGAGACTTAAATGCAAATAGGGTTGCCAATCCCCAGGTGGGGGCAGGGGATCCCCCGGTTTGCAGGCCCTCCCCCTGCTTCAGGGTCATCAGAAAGCGGGGGGAGGGGAGGAAAATGTCTGCTGGGAACTCTATTATTCCCTAGGGAGATTTATTCCCATAGAAAATAATGCAGAATTTATCCGCAGTTATCTGGGGCTCTGGGGGGGGGCTGTTTCTTAAGGTAGAGGCACCAAATTTTCAGCACAGCATCTAGTGCCTCTCCCCAAAATATCCCCCAAGTTTCAAAACGATTGGACCAGGGGGTCCAATTCTATGAGCCCCAAAAGAAGGTGCCCCTATCCTTCATTATTTCCTATGGAAGGAAGGCATTGAAAACATGTGCGGTCGCTTTAAATGTGATGGCCAGAACTCCCTTCGGAGTTCAATTATGCTTGTCGCAGCCTTGATCTTGGCTCCACCCCTAATGTCTCCTGGCTCCACCCCCAAAGTCCCCAGATATTTCTTGAATTGGACTTGGCAACCCTACATGCAAACAAGAAAGTGCTTAGAATGCTGGAACATTCTCCTCCATCAGTTTGCACATGTAGTCAGAATACATTCCCTTTAGAAGCCTAAGTTCAAATATTGTCATGCAGTACGGCTTCATGGTAAATGTGCATATAACTGAAATCTTGATCTTTCAAAGTTGTGTTGTGGGTGTAATTCTACCCATAACCAATGCAAATCTAACTGATTTTTTTTCTTGATAAATATGTAGAATTAGCTGTACGTATCTAATAGGACAATATTGTGTGGTATCAGTTTTTTATAATTTCCTTGCTTTGGCAAATAGAATTAATCCTTATTTCTGTTCCAGAGGGAGAGGGATTTCAGTTTAATGGCAGGTTTGGGTTCTTCAGGAAGAAACCAGTCTATGTAAGATAATTAAGAATGGAAATAAGATTGTGATAGTGTTCTGTAGTTGTTAACACATCAGAACAGTAGGTATGAATAGGTGTTTATTTATTCTATTACTAATGTCATTCTTGTGCAATTGTGCGATGTCTGAAGCTGTTATCATTGCTTAAAGATACATTGTTTTAGTAAGGCCTGGAAAAACTGCCTTGAATCTCTTGTTGCAGCATGGGATTTAAGGATATGCCAATATGCAGAGGATCACTTTATAGGCGCAGTTCTCCCTATTATGTGTGGGATATGCAGAGGTGAAATTTTGAATCAAGTTTGATGTGATGTAAGTTAATTTCAGCAGGAATTATCCTTCCTATTGAAACAAAGACCATGATCTGTAATTCTGAGTAGAAGGTGAAGTTTCTTTACTGATGACTGGTCCAGCCAGTAGTATCTTTGTACCTAGTTTTGTACATTTCATTCTCTTTGTTCTAGCAAATCTAATAATGGCTCTCTAAGCAATGGTTCTTGGATATATCCAATGAGTGGACAATGGGCCACATCACTTGCTTTTATTGGGAAAAAAGCAACAACCCTGAACCAACAGGAGAGATATCAAATAATAAACTTTGGGTGTACATGTTTTGTTGATGCAATTCTATATGGAAAGAAAGCAATAGATTCTTTCCAAGAAACAGAAAACAAATGTGATTAAGAAACAACTTATATCTATACTGTAAGACTTACCGTACATGAATAAGTTGGCAGAATAACAGAGTATGTTCATGAATGGTAGGGTATTTTCAATAGCATGAATGAAGTAACATAGAACAAAATAAAAAGCAGAAATAGAATAGAACTCCAAATGAAATCTTTAATTGCAGTAAATCATGAAGGTGAATTGTTAAGGAAACAGGAGAACTTCAAAATAGGCAAATACTAACCAACTTGAATTTGGAGGGGAGAGAGAAAGGGAGTTGCATTTTCTTGGCCAATTGCAATGTTCTTCAGTGTACTATTCGTCTATAATGAAACTATCAGGCATGAATGATAATGCTTAAAAGAAGATACAGTTCTTATATCTCACTTTCCTTCTACCGTAAGGAGACTCTAGGCAGCTTACAGCTGCCTTCGGTTCCTGTCCTCACAACAGACACCTTGCCAAGGCAATTGGGGCTAAGACAATTCTGACGGAACTGTGACTGGCCCAAGGTCACCCAGGAGGAGTGGAGCATCAAACTAGGTTCTCCAGATTAGAGTCTGCCACTTTTAACCTCTACACCATGCTGGCTTAGCATTTCTATAGCACTTTAGAGTAGTCCATCTTTGTAATTCTTGCAACCACCCTAAAAGATGGCTCAGTTAGCTGTCACTAGAGGAAGGGCCTTCTCAGTTGCAGCCCCTACCCTGTAGAATGCACTCTCAAATGACAGCTGTACCCTGCTGGACTTGCTTCGTTTCCTCAGGATATGCAGAGCTAAATTATTTAGGTTGGCCTTTGGAGGGTAACCACATGTTTGTGGCGCAGAGTGGTAAAGCTGCAGTACTGCAGTCGGAGCCCTCTGCTCATGACCTGAGTTAAATCCCAGTGGAAGCTGGTTCAGGTAGCTGGCTCCAGGTTGACTCAGCCTTCCATCCTTCCGAGGTCGGTAAAATAAGTATCCAGCTTGCTGGGGGGAAAGTGTAGATGACTGGGGAAGGCAATGGCAAACCACCCCGTAAAAAGTCTACCGTGAAAATGTGAAAGCAACGTCACCCCAGAGTTGAAAACAACTGGTGCTTGCACAGGGGACTACCTTTACCTTTAATAACAGTGATATGATGAAAGCCACATATTTTAATAAATTATATTTGTTATTTGCTTTTTAAAAAACCTTATTAGTTTTAATGTTGTAAAGCACCATGAGACCCTTTGAGTGACTGGTGACTCAAAAAAATCTAATAAATAGATTTATTTATTTATTTGATTTATGTCCTGCCCTCCCCGCTGAGGCAGGCTCAGGGTGGCTCACAATATATGATAAGATAATTTAAGATTATTATCTCCATATTGCAGATGAGAGGATTGAGTTGGAGACTGTTTTTGCATTATAAGAATGAGCCAGAAAGCCCTTCAGCTTGTATCCTTCCTCTTCTGCTCATGTGCAGGCCAGAATGGAAGACATGTCCTAGAATACTGGTTTCTAGTCAGGAAACAAACTACAATTTAACTACTCAAACCAGGAAGTCTTCAGTTCTGGCACAGAGAAAGGGAGAGAACATGCATGAGCCTGAGGGTTTCCTGTCTTGGTACTGCCTAGGGCTAGAGTGCCAAGAATGAGCTCTGCTCAAGGAAGACCTCATCTCTGTCACAAACTCATTATGTAGTCTTAGCTCACCTTTATCTGGTTGTATTCAGGTCTCATAAAAACCAAAACCCTGTTTGAACCAGTGGTTCCAGTGTGCAGTGGATAAGTTACACCTTGAGAAACAATGATAAACATTAATCGGTGTTGTTGAATAAAAATCGAATAGCAAATGAGGTTCTTTGCTCTGTGGGTTCTCTTTTATATTTGCATTTGAAGCCCACATTGATGACTCTCTTTGAAATGTCAATGATATGCTGATGGCAATGAATTGGATTTGAGTAGTTCGAACTTTAGCTTCATTAAAACAAAGATAGTAGAACTGTACTTCAGTGTCTGTAGCCAATCTATGACAAAACATTTGATTTAGTTCTTGTTACCATGGCCTGTGCAGTGTGGCTAAGCTCTCATCTAAAACTAGATATATTCCATAATTTTATATAAAATAACATTACTACTCTGTAGTGTTATGTACTGTAGTCACTTATTCTTGTTGTTCAAAGCAATCTAGGGTTCAAAAATAAAATTGGTAACATGCCAATTTGAACTATCCAACAGCGCATTCAAATAATCAGTTCAATTAACATGATTAACATGTGGAATTCACTGCCACAGGAGGTGGTGGCAGCTACAAGCATAGCCATCTTCAAGAGGGGATTGGATAAAAATATGGAGCAGAGGTCCATCAGTGGCTATTAGCCACAGCGTATTGTTGGAACTATCTGGGGCAGTGATGCTCTGTATTCTTGGTGCTTGGCGGCCGGGGGGTGGGGGTGGGCAAAGTGGAAGGGCTTCTAGCCCCAATTGTGAACCTCCTGATGGCACTTGGGTTTTTTGGCCACTGTGTGGCACAGAGTGTTGGACTGGATGGGCCATTGGCCTGATCCAACCTGGCTTATTTTATGTTCTTAATTATTACTTGGTTTCTATCACTCTAAATCTGTTTTATAATGTAATTCCTGGAGAAGAACATCTGTATGCACCAAACAAAAGTGATATACAATTTAAATTTTATTATTGTCTTGCACAAAAAAGAGAGAAGAATTAACTTCTCCAGGCCTAAAACCCTTGACAACTTGCTTTGCAGCTAAATTTCTAATCTAGATGCAGTGATTGCCTATATGTTACAAGTAAGACTTTCCTAAATACCATTGAATTCTATCAGTTTGTTGCAGTAGTCTTTAGAAAAACTCTGTTCTGAGCTTGTACTACTAATGTTTAAAGTTATGAAGTTTTTAATGTGATGTAACTTTAATGTAATTTTGATCAGTCATATACATGTATATGTTGGCTGGTAAGGGCAAGGCTTAGTTCCACATAATCTCTGTAAGGCCCTTGCAGAATGTAATCTCACATTAACCTTAAGATCTGTATTAGGCCACTACTGGTTGAGAGTCTGTGAATATTTAGACTAAAATGCCATCTAATGACATGCAAGTTTGTTTCTTTATCTGACTTCTTGTTCTGGGGTTTCATTTTTTTCAACTAATACCTTCCTATAGTTAGAGGCTTGATGCAAGGGAAGAAATTCATATTGGAAATAGACAAGATTGAGATCATAGTGGTTTGCGACGTAGTACCTGTTTGGCTGCAGTGGCACCTAGAAATTTTTATTACTAAACCATCTGAAAAGGCTGAAAAGTTTTCACTTGTTCCTTATAACTTCAAGGCTTGACATCAGAAATGTGTTATATATTGGACTGCTCTTGAAGATCATTCAGAGCAGAAGCCAGTGAAGAACAAAATGGCCCACCTTAGAAACCCCTATCTTCACTATGGCCTGTTGTGACCATGATCTCATTGCGCTCAACCAAGATCTTCTTGTTAACATATTATTCAGTTACCTTATTGTTGTAACAAGGACACATGCCTAAAACTACTTATTGCATAGATATGCCACCTTCCATAATGAAATATAAAGGCAATGTAAGCAGTGTTTCCAGGAAGTCTCTGACAGAGGCATTGACCATGCACATATCTGCCTAGTGCCTCAGTGATGGAACATCTGCTTGGAAGACTTTATGATGGCCCGATCTACTTCCCTCCCTCAGAGACAAGATTTCTCCTCCATTTTTCTTTCCATGTCTGACTGAATGGCCCTAGTAATGTATTATCTTCTTTCCTGAAGAACTGGCCATCCCGCCCTTTAACTTAATGTTTTTATATTTCAAATTAACAAAATATTTTATTCAACATAGAGGGGAAAGGTCAGGTGAACTCTGAGGTAAAACCAGTACATGCATAGACTTTATTTCTTATGTTTCAGGCTAATGAGAGTTTCTTAAACTATTCACAGTTACTTAAAATCTTTATGTTGACCGGCTTTTGTTCCAGTGTTTTCCAAACACTCCAGTACACTTTCTTTGAGTATTCTCTGACTCTTTTGGTTTCCAGAAGGCTAGCAAGTCTTTCCAGTACCCAAACTCTGTCTCTTGAAACACCAGTATTCATCTTGAGTTTTTAAGTGACTCTTAAGGCAGGGGCATAGAGCCCTGTGGCGCAGAGTGTTAAAGCTTCAGTACTGCAGTCCTAAACTCTGCTCACGACCTGAGTTCGATCCCTGATGGTAGCTGGGTTTTCAGGTAGTCGACTTGAGGTTGACTCAGTCTACCATCCTTCTGAGGTCAGTAAAATGAGTACCCAGCTTGCTGGGGGGAAAGTGTAGATGACTGGGGAAGGCAATGGCAAACCACCCCGTAAAAATCTGCTGTGAAAACGCTGTGAAAGCAACATCACTCCAGAGTCGGAAACGACTGGTGCTTGCACAGGGGACCTTTCCTAAGGCAGGGATGGGGAACCTTTTTTCTGCCAAGGGCCATTTGGATATTTATAACATCATTTGCAGACCATACAAAATTATCAACAATTCAGACTGGCAAAATTTATTATGTTAAATAAATGTTTTTCTATTTGAAGTCATGTGAGGAGAGCCTAATTTGGCACACGCACACACACCCAGCCTGCTGCCCTTGGCAAATGCCTAGGTCCAGGGCTTTTTTTGTAGAAAAAGCCCAGCAGGAACTAATTAGCATATTAGACCACATCCCCTAATATTAGCATAGTAGGTCACACACTCATTAGCATATTAGGCCACACTATCTGGGATAATCAAGTGCAAACTGAACTGGTGGTAACTGGCCCTCGGGCTGGACGTTCCCCACCCCTCTGTTAAGGTCTCTAAAGATAATTTCTAACCACGCCACACCAGGGATCTTGGAATTCTTCAGAACTAACCCTTTGTTTGGTTGGGTAGGGAAATTCTTCTCTCACTAGATCTATCCCCTGGTCCTTGCCAACTATCCACTTGTCCTTGCCAACTTTCCCCAGTTCTCCTGTCTGTGTTAAACTGCTCTTAGCTAAGGTTGCATTCTGAAACTGTCAGTACTCTATACTCTTCAGCTAGGGCAGAAATCAGACTGATTTCTCTTCAGCATCCAGTTCAGAAGTCTTTCTCTGTTCAGCTGATACTAACCAATCAGATCTCTTGAAACAGCATGTCATTCAAGGCTCTCTGACTTTGTGAAGAATTAACCCTTCACAGTCTTTATCTGTTTGTGCAGCACTTCTGAGCTTTTAAAAGTGCAGTCCCTGTTCATCACAGACTTCTACCAATTACCCTGGAGAACCACTGCCAGTCTGAGTCGACAACAGTGGCCTTGATGAACAAATGGTCTACTTTAGTATAATATAGTTTTATATGTTCATTTCCTTAGCTTCAGTGAGGATGCCACATCATGAAACTCATAAAACTCCCTTCATGATGATAAACATTTTCTTGAGATAAAGCAGGACCTTTTGACCATTTGTGATTTGGTGCTAAATTAACTGGGAATTATTTAGCTTTGCTTTCTTTCATTTATTTTGTACTTTGAACTTTACATGATGTGAATCTTCAGGAACTGAGACTTCAAGAGAAGCTACACCACTGACACATTTCCTGGTGCCCACCAGATGCTTTAAGAAAGTGGGCAGGGCCAGATGGGGCTTTTGCCTAGTAAGGATTCTGATTGGCTATTGAAGATTTTATTAGTTATGCATATTTTTAAAAACATTACTTTCTTCACTGTGTGATTGAAGGTTAGCTGTGGCAGCTGTTGCATGTCTGATCCTGCCTCCTGCATCTTCCAACTTGTGACAGCCATTTTCTGTCTGTGCCTGCCATACTGTATCAGAATTCCAAAGGTGCTCACAGTCTCACAAAGGTTGGGGACCCCTGGGCTACACAGTACAACTGAGAAATTAGAGAGCAGCCAGTTACTTAAAAAATTTATCAGTCTGTCTTGAACAATTAATGAAATGATCTATTGACTATGCTGAAATTATGTGTTGCATAACCTTAGCCATTTTGAAGTTCCTGAAAGAAAAGGACAGTTTCTCTAAAGTGTGAGATAACATCTGTAAAAGAATAAATGTCACTCATGCTTTTAAGGAAGGGTAATTGTTATTTTTTCCTTGGGAGAAATTAAGAATATTTACAGTGAACTGCCAGAACCAAAAAAAGGCTTCAGAGTACACAAGTTTAGGCCCATCAGTATTGTGAAAGAGCTGGGGAGAGAAAATATATTGACATTGATTTCAACTGAGCATTTGCTTGTGATCTTATATAGCAAAATTGAAGCAAGGTGAATTAATCTATAAATTTCATTCAGTAAATCATGCCTGACTCTCAGAAATGCAGCATACAGGAGTCTTAGCATGGTGCCAATCTCCATAATTAATTAGGGAGGTAGTTTTTTAATCTTCATCCAAAACTTCAATGGATTAATTGCAATTTAATAATCATATAATGTGTGCAAATCTGATCCCCTATGTTTAGCTTCACAATTCCTGCTAATGAGAATGCTCTTTACTTCTTGTGTTATATAAGAGGGCATATTATACTTCTATGGAGCTGACTACAGGCTGCATGGAATTCAAACAGGAAGAAGGTAGTCTTGCAGAGGACACTGATGAGGGGAGTCTTAAAACTATGATTCACGAGGGCACTGTGGCAGGACCCAGTAAGACAGGATTTGGAAGATTATAATTCTAAAGAAATCACTTATGTTAAATCATTTCTAGTAATGAATCATTTATATTTTGCCTTCTGGAGAATGTATGGAAATAAAGGCTCTCTGCTGTGTGATGAGGAAACAGGGTGAATTATGTGAGAAGTAATTTCCATATATGTGCTACAGGGATTTTTGTTTGTTTTTATATTTGCAAACATTTGCAAAAAGTGATGGACCTCTAGTTGTAGACATTTTTTGCCCCTGAACTTGTCTTTTATGTAATATTCATCTTAGTGGATTGATGCTTTATTGTGTGGCATTGTTTTTTGTAAGCCACAACCTAAGAAATGTGCTAGAGCAAAATAAATTACAGCTGGCATATAATTTTGGCTTCTAATAAAAGTTATTTGTGTACATTTGATAATGCATCTAGTAGAATTTTGCTCCAGTTCAGTTTCCTTTTGGTGTTTATTCTGTCAAATCCATCAAGTTCTCCAGTCCAGTCTCTGGTATTTTTTGGCCATCATGATATAAATTACAGAACAGCAGCTATTGGTTGAATTGGATAGATGTACGGTAATTATATATCATTTTTGTATCCCTGTCTGCTTGAACCAGAATATACAGACCATCCAATTAATTAGTGAAGTTTGATAGAATTGCTGGAGTTAGTGAGATTGCTGCAATTATTTTTTTTAAAACTTACTTGACCAAGTACCTGGACTTGGACCCAAGGGTCTTGGATTCTAGTTCATCTATAGATTTACTGACCTCAGCAAGGGCAAATCAGCTTGCAGAAATGATTTTCATTCAGATCACTCTTTTCTCCTCCATACATAAAAATGCCTACTACAGAGGCACAAATGTGCAGCAATCCACTTTCACATGTGGAAGTTGTAGGGCCAATGGGGATGTAGGGCCATCTGTGGATATCTTGACAAAGTACTCTTTAGGTGCTGTTTCCCATCTGTAAGGGAAAAAAAAGATATCCTACCTTACAGAGTTGTAAAGATTTACAAAATAAGGATTGTATCAGGAGTAGGCAGACCCCGGCCCCCATGCTGACAACAGCTCACCAGGCCATTCTGCTTGGCACACAGGCACGTATCTCCACCTAAATAACCAAGGCACTGGCAGAACTGCTATGATCAGCAGTGCAGGAGAAAGCAACAGGCATGGCTTATGCCCATCCTTAACTCCACGTCTGCACATTGACCAGCTGAATCCAAGAAGAATTTCTGAGATGCTGACATCCATGCTAGGATTTGGCTACCACTTAAGTGTTGTTCAACCAAGTACAACCCTCATCTCCTCGTCTCCTTTTGTTTGCAAGCACACCAGCATCGTCACAGGTAGATGCTGTGGGTGTTTGGGGTGGCACTTGTACTGCAAATGGTTGCCGGAGGATGGCCAAACTTGCTTAACTTAGCCACGTAGAATAAACATCAGATGTTTGAGAGCCACAAGACATGAACAAATACTAGACACATATCTTTATTAAAACTCTTAATACTCTATTTGCACGGAAAGATAAAATACATACGGTATGTATGCACTTTACAACACAACCATGTTTGAAAGAGACTTTTTTAAAGACAAAAGCTGGGAATAACAGTTCCATAAGACCACCATAGGGAAAGGTTAGGGAATTCTTTTTTGGCACCAATGGGAGAAGGAAACATACATGTACTATAGAAATGGCTGACCACCGTCTGCATCATTATGCATCTCTCTTTGCCTTGACACCAAAGTTAGTAAATACAGCTCCTACGAGACCTATGAAACTAAGGGGGAACCCTGTGCCAGCCTCTTTAATTCCATCCCTTCTTCCAGTGGCTCCTTCAGATCTTGCATTCTTTTCCCCTGCTCTAGGCCTCTGGGCGACCCCTCTGATGCAGAAGAACCTGCAACCCTATCTATTCCTTTACTTTACTTTACTTTACTTTACTTTATTCGATTTATATCCCGCCCTACCCCACCGAGGTGGGCTCAGGGCGGCTTACAACAATAAAAGCTAACAAAGGTCGATTTAAATACAATTAAAATTATACAATAAAATACATAAAAGCCTAAAAATACATAAAACTCACATCGATATACACTATGCTACTATTACTTAAATCAGTCCTTCAAATTTCCAATATTCGGTAATCTGATGTTTAAGATTTAATATTCAGGCATTCTGCTCACAGTTAATTATATGCCAACCGGAAGAGGGTTGTTTTACAGGCCCTGCGGAACTGTTCAAGGTTCCGCAGGGCCCTCACCTCCTCCGGGAGCTGATTCCACCAACAGGGAGCTGCAATCGAGAAGGCCCTGTCCCTGGTCGCTTTCAGACGGGCCTCCTTTGGCCCAGGGATTATAAGGAGGTTCTGAGACCCCGACCTCAGCACTCTCTGGGGGACATGTGGGGAGAGACGGTCCCTAAGGTAGGCAGGTCCCAGACCATAAAGGGCTTTAAAGGTCATAACCAGCACCTTGTACCGAACTCGGTATGTTATCGGCAGCCAGTGCAGTCCTCGAAGCCCCGGCTGGATGTGCTCCCGTCTAGGGAGCCCTAACAACAGCCGGGCAGCGGCATTCTGCACTAGCTGCAACTTCCGGGTTCGGCACAAGGGCAGCCCCATGTAGAGGGCATTGCAGTAATCCAGCCTCGAGGTGACCGTTGCATGGATCACTGTTGCCAGGTCGTCGCCCTCCAGGAAAGGGGCCAACTGCCTTGCCCGCCTAAGATGAAAAAATGCGGACTTGGCAGTGGCTGCTATCTGGGCCTCCATAGTTAGGGTAGGCTCCAGTAGCACCCCCAGGCTCCTAACCCTGTGTGCCGCTGACAGAGGCACACCATCGAGGGCCGGTAAGGGAATCTCCCTCCCTGGACCACGGCGACCCAGGCAAAGGACCTCTGTCTTCGTCGGATTTAGCTTCAGCCCGCTCAGCCTGAGCCATCTAGACACGGCCTGCAATGCCAGGTCCAGGTTTTCTGGGACACAGGCAGGCCGGCCGTCCATAAGTAGATAGAGCTGGGTGTCATCAGCGTACTGGTGGCAACCCAGCCCATATCTCCGGGCAATCTGGGTAAGAGGGCGCATATAGATGTTAAACAACATCGGGGATAGAACTGCTCCCTGAGGGACCCCGCAATCCAGCGGGTATCTTTGGGACAATTCACCCCCAATCGCCACTCTTTGTCCCCGACCTTTGAGGAAAGAGGTAAGCCATTGTAAAGCCAACCCCTGAATCCCCACGTCGGCAAGACGGCAAGTCAGCAACCGATGGTCGACCGTGTCGAACGCTGCCGACAGGTCTAACAGCATCAGTACCGCCGAGCCGCCTCGGTCCAGATGCCGCTGGAGATCATCCACCAGGGCAACCAGCACTGTCTCCGTCCCATGACCTGGGCGGAAGCCCGACTGATGGGAGTCAAGGACGGAAGCATCCTCCAGGAAACTCTGTAGTTGCAACGCCACTGCCCTCTCAATGAGTTTACCCAAAACTCCCCCCCCCTTCCCCACTTCAAATACGGCGGAAATAGTTACCTACCTATGGGTCAGCACTCAGAGGTTGACTGAGGTCCCGATGCTAAGCACACTTACTTGAGAGTAAGCTGCATTAAATTCCTCCTTGACCTCCAGGAGCTGCACAATATGCCTGAAAGAGCCGCATGTGGCTCCCAGGTCACAGTTTGGTCACCACTGTGCTATAGAGTATGTAAAGCAAATGTTTTGGGAAAAATAGAAACTAATTTGACTTCAAGTTTAAGTCTAGTAAACAACCATATATTCTGCTCCTCTTTTCCAAACTAGTTTATTTTCTTGTGACAGCAGTACTTTTTTCTGTAACACAAGGGTTTTTTTTTCCCTTAAGGAGCAAGTTTTGATTAAAATACTTTCTTAAACACTTTTCTTAAGGAACAGGTTTTGATTGAAAGACTGAAAGGGGAAAGTTGCTGCTTTTCAGAACAGGCAGGGTGGATCCCTATTGTCACCTTGCTGATTCAGTTTCTTATCCAAGGTGTGGGAGAGAGAAAAACTGTGAACAGTAGGTCTGTTAATTAGTCATACCTGTGATGTAGGCAGGTCCTGGATGCAAGCAGAAAATGGATTAGATCAGCATGGGAAAAAAAGATAAAGACAAGAATACAATTATCTTAGGGAGATGAGATGTATATAATCCATGTCTGAACAAGATGCAAGAACGACGAGGGGTTGCAAAGAAGAAATTGTTAGAATGTCATATTTTTTTTCCCTTTCCGCTGTTTTTAAGAGATATTCAGCAACAACAGAGGTGCTGCCAATTATCAGAAGCTACTATACACTCTGACGTACAGAGTATTCTCATACCATAAATCACAGTAAATTCTCCCAGGAATCCACAAGCTTCAGAACTGTTGTTAAGGGTAGCCCATGAAGAGTGTGAACAGTGCACTAATCTGCATCTGGGAGGACAGGTATGAACAGTGTACTCATCTGCATCTGGGAGGAAATGCTATGTAGTCTTATCACTTGAAAGGTTGCTGCTACCTGGAGCTCTCAAGAACGCAAGACCAAGTGACTTGTGAATGTTAAGCATGATCAGTGATAGTGTCCCCCATATTCCTTCCCTAACAAGTAATTGCAGCTAACCATCACCATCCCTCAAGTCTCTCCCCCGCCCCCAATTGTGTTTTACTTTAATGGTGTTTAATCTCCAACCGCAGTGTAAAGTATGAAAAGCATTGAGGATCTGGGAGGTACGTATCAGCAACATACTCTTGCTGTTGAATTTTGTATGTCTAGATACCACCCAGAAACTTCATTGAACAGAAGGCTGCCTGGGGGTGGGGGTGAGGGAAGGGAAGACCAGAATAAAAATAAAACTGAGGCCCCAAGCCCTTTCTAATATATTTTAGCTGCTGGTTGCTAATAGATTTTTTTGTCCCACTTCAGATACAAGTATTTTGACTGTGGTCTGGTAATGGATTTTATTTACCTTTTCAAACAAAGCCACTTGTGTCTTGTATGCAAAATGGGGCTGAGCTGTTTTCTTAAAAAAACAACAGCCCTGATTTCAGGAGTTCTTTGTACTTTGGTGTGGTGTACTTTGGTGTGGTGTTTGAGAGGTCTGGTGCTTCTGAAAGTGCCACCCCCCCTTCCTTTTTCAGTGTGTTCTAATTTTTACATTATTGTTCTAGACCAACATAGTGATTCAGTGCTATATTGACAGCATTTAGATGCTTGCAGCTGTCATGGAATTGCTGTATAATTGCTATAAGCCAAAAAGAACACATTGTGAAAAAGGGCGGAGGGGAGCAGTGTGGTTTGAAATGGCAAAGCACTTCAGACATGGCTCATAAATGGATTTAAATACACTATCTGAAACCCCCATCCCTATGTCACTTTACAAGGGATTGGTCCAGCAATGGATAACAAATAACAGCTGTTTTTAAATGGCAGTGTGAAAGTGGCATGAATTAAATTTGGATTTACTGATACTTTTATTTCTTTTAGCAATGTGTTTACTTTTTGGAAGCTTTCACATATTTGTGCAGATTAGAATCCACTGACAAATCCGGTCTGGTTTTAAAATGCAGAAATAAATAATGGGGTGGATCCAAGGAGCCTTCTTCCAGTCTAAGAAGCCTTTACTCCAACTTCAATAGCTCTTCTTCCAACAGAAGAGCTACTTAAATTGGAGAAGGCCTCCTTAGGTTAGAAGGTGCTTAGTGGAGTAGAAATATAGGCTAGGATTCACCCCACTATATATAAGTGCTATTAAATTTGCAACTGACTTTTGGGCGCTCCTGTAAAATTTTCAAGGTAAGAGGTGGTCAGAGTGGTTTGCCAATGGCTGTCTCTATGTAGTGACCCTGGACTTCCCTTGATGTTCTCACATCCATCTACTAATCAGGGCCAGTCCTGTTTAGCTGCCGAGATCTGACAAAATCAGGCTGGTCTGGCCTGTGTAGGAGTAACTGTGAGAATATTACAGGATGACAACAAGAATCCCTCTTCTTGCTGTTTCCTGGTCTCTCTCTGTCACAAGCACTCTAGAGCAAACCCTTGAATATTGTGTTGCAAGCGGTGCCATTAGAATGTCAAGATAAGTATTTTTAAAAACCACCATGCGGTCAAAATGAATGTGCTATCATTCTCTATGGTGAGAACAGCAATCAAGAGCACGTGCAGTTTCAGACTACACTCCACTCAAAACTGGACCAGCAGAGATTTGGAAATGTGATAATTCCCTGGTGTGTCAGGAAATGTTGGTGTTTGCTCAGTTTGCAGACTCACTGAGGGAGCATCACACAGACTTCCACCCCCTCACGTACCGTATATTGTCTCTACTCTTGTTTGAAAAAGTGTCTTCAATACCTAGTATCTTTTTGCTGCTCTGCAGTAGGGCAGTAGTACAAGACACCTATTAGCGTACCACATCAGCATCATTAAAGAAATTACAGCAGATAATGGCAGTGCTGCAACAGTTCACACATTGTATTTCCCCATGTGATCATGTAACCAGGAACGTGTTTCCCCATGTAATCACATTGTCAAGAGAGATGATAGACCGTGATTTGGAACCAGGACATGACTATATTAACAAAAGTCAGGGGGATTTCTACTTCACAGATGCAACAATCCCTGGAATGTACAGCCTCAACAACTCCCACAGATGTCTTCTGACTTCAGTATAAGTGATCTACCACGGAAGCTCCATGGTAGCGGGAAATATTGCAAGGCAATCCTAAGCGGTTATGCCTGAACAAGTCTGCTGTCGCCAGCGGATCTAGAAAGGTGTAGTTCTTTTTAGGACTAGACTGTTGATCACTTAAGTCCTGTCAGTTTCCCAAGGCCACTTAGCAGCATCCAGGCTTCATTCAAGAACTGACCATTTAAGATTATTCCAGCCTTCAGTTGATGGACATGTCATGGCCTGCCATTAGCTCTAGTCTGTAGATTGGGGCGGGGGGGGGGGGAGAACATTTTCCAAGGACAGTTTTCCAAAACAAAAAAGGCCCTGTATTTGCCCATGAAAAATGCTCTGTCCCACATACATAAACACAGGCTGTTTATATGTAGTTGTCAGAGTTGTTCTGCCAGTCAATCATGTTAGATAGGCTAAATGTGGGATATAAAACATGAACAGCCCCACTGCTTGTACATGGTCCAGGCTTGTACATGGTATATTTTTTTGTCTTTTGCTAACATTTACATTTTGCTAGCATTATAAAAATAGTATATATTTAAATTTGCATTGGAAAAGTTTCTGATTCAGATTTTCTTGGAAAACCCATCTCATTCTATGATCTGAGCAATGACTGTGCTCCCTTAGAGCTGGAATCTTTTGATTTTGTTAACAGCTATGGACTGCATCGAAGGTGCCCTTGCTTTGCCTTGGTGCATATGCCATATTTTCCACTCATACGATGAGGGGTTTGCAAATTTCCTGTCATTTGAGTTGCAGCCAATTACACTTTATGCTTTTTTTAAAAAAATAAAAGAAATAAACTTTTAATCAGGAATAAAACCCAATACAAGTACATCTTATGCTGTTGTTGGGGATGGGGGAGCTGCAAAAACAGTGAAAGGAGGCAGAAAGATCTATTCCATGAGCAGTCCTAACAGTTCTTGGACTTGCAACTTTTATTAGCTGCTCTGTTGTAATACTGGAGGTGGGCCCATGGAACTCTGGGTGATGAGAAGCTCATTGTGGGCAATCATTTTGTTCCAGGATTTCTCTGATGTTTGAATAGGCTATTAACGAGACATTCAAGGTATCAGACTGTTATTGTTTTCCCTTGTGTAAAATGCTTATCTGACTCATGGATTCTGTGATTATATCTGTTTCTGTGTAGATGGTTGTACCCTGCTTTCTTCCCAAGCTGAAGACTCAGCGACTAACATACTAATGAATGAATGCAAAGCTTTCTTATCCGTTAAAAAGCTATTGATAAAACTCCTATTTCTCCTCTGTGTGCTAGTTTAAAACATCATTACAAATATGCTGACTGTTTTCTGTTTCTGTTTCAGGTATATTTCATAGCACATGAATGGAAATTTAAGAAGTGCCATTAAATAACTGAAAATGGAAACCTCATCTCTGCTGTCATCATTACACGATGAATGCAAATCAGAGAGCTACCTCGAACCACACTATAAGGAATGGTACAGGCTTGCTATCGATGCTTTAATTGAAGGAGGCTTAGAGGCTTACCAAGAATTTCTTGCCAAGGAACGATGTTCAGAATTCCTAGCAGATGATGAGATTAATTACATACTGAACACTGTTCAGAAAATCCCCCCAAACATGGTGTATGCTTCTGACAACGCAGCTGATGATGCCTCTTCCTCAGGAACTTACTGGCCCATGGAGTCGGATGTGGAAGCTCCTAATCTTGATTTGGGTTGGCCCTATGTAATGTCTGGAATGTCTGGTGGTACAAATATTGAGCTGCTGTTCCATCCCCCAAGAGTACAACCTTTTACAATAAAGGAAAGTGTTAGGAAGATGATGAAAGAAGCAAGAAAGGTAAATAATTACATCGTTCAAAAACGTATTGATAATAGATGAAGGACACTTTGATATCATAGGTAAAGTTCAGATCAAGATTTATTTTCATACCAGCAGTTTGGTGTAGTAGTTAAGAGCATGGACTCTAATCTGGGAGAACCAGGTTTGATTCCCCACGCCTCCACATGTAGCTGCTAGTGTGACCTTGGAAAGTCACAAGTTCTCTCAGAGCTGTTCTCTCAAGAGCAGTTCTTGAAAGAGTTCTCTCAGCCCCACCTGTTGTACAGGGTGTCTATTGTGAAGAGGGGAAGGGAAAGGCTAAGCCACTCTGAGTGAAGGGTGGGGTATAAATACAATCTCCTCCTCCTTCTAGAGCGGGGGTGGCAAAACTGTAGCTTGGGAGTCACATGTGGCTCTTTCACACATATTGTGTGGCGCTCGAAGCCCCCACTGCCCCATCAGCCAACTTGGAAAAGGCATTTCTCTCTCTAAATCACTTCTCCAAGCCAGCTGGTGACTTGGAAAATGCCTTAAAAGTTAAAGTTGCTTTCTTTCCATCTCTTCCATTCTCACTCTCCATCTATTTCCTTCCTTCCTTCCTTCCTTCCTTCCTTCCTTCCTTCCTTCCTTCCTTCCTTCCTTCCTTCCTCTCAAACATCTGATGTTCATGTCTTGCAGCTCTCAAACATCTGCTGTTTATTCTGTATGGCTCTTATGTTAAGCAAGTTTGGACACCCCTGTTCTAGTCTCTGAAATTCCTGTAACCTTTTGTGAGAGAATCATAGGAATGCACAACTTTCAGAACTTTTCTGGTTTTCATGGTTACAGCAATAAGCTGGAAGTATAGAAGACCAAAACACACAAAGGCAAGTACAAGAAGAAATCCAGTTTTCTTGTTTTTGTGACCTTTTTCAAGCTGATTTTAGTCTTATTGTTTTTATGAAGGCTGTAAGCATGTACTTCAAAAGTAATTCAGTCTGATTGAATTGCAAAAGAGATTGGAAGATGTTATAGTGAAAGTATCTTTGTGCTTGTGGCTAGTAGGATCCAACCCAATGTTTTTTAAACTGCATTAGCCAGGGGAAAATGCAATTGAAAATATGCGACGTCCGGAGGAAAGAGTGATCAGAATATATCTTTAAGCCAATTTAATATCAGTCATCAAATTTAACTTTTTCTTTATCCTTTATACATACATTTTATAAATTATGTAGCAATGATCATCTTGTTTATCACTGTTTCAGAATCTTCAAGGATCCATTAAATCAGATTTATCAGTTCCCTTAAGGAAAGTTTTTGCTCATTTCAGTGGTATTTCTTGGTTAGATCTGTCAAGCTTGGAGTTCATAACACCATCTAAATCTCCACCTACACAAATGGTACCTAATGAAAACCTCTGTACTTTAATTCAGGAATACTTTATGCATAGCCAATTGCATAAAATATTCCTGTATTAAAGTAAAGAGGTTATTTATGCAGATGATAAATATAAATCATTGTTATATCCTGTCCACTTAGTAGTCTCTCAAGCATTATATAGTTCTGTATATATTGTAATATAGTTGCATTTGTATACTTCCCGAAGGGTAAAGGAACTTGCCTTAAGTATGATGGTCATCAGTTGTTTCACTCACGATAGGTCTTGCAATAGAATTCTCCAAAATTAAGTAATTTTAAATGAGGCTTGCCTCCTTGTAAGTTTCTGAAGAATGATTAAATCAGCTTTTCAAAAATTGATTTAGCATATTTGTTTCTTTTATATAATGAATTTAGATCTTTAATAGTCAGTGACATTACCCTCCATTTCCTCATCTTTAATAAAACAAAGTAATATTTGTATCAGCCAATTGTTTTCCAGAATCCTAATGTTTCTGTCACTTGTATGGCTCCTACCACAGTCTACTAGCTTTTATTATAACTGTTAAATGCAAAGGACAAACTCAAATTGTATTGTATATTTTGATGACCATTTTTCAGTCTGAAATGGAAAAGTTCTTTTAGATAAAGTACTCAGGTATGCATCATTAAACTACAAGTTGAATTTTTCATAGCTTTCTTAAACCTCTTCATGAATTCCTCGGTATTACCTCTAGTTCTCAAAGTGGGAAAAGTCACAAAGGTAGCAATCCTGTGCTACTTTACATAGGTCTGTTTAGAAGCGAGGGCCATTTTATTCAGTACTCCCAAGAAAGTGATGTTAGGTTTGCAATTTAAATCACCTTGGTTTGTTTACTGTTGTTTAATTTAATTTAATTTAATCCCACTCTTTCCCGCAAGCGGGCTTGTTACTGTTATTGCTGCTCTTCTTATTACTGTTATTACTGTTCTTGTTACTGTTATTACTTGCAACTTCTTTTCAACTTCACTTTGAAAATGCGCAGCCCAATACAAACCATGATGTTCATTTCCAAAATTCCAGTCACACAAAAATTGTATTATATTATTATTTAAAAGATATATATGTAAAATGAAAAGTGAGTAGTCTGATCTCCTCTAGAACCCAGAGATGTCTTATTCTTTGAACCTCTCAAGGCAAAAAGGACACTTTGTCTTCAGAGAGAAAAGCTTTAAGCAGTCTGTCTGCCACAGTTGCTTGACTTTTCTAGTCGTTTGTGGCCTGCAAGAAGCAACATTGGCAATAAGAACATAAGAACATAAGAGAAGCCATGTTAGATCAGGCCAATGGCCCATCCAGTCCAACATTCTGTGTCACACAGCGGCCAAATATATATATATATATATATATATATATATATACACACACACACACTGTGGCTAATAGCCACTGATGGACCTCTGCTCCATATTTTTATCTAACCCCTTCTTGAAGGTGGCTATGCTTGTGGACGCCACCACCTCCTGTGGCAGTGAATTCCACATGTTAATCACCCTTTGGGTGAAGAAGTACTTCCTTTTATCCGTTTTAACCTGTCTGCTCAGCAATTTCATCGAATGCCCACGAGTTCTTGTATTGTGAGAAAGGGAGAAAAGTACTTCTTTCTCTACTTTCTCCATCCCATGCATTATCTTGTAAACTTCTATCATGTCACCCCTCAGTCGACGTTTCTCCAAGCTAAAGAGCCCTAAGCGTTTCAACCTTTCTTCATAGGGAAGGTGTTCCAGCCCTTTAATCATTTTAGTTGCCCTTTTCTGAACTTTCTCCAATGCTATAATATCCTTTTTGAGGTGCGGCGACCAGAACTGCACACAGTACTCCAAATGAGACCGCACCATCGATTTATACAGAGGCATTATGATACTGGCTGATTTGTTTTCAATTCCCTTCCTAATAATTCCCAGCATGGCGTTGGCCTTTTTTATTGCAAACGCACACTGTCTTGACATTTTCAGTGAATTATCTACCATGACCCCAAGATCTCTCTCTTGGTCTGTCTCTGCCAGTTCACACCCCATCAACTTGTATTTGTAGCTGGGATTCTTGGCCCCAATGTGCATTACTTTGCACTTGGCCACATTGAACCGCATCTGCCACGTTGACGCCCACTCACCCAGCCTCAACAGATCCCTTTGGAGTTCCTCACAATCCTCTCTGGTTCTCACCACCCTGAACAATTTAGTGTCATCCGCAAATTTGGCCACTTCACTGCTCACTCCCAACTCTAAATCATTTATGAACAAGTTAAAGAGGATGGGACCCAGTACCGAGCCCTGCGGCACCCCACTGCTTACCGTCCTCCACTGCGAAGACTGCCCATTTATACTCACTCTCTGCTTCCTATTACTCAGCCAGTTTTTGATCCACAAGAGGACCTGTCCTTTTACTCCATGACTCTCAAGCTTTCTAAGGAGCCTTTGATGAGGAACTTTATCAAAAGCTTTCTGGAAGTCAAGGTAAACAACATCTATCGGGTCTCCTTTGTCCACATGTTTGTTCACCCCCTCAAAGAAATGTAACAGGTTAGTGAGGCAAGATCTTCCCTTGCAGAACCCATGCTGAGTCTTCCTCAATAACCCGTGTTCATCAATGTGCCTACTCATTCTGTCCTTGATAATGGTTTCTACCAACTTTCCCGGTATTGAAGTCAGACTGACTGGCCTGTAATTTCCCGGATCTCCTCTGGAACCCTTTTTAAAGATGGGGGTGACATTTGCTACCTTCCAGTCCTCAGGAACGGAGGCAGATTTCAATGAAAGATTACAGATTTTTGTTAGAAGATCCACAAGTTCAACTTTGAGTTCTTTCAGAACTCTCGGATGTATGCCATCCGGACCCGGTGACTTATTAGTTTTTAATTTGTCTATCAGTTGTAGGACCTCCTCTTTTGTCACCTCAATCTGACTCAGGTCTTTCAACACCCCTTCCAATATTAGTGGTTCTGGGGCGGGCAAACACTTCTCATCTTCCACGGTGAAGACGGAGGCAAAAAATGCGTTCAGCTTCTCAGCCATTTCCCCATCCTCCTTCAGTAATCCTTTTACCCCATGGTCATCCAAGGGCCCCACTGCTTCCCTGGCTGGTTTCCTAATTCTAATATATTTGAAGAAATTTTTATTGTTGGTCTTTATGTTTTTTGCAATATGCTCCTCATAGTCCCTTTTTGCCTGCCTGATCACAGTCTTGCATTTGATTTGCCACTGCCTGTGTTCCCTTTTATTAATCTCACTTGGACTGGTTTTCCACCGCTTAAAGGAGTCCTTCTTACCTTTTACAGCTTCCATTACTTTGTTTGTTAACCATGCTGGCCTCTTCTTATACCTGTTTGTGCCTTTCCTAACTTGTGGTATGTATTTTATCTGAGCTTCTAGGATTATAGTTTTAAATAGTCTCCAAGCTTCCCCAAGGGTTTTGACCGTATTTACCTTTCCTTTCAGTTTCCTCCTCACATGCCTCCTCATCTCAGAGAATTTACCCCTTTTAAAGTTAAATGTGGTTGTGGCGGTCTTTTTGGGCAACTCCCTATTTATACAAATGGTGAAATCAATAACATTATGGTCACTGTTCCCAAGCGGCGCAATCACTTTTACGTCTCTCACCAAGTCTTGGGCATTACTTAGGACCAGATCCAGGATCGCCCCACCCCTGGTAGGTTCTGAGACCATCTGCTCCATAGCACAGTCATTGAGAGCATCAAGAAACTCAATCTCTTTCTCTCGACCAGAACACATATTGACCCAATCAATCTGCGGGTAGTTAAAATCACCTATTACGACACAGTTTTTACGTTTAGCCGCTATCTTTAATCCCTCCATCATATTATAATCGTCCTCTCTCTTTTGATTTGGTGGGCGATAACAAACTCCCATGGTTAAATTTCCTTTTGGGCCCTCTATTTCAACCCAAAGCATTTCTAAAAGGGAATCTAATTCTCTGACCTCAGTCTTACTGGACCGTATATCCTCTCTGACATACAGAGCCACCCCACCTCCAACCCTTCCCTCCCTATCCTTCCGATATAACTTATATCCAGGAATCACCGTGTCCCACTGATTCTCCTCATTCCACCAAGTTTCTGAAATTCCCACAATGTCTATGTTTTCTCCCAACACTAAACATTCCAATTCACCAATTTTACTTCGGACACTTCTAGCATTTGCATACAAACATTTATAATTTCCCAAGCAAGCTAGGCCCGCCACCTCTCTCCTGCTGCCTCGAGACTTTAGCAGACAGTCCATACTGTTTGTCACCATCACAGTGGACAACTCTGATCCGTTACTCGGTAGAAAAATAGAAGCCAACCCTTCATCTCTTTGAGACGAGTCCTCCCGAACCAGAGACATTCCATCTCCTGTCGGCTTTCCCCCAAGATTTAGTTTAAAAACTGCTCTGCCACCTTTTTGATTTTAAGCGCCAGCAGCCTGGTTCCATCCGGAGACAAGTGGAGACCGTCTCTTTTGTACAGCTCCGGCTTGTTCCAGAAAGCATCCCAGTGCCTAACAAACTTAAACCCTTCCTCCTTACACCATCGTCTCATCCACACATTGAGACTTCTAATTTGCGCCTGTCTCTCCTGCCCTGCACGTGGAACAGGTAGCACTTCCGAGAAGGCCACCTTGGAGGTCCTGGCCTTAAGTCTGCCACCTAGCAGCCTAAATTTCTCCTCCAGGACCTCACGACTGCATTTCCCCACATCGTTGGTGCCAACATGCACCATGACCACAGGCTCCTCCCCAGCACTGTCGATCAGCCTATCTACTACACGCGTAATGTCCGCTACCTTCGCACCAGGCAGGCAAGTCACCATACGGTCAATACGCGGTTTCGCCACCCAGCTGTCTACTTGCCTAAGGATCGAATCACCAACTACCAAGACCCCCCCTCTCCCCCTGCCCAGGGATGGTTCCTTGGCGCGAAAGGATACCCGCTCACCAACCGAAGAAGAGGTCCCTTCTGAGGGCGCATTCCCCTTATCCTCAGCAAGGTGCCCTGTTCCCTCTAGACCCTCACGCTCTCTGGCAGCAACGGGGCTGCCACATTCAGAGTGGGGCTCATCTAATACGCCCCCAAGAGTCTTCCCCAATTGCCTAACTGACCGTCTCTGCTTCTCCAGGGCAGTCACCTCGGCCTCAAGGGTACGAACTCGTTCCCTGAGGACCAGGAGCTCCTTGCATCGAGCACACACCCAAGACTTCTGTCCTGTGGGCAGATAGTCATACATGTGACACTCAGTGCAAAACACTGGAAAGCCCCCACCCCCCTGCTGGCATTCTACCTTCATGATATATATATTAAATATATAGTCCTCTTTAAATGCTGTTGTTTACGTGGCTCCCCTTCTGGAATGAGCAAGACTATCCATCTGCTTAACATTCTGTTTTCTTTTCTTCGTTGTGGTATATGGAAGGTATGGCAAAAGGCTTACTGTTTCCTTAGCAGCTTACTTCCTAGCTGTTCCAGTGCTATTTGATGTCGTCTGTATTCTAAGAAGCTGAGGTTTGGTTTTGTTAGAATTTGTAATACTTCTTATATGAAACAGTTCTGTATTAGCACTGCCAAAGTACCAGTTCTGAGAATTTATTTCTGACTCTGAAGGCATTTAGGAAAGCTATCCTAAGCAGGTCTACTCAGATACAGAGTCCATTTTATTCAGTGCAGCTTACACTCAGGAATGTCTTCTTGGGATTGCAGCCTAAATGTCAAAGCGTGTGCACACACACGTACAAGAGGAGTGACAGGTGAATTGCAATGGTACACAGTATGCATGGAAATGACAGTAAGTTATCCAGTACTGGTAAAGGGAAATGAGATGGCAATACAAATAGGAGCCAATCAGGGATTCTTTAAAGGAAAATTTAAAATTGCAGAGTGGTATCTGAATGTCATTTCCATGTATTTTATGTCCTTTTTAATTTATTACCCCCTTAAAATTCAAATTGTACTAAAACTATTATATAGTAGCATTGATATAAATGAATTTCCTTGTATACTGTAATTTGTTACTTCATATAACAGTGTATTTGCAGCAAAGAATCTTAAGCCACACAAATGTATCGGAAATAGCAAGACATGTCTTATTAGGATGCAGGCCCTTGGCTAACCCACAGGAGTGTTGAGGGGTGGAGGCTCACCAAATGGTGTCCCTTTCCTGACACTTCATCATGGGATACTCTGAGATTTCCCAAAAATCCTATGGTAAATACCATAGTTTTTGGAACATCCTAGAGCAGGGGTGTCATTTGTTGTGATGGCCAGATCTGACATAAATGAGACCTTACTGGGCCAGACCATGTGTGTTATAAAATGTAATGCCAGGTAGCGGAGATATAAATTTTACAGGGCACAGACAAACACAACTAAAGATTTTGTTAACTTAAAATAAAACATGCTTAAAACATTAGCATGTTTGCAATATTTTGTTTAATAGTCTTTGATAACTGACACTTCTTGCTCTGAATTATTGCATCAAAATTTGGATGCAATCTTGACTATACTGTTAAGGTGTGTATCTGTAAATTGCAAGCCTACCTTTGATTTATTGACATTCACTACAGAAATCTCATGGTCAATGCTCTGTGCCTTAAGACCCGGGGAAAACATGAAATGGCTGGGCATTGTGAGCTTTTGTACAAAAGTTGCTTTGTTTGCTGATCAAGAACATGTGAAGGCACCATGACATAGACTATGTGTTTATCTATAAAACTGTAATCTCCAGAAAAATAACTACAACTCCTATGAGACAGTGCAAGAACAGAGAGACAGCCATGTATAGTGGTCACTGTCAGCCTACTATCTGGGAAGTCTAGGTTCAGAATCCCCAGACTACAATGAAAATATGCTGAACACACACTCTTAGCCTAATCCACCTCACTATAGATTGTGGTTATTCCTCACCTAAATAGTTCCTACAGGCCACACATTTGATACCCCTGTCCTAGAGTGTCTTGTGATGATGGTATGTCACCCTTGGTTGCACAGCTACAAGTGATTTTGTGGCATCTCAGGATTATACATGCACACACAGACACACTTTCCCCTCCATTCTATAGAGCAGCTTGGCATTGCAATACACAAGTGAAATAACAAAACCAACACTATTCGCTAAGGCTTCTTTCAAAAGTATTAGTTTTTGTTCATTTATGGCCCACTTCCCACGATAAGTGGTCAGAAGGGGGTGATAAAGCCATATATACTCATAGATCATTCTACAGGTGTCAATTTGTATATACTACTAGCTTCCTTTTTTATCTTGATGTTGTAACAGTATGCACCTGAATTCTTTTCATGTTTTTGTGAACATGTACAGCATTTCCTCATTTATTTCAGAATACAAAGGCAGTACTTGCAAACATTAATTTTCATACGTAATTAAATTTCTCAATTGAAGTGGAAATTCACATGGAATTCTCAATCAGGTGCATTATTTTATTTAAGTCACTTTTATATAATTTAAGATAATAGGTTTTTAGGGACATCTTTGGGACAGTGAATCAGTTCAGAACTAAAAATTATCTTAATCTTTGGTGGTGTTGCTCATTTTGGACTGAGTAATTCTGGAAAATTTGAAAAAGGACGAAGGCGATTTATTTGAATCTTGCTTTATAGTAGCTTGTGTTTGAATTCTCAGTTCCCCATTTTTTAGATTGCTTTCAGGTTCCATATCAATGCAGATGTAACCTACTTAAAGAAAACTTGCATTTCTTCAAAGTTCTTTAAATGTGTTGCTCCAGAATCTGAGCCTGTAAACTTCCTTTTGTATCTATCCCATAGAGTACATATATCATCCAAAATACATATATTTTTCTCCCTGACTCTCCCTGTGGCTATATCTTATACACTACATTTTTGTTTCCTTCAAGATAGTAGGAAGCTTATAAGTCCTGGTCTAATTGAAAACAAATTCAGAGGCTTCCTCTTTCAGACACTCAGAACAAGCTACTATAGATTTTCTTAAAATGTAGTAGCCTGCCCAATGGGACCCAAACACAGTGTTCTAAATTGTGACTCCCATTAATATACCACTGCACCTAGTGAACAGCGGGGCTGGCAAAGGTACATTTCTGGGATAGCGACCAAGTTGATGCACCTCAGGTTCCCAGGGATCTGGGACATTCTGCTCTGCTCCCAGTTCATTCTACGCAACAAGCCCTGCCACACCCCTGTTCTTACAATATATGACTTACGGCACTCATTTAGCCTAATTTGGGGTTCTGATCAGCCTCCCATTTGTCTGCTGCCAGCTGCAAGTTGTGACATCCATTAGAAGAATTCCCAAGGTTTAATCTTGCTGCTGATGCAGGGCACTGTATGGTCACATGGCAGAGGGCTATATAGAGTGATTGAGAAAACTCCTGTTCCTGGTCAGGCCCTGCTCTATAGTAGCCAGGAACAGAAGCTAAATAGTGTTTCAATTGGAGGCAAGGCATTCCCACTCAGTTCATGCCCATACTTCCCCATAAGAGGTGGGGATGAATGGCTAAACTGAGTCAGGCTGGCAAGCTGCACATGTGGAGGGAGAGCTTGGAGGAATTAAATGCTCTCAGGAACCACCCTCACAGCACTAGATGCCCTGGGCGTGGCCTATAGCCACATGTCCCTTGAAATGACAAAGAGAAATGACAAAAGACGCTTCCCTGGCTAAGAGTGGGGGAAAGTTCAATTCTTTACGCTTTCTCTCAATCCCATATATGGCTTCTGAAACAATTTGGCACTATAGTCAAGAAGCTGCCACTCATTCTCCCTCCCCTCAAGGGGAAGTGTCTCTGTGTGGGTACATGTCTGACTTGGTTGGGTAACTGCCTTCCCGGTTAGTTCTCTTATTGCTACCACACCTTGTAATACCTGGGCAACTCAGGCTCTCGGGTTTTTTTTTTTTTAATCATTGTGATTATTTTCTCAGAACAACCCAAGGAAAAAAAATTCAGTCAGTAAGAGTAGCCCTTGCCTGTCTGTCTTTTCTTTTCTTTTTAAAATATTTTTTTTTTACTTTCTCAAAAAGAAATACGGATGCAGAAGGAAAAACGGATAAAGGAGAAACAAAAATTCCAGTAAAGCTTTTAGATATCTTAAATATTTACATACAACAAGGACAATTAAAATATTAATAAACATAAATATTTCAAGTAGTGTGGAAACAATCTTAGCATTCATTAATATTTTACCTCTCGCAGTCATAATTAGACATCATACAGTATTTGATGGACTCTGTTGGCTGTTTAACTTAAAATCATAGATTATACTATATACTATGACTGCTATAATTATACTATAGTTAAAAGAAATCGGCAAGGTATTTCAAGGATATTTCAAGAAAAAATACAATAAAGACTTCTTTAAAAATTACGTCTTTAACATTAATATTAAATTCAATGGCTTTATTTTAATCTAAACATGGTCATATTTCATTTTATAGATCATACTCTTACAGATTATATTGGATAAATAATAAATTATTAAGTAGTGAAATTAGATTATACTAAGTATCCCCCCCCAACCAATACCTAATAGTACAAATAGATGCCAAAATCTCCATATGTTATATCACACATCTTAGTTATTTCCAGTTACGCATAATAGGCTTGCCATTTCTCCTAGTACTCTTTAGTCAGTCTTTTGTTTACATAGCTTGTTAATTTAACCACTGCTGCATAGATGGACACTCATCTGTCTTCCATTTCATTGCAAACATTATTCTAGCCAACTTTGTCTATCTTTCCAACATCATCCAGAAAACACCTGATATCAGTGTGATCATGGCAACAAAATACCTTCTTATAAGCAGCATAACTGCTTAGCATCCTGCTTCTTTTCTCACTGGAACAGCAACAATCTCAACATACAATTATTATTATATCATTCATTTTCATCTTCTGCTTCCTAAAGAGAGATGCGTTTTGCAAGCATTGTTAATTTTGCATGTTGGGTTACTCTGTGACAGTTCTCCTTATCCCATTTGTACTTAGACCCCTTCTGTTCTGTCCAGAGTGGTGTTCTTCCTATTTTTCTGCTTTCTTGAAATTTCATGTTGGCCAAGTGCTGATGAGTGCTTGCATTGCAGGTCAGTTTGGTGATGGTACAGTTTTCATGGGATTAATGTTACTCTAATTATGCAAGAATCAGAGGGGTTTTTTTCTATTTATCATTTATTATTTTAATACTACAACTTATAAAACCCCTTTTCAAATTAGAAAATAGTCACAACTTCATAAATCTATTTTGTTTTATGATGAAGGCAACACCAGTGCATAGAGGAAAATAAATTACCAACAGTGGTTTGTTTTAAACATATTTTATCATGCATGGTATTTACTAATAATATTAAATTATATTGGGCACAATAAATATACGCTATAAAAGAGATAGATGCCAGATTAGAAATTGCTTATAGCTGCTTTCCTGAGATCCCTGTAAACTGAAGTGATGAAATTGTTTCAACCGATTCTGCTCTAGTCAGTTTCACTACTAAACCTCACAAGCAAATTAAAAGGAAGAATAGAACCTTTAAATCCACTCACAGTTGCTCCAGGCAAAGTGGAAGCATCATGGGCAGTATCCATTAAATGCCTAGACCTGCATACACTGCAGTAGCGGCTTCTCACAGTCCTGAAGGTATTTCCAGAGATCATCATCAGCTTCTGCACGGACCTATAAATAAAAATCATTTTAGCCGTATGACCCATTTTCCCAGTGGTGGTCTACAGTAATGAAACGTGTATTGTAGGCAGTGGGATATCCACAACTAGTGTTTGCTGTAAACTGAGTTAGTGTGAGCTAGCTCAGTTTTTTAGCTTCCAGCTTCACACATGTTTGTCATAGCTCAGGAGAAATGAGCAAACTAATTTATGCAGTAACTCAGAACTTTAATACCAGTAGCTCACAAAGTGGAAGTTTTGCTCACAAAACTCCACAGCTTAGAGGGAGTACTGTCCACAACACGACCATGTTTTTGAAAATCCCCTGGCTGGACACAGCATTAGGCAACAGTCCTATGCATGCATACTTTGAGGGGAGGGGAAAATACCACGGGGTTTGGTGGACTTACTTCTAAGTAATTTTGAGTAGGATTGGACTGCATGTTACCTTGGAATGTTGTTGGATTGCATGTTAACTTAGAACGGCTTCCAGTGGTTTTTTTTTTCTTTTACCTTAAAAGGGCAGTTAGAAAGTAGGAAAACCTGGATACTTTCTGAGGATTCAAGTATTTCTTCTTTTGACTTCCTTCTGAAACAGTTTGGATTATGAGATAGAATTAAGGGGTTGAGCCATTTCAGAAACAGCATCCATATTTAAAGAAGTATTTCTCTTCCCTAGTCTAATGATTATTTTATCTAAGAACTAGTGTTGCAATGATTGCTTGCAGTCTTCAAGATCAGCATGAAGCTTTCTTGCATTTTTGTCCAGTATGGTAGCAATGACTCTCCGTGGAAATTTTTTCCCTGTTAATCCTTGTTATCGCATGTGCAACTTGAATGCTTCTATTAGTCCAAAAGCTGGAAGTTACTGTTACTTGGAAGTTGTGCTGTTCAAACATTGTAATAAATACAGAAACACTGGTGTTTGGTTGAAATACATTGACCAATGGCATAGACCCTTTATTAGTTTTAACTCGGAGGCATTCATGTGGGACTGCAGCTTTGAAGCAGAGAGTGCAGAGGGAAACAGAGTTTAACACTCTGGCAATTTTATTTAGGACAAACAGCTGAAAGAGGGTGTCTTGATGGGGGGGGGGGGGGAGAGAAAGGAATGGCCCAAGAAGAAAGGATTAATCACCTCTTCCAGCCATGTCACTGCTCTGCACAAGTTCACATTTGATTTCTTCTAAAGGTGCATTTGAACAGAGAGAAGAAAAGACTAATCAGGATGCTCCCTCGCAACATGTAGTTTCAGCTCTGTAATTTTGCTCACTTCCCTTTTGATCAACATAGCAGAAATGCTAATAAATCTTAATTAATCTTGGAGCTATCCCAGCTCTTTATATAACCCCAGAGATCTGCCATATTGAACTTTTGTTTTTTAAAAAACTCGTAATTACTAGAATGAATACTCATGCATCCCAAATCCAATCTTAAACCACAGAACAGCTTTTATAGAATTGATTATCCCAGCGTGGTCTGATTTTGATCCTATTTTTGTTACATAGTATTATAATAAAAACAGAAATGCAGTAACTGTGCAATGTTCCGTAATCAACACTTTATGGAGTTTAGCTCTATAACCAAATGCCACACAGCCCAGCCCCCTCTCCCATTGAACATAGCAACAGACTAAGTGCCTGCTGCTTTAAGAATCTACTGGTGCTGAACCAGGGAGAGACACTGCTGTATTTCAGAAGGGAATACAGATGGTCAAGTTTTGGTGGGATGGGAATGATGCTTCAGTCCCCATCCCATCCCACCTTCAGAGTGTGTGTTTCTCCCTATCTTTTTTCAGATGGCGGAATCAAATGTAGGACAAACTATAAACTGAAACCTGCTTCTGTTAGCTGGTTCCCTTGCTGCAATGAGGCATCTGTTTGGCCTGGGGTAGTGTGTGTAGATAATTCAATATCAGCTGTTTCATGTTGCAGTGAGAATTAAAATCTGTCAACTATTCCTGTTTGGAGCCGGAGCTACAATGTATTTGTATCTTAATAGGTATAGCTCCTGTGCAACTTTAACATGCTTTGCTCCAGCCTCACTTTTTCAAGCCGTTCAGACCACTTGTTTGGTGTAGTTGCTGATGCTTTATGATAGCAGTGGATTTTTGCAACCTGCATTGTTTCACATAGGAGTGAAACAAGAGAGACCATGGGAGTCAAGATAATCACAATGAATGTAATTAAGGCTGTAAGCAAAAGTCAATACAAAGTTTTCAACAATATCGCACTAGAATATAATAGAAATAGTGCATTAATAGTCAATATAGCAAAGGCATATATAATCCAATCGTGAAAATCTTTCCACAGCTCTGCCTATTGGAAATGAGCAGTGGGTGCATTTGTATTGAGAGAAGGCTTTTTGTCCTGATGTGAATTTTTCTACCAGGAAGACTACAGATACTGAACCAGAGCTCTTGAAAAAGAAAATTTTGAATCAAAATAATCATTGGGCTTATGGTCCCTCTTCTGGCCCTTTTGTGTGTGTGTGTGTGTGTGTGTGTGTGTATATCTCCTGGTTGACCTTGGGAACCTAAAAGAAATATATGTCTCCTTGTAGACCTTGGGCACCTAAAAGAAATATTGTAAGAAGACTAATGAGTACTTAGGACTTTAGGAAGACCTACTTCTGATGACTTACCTCTGATGGTTGGAATGGACACTCAGGAAATTATTGACTATTGGGTTATATATGTCTTTGTTATATTGACTGCAGGACTATTAATGCATTGTTTCTATTATATTCTAGTGTGATATTGTTGAAAACTTTATATTGACTTTTGCTTACAGCCTTAATTACATTTGTTGTGATTATTTTGGCTCCTGTGGTCTCTCTTGTTATTGCAATTTTAAAGACCGTGTTTTCCCTTTAGCATTTATCTCTTGACCTTCACTGTAGGAGTGGTCATCCCCAACGGAGAACTCCATTCTCCACATCAGGGAGCCTCAACAAGTTGAATCCGGCGAAGACTGAGGTCCTTTGTGTGGGCCGCGGCGGACCGGGAGGGGAGGTCACCCTACCGGCTTTTGACGGTGCGCCACTGATACCAGTGCGCAGGGTCAAGAGCCTGGGAGTGCTTCTGGAATCCTCTTTATCAATGGAGGCCCAGATATCTGCCACTGCTAGAGCCGCCTTCTTCCACCTTAAGAGGGCGAGGCAGTTGGCTCCCTACTTGGAATGCAGCGACCTAGCAACTGTGATCCACGCAACGGTCACCTCGAGATTAGACTACTGCAATGCCCTCTACATGGGGCTGCCCTTATACCGAACATGGAAACTCCAGGTAGTGCAGAACGCGGCAGCCAGCTGCTAGTGGGACTACCTCGGTGGGAACACGTGCGGCCTGGGCTGCGGGACCTGCACTGGCTGCCGGTTGTATACCGTGTTCGCTATAAGGTGCTGGTTATTACCTTTAAAGCCCTATATGGCCGAGGACCTGCCTACCTTAGGGACCGCCTCTCCCCATATGTCCCCCTGAGAGCACTGAGATCTAGCTCTCAAAACCTTTTAAAAATCCCTGGGCCAAGAGAGGCTAGACTGAAGACAACTAGAGAGCAAGCCTTTTCAGCAATGGCCCCTCGATAGTGGAATCAACTTCCAGAGACGGTGCGAGCCCTGCGGGACCTGAGCCAGTTCCGCAGGGCTTGCAAAACCTCTCTGTTTCAGCTTGCTTTTGGGACAGAACCTGGCTGAATGAATCTGTAGCCATCCAGCCATCTTGTGTATGATTGTGATCAATAGCACTTTATAGCACCTGTTTTATCTATTTAATTAACTATGTAATTGCATCGCAACTGAATAGTATTTTAAAATTGTTTGTTTATATTGTATTTTATTTATATCATGGTCTTCCATGTCTGTGAGCCGCCCTGAGCCCGCCTTTGGCGGGGGAGGGTGGGATATAAGAATAAATTTATCTTATCTTATCTTATCTTATCTTATCTTATCTTATCAACATGGTGGCTAAGGGTGTCATGGCGCCCACCAACAGTTTTTCTGGTGCCCACCAAGTGTTTTTAGGAAGTAGGCCAGGGCCAGGTAGGGCTTTTGCCTAGCACGGCTTCTGATTGGCTATGCCGATTTTTAAAAATGCTGCTCTGACAGCAGCTGCTACCACAGCACAAGAATTTGCACTGTGTTGCTGAAATTAAGCTGTGGTAATAATTTTGTAGTTAGCTCTTCTTTGTACAGCAGCCATTTTGTTGCTGTGCCCTCCATGCCATGTCAGAATTCCAAATGTGCCCACAGGCTCAAAAAGACTGTGGGCCCCTGCTCCACACAGTAGTTGAGGACTAAAAGGGTATTTTTGCTTCATAAGTGATCAGACGTCTCTTCTCCAATAAAATTGGTACCATCAAATGGTAATGACATGTGTGCATGTACATACAAGATCCAAAAGAAATATTTATTTTATTGAATTGTTTTATTAAAATATTTTATCTTGCTATTCTCTTGGAAAGCAGTACTCAAAACAGTTTATGAAAGTATAAAACAAGCAACAATCTAAAATAACAGTATTTCATATATTTAATTTATATCCTGCCCTTTCCCCGATGGGAACCCACTTGTTCTGTCTGCACCCTATGAGATGGGTTAAGTTGAGAGTGTGTGACTGGTCCAAGGTCACCCAGCAGTCTCTTATGGCAGAGAGGGAACTGCAGCCTGTTCATTTCTCCATGTTCCCTTGGCTAAATTTTCAAGTGGCTGTTGGCAAGCCAGTTAGTCAGTCCAAAAGAAAGGCACATCAGATGTGCAGTGAGGTGAAAGAGCTTACACGGCCACTTCCTTCCTCAGTCAATGAGAAGAGTGACTCCTGGGATTATCAGTCCCTTTTTATAGGAGCTACATCATTCATAGATGTAGCTCCTATAAAAAGGGACTGATGATTCCAGGAGTCACTTTTCTCACTGACATAAGGAAGGAAACGGCAGTGTGAAGGAGCCCAGTGGCGCAGAGAGGTATGCTGCAGTATTGCAGCCCAAGCTCTGCTCATGACTTGAGTTCATTCCCAGCGGAAGCTGGGTTCAGGTAGCCAGCTCAAGGTTGACTCAGCCTTCCATCCTTCTGAGGTCGGTAAAATGAGTACCCAGCTTGCTGAGGGTAAAGTGTAGATGATGGGAAGGCAATGGCAAACCACCCTGTAAAAAGTCTGCCAAAAAAAGTCATGATGTGATGTCACCCCATGGGTCTGTAACGACTCGGTGCTTGCACAGGGCACTACCTTTACCTTTTTACATCCATAGATGAAAATGTATTAGAAAAAGGCAGGTCCTGTTCAGGTTCACAAAAACCTGACATGGTTATTTATTAAAAAGCTTTATTTAAGGAACTGGCAGGGCAGTTCTAAGCACAGTTATGCCCTTCTAAGCCCATTCACTTCAATAGATTTAGCAGACTGTAACTCTGCTTGGGCTTGCTTTCTGAATTCAGTATCCATTTTAACAAACTAATATCAGAAAATAATTTCTTCTTTCAAATGCCGAGAGACATGACATTTCTGGAGTTGACATCTTTTCGAGGTGGCCTCTCTTATCAAATGTTTGTAATTGCAGTGACTTGGTCTGCAACAATTAAGGTGTGGTAACATTTCTATCTCTGCTGTGAAAACTTTCACCTGCTGACTTGCGCAAACACAAAGGCAGTCCAGACTAGGGTGTGTCTTCCCACCCCCTACCCATCTGGACAGCTGGCAGCCTACTCATTGCCAATTAGGACTGCAAATAGTTTAAGCCTTTAACCATTTTGGTTGCCTGTAGAAAATAGCGGTGTGCTTTTTCTGAAACCTCAACAGGTTGTTGTTTTTTTTTAAAAAAAAATTATGATTTAACTTGACAAAGCTGCAAACTCATGCAAAATATAGCAATGTAGGCTTTCTTTAAACTCATTAGATTCAATTAAGCAGATCTAAATGTCAGCAATGTAATCCATATAATCCAATATAATCTTTTTTGATGAAATAGGGGGAAAGCAAACAATGAAAATACAACTTCCAGAACAATCTGATGTAAAAATTCAAATAATTGTTCTCTCAAGATTTAATTCATGCATTTTCCAAAGTCTTGACCTGAATGGCCCAGGCTAACTAGATCTTGTCAGATCTCAGAAGCTAAGCAGAGACGGCCATGGTGTTACTACTTGGGTGGGAGACCAAGGATGTCCAGGGTTGTTATGTAGAGGCAGACAACGGCAAACTACCTCGGTTTGTCTCTTGTCTTGAAAACCCTACAGTCGCCATAGGTTGACTGAGACTTTATGGCACTTTCCTCCATCAGAATACACTGAAATTCTGTGTTTGTATTAAAAGGAATGCTTGCACCGAACACATTGTAGGCTGGCTGGGGAAAGTGTCTTCTCACCTTTTTAACAGTACTCTTTGCCTATGGTGTTGAATATTTTTAAAGCTTAGACCAAAACTGTGATGATACATTCTGCTCAAGGCAATGCTTGTGTCCTGTTTGTCTGTCTTTTTGGGAGTGGGTGGTGGGTAGGAGACACAATCTAGCTTTTATCACTTCTGTCCTTCCTGGCAAGTAAGATACTGCTGCTTGACTCCTAGCTATGCCTGCTGCCTTACATTGCAATTACTGTGAAAGTGTTATTGCTGTGAGTGGTTTACTGTTGTGTTTTTCTACACTACCCCTAGAACTGTAGACTTCTCACTTTCTCTAAAGCTGTGAGATGATTCTAAGATGATTCTTTGCCTAAACATGCCCCACTCACTTTACTTTCTAAACTCTGCAGATCTTTCTGCTGAGGAGTCACAGGGTTAACCCTTACCTCCTATGATTCACAGCTTAATTTTCTCCTTTCTCCTGCAACTCAGAACAAAAGATTGCACACAACCACATTTGGTTTTCCAGAAGCCCGCATCACTTTCATTTTGCAAATAAAGGAAGGTGTGGAGAAGTAAAGAAAGCTAGCCAGAAGTGAGTTTGTGTTTAGAATTAAGCTTTCTAGGAAGATAGTTTTAGGGAGCAGGAAGCAAGAGTTGCATTTCAAGAAAATCCATTATCCACTGATAGCCCTACTTGGATCCTTCAGAAAATGCTTGCAATTTGGTAAAATGGCAAAAGTGTTAGAAAAAGTATTGCATAATGTTAGAGAAAAGATTGCTTGAGAAGGTTACATGCACATATCTATGCAAATCTTTAATCAAGTGAAAAAGAATTGCTGCTCAGGATTCCTCTACTCTCTTGTACCAGACCAAGACAAATCTATGTTCCTATTTTGCTCTTAACTTTTGCCCTCTAGAAATACCCAGTGAAGATTTCGTTAATGTAAATTGCTCGAGATGTCTTTCTTTAAGTTTCAGCCTCTTTCCCTGGGTCTCTGGGTTTTCTTCTTGGAGTGGGATTCATCTTGCCTCCAAGGTACATCCCATGCTTGTGCCTTCAGCACCCCTCCAGCCTGCCATTTGATGCATGGATGAGGCTCATTGTTGATAACAGTGTAGGATAATTAATCTTTTTCTACTGTAAACCTTGGCATTTAAAACACAGCATGGCAGTCTATTGCAGAATGAATGAATTTGGAACTCCTTGGAGTACAGCTTTCAACAGTAGCTAATCAATGGGTATAATCACTGGTGTAAGAATAGGAGCACTGCCCATGGTTTTATCAAAAATGTTGAAGGATATGAAGAACAGTCAGGTATTTTCTCAGGCTCTGGATTTTGATATCTTTCTGATACTTCACTGGTGTTTGTCAACAATCAGCCTTTCCTCTTTCAGCACACACAGGATATTACAATCCAATCCAAAGCAAAGTTACATCCTTCTAAATCTGTTGAAGTCAATGAGCTTAGAAGGGTGCACCTTTAGTTAAGATGGTGCTGTTAGTCCAGTATGCAAATTCTGTGTAGAGCTACTCCGGGCTGAGTAATTGAAATAAATTAGTTTATGCTGGAACAAATCTATCTAGGATTGCACTATAAATCTAATGCAGCACTTTAATGCTTGCTGTCAAATAACACAGCTCCTTTTTCATGATCTACTCAAAACTGCCCTGTCATCCGGTAGCTAATTATTTTACTTACTTACTGCCAAAAGTATACTTCGTCTCCATCCTTTGGCTTATTTTGCATATTTTGGTAAAATTAGGTAGCAGATTCTGATACAGCTCTCCCACAGAGACGCACATACACTCTTGGGTAATTAGCATGTATCAGTGTGCACCTGAAATGTTTTGGTTCTTTAAGCAGGAATGATTCATTAGTTTCTTTGTCTGGAATGTTCATTTTGAATGTTTGAAAATGAACAGAGTAAGCAGAAAGCTCATAAACACACTGACCTTCAACTCTTATCTAGAAGAGCAATTAAGGTCTAACCTGATGCAATTCAGAAAGAATCTGACAATGCGTCTTTAGCTTTGGCTTTTCCTAGGCTTCAGTTCTGAATTTTATTTCTGCAGTGATTTGTGTAACAGGAGTAAACCATATTATTAAAGTCAACAGGGAAATTAGGCATGACAGTGTCCTAGAACAGTGTGAATACAGGATGGCTTGTTCATTAATAATTAAGAATCCAGCAAGGCATCTGTTTAGCAGCTGGCAAGTGGGCGAAATGATTGGCAAAGTTTACCATCATTACAAAAATGCTGATGGTCTTATTTGTTTAAACCAAAAATATATAAATATATATTTAAACTGAAAAATATAGACAGATATATCTCTAATGCTTAATAATGTTATCAGATATTTCTTTTCTCATATGTCGATCATTTCAAAAATCTTTTGATGTAGGCCCTGATCATCCTTTGCTTGGGTTGCTGTTGGCTTCCCCTGTTATTGTTCTCAACTCTACTTCTAAAAGCATAGCTATTTTTGAGCAGGAACACACAGGAACACAACTCCAGCTGGCTTGGCATCAGGGTGTGGCCTAATACACAAATGAGTTCCTGCTGGGCTTTTTCTACAAAGAAAGTCCCATATGAAACAATGGTGATGTAAGGGGGTGTATTATATTGTATTTTGTTGTGCTTTACTGCTAACATAAAGTTTCTTCTTTGGACACTCTAACTTGGCCCTTTGCAGATACAGCAGCAACATCTACTGGTGAAACTGGATTTTAGGTTATAGGGAGAAAAGAGATCTTATGGTGCTAAAACCATTTTCAGGGAGCAGGAACACTGGAATGCTGCCACGTTTCTGAGGAACGCAACTCCTTCTGCCTGTCTTTCTCTTCTAGCAGGCGTCCAGTAACGTAAGCCAAGGTTAGTTTGTTAGCTTCTGTAGATTCCAGTGAAGTTATAAGCATATTGTAATCCACAGACAGGGAACTGAGAATAATAAATACTTTATCCTCCTCTGGAACAGTTTTTCCGCGCTGCTCCAGTTGCCCTCACAGACTCCCCCTGTCTCATTACAGTCTGGTACATGCAACAGGTAATTGCTATCAGAGACCCAGCTGTGCTTTGCATGTACACAGCCTTCAAACTGTCCCACGCTTGTTTAGCCTTCGGCTTACCAGATACGTGCACAAGCTGGTCGTCTGCCACACTCAAAACGATTGTCGCAAGAACCTTTTCGTCCTTGACGTCGTCCCCAGCAGCTGAAGGGTCTGGGGGAGCGTCGACATACAACCACAGATCTTCACGCTCCAGATAATGTTCCATGTGAAGAGCCCACACATTATAATTGGTAGAAGTGAGCTTCTCCACCAGCAGAGCAGTCGGTGCCTGAGCCATGCTGTCGTTTCCGTCTGGCAGCTGGTCCTCAGAATCACTCCTATGTGCTGTTATCAGGAGCCTGGCTGAGCACGTCTTCTCCTCAGCTCCAGAAGCGGCAGCTGCAGACTTCCATTCAGTCACAGGTCACCCCAGCAGTTCAGCCTCCTTCAGAACCTCCAGAGCACGGCACAGTGGAAGCGTGCTGGGCCCATAACCCTGTTGGCGTATTGGCTGGTATGCTCTGGGTTCGAGAGGCTTAAGAATATACAGCACACTGACTTGTGCTAACTATATACATTTATTTACAGATTTACAGACAATCCATTCAGTAACAGAGGATACACTGTATAGACTCTTCTAAGTTATATACACATATATATATACAAGCACCAATCAGCACACAGTGCTGAGTCATTCTGCATAAGCACAAGTACTCTGGACAGAACCGGTTTGCATCTGCTAAGTGAAGTTGTCAGGAACTGTCACAGATCATGAACTGTCATTTGCATTAGACTCCAGCCTGAAGTCTTACTAGCAAGCATACAGGGACCTACTGCTACATGAGCCAGGTGGAAGAACCATAAGGCTGACTTCAAATTGACTAGACAGTGGTTGCACTTGGAAAGCAGTGTCTCTGTGCTGTTATTCAGGCCTGAGGAAGACTGAGAGAACCCCTGATACTCCAGAATAGGACATTGACCACTTGGAATCTTCTTGAAATTCTGTTACAAAGGTGTTGATTCTCACGCTGTGCATAATGAGTGTAGTGACTGAAGACGAAGAGATTAAGTCTAGCACACAGTAGCTATTAAACTAACTATGTACATTTATTTAAAGAATATATCTCAGACTGACAAAATGCTCCGTACACCTTCACCATCCAAACTCCCGACACATATGAAGGTACTTCTGTACATTTATACAGTTCACAAGTCTGTCTGACCAATCAGGCCAGTGCTGAGTCATGCTGACTCTACCTTGGCTGATGCAACCTGGCACTCTGCCACATTGCCCCCTCCAGCCAGATGATCTACTGTCACTTCAGCTGTCTGCAGTAATCTGGATACTGTCACATATATCAACACCCCTCCTCAGGATCAGATTACAAGTTGCAACAGCTCTCTCAGTTTTACAAATCTTTCCAAGGTTACATTTTTTGTGAATACATCTGCAACATTGTCTTCAGAGTTACAATGCTGTAACACTACCAGTTCTTTATTAATTACTTTCTGTACCATTTTATTAACACACATGTAGCAGCCAGCATTGCCTTTTTCCCGGATACACGCTTTCTCTAGGCAGTTCAGTTTAATTGGCTTCACATTATCCATTTCATTCACATATGCTGGCGCCTTTATTGGTTTAACACATTGCATTGTACATCTAGTTTTATTTCTTTGTTTAGTTTGCAGCTTGTTACAATCAATCTCCATAGTCCAAATTCAGCACACTTTGATAACACCTAGGTTCTGCAGTAGGCACATAGTTTATGTCAGTGTCATAGCCATACCTCCTTGGAGGCACCCCTTTCTTCACTCTGGAAGACACTCAGACCTCTGCCTGAAGGTTGTTAGACTCATCAGGCATTTCTTGCTTTACAGCCTCTGCACTATTAGAGCTTTTAGCTCTTTGCCCATCCTCCTCTAGGATGAAGTTTCTTGTTTCACACTCCCCTCCTCACTCAAGGAAATTTCTTGTTTAACATGCCCCTCCTCAACCTGCTGTGCTGGTAATTCTACACCACCAGGCAGCTCATTGGCATGCACTTTGCTCCAGTTATCGTCCTCACAAAATGATGCAGACCTGCTGAATTATATTGCATTACAGTCATCAGCGAACCTGTAAGCTTTCATCCCATTCTGATATCCTAGGAACAACAGCTTTCTTGCCCTGGGTGGTATGTTTACCCAGGCTTTTATTCCAAAGATTTTCAGAAAATTTAAGTTGGGATTCTTCCCATACAAAACTCTGTACGGTATATCATCAGTTGCTTCTGTCCAAAGTCTGTTAATTAGAAAACACGCTGTCTTTAGCGCTTCCCCCCAATAGGAGATTTTGAGCCCACTATCTTGTAACATTCGGTGGGTCATCGTTTGAAGAATTCCCCCTCTTCGCTCCACAATCCCATTCTCAGCTGGGGTAGAAACATTTGCCAACCTATGATGAATTCCTTGGTCTCTGAGCCAGGAGGTGAATTCCTTTCCTGTAAATTCTCCTCCCTGATCAGTCTGCAGGGCACTTATGGTACAGTTTAATTGCCTCTGCACTCGTTTAGACCAATACTTAAAAGTTGGAAACACATCAGACTTTTTCTGCATGGCATAAACCCAAGTGAAGTGACTCAGGTCATCTTCCAGGATTAGGGCAAACTTATTTTTAGACACACTCGGTGCAAACAGCACGATTATATGTAGCTCAAGGTTAGCTTCTCTGAATCTTGACCCTCGAACGCCATTAACAGCATGTCTATTACTCACTTTTGCTACGGGGTACGCTTTGGATTTTGCTTGTTTACATACATTGCAGTATAGATAAGCGTTGCATGGTTCAACCTTTTCTTTTCCCAGAATAGCGAGGGTTTTATTTAGAGTATTGTAGCTGGCATCCTCTTGTGCAATCTCTTGGATGCAATTATGGTGAGGCTGCTGATTACAAACCACCTGTGCTCTAACTCCCTTTTGTTCAAGCACAAATACATTCTCATTTAGCATACCTCTGGCTAGCACCTTGCGTTCCTTAGATATATTACACCCATGCTCATTGAAGAATACATTAAAGCCTGCTTTAGTCAGCACAGAGATGCTTAACAGGCTTGTCTCCAATTTAGGCACACACAACACATTTACAAATCTGTGTCTCAGTTCTGGAAAATATACAGTTCCTTGGCATAAGACTTCTGCCTTTCTGCTATACTCATGACTTTAAGGCTTGCTGGGTTAGTGTCCTCCAGCAGTCTCTCTTCGTTGCAAAACATCTGAGTAGCCCCAGAGTCTATAATCCATAGAGTGTTCTGCAGACGCATGTTAGTCCTCACCAGAGTTGCCTGCTGACTTTGTGCTGACCTCTGCTTGCCTCTCCGTCTCTCCGGGCAGCTCCTCCACAGATGTGAATCACTCCCGCACAAAAAGCATTTCTTCTTCACCTGCAGCACCCTCTCCACTGGTGGCTGCTGCCAGCTGGAAGCAACTCCTCCTCTTACTGGCTCTGGCTTCCTCTGGCACGGCTGGACGTGAGCTTTCTGCTCGCGGCACTCCTGTTGTCTCTGGTCCTCTGCTAATAACTTCCCCGTTATGTAGCTCAAGGTTAGCTTCTCTGAATCTTGACCCTCGAACGGCATTAACAGCATGTCGAACCGCTCATGCAGGGAACTCAGGATTATGTATACTTTATCCTCCTCGGTGATTGTTTTGCCACGCTGCTCAAGTTCTTGAAAACAAGCAGATAAAGAATTAAGATGTTCTTTCACTGTCTCTCCGGTCTGCATCCTCTTCCGATACAGCCTTCTTGTTAACGCTATCAGCGAGCCCGCTGTAGTCTGTACATAGATGGCCTTGAGCGCATCCCAAGCCTCCTTTGCCAGCTGCTTTCCTCCGACGTGGACGAGCTGGTCATCAGATAGGCTCAAGATTATGGTTGCTAGAGCCTTTTGATCACGGATGGTATCTTCTGGTGTGGGTTCCTCTAGAGGATCTGCTACTGCATTCCACAGCCCCTCTCTCTTCAGGAAATGTTCAACACGAACTGCCCACATGGTATAGTTGGTAGAAGTAAGCTTTTCAATCAGCACTGTAGCCGCTGCTGTAGCCATCCTGCTCAGCCTTGCTTTCTCAGCTACTGCTGGTTCCCTCAGCCAAGGTAGCTTCCTTCTCCACTCCAGATTTGTTATGGGGGAGGGGGATGGATTGGAAAAGGAGGGTTTCACTCCCCCCCCCTTGCTGCTCCATTTCAATTTCCAGGGACCCCCTGCCCCTCAGCTGCTTTAGGCACCAGATGAGGGGAATACAGGTACAAAAATTTTCCCAGTTGATACTTGCAGGTAAATCGTATTGGGGGGGATGTAAATCTGCATTCTATGGTGCTGTGGTCCCAATCCTAACTGGGTTCTCCTCCAGCTGTTTTTTTAAATATAAAAATTACATATATTTAAGCAATTTTGGCATCAAGAAATTTTGCCCTAAGTAGTATATTATCCAGATTCTTGAAAATATTCATCTAGAATATTCATTTTTTAAAAGCTGTAAAAAAAGACATTATGATTAACTTTGCTTCCTATTGTCTATTTTGGGAAATAATTTGACAGTTTTGTAGCTTAATAAATTGATGCACCATATATCTGGCAGTAAATCTTGAGACAAATGACAAGTTAAGCATACAGTGGACCAATTATATTACAAGACTATTAATTGTTTGTTTGCAATGTGATTTGAGCAAGGACCTGCCTTGTTGCTTGTTTTGCTCTGAAATGTGTCACGTTCACACCATTATCATTGACATCATAAACTATCATGGGATAAGTATACACAGAATCATAGAATTAGTGAGTCAGAATGCAGTACAGACAAGTGATAGACGCATGCCAGAACTGCATGCCCTGATCCATCTAGGTCAACTATGTCATTTGCTGGAGAGAACTATGTCAGGTAGTGTAATCCCATGCTACTGCAGTAAAAGTAATTAACTTTTGGAACCCACTTCCACAGGATGTAGTAATGATCACCAATTTACTTGGCTTTAACGGCGGATTAAACAAACTCATGGCAGGTCAGTTCATCAATTATTATTACCTACAATAACAACACAGAAACTCCATGTTCAGAGGCATTATCACTTGGATTAAAGTGCTGTGCAACAGCAACAGAAGGAGATATTGGCTTCTGTGTCATTCTTGTAGGCTTTCCAATGACACTGGCCAGACACTGCATGAAACAGGATGTTGGACTAGATAAATAATCCAGTCCAGCAGTGCTGTTCCTATGCTCCTAGTTGAAATGATACAAATACAGTCAGCCTGTAATAGGCAACTGGGTCAGTGCCCTATAATCCTGATCCACTTAAATTGCAGACTTAGAAAGTCCACTTATTACTATTTTGCTTACTGCTTTTAACCAATCTAAAACAGAATCTATATATCTAGTAGTCACATGGCCCCTTCTGTGTGGATATCCAAATCTGCAGATCTGAGGGATATGGAGGCTAAACAGATCTTGGGGCACTCCCTGAGTTTGCAAAAAAAAATTTGAAAAACTTTTTAAAAGTATCTGGGGGGAGATACTTTAATCCTCCCTCCAAAAGAAAACAGTGTTGCCTATGCATGCACAGAGAATGCACTTACCATTACTGTTTCTGTTGGGGGGAGCTTCAATGGGCCGGGCAGCTGGGAGCTATGCAGGCCTCACCACTATTGCTGCTGCTGTTGGGGCTTCAAGAGCCACACGATATGTATGAAAGAGCCACATGTAGCTCCCAAGCCACAGTTTGGCCACCCCTGATACAGACTATTGTGTAAAGTATTTGGTAAATATATATTTAGTTGATACATGTGAGCCAAGCAGGCAGAGGTGGTGGTGTTATTGGTGGGTGGGCATGAACAGTGGGAACCACTGCCTCTACCTTCTGCCATGTTAGCTGTTCAGGGAGAGAAGATGGCATTGCAGCCAAGCAATAGAGGGGAAAAGGAACAGGAACCATTGCCACATAAGCAGGCAGGCAGAGGTAGTAGTGCTAAAGGTGAGTGCACTGGCAGGCAAGCAGAGCAGGTTGGGATCCTGCTCACCCTCCCTCAGAGTCTTGCAGATCCTCCTCTTGTTACATTCTAAAAACCATCAGCATTTCTTCACAGTGTAGCAAGACTACATTTGACAGCATGGAGAATTCAGCCATAGAGTCTTCCTTCTCTCAGGGAGTTTGGGATATTTTGTTGCAAGCCCATAAACCTTCAACTAGGTACTATTATAATAGGAAATAGATCCATTTTGAATTGCGTGCTTCAGCTAGAGGGGAATGCCCTTTTGCCTCCCCTCTAGTGTTGATATTGGAGTATCTGCGGTCCTAGTGAATGCAGGTCTAGCAGTGTCCTCAATGAAGATGCACCTTACAGCCATTGTCACATTTCATGAAGTGTAGGGAACTAAGGTTTTGCAAGTGCTTTCCAATGTTGTTCTCCCCCCCCCCCCATGCCCTGTACTGTGTCACAGTGGTTGTAACCATTGCTACTGGCTAGTTTTATGAAGCCCCCATTTGAGCCTTTGGCCTCATGTTCCATATTTGTGCTCATAAGAAAAGTAGCATTTTTAGTGGCAATTACATCAGTCAGGAGAGTTGGTGAACGGGCAGCACTTAAGGTTGACTCACCATCCCTTAAAATATTCAGTGAATGGGTAGTTTTACATCCAAACTTAGAGATTTTCTTCTGAAACTAGTGTCTATGTTTCATTTGGTGCAGGAGGTGCAGGAGCCTTATAGACTCTTTACCTTAGGAGAGCCCTCTCATATTGTTTATAGAGAACAGGACCTTTTAGTGAAGCATAGCTTATGAGCTACTGGGACCCCAAGAAGAGCAAAGCAATGACAGGCCAGTTTTCCTAAATAATGTTCCCCCAAGTGTGAATGCCATGAGAGATACCATTCAGCTTCATGGGATTAAACATTAATTGCCACCCAATAGTGATTCCATACAGCATGAAAAGGCCATGTGCAGCAACTTCATGCGTGCATGCTCAGAGGTTATAGTGAATTATTTAGTGTCAAGAATTAAGCCCAGGACAGTAGCCTCACATGTCATAATTACAAGCAAAATCAGACCTGGAGTTTTTTAAACTGCTGCCCTTCCAACAAGTACAACTTAATGTGTGTGTCTTTTTCTAATCTAGCTGCTGTCACTTCCCTAAGGGGTATTCAAACATGGACTGATTCCCCACTTGCCTTGTTCTGGTCTTGTTCTGGGGCAGCAAGTTGCTCCGCCTGTCTTCAGGTTCCCTCCACAGCAGGCAGGATCCTATGAGAAATGGTTTCTGCCTGCTTTGGAGGGAACTTGAAAAGAGGCTGGGCAGCTTATGCAAAATCCAGCAGAAGTGCTGTGGGAAAAGGAATGAGAGTGGGGACAAGGTGAGTGGGGAATTGGTCAAGGTATGCTTTTTTAAAAGGCACAAAAACAAATGTTCTTTCAGTCTCTACTCCCTGTGAGTCTAGTTACATACTTTTTAGGAGGAACATGCTTTGTTTTAGTTTCTTGTTGAGTAGCTACTTACTAAAAGGTGTTTAAGAAATGTGTTGTGATTTTCTTTAAAGCCAACTGGATGTACTGGGAAAAGATGCTAAACACTTGTCAATCCACATTTAGGGTAAATCTCAGAAATTCTGAGCTCTTGGTTCCTCTTTCAGAAAAGGATGGGTAGTTGGTATACACTGTGATTTTCCAAGGAACTGTGAGATCATTGCAGCCATGTTTTATAGCAATAAAAAACATCTTGATTGGTTATAAACTGGCACTAAGTAGTTTGAAATACTTTCCTCTGGTAAAACACAAGGCTACAGATACATCTTTCCTTCCCTCCATTTCTGTCTTGTGGAGCTGTGTGGCACCTAGGGTAAAAACACAACCCTGCCCTGTTAGCAAGCAGAGACTCTCTGTAGGTTCATGTACTAAAGAAGTTATTCTTGGGCTGGATTGTCATGGAAAAGCCTCATAGGAGCAGTTTGAGCATCGCCGCTAGATTTATATCCAGAGTTACCATTGTATCTATGTCCCTATGAAACACGCCTGTGATATGCAACACCCAATCCATCTCAGGGCTGCTGTCTCTGGGTTGGGAAATACCTGGCTATTTTAGGGGTGGAACCTGAGGAGGGTGAGGTTCGGGGAGAAGAGATACTTCAATGGGATGTACACCTTACAAAATAGACATTTTCTTCAGGTAAACAGTCTCTGCCACCTGGAGACCAGTTGTACTAGTGGGATATCTCCAGCCACTATCTGAAGATTGGCAACCCTGGTCCACACCCGAACTCTTTCACTTGTAGGAAGTATCTGTGCCTGAACCTTGTAGTGCCTTTGGGCTGTTTTGCACATAACAACTGAACTGGGGATTTCTGAAAAGGTTTAGCATCTACGTGTTTCTTCCCTCTATGGAGTTTGTTCATTTTCCTTTCTTCCCTATAAAGCTCACAGTGGCTTACAGTACATTTTACCTTCTTTTTTTCCAGCTGGGAAATATTTCAGGGAGCTGTGATTGTTATCAGTTCAGTGCTGCATGGTTCTGTACTGGACACCAGCAGAGGGGGGAGGGGAGGAGAGAGGGGAAGATCTTCTTGCATGACAATGCAATACTGATGCAGGGAGGAGCCATTGCATGCACTCCTTAGCCATAATCTCCATGGTGGGAAACAAGACCTTGATCCAGCAGCTCCATCACCACAAGTAGAACATGAGAAGGGGCTTTCATGTATGGCTAACACATAGTACTGATGAGCACAAAGAATTCACTCAAATCTTTGGTTGCTGATTTGCTCCTTTGCTGATGTTGAACACAGTGGGGTGGGGTGGGGGGGGATATGCGTAATAGCTCAGCTCAAATGAAATGCTGTGTGCATGCAATGTTGCAGAAGTCAGTTCTTCAAGCCTGGCATCACCATGTTTACATTGGGCTTCAGTCTACCATCTAATTCCACATAATGTCGAGAACAGCTGCCTATTGAGCAGTTGTGAGACCATAATGCAGCTTACTCATCAGAAATATTTGAAAAACAAATGTAGGGTATTTAGTGAAGTGTCATGGCTATCATCGGGCGAGGCACAACAGTCATAATTTCCTTGTAGATTAAATATTTTTCATATGTACATAATTTTAAAAAGCTCATCTTATAATCAGAACTAAAAGCCTGCACTGCGGTCAGATAGCTAAAACTCAAATTAGATTAGAAATAGATTGTTATGTTTAGGGTTTTTTTTTTTTTTTAAGCAACCTTGGATAGGAAAACGAGCAATAAGGGATTTAATTAACGTTTTAAGGAAAATGCTGCTTATAAACTCTATAGTAGACGTTTTTGGAATGTGCAAGTCAATACCTCTTTTAAATGCCTTTCAAACATTTCTTCATATTGGATTTTTTTAATTCCTGTCTGGAAGGGTTGGTTCTCTGTTTCACAGATGACACAGCATGTGCTATAAATGACAGGCTGGAAAAGTATCAGTATTTTACATCAGCCAGTTAGTTGGATTTTCTGACAGTGAGCAATTAAACCACTTGAAAAAAATCCAGTTGAATTTCTTCTTGACATGTTCACTTGTTAATGCTGAATTATTTCTTCAAGATTTGATGATACTCTGCAGCGGCATTGGAATTTCTCTTTAGAGACTTCCTATCTTCTTTTTTATAAAGCAGTGTGTTCTTTCCATAGTGCCTTTTGGTTTAGCCATTCTTTTTTCTTTTTTCTTCTTTCCATGTCAACAATAACTACCTAGTGATAAGAGCTGTATGCAGATTTATAACAGCTATCATTGTATGCATGAGATTTACAGAGCAATCATATGCAGAGTTAGGATGGTGGACAGAGGCCAGGAAGCCCAAATGTTCCTGTAAACAAGGAGGCATTTTTCTATTGCCTTGGCGTTCTGTAACACAACATATGATTGAGGCTCCATGTAGAAAAGCACTACAGGAAGAGTTTTCCAGCAAATGATGGTAGGTATTATGACTGATATCTATTCATGTCTCTGGTAGAAAGGATGGTTTTAAAAGGTACAGTGACAGGAAGCTCAGGCAACAAATGTGTAAAATCTAGGCTGTCATACAACACAATAGGTCAGTAGTAGCTTTAGAAACTTGGTAGAGTGCTGGTTAAGAGAGGTTACAGTTGTGGGCTGCAGTTCCAATAACCCATGTCCTGTAACAATGGAATTCCTATCATCATAAATATAGTGAGGTCCAAAATGCTCTACTGAATGAGACCTTTTACAGTAACATAGCAGGTGCTCTTGACCTCACTGTTATTGGACATCCATGTATATAATTTTCACTGAAACTGAGCATTTTTCCTCTCAGTGCTAGACCTCCACACATTTGTAGTAAACTTCGATCTAAAGAACAATTAGTATGTTTATGGCCCCAAACTAAAGTTATGATGAATTGGCAGTCTCAGCCAGGGATCAACTGCTGGGCAAAATTATCTTCTGACAGGTACTCAAATTGGCCCTGCAGTAAAAATAGTTGCTAATGAGGGGTTTAAACTGAACATAGCCATATCACTGTTACTTTCCTGTTATGCAAATAGAAGGTGGAATTAAAACAGAGAGCACAACAGATGACTGGATTATCTGCTGAGTGCAACCTTATTTATCAATAATGTTCCCTACCTCTTTTCAGTACTTTTATATATCAAACCTACAACACAAAATTCTATCCTGTGTTTAGAGGATTCTAAAATTCAGAGCTCTTATGTATTTGTCAGAAATTTTCTGTAGCCCATCTAGGTAAAGATTAATTAAGAGAGAAGTCTAAGCAAGTCTGCTTAGAATCTTATATAGGCTTACTCAATGAGGCTTACTCACAGGAAAGTATACTTCGGGTTGAACAGGGAGAGTCTTGTCTGGAAGCTGTGAACACACAGGGCTTTGGACTCCCCCCCCCCTTAGGGTAATAAGATTATGAGGTCAGCAGCTTTGCCTTAGGGAAGAACATGAGTAAACATGCAGTATTTGACCATTATTCATATATTGCTGCAAGGTTTTGGAGTTCATTGGTTACCTGGTAATTGTGACTTGTGATTGATGCACAATCAACAAGTAAACACAGGTTTCAACCCTGTATTTTGTTTCTGTTGGTAATTATCCAATGTTTAACAGTCCAAATGGGGAAAAAAACAGATGGATCTAAATAAAGCTTATTCATGGCAGACCACTAAGGGCATAGCACCATTTCCTAAGGTCAGTGAAAATTGTAGCAAATGCATTGTGGAGTGCAGCGATGGCAGATCTCATAATGCAGTTGTGTGCTTCTCTGCAGCAACATGTGCACACATACATACAGATATGTTTTAGGGGGAAATTCTGGCCTGTTGTTAGCATGCTGGATCCATGAACAGGCCATTACTACCACGAAAATATGTTATTTATTTATTTAGATATGTATACCCTTTACACTCTTACCAATGAGGACCCAAAGTGTCTAACAATATTTTACTCTTCTCCATTTTATCCTCAAACCTATCCCATAGGAGGGTGCCGGGGGGAAGAGAGGTGGGAAAGCTGAAGATAGGGAGAAGATAAAGGTAGGCCTAACATACATCACAGAGTAGTTGTAAGGATATAGAGGAGAGAATGATGTAAACTGCTTTGAGTCCTCATTGTGGAGGAGTAAATAAAAAATATAGTTGAAGATGGTGGTGTCAGATAAAAGGTTGGTGGGTGAGTGGGGAAGAGAGAAGGAAGCAGGCAAGGGTGAGGACATAGGGGCTGACAAGAGATGGTAAAGAGGAAAGTGTGTGTGAAGGAATAGAGGAGAATGTAAAGTACATCCCTCAACAAGTCATTGTGGATTCTGCACTATGTAACTGGCCCCAGATTAGACCAGTTGCTGATACTGCACAACTTGGCTAGTTTTCATTAGGAGAAGGTGTCAAGGGAAACTAAAAAAGAAAGGGGAAATAAAAGTAGGTTAGTATTAGCGAATTCTGTTTATTCATTGGTCACAAAGATTGTTGGGGGATTTCTGTTGTACCCGCAACAGCATAAACCAAACACTAAAACCAGCAGTTATCAGAAGGCTAATACATATTCACTAATGAGTTTTAAGACCTCATAGATAAACTTTATTAGACTCCAAGTTTCTCAAAGCAAAACAGTTTATTAGACTCTGAGTTTCTCTTTTAGACAGAAGGCTTAAAATACAGTTAGAAAGGCAAAACAAGAGATTGCATTAGTGCAGTTGCTCATACAGTTCCTTTAGACAGAAGGCTTCAAATGGACAGAAAACAAAGCAATTAGATAAAAGATTTCAGGTTTTCATGGCTGGTAACATCATTGGGGTTTGTAGAATCTTTCGGGCTCAAGTGCCGTACTGGAGAAAGTTTTCCTTTCAGACGTTTCATTCTCAGCTGCGGAGAACATCCTCAGTGGCATTGCAGCCGGAGCAGGCGCTCTGACCTTCTTGGCTGCTGTGCATTGAGTGGGGCCAGGGCTGCTGGAGAGCTGCTATTTATAGGCTGGAGGGGGTGTGATGAAAGGGCAATTGGTTTGTGGATGATGTTTTTGCCATCTGGAGTCATGGAGAGGCTGCTTTGAATAACTTTCTCCGTCATCTGAATTCAGTCCATCCTCGTATCCAGTTCACCATGGAGAAAGAAAACGATGGTCAACTTGCCTTTCTTGACGTCCTCATTACCAGGAAAGCCGCCCTGAGCCACTTGTGGGAAGGGCGGGATATAAATCCCGAATAAATAAATAAATAAAGATGACGGAAAACTCGGCCGCACTGTATTCAGGAAACCCACACACACCGACCGCTATCTAAATAAGAATTCCAATCATCATCCTCGCTAAAAACATATAGTTGTAAAAACCCTCATCCACCGTGCATCACGCATCTGTGAACCAAGCCAACTCCAACAGGAACTACACCACCTCAAACAGTCACTGCAGGCCAATGCATACTCCCAACAAGAAATTAGAAGAGCCCTCCATCCCAGGAGACCATCCACACCAAATTCCGAGCCACACACAAATGTGGGTACAGCCTTCCTGACCTACATAAAATCTGTCACCAACCGCATTGGCAAAATTCTCAAACGCCACAATGTTGACACAGTCTTCAAGCCCACACAACAGATCCGCCACATGCTGCGCTCGGCCAAAGATATGAGAGATCCACTTTCAACCGCTGGAGTCTACAAAATACCCTGCTCCTGTGGTGCAGTCTACATTGGCACTATCCAACGCAGTATCAACACCCGTCTCACCGAACACAAGAGACACTGTTGCTTATTTCAGCCAGAAAAATCAGCTGTAGCTGAACATGCACTTCAAGAAGGAGACCACATCATCCACTTTGAAAGAACTGAAGTCCTTTCTACGGTCTCACGTTATCATACCTGCCTGAACAGAGAAGCTATTGAGATTTACAAACACCAGCACAATTTTAACAGAAAGGAAGAAGGCATTTTCATCCACCAATCTTGGTACCCAGATCTGCAAAACACCCTACAGACTATAAATTGCAGAAAGTCACAGAACAACCAGCACATTACACAGAACAATCAGCACAGTCAACAACCATCTTCCTTATCTTCACACCCCTTCCAACCCTCCCAGCAATTAACACAGAACAATGGTCACATTCAACAGCCAGTTTCCTTATCACTACCCTTCCAGGAAGCCCCACCAAACAATGGGCACATCCACAAACCAATTGCCCTTTCATCACACCCCCTCCAGCCTATAAATAGCAGCTCTCCAGCAGTCCTGGCCCCACTCAATGCACAGCAGCCAAGAAGGTCAGAGTGCCTGTTCCGGCTGCAATGCCACTGAGGATGTTCTCCGCAGCTGAGAACGAAACATCTGGAAGGAAAACTTTCTCCAGTAGAACACGGCACTTGAGCCCGAAAGATTTTACAAACCCTAACAATTAGATAAACTTAGTACATTTCAGTTTCTATAGAAGGCTTAAAATATATGGATAGAAAAGCAAACAGAAAACAATTAAACAGAATTTAATCGAGCATAAAGCATAAAATACAATAAAGCAATAATGAAAAATATGTCCCAACAGGGACTTCCCCTATTAGTTACATTTTCCCATTTAAAATAAAAATCCCAAGTCTTAGTAGATGCTATGCTCTAGATTCTAAGTCTGAGCATTTTCTTTATGTTTGAGATCTCAAACAGAAGATGATTTAAAATCAGCAAAGGCTGTTTCTCCTCTTTGATTGTCCAGCAGAGAAGCTGTCTCTGCAGAGCAACTCAAGAGTCTAAGTTCCAATTAGCTCAGCATGATCTGACACAGAGGCAGTGTACTAAACCTCTAGTGCAGATCAGCAACTTGGGCCCAAAAATTCACAGCTTATAAAGGCTCCAACGATCTCATATCAGATCTACTGGGTCACTTACTGTAAGAAATTTTTATAGCCAAATGTAAACAATTAGAGCCCAGCTTTTCCCCAGCTCACTTTGGCCTTTCACCCAGTTAGTAGCCATCTTGCTTCCTGCCATACCAAATATGGAAATTCCTGTCCCCAGAAGACTCTCAACTTTACCCTAGGTTTTTTTCTGTTCTGCTGCCCTATTTGCAATATGAATGCATGATAGTGCTGAATAGCTTAGAACTCTGGTGGCCAAGTTCATAACTGCAGCCAAAAACCATAGAGAAATATAGAGACTTCTAAGGTGTTTGTAGAACTTAGTGCTCATTTTATAAGAGCATGGCTGCTTTCAGAAAGAGTCCTTGTAGCCAATTTCATAAAGAGTATGTTTAAAATCATAAAGAGGACCAACCCCAAATAAATTCCGCCACAGTTAGTTGGTAGATACGAATGAGAGAAGGAAACAAGAAGAGGGGAGAGGCTAGACAGGGGTGTCAAACATCCAGGGCTCTTATCTGGCCCGTGACCAACTGGTGCAAGAGACAGAAGGCAGGAGGCCGTTTGGGGGGGGGAGTGGGTACGTGGGTGAACACAATGAAATGTGTGCGGTCAAAGCTGTCAAAAAATGAAAGGAAAGGAGGGGTATGGTATCACTTAGGAAAAAAACTAGTCTATACCCAAAAGTTAAGAGCCTTGGTGGGACCCCCTCCATCAATGCACCATAGAGAATTCGGCAGATAGGAAGATATCCTTACCTCAAGATCCTATTAACATTGAAGAGGTGGAGGATCCAATCCCTGTTTCAACTACATCCTTGGATCATGAGGTAGAAAGGTCAGCTGAAATGAACCCACATTTGAAATTTCCATGCAAGAAAAACCAGCAGTTGAAGATGTAGATGATTTTTTGCCCCCTGAACATAGGAAGGAGAAAAACAAGTTTGACCCTCCAGTTAAGTTTGACATTGATAAGGTCTTGGAATGTTTTAAGTCAAGGATGCAAGCAATTATTTCAGGAATGCTTCTTGAATGGTCTGATAACTGATTGCATAGCAGTATGGTTTCTCTTAGTTGTTCATTTTGGTTTTTCCCTTTCATTACCCCACCCTTCCCTTTCTTAAATGGTATTTTCTTTGGTTATTTTTCCCTTTTCTCTCTCTTCCGCCATCCTTCCCTGAACAGCATTTGTGGATTTCCCATGATGTTCCCTAGACACAGTCTCCTTTTCCCTGTTTGGATCGTAATTGGGCTACTGGAACTGTTCTCTTCCTTTGTTGGAGAAATTGGAGGTGGATCACTAATGGGGGAGAGGCAGTTTGTGGTCTGTGCAAAATAATGTGGTGGGGGATAGGTAGTTCATGGGGATGGAAGGTGTCTTAGTTTGACTTTCCACCCCCTCCTGCAGGGAGGTTGGAATTTATTGCTATGGGTTTGGGGAAAGGAGGGTGGGTCCTAGTGTGGGAATAGATTTCCTGTCATATTCAGGCTGCCTAGACAATGAAAACAGAGAAAGTACTATACATCTTCTGTTTTGTAGTTGTTTTATCCCCATGTATATTTTGTGTCTCATTTTGCCTTTGTGTATTTATATTGATGTCTTTCTGATTTTAACCTTATTATTAAAAAAAAATCCCACTCTAGTCTTGCATAAGATTGAACAGTCTGTGAACCTTTAAGTGCTCATAATTCCTTTTCAAAAGGAATTATGTGGAGAGTATCAAGAAATGACAGTTGTGAACTAACAGTAGAAAAAGAGGCAGTTTAGCACAGTCTGAGGACTGGAAAGGAGGCAAAGAGGGGTAAGAGGATCATGAAAGATCCCCATTCAAGCAAAAAAAAAAAAAAAGGGACAGTTTCTAGTCAAAAGAAGTAATCCCTTTTCAGTTAAAAAGGACCTAACTTTTAAAAGAGGAGTGATCCCTGGTCTGTATCTATAGAAGGATTTTGGGAATGTGGTTGTATGTTCCTGCCTTCTACAATGGAATTGTCAGTGAAACTTGGAAACCTATGCTTGCAAGTTAAAGCAGAAACTCAAAAGAAAGCCCCTCTCCTCAAAGTTTCAAAGACCTTGAGGAAAAGCAAAAACACTTGTTGGCAACATATCTGGATTTAGTGTGATACAAAGTTACCTAAGTTTTCATTATTGTTTCACCGCATACATCCTACCCCTGATTCTGCTTGACCTTTCCCCTACCAAGAGGAGGAGGAGAAGAAGAAGATGATGATATTGGATTTATACCCCTCCCTCCACTCTGAATTAATATTATTATTAGTTTATTTCTATTCTGCCCCTTCCCCCTTTTGGGGGGCTCAGAGTGTAGTACAACAATTTAAATTAAAATCACAATAAAATCATAGTAAAAAAACAAATTTGATATTCAGTAAGTGCAGTAAGTTAGTTCAGCAAGGTGATAAGAGCAAGATGGTATAGCTCCACAATACAGTGATGCAGTGGGCCGTAAAGGCGTAGGGGGAGGCCAACCGATCTAATAGATGGATGCCCTCTGCCTCTGAATCTCAGAGACTCATAGCGGTTTACAATCTCCTTTACTTTTTTGCTCCACAACAGACACCCTGTGAGGCAGGTGGGGCTGACAGCTCTCACAGAAGCTGCCCTTTCAAGGACATCTCTGCAAGAGCTATGGTTGACACAAGGCCATTCCAGCGGCTGCAAGTAGATGAGTGGAGAATCAAACCTGGTTCTCCCAGATAAGAGTCTGTGCACTTAACCACTAAAATAAATTATTTTGTTAATTTTTGAACTTTACAAGACCTCTTGTGTGCCATTACAAAAATAAAATATAAGTAGGTGATTTTCTCTCTTCCCTCAAGTCCCTGGGCTGGGCCAGCATCAAAATATATGATAGCATGACAGGGTGGAATTTATTATTTATTTATTACTTTAAATTTATATCCTGCCCTCTCCGCAAGCAGACTCAGGGTGGCTAACAATCAATTATATAAAACAATTTAAAACCAATAAAATACATTTAAAACATTTTGTGGTGCTATACATTTGATATGGCGGGATAGACCAAATAAGAAAATAGATATAAGGGCTGCCCAGCAAGAAAGAAAAAAGAAACAAATCTGAGTGTGAGGAAAGAAAGAGGGCAAGGGAGCTCTGTGTATCCTGCTTCCCTTTGTTCCTCATTGACCATGCCTTTGCAGCCAAGGCACTTTACTATGCCAATTAAGATGAAGTTGGAAGTAGCATTGGGCAAGATTGTGGTTCCATCTGTTCCACCCACACTCGTAAATATTAGGCAGTTAAGGTATACTATTTAAGTTCTGAAAGTGGAATTTCATTATTGAATCATAAGCTACTGCTGCTTGATTGGTAGAATGCGATTATGTAATTACCACAGACATATATTAGGCAGTGTCTGTGGTGTCTTCTGCACAGAGCTTTTGCTCCACCTTTCCCTCACAAATGCAGTGGGCTTTCCCCCCCTCCTCTAAGGGATATTGTGCTGTTTTCAGGCATGATGTATGTGGCTTTGGGGGCCCTTTCCCTTTAAGCCAGAACAATAGGAAACAAATGCCTGCATTACTCCAACTTAGAGAAGAAGGGGGCAGAGGTATGCTCCACATTCTCACCTTTCATCTCGTTAACAGGCTTTTTTCATCCAGTTGAGGGCTTGTGCTTCCTCAGCTATGTAGCGGGAAAGGGGCAGATGGTCCTTTAAGCCCTTTAACTCTCCCCCTATTACTGTGAGGCGATGCCCCCAATCAGCTGTGAAAAGGCAGTTGTCTGTTGGAGGACATGTGATTCTTATCCTTTTGGCACTTATGTGCTAACTGAATTGTCTGTAAGGGGAAAGAAGAGAGAGACCAGGAGAACAACCAAATGGTATGGGCTCAGGAACATACAGAGATTTTTCTCACTCACCTCCATCCTGCAACCTGCTGCTTCCACAGCCTATAACATCACTGTCATGATTCTCATATCATTTTGTGAACTTTTAAATCATTATTCTTACTGCTATTTAAATGTGCTGGTTCTATGTCTCCCAAGCAGGAGAGTTCTCATTGGGCCCCTTAAGTTGGTAATTACTGGTGAAATTTCCCCTTCATTTTTCTGAAACTATGCTCTAGAAGTTAATTCATTATGCAGACAAATAAAGGGAAACCTGATTGTATTTTGCTACTGTTTGTTGAACTTTGGCTGTATGGTTCTCCTTCAATCACATCGGGTTTTGTGTGGCTAGAGCCATTCACAGTTATTCCTCCTGCCATGCACTAATTGTATACACAATCAATAGCTCAGTCAAGACACAAACTACGACAATACTAGTTGTGTTACCTGGTTGTGGTTCTCAAATTAATCAAGAGTAGTGTGCTCTCTTAACTTCAGTAGAAATATTAGTAGCCCAATATACTGGAGACTGAACTGTGGTAAACCATCTCCTAGTTGGAAAAAAAGTAAGTTTTATAGGCTTAAAATAAATAAAAGAAGCATTAAATTTCATTCAAGGGAGAAGAAGAGAGTCATTAAAAATACTGAAGCACACTAAAAACTTGCCATGTCAATTTATATCTTTCAGGAAGCAAAGATATCTTTAAAGATATATTTTACCTTGTTCTGAGTTATTATGAGGATTTCAGATTAATAAATATCAGAGGTAAAGACATGTTTGAAAAATGCCCTCCATTTGGACACTGTAGATGCCGTATTATATTAACCATGGCTCAATATGCTGTCTAAGCTACAAGAAACTGAAGATTCTTCTCTGTGCAGCTTAGCTTCATTTTTGTCTTCTTCCTACTCCATGTTCTGTTCATAAGGCAGAACAACAATTGGTAATTTGGTAGTGGTGATGAGTAGTTTGGGATATTTTTCATTACTCATAAGCAGCTCTCATTAAAGAAAATGTTGGTGGCTAATGGTATAGACCAGGGGTGGCCAAACTTGCTTAAAGGAAGAGCCACGTAGAATAAATGTCAGATGTTTGAGAACTGCAAAACATAAACGTAAGATGCTCGAGAGTCACAGGACAGGAGGAAAGGAAGGGAAGGGAGAGAGCAAGGAAAATAGATGGGATGAGGGAGAGGTGGAAAGCAACTTTAAATGCATTCTCCAAACCAGCTGATGGGGCAGTGGGGGCTTCAAGAGCTGCACAATATGTGTGAAAGAGCCACATGTGGCTCCTGAGCCGCAGTTTGGCCACCCCTGCTATAGACTGTGAACACATATATGAATGTCACACTTCCCATCTATCATTGAGCCATAGCCCCTCACATATCTGTTAGCTTTCTAAAGAAAACTCTTGAGCAACATCTGCGTACTATGTTGTGCAAGATATCATTTGGTTGATTACAACTCTATGACTAAGCCTTGGTGGCCCTTGTAAGAGCAGAAAGGCAGGTTATAAATTCTGTTTATAATAATAAGCAAATCTATACTTATGATGGAGATTTAAGGAATCAGAGGAAGAAAGGAAATGTTCAGTACATGGAGAAGTTCAGCATGGTTTGTTGGAGAAATGAATTGTCAACATTACATGCTATATACATTTCAGATTCTTTATCACTTTACAGTTGTCATTGTCATTCATTGTTTATTCCTTTTTTGTATAGGTGATTGCCATAGTTATGGATATATTTACAGATGTGGATATTTTCAAAGAAATTGTAGATGCTTCTACTAGAGGAATCGCCGTATATCTTCTGCTAGATGAATCTAAATTCAGCCACTTTTTTAAGATGACAGAGAAACAGGGCTGTCAAGTACAGAGGCTCAGGGTAAGTAATTTACAGTGCAATCCTAAGGACACTTTCCTGGGAGTAAGCCCCACTGAATAGACCGTAGTAGAATTCAGAGTATACCTGTTTAGGATTGTTCTCTTAGCCTGCAAGAGGAGTAAATACTTATCACCAATGTTCCCTCTAAGCTGCAGAGTCTTGTGAGCAAAAATTCGACTTTGTGAGCTACTGGCATTAAAATTGTGCACTGCTGCATAACTTAGTGTGCTCTGGTGTCATCCTTCCTGAGCTAAGACAAAAATGTGTGAGCCCGAGGCTAAAAAACTGTGAGCTAGCTCACGCTAACTCAGCTTAGAGGGAACACTGCTTATCACTCATATGTTCCAAATTAATTTATGGAGATTTAATTATAGAACAACAAGACAGAATGAATATCTAGCAGTGCAAGCAAGGAAGAATTTCTGCCACGCTTTTGGATAGCCACTGACCTGTTAACTCTGGAAAATAACAATTGCCTCTAGAGTGACTTGGCAAACTCTAGTAAAGCTGGTTTTTCTCTAAGGTTAAATGGTGAACATTTGTTGGAATCATTATTCTGTCAGTTTTTAAATTATAATTACATCCATTGACTCATTAATATGGAATAGAGTTTTCAAAATAAATCATTCAAGTTTGTGTAGAATGGTAGATTAGTATAAAAAAAATTTGAGGGCGAGTACCTTTTGTAGAATTATTTGCAAAGTAGCTTGCTGAAATCATTTAATATAATGGAAAGTGTTAATCTCTTTTTCTCCAGAATATTATTCTGTGCAAGCTGCTAACTATAAAAAAAAATTCACTATTTGGAAACTGTCTTTCCGTATATCTGAGACTGTCATTTCAGAATCTACTAATTTTTTTTAAAAAAAAAAAAATGTTTTCACTGTTGGCGGATTCTGATAGCATATTATTTCATCTTTAATTTTTTTCTGATTTTTCCCTATTGTGCTGTATTTTAAAAGGGTTATATGAAAGACACACAGGATTCAGTCATGTCTAAATTATGTGCCCAGAAGCACAACTTCCCCACTTCCCCTCTGTCAAAGTTGCTCTCTAAAATGCTGCTTCTGAAAGACAAGGAGAGTTAAAGGACTGCTGCAAAAGGGGGAGAATCTTTCCTCAGGTCTTTTACGTGCAGATCTTTTCGGCAAGATGCAACATAAAATTTTCCAGTGAGCTGAAGAATTCACATTCTTCAGAAATCACAATATATCCTAGTATATATCCAAAGGGTGAGAGCATGCTGTGATCCATCACAATTCAGAGAGCTATTTCTTTGACTGTTTGTCCAATTTAGCATGTCTCATGCTGTGCCATGGATACTTTACACAACATTCAAGGGCTGTTAATTCTAGTTTGAAATTAGTAACGGATTTATTCCTCTTCGGATCTGTAATGAAGGACTGCAGATATTGAAATCTTGCTCCATTAAATCTGTCTGGCTAGTGCCCAGCAGGAAGAAGATTGCACTCTGATTTATTTCACTTCTTGCCCAACCTTTCCATGTCTTGCTGCCCATTGTATGGTTATGCAGAAGTTAATTCTACTGACGCCATTCAATTTTATTCCCAAATAGGTGTGCTTATGCATAGGCTTGCAGCCTTGCTCAGATAAGTCTTAGATACAGAAGAATGGTGTGCATACATATGTGGTAGTGTCTGTGTCTTTCTGGAAGTTTTTGGTCGCAGAATAGTGGTCCAAGCATAATTGACAGGTAGTGGATTACTGGCTTTAGATAAGTACATTGTTTCCTTCTGGTGGCTGCCTCCCACAGAGATAATAAAGAGCTTCCAAGATCTGTATAGCTGCAATGGACAGGTTGCCCATGAGAATGGTATGTTTTCTGAGCAATCATGAGTGTAATTAGTTTCCAGCATTTTCTCCCAGTTAATGATTACACTCTGCATGTTTGCTCAGGAGTGTCACTGAGCCCAGTCCCAGGTGCATAGAATCAGAGCTTTGATATCTTATTAAATGTTCCCATATCCATTCACCTCATAGCCTGAAATCCCATGTGTAAGTGAAAGTGTTGGACCTGCGTTAAGTTTTTTCTTCTTAAAAAAAAACAAAATATCTATAATCCTGAGTTGTTAGCAGAGTTAGTTTGTTATAGCGACACTAAACAGGAGCCCAGTAGCACTTAAAAGATTAACACAATGTATTCCAGAATAAACTTTTGTGAGTCAGAGCTCTCTGGCAAAGTTGTATGTGATGAAATGAGCTCTGGCTCACAAAAGCTTGTGCTGGAATTTTTAATCTTTAAAGTTAGGCTCCTGTTCAAAATATCTGTATTCATCCTTAAACTGTTTCTAGACTAAATGGTCCCATTTGTTCTAGTGTTTTAGTCACTAGCCCAAAGACATTTTGTGAGCTTCTGTGGCAGAGTGGGGATTTGAATTTGGGTCTCTGAGTTCTGGTTTGACAGCCTAACCACTGTGCCACACTTGGGAGGCTCATTGGAGGGATGACCTTTGCTCTAGGATTTGGGGAGGAGTTCAATGGCAGCTACAGCAGAATCCACCAGGTAATTCTGCCTCCCATTTCCATAAAGTGAAAAGGTGAAAGAACAAAGTGCTTCTGCCCAGAGCTTGTTTTTGTAGAAAAAGCCCACCAGGAATACATTTGCATATTAGACCACACCCCCTGATGCCAAGCCAGCTGGAACTGTGTTCCTGTGCATTCCTGCACACACACAAAAAAGCCCTGCTGCTGCCACTGTTCACTCACTGCACACCGGGAGCATAAAGTGGACTCTAGCGCATGAAGTCCTATGATTCAAGTTAATGGATAGATCTTTTTGTTTTATTTTCATTAATGATGGTGAAATTATACATGAAAGTTAATAGCTATTTTAAGTTTAAAAAATCTGTTAGCCTTTAATGTGCCGCTCAGCTCCTTTTTCTTTTTGCGCAGGAGACGGACATGGCCACCCCACTGGGATTTCTGACCAGGATGAGCTATCATGGGCATACCAGTTGCCAGAAGGCTATTGCGCCTTTTGATTACCCTGTGGCCATCAGCACTGTGGCACAGATTGTCATTTCCTTTTAGATGAATGGGTTGGCAAAGATATGTCTCAGGAGAGCAGGACTTTCGCCCTCTGTCCTGCTTCTTCTACCTAAGTGAATTTTTCGAGGTCCTACTTCTTCTAAGTAGATCTAATTAGATATACAGCACTTTAATTATTAGATTTTATACCTTTAGTTTAGAACAGCAGCTGTAGTTTTCTTTTTAATTCTAAAAGAAAGATGGAATTGTTTTTAAATGAAGAAAATCTAGCACTCTATTTTCAAGTTGCCATAGAGATACTGCAAGAAGAAGGCTAGTTTTATGTTGAAATGCTAAGGCTGGATATCTGAGCTGCATCTTCTGGTGCGCAAATTAATTGGATTAGGTGATATAATTGCATTATGTGACACAATTGCCCTATTCAAGTTGTTCCTGCTTCTTTACTAGGTTATAAACATCCTTTTCTGTTTACTCTAACCAGACACGTCATTTCAACTGTATACTTTGTACCAAATTGTATATAATACTCTTGCATCTCTCTATCTGCTCCACACTGTAAAGACAAAGTGGCTTTACAGTAATTTCATTAGAATAATAAAATGTAATTAAAAAAACAAACAACCTAAATTCATCAAAATGAATTAAACATAGACAGCAAAGTAACAGCCATAAAACAATCCAGTAGAAGTTGAAAACAAGGCAAAAGCAAGCAGTAGTTTTGTGACGCCTTAGAAGACTACAAGTTTTTCTTGTAGCATATTAGTTTTCATGGACTTGCGGCCCCTTAATCAAGTATATGTAATGGGTTGTCATTAGGCCTAGAGAGGATTCACTACATGTGTCTGATAAAGGGGGCTCTAGTCCACACAACATTATGCTAGAGTAAAAATTTATTAGTCTTTAACTGGTATGTAGGGTATGAATTGTGCTAAGTCCTAGGCAGTACAGATTGGCAAGATATGGTCTTATGCCACCAAGCAATTTTGTTATCCAGCACTTAGTTGATGCTTTCCTACACTTTTTGAAGTTAGCCCCACAGGGAGTGCACTGTAGTAGACTGGACATACTCACTGCAAGGACAGCTTTGGCCAACTAAGTCTTCATGGACTGAGTTTCAGCAAGTCCACTGCTATCGTCAGACAACGATTGAGGACTTCTACTATTTACCTGTTTTTGTTGTTGGGTGTTATTGCAAACTGGTGACCAATCCTTCTCCAAATCTCTAGATGATTTTTCTTAGCAGTTTCATGTAGATGTTAAGTAGATGGAGGGCAGAATAGAACTTTTGGGGATCCTGTTTTATAAATGTCAAGGGGCAGAGTTGTTCCCCAGCATCACCTTTTAGAATTGGTCAACCATGTAGGAATTAAACTTCTGGAGCATGGTGCCCCATATCCACGTCTTATGCCAGAAAGATCCAGGCCCAGAAAGATACCATGGTCAATGGTATCAGACTTGTATGCGTGAAAGATCTATGTTCAGATCTTTTATTGAATGTGCATAGACTGAGAGCTGGATTGGCTGGTGTGGCCTTCCAATCTGTGCATGTTTCATGTATGTGCAGTGAAACATATTTGCCTCAACATTAGGGATGGGCACAAATGAAAAAACTGAACCATTGTTTGAGCACAAAACTTGGCTGGTTTGTGGTTCGTTTCAAACCGGTTTGTTCAGCAGCGTCATTCCCAAACAAAAATGAACTGCCTTTTTTCCATGGAGATTTGGGTGGTTCGTTTTTGCAATTCATTCTCCAGACAGCCTGGTGCTGATTCAATCAATTCCTAGGTAACGCTGGAGGTGGACTTGTGAAGAGTCCTAAAAACATCCAAAGCAATTGTCTATAGCTTGATTGGCAGCTCTGGGAGCCAATCATGGAGCTCCCATTCTGCTCTATAGGAGCAGATTATATGCCAGTATAATACCACATCCTGACTCAGCTGCTTTCACTTGGCAGCATGAAAAGAGAAGAGTTAGTTGTCATGAGAGTAGAAGAATTGTTTGCTGTGTGGCTGATTATAGGAGGCTTTGAAGAACTCCTTTTTCCCCCTACACAGTGGGGCATATTTTTGAAAAACTGGCCCAGCTGGGAAGGCGTTCCTTGCTGTGGTTTCAGAGACTGAACCTGAAGCTGCAGCTGAACTCTCCTGGGGGCACCTGGTTTGTGGGGGGCTATAACTCAGACATCCCAAATCCAATCTTCACCAAGCTTGGAGGGTGGGTAGAGGAGAGTCTACTGAAGTCTGCCTTTGAGTTTCGCATCTCTAACTTGCAAGGGGGTGTTCCCACCTCCTGAATCAAACAAGCCATGAACCAGTTTGGGAAACAGAAAAGTTCATGTAAGATTGTGGTTTGTGCAATCAAACAAGCCATGAACCAACACAAACTACAATTTTCCTGGTTCGTGCCCATCCCTACTTAACATGTATCTTAAGGAAAGCTAATATTTCAGAAACTTCATATTACGTTGATCTACAACTTGCTGCAATACTCTTGTATATTACACATAGAAATTTAGGTAGATCATATTGTAATTCATTGGTTTTAATCTAATGCTCCACTACTCCACTGTTGAATTCACAGAGCCCAAACTGGTCAGCAGAATCGAAGAAACCAACCAATCACTTTTTAGTGTTGCAGGAGAGAGAAACAGGTTGTGTTCTCCTGCAACACTAAAAAGTGATTGGTTGGTTTCTTCGATCCTGCTGACCAGTTTGGGCTCTGTGAATTCAACAGTGGAGTAGTGGAGCATTAAATTAAAACCAATGAGTTACAATATGATCTACCTAAATTTATCTACCAATGAAATATAATATGATCTAACCAATCACTTTTTAGTGTTGCAGGAGAGAGAAAAAAGGTCGTGCCTAGTTTGTCTTGATGCTGCCTTTGGGTAGGGGAAACTATTGTTAGGTCAGAGATTGTTAATTGGTGTGTGAAGGGTCATTGTGTCCATCTAGGCACTAGATACATTTCCCTGCACCCCCAGATAGACTAATGCAGCCTAATCTGTTTGTATATGCAAATGTTGCCTGAACTGGAACAATTAGATTTCTTGGTGTTTGAGATAAGAATTGCAACATGTACTAATACCTTCCTCCAAAGCTGCAGTCCTGTGCTCATGTACTTGAGTTTAAATCTTGCTGAACTAACTTAGAATTAGTAAGCAAATATGACTGGGAAAAAATTGTTTAGTACTGGCTATGTTAATCATACTAAATCTTTTTCATATTATGTTTTCCAGAACATGAGAGTGCGTACAGTAAAAGGACAAGATTATTTCACCAAGTCAGGGGCAAAATTTCATGGGAAAATGGAACAAAAATTTCTTCTTGTTGACTGTAAGAAAGTAATGTATGGTACTTACAGGTGAGAACATGTGTTACCCTTACAATTAATTTAATTTTTAAATTAAAGTTTAAAATTTAAATTTATAGTCTAATGTATTAATTACCTGATATTTTCAAAAACTTTGATATAGTTTAAAACACTAAAATGCATTGTTTACAGTTTTAGATATTATATAATCCTTTGTCTATTTCTTTTTTTGAGTAAGATAATTTCTTTAGGTTCCAGCACAAAGTATGAAGACTGGTTACTAGGCTGGAATACAAAACTCCATTTTATACCAAAATACGTAGCCACTCTCTATTAAACAACAGTATCCACTAAATAATTGGGCATGCTTAAATTAAGTTGTTACTAAAATTCACTATGTCCATGTATGTATTTACCTATTTCATTATCTATTTTGTATATACACATATGCAGCCTTCCTATTATAAAAGAATACCCAGGGTGGTAAAAAATAAAATAACATAAAATAATGGCATCATTCACTGATTTACTAGGAAGTTAACCGGTTTATATGGTACTTGTCATGAAGAAACTGATACGGTCCACATACATCAATTCTGCAGTAGGGCAGGGTTTTCCCAGCTTGTGCACAGGGCATATGGGATCATTCTATGGATACTGTCCTTAGTTATTTTGAGAAAATAAAATATTTAAAATAATCATATTTCAAATTCTTTCAGTCAGTTACTCTTGGACTATGATTATTTGATATGGAAATTGACAAAGGAAAAGTGCACTGTATAATTTACATTTGCAAAAATATTATGAATCCATGATTCTTAATTTGCTTCTTTTTTGTTACATTCAGATGAGACACAGGAGGTAAGGTAAATCATATTCTCCTACCTTCAGATTCCTGCAAAAAGTATATCTTAACTTACACCATAAACTCAGACTGTAAAAACACGATAGTTTTGGGCTCCAATACAAATTGTGTAATAATATTTAGGATTGTGTTTCCCAAAATCAACTGTTACATAAAACCTGCTGGTATAATGTATGTTAAATAATTAGATACATCTCAGCAGAACACTCAGTATTTTCACCACTATATTGCTATTTCTTGGCAACATGCATTTTGGAAAATATTGTTAAAGTTTTAGCAATTTTTGCAAATGCCAAAACCTACCTATAGGATTGCTCTAGATAAATACAATATTTAAATATTTGAATTATTTCACTGCATAATTATATCTAATAAATATGCATTGCAAATCTTTTTTTTATTTTATAAACATGAATTTATTTTCTAACATTTATTTAGTGATGTTATCAAAGATATTTTAGTGTGTTATTTCAGTATCTGCTTTGTAGCTTAACTGGGGGATCTTTGCTGCTCTGTGCAAGTGTTTCCTATCAAGCAGAAAGATACCTGCACAAAGCAGTATAATGTCATGTTTTAACCATACATTTCACACCAGTCATATAAAGTGGCTTCATGCCTTAGCTAGCAGTTGCTATGAGGATTAGCCCTTAGTCATTGTAAATCAGAGCTATGAAAATATTTTGAAAGTACTAAAAAGGAAATTTATACTGAAAACCTGAACAGAATTATATCTTTCTAAGGCAGCTGAATTAGAAGGGTGTATGTCTGCCTACATTTGCACTGTCGTTGTCCACTGTATAGATGTACCTCTCCATCCTTAAGTCACCCCTAAAAGATTTGAATGGTCTTGCAGCCCCAATGCACATTTCAAAGCAGGAGAAAATTGTCTTTATATACAGATAGGCTGTCAGGGGTAATTCCATGTAGTAACTAAGATGAAGTGTTTGCCTATTTCTTATCTGATTATTAATTGTCATTCCTTTCTGTTTCAGCTTTATGTGGTCCTTTGAAAAAGCCAACCTCAGCATGGTCCAGATTATCACAGGACAACTTGTTGAATCTTTTGATGAAGAGTTTAGGACACTCTATGCCCGTTCTTCTGTTCCCAGCTCATTTGATCCAGAATTAGTTAGGGTTAATAGCCGGCGAGCTCTCTGGAACAGTGATGCATACCAGCATTCACAGTCATCCTTAGCTTCAGTTTCTAGCCAGCGTAATCTTTTGGGGAGGCAAGACAAGATTCACAACTTTGATCCCAATTTTCTGAAAACTCGAGGAAGATATGGAATAAATGACAATGACAAATTTGGTAACAGAAATCAGCTCTTTAATAAAACACCATTTCTTCCAGGCTTTCATATGCAGAATAGAATTCAACAACTTCAGTCCAATGAAGAGCACTGGAAAAGACATAGTTATGCTGGGGAGAAACCAGAAAGGACTCCATATCTGATGCTCAACAGAGCAATGAACAGGACTAAGAATTCATCAAATGCTTGGAAAGTACCCTCTGATAGTCTCAGTATTGTATCCTCATCACATGGAGGTCATACAAACCACAATGTACCTCAGCAAAGTTTAGCAGATAGATTTCCACAGCCAAAACTCAATATGGTAGGAAGGAACTCAATTGTTCGGCGATCTTTCAATGGAACAGACAGTCACATGCGCCATCTACAACAGAAAATGCCAACACTTGAACATACTACAAAATCATTTCTGCGTAACTGGCGAATCGAATCATATTTAAATGATCAGTCAGATTTTCCAGCAGATTCTAATGGTTCAGGGGTAGGTGACAGATGTGAGGGCTATGATGCAGCTGAAAATGTCAAAACTCATGCCCTTTATACCCATTCTCGACTGCGTTCTTCATTTGTTTTTAAGCCTACATTGCCAGAACAGAAAGAAGTAAATAGTTGTGCAAGTTCTTCAAATTCAACTATCATTGGTTCAGAGCATAGTGAAACTCCTAAAGCCACACACAATCATCTTCCAACGCTACAAGATGTGACTGATGACACAGAGACAGAACCAAGCCCTAATGTCCCCCTGGAAGTCGATGTAGTAAAAAGCCAGAGTCCACAAGTCTCAGAAGATAAAAAAACTAGTTTTAATCCTCCTGTTATCAGAGAGCAGACTGCCTACTTAAATACTGCTGTGAGTACGAACAGACCAGTAGAATTTCTGAAAAACCATAGAAATGAATATATATTGAAAAGACGAAGTTTTCCAATATTTAACCAATCAAAATCAGCTTTGGATAATGGGGATAACAAAGAGGAAAGTACCTATATCTACAGCACCCTAAATAGGAATAGAATTAAACAACCACACACTATAACACCTCCTTCAGAGGATGCACTAAAAATCTCTAAAAGCTTGCATAGTGTACCCAGTCATCTGGCAGATGATTCTAAAAACCTCAGGACTAACTCAAAAGGCTCTTCTACTGCCAAGTCCATCTCCGTAGCTGCATTGGTTGAAGTAAGCAAAGAAGAATCTAGTAAAGATGTCATGCCAAAGAAAGAGAGCAAGAATTCTCCAAATTTCCTTAAGAAGGGATCACAGAAGCTAAGATCCTTGTTGAATCTTACTCCAGACAAGAAAGAAAACTTGTCAAAAAACAAAGCTCCTGCTTTTTACAGGATGTGTAGCAGTTCTGACACTTTGGCATCAGAAGATGAAGAAGGGAATCAAAAGCCCAAGGTGTCTGAGCTGAAAGCTGATTGCTCTCCAAGAAAAAAGAGAATGTCATCCTCTAATTCACAAGGGAGCTTACATAGGAGTAAAGAAGACGTTACTTTGACCCCAACAAAGTCACCCAAATCACTCAAGATCCCCAAATCTCCTAAATCCCCCAAGCCACCCAAGTCTCCAAAATCTCTAAAACCTCCATCAGAAGAAAACCTTAAAAGATGTTCTCCTGTGAAGCCCTTGGAAAGTATGTTGTTAGAACCTGTAGGTGATGTTTCCGCTCCCAGGTTTAACACCGAACAGATTCAATATCAAGATGCCAGGGACATGTCTACAAACAAAGCCAGGGCACCTGCCCATGTTCCTGCTGGTGTTCTTTCACAAAGAACCAATACACAAAGGGCCAATGCAGTGACAGTTCACCCTTCAAGCACAAAGCCTAAAGATGAGCTGCTAAGATCTCGCTTGAGTGAAAGGCGTGTCTACAGTCGCTTTGAGCCATTCTGTAACATGGAAAGTTCTGCTCAGCAGTCAGGAGTAGTTCAGCCAGGAGGCAGCAGCACTCAGGTTTCAGAGACAAGCAGCAAGGCCTCCAGAAACAACTATTTAAGGAGTAATCAGGTGGCTACTTACAACCCTCGTCTGTACCATCCGTTACATTCAAATGAAAACAAATTTCGGGGGTTTATGCAAAAATTTGGGAATTTCATATACAAAAACAAATAAAACGTAGATCTGGAATGTAACCCCCCCCCACCACCACCACTGGCAATGCTTTAGACATTTTGGCAGCTTTTGTAAAGCTTCGATAAAGTTACCACAGGGATTTTTTAAAAAAACTTTTGCATGTGTATACAATTTTACGACATCCAGAACTTTTGTTCTTCAGCTCAGGATAAGTTTTGAAATTGGAAGATGTTTTTATGTGCTTGCAGCTTTTTAATGTGATATAACATGCATTTGTTGCCTTACAGCACAATATTTGTGTTATAAACCCTAAGAATAACAGCAAGCCAAAGGAAATGTTGCAGATTGTAGCCAAGGAGAAAGCCACTTGTAATACCTCACAGTCCTTGTATGCAATCACTTTCATGCCCAATACATGCAATTGTTGCTCATTTTTTTACACTGTCTTATTTGCTCTCAGGGTTGTGCTTCATTGGGGAGAGTTACATTTTCTCATCACCTTACGTGCTTTTTCTACCACGAAGAACTGTACCAAGGTCACCCATTATACACATTTTCAGCACATATAGTACATTTCCAATCCTGCCAAATACATCCATTTCTTGCTCCTAAGGTGCTTATAGTGTGTGAAATGTGATTGTGTCAGTGTCACTAGGTACATCCTGCCATACCATTGAGCACAGTTTGAAGCCTTCATCCAGCCAAAGGAGATTTTCTCCAATTTAAGTGCATCTTTCGTGGAGAAAGGCTTCTTGAAGGGTGATTGAATTTCCCACCACCACCACTGTATTGATAACAGGCAATTCAGCTCTCTCTGTAGCCCTTCTGCATACTTTTTTTTAAAACTGTTTTAAATAGTTAGAAATGATTATTTCACCCAATTGTTATCCCCCTTCCCAACAGAGGTCATTTGAGAGATCCACAAAATTGTTGTTCAGTCGCACAGTCAAATCCAACTCTTCGAGACCCCATGGACAAAGTCACACCAGGCCCTCCTGTCTTCCACCATCCTCTGAAGCCTGCTCAAATTTGTGTTTGCTACATCAGTAACGCTGTCCAGCCATCTCATCTTTTGCCGTCCCCTTCTTTTGCCTTCTGTCTTTCCCAGCATCAGGATCTTCTCCAGGGAGTGCTCCCTTCTCATTTGGTGGCCAAGTATTTTAGCTTCAGCATCTGACCTTCCAGGGAACAGTCTTGGTTGATTTCCCTTAGGACTGATTGATTTGACCTTCTTGCAGTCCAAGGGACTCTCAAGATTCTTCTCCAGCACCATATCTCAAAAGCATCTATTCTTCTGTGCTCGGCCTTCCTTATAGTCCAGCTCTCACAGCCATTAAATTAAATCCACAAAATTAGCTCCTTTTAAATGCAGTTAGTTTGTACAGATGATCCCCAGCCGTATGGGATAGCACAACAGGGAAGTGGCCTCCACATGGTGCTGTGTGTATGCAAGCACTCATTTGATCCCCTAAAGTGCTTTTCCAGATGTAGGAAAGAACCCCCTGCAATAAGGGTATTTTCCTGTTATTTTGAAAACATTTTAAAACTATACCTGATAGTTTTAAGGTGCTCGCTCCCCCTTTTCTGTGCTGGAATATACATCCAATTTGGCTTGGGTGTGGGAGGTTAAACACCGGCAAAGATGAATCATAGCAAAATTGTTCTCTTCTTCTATCATGCACTGATTATGCGCTATTGGGGCAATAAATTATAGTCCTTTAGATAGTGGCTCATGAAAATAGCATGCAAGATGAAGCTTATGGAGGAGGATGTTCTATCTGATTTTGTAGGAAGTCTTTCAGCCTGTGTTCATTAACTAGGGTTGCCAACAAGCCTGGAGAAAAAACCATGTTTATTTAATAAATTTTTAATGGGATGCTGGAAAGCTTTCATACATAAGCATTATTAAAGGGACAGGATGGGACATTTTTCTCCAGGTCTGTGGGCAGCCCTATCACTAGCCTACTGCATATACTCATGTCATAGATTTTAAAGCCAATCGCAATGAAGAGCCACACCAACAATGAATTGTGAGGCATAACAATTCTGTAGAGAAACTAAGCTTTTTCTGGAGATGCAGTGTGTTCCTCTTACAATAGATGAATTGGGGCAAACACATTTTGCCTAATAAAAGAACTGGAGGCTGAAAATTAGAGGTTATAATACATCTGAAGCTGCTGCCAAAAACAACTACCATTTATCCAGTTTTTCCCCTCTCTCTGTAATACTTTCCTAAATCCTGATGTTATAACATAGTGTGTTTCTTTGCCAGCATAGCAAATTTACAACACTCAGATGGTAGAACATAGAGAAGTTGTTGGCATTTTCAATGCACACTACATGTAAGGTCTAATTCCAGCAGCAGTAGATTGTGTATACACAAAGTAATGTGCATGTAAAGGAGAATGTAGTTGTGATTGCCTATCATGTGTTGTGTTTGAATATGTTCTAATAGACTCAAAATATGTCTCCTAAAACCTGTAAAATGCCGAGATAATGTTTGTAGGTACAACCCTCTGGATAAATACATTAAGGAAACTAGCCTAAACAGGTCTGTTCAGAAGTAAGTCCCACTTATTCACTGGGGCTTACTCCTAGGAAAGTGTTTTTAGGATTGGACCCTGAGTCTGAATGAAATTAGTAGGCTGTATGTTTCATTAACCCAGTTCAATTATCACAAATGCAATTCTTCAAACCTTTGCAAGCTTGAAAATATGCTTTAGACTTCCACTTTGCTTTATCCTCCACTCTCTTTCACCCATATGGTATCCTTTTCATTTCTTTCTCTAGTAATAGTTTGCCATGATGTTTGAATTAACTTACAACTTGCTTCAAATCATGGTTTAAGTAATGGTTTGAGGCAAGGAACAAACTATAGCTTTTTGGTTCACACATCATGCAGGCTGCAGCTACAGAAAACCAGGAATAGGAAACCTGAAAATCCTTCATGCACAAACCTGTGGCATGTTCCTGAGATTCTGAGTCATGGTGACACTTCACAGGGCTGAATTTTTGATGTTTGAACTGGGTTGCTGTTCATTGAATCATAACCTATTGCCTTTTCAGCATTTAGGTGTTCAAAAGAGTGAAAAATAATTTTGTTATAGCATATGTGAGTTGGGATGATATTCATCCAAAGCTAAGCACTTTTGAATTCCTCTGATACAGTCAAGAGAGAGTCACACATACTGAACTATTCGTTTGCATCATGCACAGGACTGTATAAATAGCAATCCAAGTGATTGAAAAACAGTGACCTTTAGTTGGATCATGTCCGTAACTTTTAAAACTAATTTTAAATGCCTCTTACCTGTGTATTTGATTTTGTTCAAGAGGGGCCATTGGTCAGTCAAAATAATAAACAGAAAACCTGCTTTATTAAAAATATTGTGTGGGATTTTTCATATCTTTAATACCTCAAAGTCATCTTCTGAAATGTTAGTGCCATACTTATTATTTACACTCTTTAAAAAATAAGAATCGCCCATGTTGGATCAGACCAAGTTTAAACTAATTAGCACCGTCTATAAATGTCACCTAATCTAGCACTGTCTGCATTGAGATAAACCTTTACAAAGTTTACAGGAAGAAATAACAAGAATAAGATAGCCAGCCTCCTAGAATTAATTAATCCAAGCTGTATCTCACCAGTATCAGGAATTCAGGGTAGTATAAATGGGGTTACCCCATTTTTTAAAATCAATGCATGTCCAACAGAACTCATCCCCACTTAATCGACCCTTGCTGGATTTCTCTCAGGACTGATCACAAAAACTAATTCCAAATTAAAATTACTGAGCTTTTTTTTTTTCTTCCAGCGTAGGAGCTCAGGTCAGTGTGCGTGATGTAAAATAGGTAAGGTTAACAGTGAGAGATTGGTTTAATACGGTGCAATGGTATTTGACCTCAGGTCTTCTCAATCCTTACGTAACCAGGACATCACACATAGTTTGGGACATATGACAGATGCTAGAAAACGTGGAAAACTAAAAAGCAAACAATACTAAATGTCCTCAGTTGAGGTTCACATAATGGGGTGTATGGGAATGGAAAGACTAGAAAAATAATACCATAAACTTCAAAAGGCTGCATGAGCTCTGTTATTTAAGAAAATAACAGCTGAACCACAAGAAACAAAACAAGAACCCTCCCATTTTTGCCCAAATGTTTTTACCTGTCCTTCAATATTAATGCTGGTGTAATCTGCACCAAGAAAATGTGATGTGCTCTGTGTACAGAGGGATCAGTTACCATGATCCCACATATTTCCATAAAACGTTTCTGTTTTTGATTTGCAAAGTTTGGTGATGGAGAAACATCTTGTGTTGAATTTAAGTAAATTTTATTAAATGTGTCTTCATACCATTTTTGAAGAGATGTTATCCGTCTTTTTGGAGTATTTGTTGAAGGGGGGGGGGGGAACAGTGTCCCTATGTAGAAATGCTTTGGAAGATGTTTATATATATTTTTTTCCTGAGGAAAATAAAAGGAAACTATGTTGAAAGAGATTCTACTTTAGTCATTGCTTAATGGTTTAGGGGCCCATTACCAAAGAATGAGATTAGAAAAATTTCATTAAAGGGTGGTTAGGGTTTCAGGAGGGGATGACACCTTTTGAAATTTTTATTTCATATAGCAAAATGTCTTGGATTGGCCTTGAAAACAGACATAATAAAAGACAGAACAAAATTGGAGCCCTGTGACACCTTTTAAGACCAATAAAGTTTAATTCTGGGTATAAGTTTTCATGTGTATGCACACATGCACTCACTTGTTTAAGGTAAGCAGAGTTAAAGAGTGGAACATGTTCCATAGAATGGAACATATTCCAGAAAACCATTTTCCTATCTGATTTATGTCAGTCTCTCTGAGAAGATATTCAGGTTTATTAAAATTATGCTAAAAGAGGAAAAGTAATGCCAGCAACTATTTCTCTTCCTTGGACTTTCATTTGAGGTTGGCAAAGATACATGCACAATCAGTGACAATTCCTAATTCCTTGTTACTCATATGGAACTTTCAAAATATTTTCCCTTTTGCCAATAAAATACATTTTATTCAGACATAGAAGACCACAATCAAGAGACCTGCATTAGGTATATTGTAAAGCAAGACATTTTTAAATAGCATTCTGGCTGTGATCCAATCTCATTATGCACAGGGGATCAGGGGCGAACTAGATGTTACAGTGTCTTCAATGGCATATCATAGAAGTATTTGGCCATTTAAAAATGGTACAAGGGCCTGGCACAGTGGGACCAGACATGCATTTTCAAGTGCCAAAATATGGGGGAAGCTGTTTCAGCATTTACAAAGGCACACGGGGAGAAAAGATCACCTGGTCCCACCACACTGGGAGCCCAATCAGAATCAGTTTCCCATGGCATTTTTAAATGGCTAAATTCTTTTTTTAAATTGTGTCCAGGGGTCCAGACCGTAAACCCCATAATGTCAGTAGTAGAAGTGGCAAGTGAAAGGCAGCTGATGAACAAGGAGGTGAGAAGAGGAAGAAACACCTTATTGTTCCTCCTCCGTGTCATGTTTCCCCTGTTGTCTGTCAGATCTGGGCTAAACATCACACTCACAATGATTGCATTGCATTCCTATGGTCAGCCATATTATTATTGTTGTTCTTATATTAATAATTTCATTTATAGTCCCCTTTTCTCACAACATATGCTGTTATGAATTGGAACTATTATACTTTCAGTAATTAGTAACATTTGCCAAACACACACCATAGTCTCTTGGACAAACGGATGTTGTTGTACTTATTAACAAGAAACATTCACCTGATCCAGCATGACCTATCCTTGTAGGACCTACCTTTTTGCATAATTTATAGATGCTGCCATTCTGGCACTGAAGGCCAGACTATATAGTACACCACCTGGTACATTCACCCTGCCTAACGGATTGCTGGCAAATAAACCACTGATCACCTGTTTGGGGAAGGGTTTCTTCTGGGCTTCTTAATGTAGCCATGAGGTACATCAACACAAAACTATTCTGAATTTTAGGCTCTTATCTTGGAAAGCATAGGCAGTTGGCTGCTAAAGACTTCCACTGTGACTCATCCGCCACAATTCAATTTTTATGTCATGAGGCTGAATTAGACACATCCATGAGCATGTTTTTCTAACATTAAAGGCCTTTTCAAACTGCCTTGTAGCACCCACACTTAAATCAGTCAGCCCATGATTATTCTGACAAATATGAGGCTTAGTTTTCTATATGCAATTTTTTGCAATCATGCCAAAACTCTATTGTGCAAAATTATTAAGATGTGCTTTAGTTCCTGTAAAATTGCACTTACTTTCTATGCCACAGCTCTTTAACAGAATGCACTTCTACACTCAGGGTTATGAGACTCAGTTTTTCCAGAACAAAGATCTTAGGCCAAAATCACAGAATGAATCTCCACTTTGTGAACCTGGGCTTTTGATCACTCTGAGGCGGATGAGTCCAAAGGAACCCCTTTTCTCTTTACCTGACAAATACATTATTAAAAACTGCATTCAAAGCTGCCGCCGTGGTATAACACAGAACTGTGGCTGATGAAATGGAGGCTCAAATGGCTAGAGAGGCAGTGGCGGCGTACTTGAGACGAAGCGACCAGAACATCTTATAGAAAGTTTATGAGGTCCTATGAGATGGCAGTCAAAGCCACAAAGAAAGCTTACTTTGTGGCCAAGATTGCATCTGCGAATTCACGCCCGGCTCAATTATTTAGTATTATTCGGACTCTTAAAACTCTGCCACAAGGCAGACCAAATTGTAGGGAATTGGACATTGGCTGGGAGGCTTTTGCAACCTTCTTTGCAGATAAGATCTCATTGCTCCACTACGACCTCCCTGCCACAGTTGAAACAGTATGCGAGCTCGAGACTCCATGCCTGTTTTCGGGATCAGCTTTAGACAGTTTTACAACACTTAGCCTGGAGGAAGTTGACAGAATTCTCTCTACTGTGCACCCAACAATGTGTGATTTGGACCCTTGCCCATCCTGGCCAATTAAAGCGTGCTGGATGGAGCTTCGATATCCTATACAGGATATTGTAAATAGATCCCTCTCTGAGGGGCTCTTTCCAAGGCCCCTCAAAGAGGCAGTAGTCCACCCCCACTTGAAAAAAACAACATTAGACCCAGCCAAATTGCACACTACCAGCCAGTCTCGAATTTACCCTTTTGGGGTAAAATTATTGAGAGGGCAGTAGCGCTGCAGTTACAGAGCTTTCTGGAGGACGCTTCCATCCTAACCAGTCTGGCTTTTCCCACACCAGTCTGGCTTTTGCCTGGGTCATGGGATGGAGACAGTGCTGGTCGCCCTGGTGGATGATCTCCAGCGGCATCTGGATCGAGGAGGTTCGGCAGTGCTGATGTCATTGGACCTGTTGGCAGTGTTCGACATGGTCGAACATCAGTTGCTGGTCCATTGCCTTGCTGACGCAGGGATTCAGGAGTTGGTCCTGCAATGGCTCTTCTCTTTTCTCTTCGGTCAGGGACAAAGGGTGGTGATCGGGGGACAATCGTCCCAGAGACATCCGCTTAATTGGGTGTCTCAGGGCCCGTGCTCTCTCTGATGTTGTTTAATATCTATATGCACCTCCTTGCCCAGATTGTCTGGAGATATGGGCTGGATTGCCATCAGTATGCTGATGACACCCAGCTCTGTCTACTGATGCATGGCCAGCCAGCCTCTGCCCCAGAAAATTTAGTCCTGGCGTTGCAAGCTATGGCAGGGTGGCTTAGACTGAGTCATCTGAATCTGAATCTGACGAAGACAGAGGTCCTTTGCCTGAGTAGTGGCGGTCTGGGAAGGGAAATCCCTCTACCAGCTTTTGATGGGGCTCCACTGATATCGGCACAAAGTCAGAAGCTTGGGGGTGCTGCTGGAGCCCACATTGGCAATGGAGGCCCAGATAGCAGCCACTGCAAAATCCGCCTTCTTTCACCTTAAGCGGGTACGACAGTTGGTCCCCTTCCTTGAGTGCAGCAACCTAGCAACTGTGATCCATGCGACGGTCACCTCGAGACTAGACTACTGCAAAGCCCTCTACATGGGGTGCCCTTGTCTCATATCCAGAAACTGCAGTTGGTGCAGAATGCGGCAGCCAGCCTGTTATTGGGTCTCTCTATACGGGAGCACATACAGCCAAAGTTGTGGGAACTGCATTGGCTGCAAATAGTATTCCGGATTTGCTACAAGGTGCTGGTTATCACCTTTAAAGCCCTATATGGCCGAGGACCTGTCTACCTTAGGGACTGTCTCTCCCCACATGTTCCCCAGAGGGTACTCAGATCTGGAACGCAGAACTTATTGTCAATCCCCGGGCCAAGGGAGGCGAGATTGAGGGCTACCAGAGAAAGAGCCTTCTCAATTACAGCCCCCCACTGGTGGAACCAACTTCCAGAAGAAGTAAGGGCCTTGCGGGATCTTTCTCAGTTCCGCAAGGCCTGTAAAACAGCCCTATTTCGACTTGCCTTTAGCTGAATTATAGTATAAGTAGATGCCCAACGTTGCTGAACTTAATGAAATCAACACTAGCACCAAAGTTGTTTTAAATCATTTTAAACTGTTTTAAAATTATTTAATTGGTATTAATTGTTAAAATTTTAATTGTTTATTTACTGTTTTATTGTTTTAGTTTGACTGTTGTGAGCCGCCCTGAGCTTGCTTCGGCGAGGAGGGCAGGGTATAAATCTGAGAAATAAATACATAAAAATAAAGAACTCTCAAAAGATCAGTCCTTCCACTGAGATGCTTTGATACAAAGTATTCTAGTATTGCAAGAACAGATTTTAATTTTCATACAGTATTCCAATAAAAACATCTGATTTATGGTGATCCTGTACGGTTTTCAAGGTGAGAGATGTTCAGAGGTGGCTTGCATTGCCTGTCATGACCCTGGTATTGCTTGGAAATAGCCCATGCAAATATTAGCCAGGGCTGACCCTACTTAACTTCCAAGATCTGACATCAGGCTAGCTTAGGCTATCCATGCCAAGGCCAAAACATCACTATCTTACAATTTGATACTTTTTAAATAAGTATCTTTTTTTGAAGCTTTTAAAAATGAGTATCTTTTAAAGTATCTTTTTTGATACTTAGAACAGTTTATCAAGGCCTGTAAGACAGAGTTGTTCTACCAGGCATATGGTCTAAGATGAGTGGCAGCCTCCACTATGGACTTATGCCCATCTGCTTAGTGCACCATCTGGAATTGAATATTTATTTTAATTTAGCTGTATTTTAAATGCATTTTAAGTGTGTGTTGATTTATATGTCGTGAACCGCCTTGAGTGTTACTGTGTAGGGGAGAGCAGGATTAAAAAACCCTGTAAATAAAAATATCTATAAATATTTCCTTCTCATTAATGTAATAGGTCAAAAGAAGATTCTGAAAGTATATTTTACTATACCCAGTATCAGTCTAATGACTACTTTTTAAATACTTACATTTTATAAGCCAAAAGGTCATTATTGCTTGCTGTCTGAATCTATAGATTAGAGACTTTAGATCAGTGTCAGACACTGGAATACAATTATGGTAACTGCTTAGCATAACTGACTCCATTTTCCTAGCATTGATACTAACCAAGAGAAAGCTTGCTGCATATCAAAGTAGAGGTCACAGGATGTTACTAACAGTTGTTGTGAACATTCCTTTCCCCGCAAACTAACAAAAGATGCTTTCCTTTGAAGATAAGGGCCTCAGGGCTGGCAATTCAGCCATCCCTGTGTAGCAGCTAAACAAAGAGATAAGAGGAAGTACCTGTGTGAACGTTAGCACCCAGATTTAGCAATGTTTAGATGTGTGGGTTTTTGCACACCAAGCTTTGATGTAGAATTCTTTAAGTTATGTGATCATGTGCAACAATGTATCAGTTCCAATCTCTCTTCATTCAGATGTCATGAGTTCTCTAATAAAACCTATACTTTGTATCAAATTGAAGTCTGGTTGATCTGAAGTTCCATTGTCTGACAATCAGGTGTCAAACATCTGGCCCAGTGGCTAAATCAGGCCCCCAGAGGGCTCGTATCAGCCCCCTGAGCAACTGGCTGTCATCTGTTTCCTTCTCCCTCTCTCTTGCTTCTTTCTGCATAACAGCTTGCTTGCTTTGCAAGGCTTGCTCCAATCATACAGGAGCTACAGAACAAAACCTCTTATTTTCTCCAAGGGGGAGGAGAAAAGCTTGCTTTGCCAGGCTCTCTCAATCGCACAGCAGAGCTACTGAGCCAAGCATCTCTTCCTTCTATTGGCTGAGGCTTCTCCTCCTCCTGGTCCCCTGGGGAAGGAAGGAAAGAGCCAGAGCTTCCTTTGCTTGGTTCCCTGGATCTCATGGGAGAAATATAAAGAAACCACCATTAGAAAGGTTATATAACTCTGTTTAGGACTAGAGTGAAGAATGAGTGCTATGTTTTAAGTGCTAATGTTTGAGTGCTAATGTTTTAAGCATGCTTTTAAGTTTTTGGTTTTTTAAAAAAATCTTTGTGTTTGTGTCCTTTCTAAAGTTTTTATCTCTGCTATCTAATCTTGAATAGGTACACATATGGACTGGCCCGACATGGCCCAGCCCGACAAGGTCTCGTTTATGTCAGATCCGGCCCTCATAAGAAATGAGTTGGACACCCCTGGTTTAGATGATAGACATTTATACATACGTTCATACTGGACCTTAACTATTGCTGCTTTCTTTTCATAAAAGTTATTTCACGGCCTTAATGTTTTACTGCAGAAACCTAATCTTCTTTTTAAGGGAGAGCTATAAAAATAGTCCCATTATGCAGCAATAAATTTTAAAATCATAGCACTGTAATGGAGCATTGGTGGTGGTTGGTGGTTTTATTACCACTCATTTGGATTACTGGCTTATTCCTCTTGTGATATTGCAACACATAAATTACACACTAAGAAGGGAGACGAGGGAGATGTATTGAAGACACCAGTCTTCAAAGTTGTTTTGCCAAAAGGATCTTGACAGAAGTCAGTACCATCGGTGTTTCCAAACCCATAGAAAGCACCTTCCTGAGCAATGTGAAGGCTTTATTTGCACTTTGTCGTTCAGTCCTGAACACTACTTCTTCAGGAATTATGTTGACAAAGAGCCCAGGTAGACATGCTTGACTTTTACCTCATGATTTATCTTGTGGTTTTGAGTATCAGGGTAAGATGGAATACTACCTATCAATAATATACAGCCACTAATGGTTGTGAGTTGGTTGTCTTGCTCCTTCCTGTTCACAATTTCCATACGGTAGCCAAATATCTCTGACTGGACAGACCTGATTGAGTGAGTGAGAGGTCATGTTAGACTCCAAAGCCAAAGACAACTGAGCAAAGGACACAGAAGATGTATCAGGCATTGCATGAGGGGGAAAAAAACCTTTTCATTTCTCATAATTGGCACCTGTTTTTCCTGTTTGTAGGCAAAAAACATCTGGAGAGCTACCGTTGGCCACCTCTGCTTTAGAGGATGTGTAGTTGATTGTCGGAAGACAGCAGATAAAGGCGTACTATTAGGCTGCCAAGCCCCCGATGGGGCAGGGGTTCCCCCACCTGGGAGATTCCCAACCTGCTGGCCCACATTGGGCCAGCGAGGGAAACCTCCCCTGATGTTGTCGGCATGATGGCATCACCTGAAAGTGATGTCATTGCGCCAGTGACGGTACGCTGAAGACACTCTAGGCATTTCCGGGAAAATTCTGGTTTTCCCAGACGCTCTAGCCATTTGGGAGGGAAAACTCTATGGTAGAAGAGGTAATAATAATAATAATAATAAATTTTATTTATATCCCGCCCTCCCCGCCTAGGCGGCTCAGGGCGGCTAACAACAATTCAACATTAACATAAATAGATAAAACATTTAATTTAACAATTAAAATTAAACATATAAAAACCAGTTAGTTAAGTTAAAATACATAGTTTGAGTTACATTATATATATCTGGCAGCAATAAAACTGTTCTGGCGCTGGTTCTGCCAGTTTAGATAATATTATAGATGGCGGTTCTTCGTTCCTAGCAGCTCAGCAGTCGATATCGTTATAAGCTTGTCTAAAAAGGGCGGTCTTGCAGGCCCTGCGGAACTGGTCGAGGCTCCGCAGGGCCCGCACTTCCTCCGGGAGCTGGTTCCACAGTGCAGGAGCCGCAACTGAAAAGGCCCATGCTCTGGTGTTTTGGAGTTTGACCTCTCTCGGCCCAGGGATGGTCATTTTATTTTTACCCACTGACCTCAGTGCCCTCTGGGGTTCATATGGGGAGAGACGGTCCCTTAGGTAGGCTGGTCCTCGGCCATATAGGGCTTTAAAGGTAATAACCAACACTTTGTACTGGACTCGGTAGGTAATTGGCAGCCAGTGCAGTCCGCGCAGCCCCGGCCGTATGTGCTCCCATTTCGAGAGCCCCAATAGTAGCCTGGCCGACGCGTTCTGCACCAGCTGCAACCTCCGGGTCCGGCACAGAGGTAGCCCCAAGTAGAGGGCATTACAGTAGTCCAATCTTGAGGTGACCGTTGCATGGATCACTGTTGCGAGGTCGCGACGTTCCAGGAAGGGGGCCAACTGCCTTGCCCGCTTCAGATGGAAGAATGCTGACTTGGCAGTGGCTGCTATCTGGGCCTCCATTGATAATGAAAGCTCCAGTAAAACACCCAAACTCTTTACCTGGCGCACTGGTTTCAATGGTGCGCCATCGAAAGTTGGGAGAGCTATTTCCCCTCCCCAGGCGCCGCGGCCCACACAAAGGACCTCTGTCTTCGCTGGATTCAACTTCAGCCCACTCAACCTGAGCCACATCGCTACAGCCTGCAAAGCCCGATCTAGGTTCCCTGGAGCGGAGCCAGGCCGGCCATCCATTAGTAGATAGAGCTGGGTGTCATCTGCGTATTGATGGCAACCCAGCCCAAACCTCCGGACAATCTGGGCAAGGGGGCGCATAAAAATGTTAAACAGCATTGGGGAGAGAACTGCTCCCTGAGGCACCCCACAATCAAGTGTGTGCCTCTGGGATCGCTCACCCCCAATAGCCACCCTTTGTCCCCGATCGGAGAGGAAGGAGGAAAGCCATTGCAAGGCCAACCCCCCAACCCCCAGACAATGCTAGGGACTTGCAAGGTACCAGACAATGCTAGGGACTTGGCAACCCTACCTACTATTATCATCCCCAGGGCCCCAGACAGGGATTTTTTTCTCTAGGGGCCACCAGGGGGGGGGGGGGGCACTAGTTTTTTTTTTAAATAATTTTAAAAGTGCCTTAACTTTAGTGCCTTTAAAATTCTGGTGAGGGCTGAAGCAGGAGCCTGGGCAGCACCCCAGACTTAGCACCCTCCACCTCTGCATGCCAGCTAGTGAGTGAGCAACCTTTTTCTGATGTCCCTGCCGCCAGAGCTGCATCAGCTACATGGACTACAACTCCCAGGGATCTTCACTTCACTCTGGGCCCATCAGTGCAGCCGAGTCTTTTCCAATTAAGAGCTGTGTGCCTCCAGCCACCTCTGCCCAGAAGAGAATGGCTAGGAGTGCTTTTGGGGAATAGATGAGCTGCATGGCTCTGCCCAGCCAGAGAAGGAGAGGCGACTTCACCCCAGCAACTTGTATTTCTGCAGAGGTCAATGGCACCAACTTCTTTGCAAAAGAAAAAAGCTTTGGCAAGTTCCCACTGCCTCCACCCTGGTCACTTTACTGCTCCTGTAGAAAGCCAGTGAGAGCTTGGTTGAGGCAAAGAGACTGCTGCAGCTGCACTTGGATGCACCTCCCTCTCCCCCCTCCCTGCCACCAGCTCACTGGGAAAGCACCCTGCTGCTCTGGATCATGAGGGACAAATGATATGCCTTGGGAGATACAAAGGGACATACCCATGGGGGCGCTGCCAGTTTTGAAAGGGGGCAGAGCCCCATCTGCCCCACTGCCCCCCTTTAGTCCACACTGCCTTTCAAAACAGAGCTTTCCTTGACAAAAATAGCGGTAGGGGTTTTGCTGCACTTGTCAGTATAAAACCGCTAAGGCTGTTAACCTTTGAAATCTTTTTTTCTTTTGGGACAGTCTTCAAAGCACTTTTGGAAATCTTTCTATAATAATTTTGTTCTGCTAATCTTGGGGTCAGGGAGACCACTCGGGTGGAGCAGAAAGTGGATAAGATCCACAACTATCAGTGCTTTGTGGGCCCAACTCCAAGGGGAGAAACAGCAAGGCAGATCACCCCCAAGTGTAGTGAACTGGCCACAATTTTATTGGCTGCAGCTGAAAACAGCTTTAGCACAGAATAGAGCAAACAAAACCTGCCTGCCAGCTGGTGTACAAACCACCCCCAGCCTACCTGCTGGGGGGATGCCATGGGATGGTAGTTTAAAGGATTCCACTACTGCATGGTTTCCTCTGTCACTGGAAAGTGAGGACTCCTTAACAACCCCCAAGCTGGGCATGTCCCTTTCAAGCCCTCACACCAAAATACCTTAAGAGAACCCCCAACAATGGGAAAAATGGGCACACAGGCCAAATTTCCCCCAAATGGATCCAGCCCTAGGCTGACACTGCCAACACAGTTGTGACAATGAGAACAAAGGGAAAACAAGAAAACGTAACAACACAAGCAAAATGGCTGAGCGGCACAGTAGGCCTCCTTCCAGACTGATGACCCAAGGGGAGGCTCCCTCCATAAGGTCCTGCCCCCAGCCCTGCCAGGCCTCACCTGATTTGACCAGGCCATGGAGGAAAAAAGGAGGAAGTCTGCACCATCACAATAGCCTCCCCACTACCAATCTGTAGTTTGCCATGCTGCTGGCCAGGCTGGAGAGCATCACCTTGCCTTCTGACCGCCTCCACAGACCCAAAAACAGGACTCTGGGTAAGTCTGTGGTCTGTGCTTCTGCTTCTGAAGAACCACTGACTCCAAGCCAATATTAAAAACCTCCCTGCAGGTATATGCATCAGCCAAAATGGTAGTCTCACTAAACAATTCCGTATGATATTGTATCATGCATAGTTTAGAATTACATTCATTAAGAAGGTAAACAGCCATATGGGTACATGTTGCATTTCTCACATGTATTAACCAAACTAAATCAAGGTTCTTTTGGGGGGGCTATAACTTATAAGTCCTATCTTCACATAAATTGGAAGGCATGTAGAGGAGCATCAAGGGGAGGTCCTCTGTGAGTCTGATATCTCTTGCTTGCACAGGGTCTGTTCTATACACTCAAGAACCTGCTCCTGAGAGTGCACCTTCTGTGGGAGGCAGTAACTTGAACCCCGGATCAAACTTGGAGAACAGATAGAGTCTGGTGGAGAGCTCCTGTGAGTTGGGTGGCATGCCAGGGGGTCTTTCTACCACATCACGAACCTCACAAGCTGAACCAGTTTGTTTAGCCCTTAAAAGTTTGTGACAGTCTATGGTTCATGGGAGCCCCGTGGGCCAGAGTGGTAAAGCTGCAGTACTGCAGTCGGAGCCCTCTGCTCATGACCTGAGCTTGATCCCAGTGGAAGCTGGTTCAGGTAGCTGGCTCCAGGTTGACTCAGCCTTCCATCCTTCCAAGGTTGGTAAAATAAGTACCCAGCTAGCTGGGGGGAAAGTGTAGATGACTGGGGAAGACAATGGCAAACCCCGTAAAAAGTCTGCCGTGAAAACATGAAAGCAACGTCACCCCAGAGTCGAAAATGACTGGTGCTTGCACAGGGGACTACCTTTACCTTTTTATGGCTCATGAACTGGATACTCAAGAAAGAAAGAGGGGAACAAAAACTTAAACCCCCCCCCCAAAAAAAGAAGACGATAAAAGTTAGGGGTTCCATATTAAAACCAATAAATATACAATATAATAATATTTATTATACTGGCTCCATATTTGCTTTTGGAATTGAATCTCCTGGACCAAAATAGGAAGATATACAATCGAAGTACCATTTTGGTTATATGTACCTGATTTGGACACAAGGCCTATATAGTTCATCCTTGCCTTGAATCACTGATTTATCCGAATGTAATTTTTACTTGGTCCTTCCTATACTGATTAATATTAGTATTGCAATAATTAAGCCTATGTGCAATATTTATGCTTGACCACTGAAGAAGGCCGGTAGACTGAAACACCTCTGTTTTAGGGTCACATAGAATCATAGAGTTAGAAGGGACCCTCAGCGTCATCTAGTCCAACATATGGTCCTAATTATGCATATTGTATGATTTGAGATTCTTATTCACATTTGACGCTATAATTGTTTTAAATTAATTTGTTATGAATCCATGCATTTTTGATGATTCGTAATATTTATATTGTAAATTTATTGACTTGAACATTGGGCCCCCAAATTTGTTTCCATTTAACCTTCCAGGTCCTTAATTCATGAACTAGGCATGCCATGAACCAAACCACATTTTCCCAGTTTGTGCTCATGTCTATTTGCGTTCCTGGGGAAAAGAATAGAGAAGACATCAAATAATAATGATTGCAAGTAATTAAATCAGAAGTTTTATTTGTACTTGCTACCACTGCATAATAAATTGGTGTCCTGCTGGTCCCAAGCAATTAAGTGAAGCTTGGCCAAAGATGTGTACTTGTGCTGCAGTACTTATTGACTGGCAATTCCTGGAAAAGAAAATGCTGTAACAGCCTGAAATTATTTCTGTTGTTTATATTCACTGTGATCTACCATAGAATATTTCATTATGTATTGCAATCAAGGTTGTTAATCTGACCAGTCGTTTTGATTATAGATCAACATCAACATAATAGAACCAACAGTCTAAAGCCTAGGGGGAGGGACAGTGGCTCAGTGGTAGAGCATCTGCTTGGGAAGCAGAAGGTCCCAGGTTCAATCCCCGGCATCTCCAAAAAAGGGTCCAGGCAAATAGGTGTGAAAAACCTCAGCTTGAGACCCTGGAGAGCCGCTGCCAGTCTGAGAAGACAATACTGACTTTGATGGACCAAGGGTCTGATTCAGTATAAGGCAGCTTCATATGTTCAAAGCCCCAAGTGCTGTTCCTGCTTGAGGCCATCAGACTGAATGAATTGACAAATACATGCCTCGTGCTTGACAACCCTCTTATTTTTGCAGACACAGAAGCACCAAAATCAGGTAATTTATAAATTGACATGACTGGAAAAAAGTTCCTCTCATAACTGGGCAGTAATTTTTTTTTTAAAAAAAATGTTATTTATAAAAATAGAAGTCCTTACAAAAACAACCAGTAGCAAATGCAATCTTATGGAGAGGCATTCCTTTACTCATATACTAAAATGAATACCACTTCTAATATGCTACCTGCTGTGACAAATGTTTGCACTGTATAATAGCAAAGTGAGAGTACATTTTTTTTTAAAAAAAATCTAGATCCATGGTTTTATTCATATGCACTCAGATATTGGTATAATTATCTAATTCGTGAAGCTTAATGCAATAATTGACTAAAATGAAGGAAAATTATTTAGGATTGCCATTAGTTATTGTGTCTTTAATGGGCTAGTATGAACTGTTTTTTTCCTTTGACATGTCACAAGTTGCACAAGCCTGTGCTAAGTGTTTATTCATAAGGATCCTTTCACTGTATTCTGGATTAAAGAAAGGAAGCCAGGATTGCGCAGAAAAGATAAACCCTTTTTTCCATTAACTTTGTTCTTCTACTGAATTCCTCTGATAACTACTCCTGGAATAGATAACAAAGGCCTACAGTTTTAGTATTTACTGATATGTTAACACAATTTTTCTATATAACAAATCCACAAATGATGAAAAAGCAAGGAAGCCACCACGTAAATGGTAGTCCCATCTCTCCATTTCCATTGCTGTCCACCTGGCCATAGCCCTCAGTAACCTGTGTGGTTTGGAGAGGAGGAACCAACCAACTGACTCTCTCTGCCTCCCTCTCTCCTTTGGGTGGCAGAACTCCCACACAGTGATTCTGGGGCCCCATTCTCGAGTTCTTCCTGGGGGCCTGGAATCATTCAGCACCCCTGCCCCCAAAGGATTGTACATGACATGCTGTGAATGTGAATGAACACTCACTCATCTGTTTCAGCAAAATTAATTCTCTTCCATGAAGGTCTCTGGGGCACCTCAGTCTTACTGCCACTTGACAGAGAAATTAACAAAACCAACTCCATTTGGTATGGCTTCAATTTAAAGTCTTTGTATGTCCTAAATTTCTGAACTTTGCCTGAATTTTGCTAATGTCATAAATGCTGCTAGCATCATTAGGAGATGGTATGTTAAAATGTATGTAGCTGTGTGGTAATGGTGGTCCCAACTCTTTGGGTTACTCAGGGTAGGACTGGCACCAGGGTTTTCTGTGCTCCAGGCATGCCCCACCCTGCTAGCTCCACTCAGCCTTCTCCCAGGTCTGTGCTTCAGAAGGGGCTGGGCGGGAATGACAGCGCTGCACGTTCACTCACCTTGGAGGCATTCAGAGCTGCTCTGAGCACCTCTGAGGTGTGCGAATGCCCCACCCCTGCTCAGCCTTCTCCTGAGACTCTGCTTCAGCACAGACCTGGAAGGGGCTGGGCAGGGACAACAGCACAGTGCATTTGCTCACCTCGGATGCATTTGGAGCTGCTCTGAGCACCTCTGAGGCAAGCAAATGCCTCTCCCCCACTCAGCCTTCTCCCATGTCTTTGTTTCAGCACAGACTCAGAAGGGGCTGAGTGGGGGCGGCGGCACAATGTGTTTGCTCACCTTGGAGGGGCTCAAGCACCTCTGAGGCAAGCACACAGAGGGTGGTGGGGTACGAGCAGGGAGGGGATACCCGCCTCAGTGGCTAGGTGATCCCCTGGGTGGTGCCTACCTGGCCTATTGGGTCATGCTGGCCCTGACTCAGGGTGAGAGTACACCAAATTACTAGACCTAGTTACTTTTTATATTTTAAAATCTTTAAAATTTTATTCTAAGGTAAATGAATACAAAAGGCCAGGGGTGGCCAACGGTAGCTCTCCAGACGTTTTTTTGCCTACAACTCCCATCAGCCCCAGCCAGCATAGCCAATGGCTGGGGCTAATTGGAGTTGTAGGCAAAAAAAAACATCTGGAGAGCTACCGTTGGCCACCCCTGCAATAGGCCATCAAACATAAAGGCAGACAAGCAAAATAGAAAACAGAAACTAATTTCACTATGCTAAAATATCTAATACTACGCTATATCTACGCTAATAATATCTCTATCTGTGCATAGCAAACAAATTCAGATTACCTCAGGCCTCAGAGTAGCATGGTCCTGCCTCCAACAAGTTACCAGGCATAAATCCTGGGCATCAGCTCCTTGATGGCTCCAGCAGGAAGAATTTTGGGGGGTTGTACCAAGATATATTTCTTGATCCTTCCAATCAGCTGACAACACCCCCCAGTCACTTTACTCCACTATTGAGATCTTTGCAGAATCTCTTCCATTAATTAAACACTCATGGCTTTAGTTCTGAGTTAATAGGCACAGCTACAATCTATGATTGACATCACCTGGGTAGAATGTATCGGTCTTATAGTTTAACTGTAAACTATAACATTTCTCCGTGGTACTCTCTGTGGCATTATATGCATTATCAGATTGTTGATTACAGTATTCCTTCCACCATACAAGAAAAGACATATAAATAAGTTTAGCTTTGGTTTTGATTTTATTTGACCCACACAACTAAACAGATGAATTTATAACTTGATTTTATTGGGGCTTTAATATATACATTATATACTCGTGGTTTTCTGAAATACACATTTACTCTTTCATACAGTTCCTTAAGGATCATCTTATATCATCTCATGACAAATATTAATTTGCAACAAGAGAACTACCAAAACTTGCCTAATATTGTACTGGTAATAGCATCCATTCATTATTCCTTTTTCTTCTTAAAGAAATGGCAAATTCTCCATGGAAAAATTAAGCACTATACATACACAAGCTAGCTCACCAACAATGCATAATAAATGCTGACAGTTTACACATAACATGAAACCATGGCTTATTTTTAGCCATGGCTTGTTTGTAAAACCAGGATTCAACTTTGCAAAAAATCACCCACATTCTGGTTTGCCTTGACAATTTCTAGTTTCAGCCCCTTTGCTGTTTCACTCTGCCCAGGGGCATCTTTGGTATCTCGTCCTGTATTGCCACAAGGGCAGCACCAGGCAAGAAGCAAGGAGGAAGCATTTTCATATAATGGGAGACTAACTTCAGCATCTCATTCAACGTACTCAAACATAGATTCAGGTGGGCAGCCATGTTGATCTGAAACAGAAGAACGAAGTTTGAGTCCAGTGGCACCTTTAAGAGGAAAGCATGCACATGAACGCTTATACCCAGAATAAAACATTGTTGTTCTTTGTTGATTGCCACTGGAATCAAACCTTTGCTCAAACAAACCCTAGTTAGCAGAGTGGTCTGCATTTGGATGATTCCAGTACCAATAGGCAGTGTAATTAAGCTATGGTTTCATAGGATATCTGAACTGAGAAGCTATCATGCTACTATTGAGCTACTATGAGTTCCCTGACTGCTATGGAGTAGCTAATGTATCCTCTGGAAGACCATGAAAAAGATTTCCTCTAGCCTTTTTTTAAAAAGTATTTATTTCATAGGATTTTTCGCTGCTTAGACTGCTGGTCAGGGCCAGTTACAGGAGCACATGATCCAGATACTACAGCAGTTATATTTGTCAAGTCTGCTATGGGTTACTCAATATCTGTATTAAGGTTGGTTCTGAAGTGAAGGAGTCTGGGTACTTTACAGTGTACACCGGGGGCTGCTAGCTCACTCTCCTGCCCCCTCTCTAGAAATGCCTTTGTTGTGTAACCTGCTTTGAAATGCTAACCTGTGAACAAGATAGTGGCGCCTTCCCAGCCTTGTTCTCTGTGGGGAGTATGGGGTGTCAAGACTTCGGTCTGGGAACGAAAGAAGTAGCATCCTAGTGTGAAGATGTGTTGCATAGATTGCCCCCCGTAGGAATCCTTTAGATTCATACTTTAAATACTGGATTAGTGCATATGTGTTTCAGTCCTTCAATCTCTGCCATGGTCCACAGTTCTGATTACAATAAACTTGCTACTTTATCAAGAGACTCGTTATTGAATTCAGCCGACTTGACAATATTGGCTACCGATCTGCTTAGCTGACAACTTCATTTATAGTGCTTTTCTGAGTCCATTTTCTGTTTCTAGAGCATCCTGACAGGGGAGACGTGAGTACAGTGGGAGTAAAATTTGCCTCCTTCTGTTGTCACTGAGTAGTTTGGCATTATTGACAGAAATCCTGCAGGGAGATACAAATGTCTTTTATGGTCACGACAACCTGCTTTCTTCTCTCCCAGTGACTTAACATGGAAGTCTTCCCTCCACTTTTTTTTTTTTTGCCACCAAGTTGCAGCCAACTTCTGGTGACCCTATAGGGTTTTCAAGGCAAGATACCGTTCCGAGGTGGTTTTCCATTGCCTGCCTCCACATAGCAATCCTGGACTTCCTTGGCGGCATCCCATCCAAAAACTGACAAGGGCTGACCTCCACACACATCTAGGCATTTAAATGATCATAAACACAAATTTTTGTTCCTATATTGTTGCCTATGACAGAGATCCAGATTCATTCTCAGAGCCATTGATGTGAATGAAAATGTTACCCAATACTGCCATTTGTCACATCCGACTGGAAAGCCTAGGAAGGAAGATAATATTTATTCAAGGATGAGCTGAGGAAGTCTTTGGGTGTTTTCAGGAGTATGTTTCAGGAGTATGTCCTTCCCCAGGGCCAGTTCACATATAAGAAAAGGATTCCATGTAATTTGTGCTGATGTTCACAAGGAACATATTTGTATGGTGGGCCGTATTTGAAACAAGCTTTGTGGATGCAACCACAGTTTTGCACCAGCATTACCCAAGATTTCAGTAATATATTTTTCGTATTTGGCAACTGCAAACATATCTATGGAAGGTTCAATTCACATATGGTAGTTTTTTCATCTGACTGTAATTCTAAGGAAGGTTATATCATATAAAATCAAAGATGGGGAGAAACCGGCATTTTCTCCCTTTTTAATATATACATATTTTACTGACAGAACATTCACTAATACAACAAAATGTAAGTCCCATAGCAACAAAAAAATTCCAGAGTATAAGCTTTCATGAATCTAAGGTATCTTTACCAGACACATGAACACACATGGGTTTGCCTTATACTGGGTGAGACCTTTGCTCTCTATCGAGGTCAGTATTGTCTACTATGATGGACAGTGATTTCCTGATGTCTCAGGAAGAGGCCTTTCCCATCACCTACAACCAAATCCTTTTAAATGGAGGTATTAGGGACTGAAACAAGGGCATTCTCATGCAAAGCAGATGCTCCACCACCAAGCTATGGTGCCTTGGTTGGTGATATCTGAGAAAGTGAACTTTGACCCATGATATGAAAGCTTATACCCTGGAGAGGTGAACTTACCAGGAGTGGGCAGGAATACTGAATATAAAGACATGACTCTGAAGTGATGTAGATATGTTGGGGATGTTAAGGAGTAATGGTCTGGTTTGGGGCAAAACTCTATGGTAGAATTAGCTTCTACCATAGAGTTTCTCAAAAACCAGAGAGTCACCCCCACAACATGCCTATATCACTTCTGGGTCATGTAGGCATGTTGCATTTTTTTCCAGCTTCTTCTTTGTTTTTTGAGTAATTGGGGTGGGGATGTAGAGGACCCAAAACCAGGGAGCCCCTGAATGCACTGGGGGATCTGGCATCCCTAGTCTGTAAGGTGCTACTAGATTCAAATTGTGATTTACTACAGCAGACTAACATGTCTTCCCATCTGAAACTGTCAGTGATACTGAAGTTTGAAAATAAAAAACTCTTCAGAGGATCTCTTTGCTTAAATGACCGTTTTATTTATTCAAAACATTTATTATCTGCCTTTCTCCCTTGCAGAACCCTTTCTTTCTCCCTTGCAGAATCAGTCCAATGCTAGGTAGATTTATAAAAGTCAAAAACACCCTGAATTGAGCTCAGGAAAAGATCAGTAGCCAATGTAATTGCTGTAGTATTGGGGTCATGTGCCCCTGGTAACTGGCCTGACCAGCAGTCTAACCATGGCATTCTGCACTAGCTGCAGCTTCCAAACATTCTTCAAGGGTAGCCCCGTGTAGAGCATATTGCAATAGTCCAGTCTAGACTAGATGTAACTAAGACATGGATAATTGTGGCTATATCTGACTAAACCAGAAACAGGCAACTGATGCATCAATTGAAGCTGGGGAAAAAACATTCCAAGCTACCTAGTTTTTTAAGAAGACTGCTGTGTCAAGCTGCACTCCTAACCTGTGAACCCGGCATATCAAGGAAAACAGGAGAGATCCCAAACAGGAGAGATCTCAAGTCTCTGGTCTGCCTTTCTACTAACACAAAAAAGCTCTGTCTGATGCTGACTGATGCTGAGGGACTGTTCAGACCAGAGATCTAATGCAAAGGTTGTACCAAAGTAGTAAACAAAATACTGCTAGATATCCAAGCAAGCCTCCTTCTCCCCAAACAGGAGAAATGTAACATTGCTGTCATGATGCTCATATTATCTCCACCCTGTTTTAAATCAGGAACGCTTTTGTAATACTGCACCCATGCTGGCTAAGGCACCAAGCCTTCTGTTTACAGGCATGGCAGTATAAATCTAAGGAAACTCCCTGCTGAATCATCTGAAAATGCAATGCAAAAGGAGTGGATGGGCACTGCCAGAATCTTATCTAGCTCATAAATGCTCTAGAATACAGCAGTCATACAAAAGTAGAATTTCATGTAGAATGGCAAGTACATATTACAATACCTCAGAAAACAATACCTCTCATTTAGTCAGGCAGGCAGATAAAGCTAGGCTGGTGATTGGCTGAGAAGGAGATAAGGTTGCCAACATCAGATTGGGAAATTCCTGGAGCTTTGAGGGGTGGAACCTGGAGAGGGTGGGGTTTGAGGATAGCTCAGATCTCAGACACATACCATGTCATAGACTCCACCCTCCAAACCAGCCATTTCCTTCTGGGGAACCATTGTTGCCAATCTCCAGAATTACAACTGCTATCCAGATGGCAGAGATCACAGAAAATGGCTGCTTTGCAGGGTGGACTCTGCGTCATTATACACTGCTGAGGTAGCTTCCCTCCTGCTTTAGTCCCCACTGTGGAGAAAGACTGTACTGTGGAGAAAGACTGTACTTTTTCTAGGCAGAGACTGCAGGAAGGAGGGGGGAGGAGATGGAAAGCTGAAGACAGATCAATTTCCCTATAGAAAACAGCTGCCTTGAGGCACATACCCTGTGCCATGGTATACCTAACACAATCATGCCAGGCCTAAAAAAAACAGATCATGCCACAAGCTCATGCTAATGCTTAATGCTATAATGCTAAATATGACAGGAAAAGGTGGCAACAATGCACTGCAAACAAAAGGAATGCTGAGCGTCAACATTTGTGTGACCATTGTCATGCCCCTCACATGCCCCATAATTATTCTTCCTTCTCTCAATCCTGGGCCTCTTTCAGGGCTTTGAGCCACCACAGACTAAATGAGACATGGGACACACACAGTTTACATCACACACATGTGGAAGGGGGAAAGCCAGCATCTGTTTCAGCTGCAAGGTGGGTGGGAAAGCAATGAGGGCGGGGAATGAGTGAAGGCCAAGGGTTGGGGTGAGGGAAAACGGTAAGGGTGGGCTGAGTGAATATCATGGGTGGGGGAGTAGTAGAGTGCCAAGGATGCAGGGGTAGTTGAGAAGAAGAGGTGATTAGGGCGGGAAGATGCCAAGGGTGTGTGTGTGTGGGGGGGGTGAATGCGTTCACTTGGGTGAGTGGAAGATAGCAAGGGTGGGGGTGAGTGAATGTCATGGGTGGGGGAGTAATGGCATGCCAAGGGTGTAGAGGTAGTTGAGAAAAAGAGGGGGTGGGGGTAGTTGGAGGAGGGTGGGAAGTTGGGGATGGATGGGAACACACCAAGAGTGGGGGGAGTTAATGCCTTCATTTGGGAGGGTGGGAAGACAGCAGGGGTGGGGGGTACTCACCTGGAGTGGCTACTGCACAGCTGACCAACTTACTACTGCATGAATTTTGCAAATGAGCCAGACTTCTCCTAGGGAAAGGTTGGCAGGAGGAGGAAAAGAGGAAAAGATGAGAACCATTTTTCTGTAGTGGTTAAATTGACTGACTAGGATCTAGGAGATACAGGGTCAATCCCCACTCTGCCATGGAAACTTGCTGGGTGACCTTGGGACAGTCACTGTTTCAACTCAATCTACCTCACAGGTTGTTATGATGAGGATGCAGTGAAGGAAAGAAGAATGATGTAAGCTGCACTGGGTCCTCATTAGTAAGCTATATAATATTCATATATGGGATATTAAAATCAAATAATAAAGTTTAAGATTGGGGTGAGTAAAAAAAAAGGTTGGTTGGTGAGTGGAAAGGAGAGGAGGACGCAAGGAAAAGAAAGAGAGCTGCGCTCCCCATAGTGAACACAGTTACTTCTGGCCATGTGCTGCTTTATTCTTCCAAACAGAAGAATTTCAACCTATGATCACTGATGATTCCAGCAATCTACCATGGTATCATGGCATTTTGTATTGCAAACGCTTTGGTGTTTTGTTTTAAACTAAGATTCTTTGCTTTAGATTAATGTTATAAGTATATGAGCAACGCTGCTATTATGCTTCTTCACTAGCTTTGTAGCAAGCAATGCAAATAGTTGTTTGCATTATACAAATGACCTGTTGAAATACATGTATTGTTTTACTATGACTTCCTTGGATTCTTTGTATAAAGAGCTCATTTACAATGGAAGGTTAATTTAAACCCTCACAAAAACAAAATGTGCCAGTAGATAATCGTGTTACAGACATCCTCTGAATTAGATCACAGGGGAAAACATCCTCCATAGAGATATTATTTCTCAACTACTCACTATAAAATTTCCCTGCAACTTCCTTCTGCCTTGGCCTTTAGAAAAAACTAACTGCTGCTGCATATATCTGTCTTCTTGCATATTGACTGCCATCTTTCACTTTCCCCCCAGTTTTGGTCAAAACGCTCCAGGGACAAGTTGCAAAAGCAGGGACAAAGCCACATGGAAATGGCTGATCTTTCCCTGAATGCAAACTTTTTGCCATGTTTGGCAGCTACCATGTGGATAAGAGCTGGGATCCAGATTAATGTTTCTCTGGATGCAAAACTTCTGCCTGAAGAGTGCAATCCCCCCCCCACAGCAACCTGAAATCCCCCCCTGAAATCTTTTCTCCTAGGCATGCCAGCCTCCAGGTGGGACCTGGGGATCCCCTGGAATTACAACCAATTTCCTGCCTAGAAAGATCAGTTCCCCTAGAGCAAATGGATGTTTTGGAGGGTGGTTGTACCCCACTGCTGTCCCTATCCTGCCCAGGCTCTACTTCCAAATCTCCAAGAGTCCCAACCTGTAGCCAGTGGCCAGGAGGGATTTGGCAATCCTAGTCCCCTCTCTGTTACCATCAATGTCCATCAACAGGATTTCATTTTGAGCTGCCACAGAAAGGGGAATTGGACAGAAGTCCTTGCATGCATGGAAAATGTTATTCTGCAACCAACCCAAAGTATCATTTGCCTAATGAGCATTTCTGAAAAGTATTTAATGAAGTACAAGAAGGGCTTTTTTTTTTCTGGAAAAAGAGGTGCTGGAACTCTCAAGAGGGAAATGAAGGAGAACCTTTAATCATTTTTTTGAGATAGATCCAATTTGTTAATTTTACTATTCTGTCATTGAATCTTAAATTTGTACCATTTTGCACTCTAAACCACTGCCTACGAGCTATATATAGCCCTGCACACTGTACCTGATTCCTCATCTGATGAAGTGTGCTCGGAGCACACGAAAGCTTATGTTCTGAATAAAACTTGGTTGGTTTTAAAGGTGCACTTGACTCTTGCTTTGTTCTACATTTTTTTTGAGAATTTTGTTTCCACAAAGAGGTGGAATGCTTTCCCTTAGGAAAAAAAGCCCTGTGAATTGTTGTTATCTATTGCATGTATCTTACCACATTTCAAAAATAAAAATAGACACACTGTTTTGTATTTGTATTCTCAGTTCAAGTGTTACGATATGAATGTTTCTCCCCCGCCCAGCACACATTTGCTGAAGAATCTCTTCCATCTGTAGTACAATGTACTTCCTTTGTGATAATCTGTCATGCAGTGATCTGAAATTAAGCAGCATAAGTGATCTGAAATTATGCATCTTTGATAAAGATGTACTAGAAAAATGTAATTATCCTATGTTACCAAAACTGTCTGATCAGAATGAACGTCATTAACTACCATTTTTGAAAGAAAGTTGTTGTTGAAGGGAAGATTATATAGGTCAGTTTGGCTACCCCCCTATGAGTTTCTCTCTGCTTCTATGGTGGAAAGAAATGTTCACGTTGGGATTGGTGTTTATGTAGTAATGGCAGATAATAGTGTACATTCGTTTTAAAAGCAAAGGGGAATGGCAACGTATAAGCCTAATTTGGTTTTTTTTTAAAAAGAATGATGAATAAATGAAACCATGTTTCCCTCCCCCCACTCATTTTGCATTGCTTTATATTGACAGTGCAACTTGCAAACCGATGCAGAGGAGGTATTGTGCATTACAGGCGTTGGCTGGAATAGCATGTAAAGTTCACAGAAAGGTTAGAGGGAGTGAAAGAGCACGGTGTAACAGGCAGACTGGAAAACTGCCTAATAGGCAACAAAGACAAAGTCTCCTTTCAAAGGAATTAAGGAATTATAGACATGGGACAGCTAGGATGAGCTGTAGACTCCCAGCACTATTTCTTAACATCCTGGTGCAGAGGTAGGTGGTCCCCTTCTTGAAAGCCTGGTAAGAAACATTTGAAATTGTGCTTTAAATGCAATTTTTCCCTTTCCCTTTCTTTCCATTGCATCTGAAGAAGTGAGCTCTGGGTCAGGAAAGCCAATGCTGGAATAAATGTTATAAAGTGCCAATGGACTTCAGTTTCCTTTTGCACCAGACCATTGGGGCAGCAATTGCCAACATTTATCTGATTGCATCATGTCTAGATTTTTTGCTTTTGCAGTATTTATCACTACAAAAATGCATGTTGGAGGGAGGAAAGAGATAAGTGAAAGCAGGGCTTTTTTTGTAGAAAAAGCCCAGCAGGAACTCATTTGCATATTAGGCTACACCCCGACATCACCATTGTTTGACACAGGGCTTCTTCTACAAAAAGAAGCTTATTTGCATATTAGGCCATACCCTCTGATGCCAAGCCAGCCGGAACTGCGTTCCTGTGTGTTCCTGCTCAAAAAAAGCCCTGAGTGAAAGAACTCAACTACAGTAATCTATATACTATTAGCCATGGGTGGCCCCCATCTGAAGATAGCTAAATCGGAGCCACACTGACACTAAAGAGATTTTTCTGCAAACTTGGGTGACTGTCTAGGTTTGCAGAAAAATCTGAAAAGTAAAAAAAAATAAAACAACACATGGGGAGGTTTAAATCCCCACAAAAGTAAAATAGGTCTTTGTTACTCACCTTCTGTAGTGGTGTCAAAGCCTGCTGGGCTCTCCAGGATCAGTGGCGAGCCCAGTAGCAGAAGCCTTGAGTGTGGAGGGGTTTGAGGAGCCACTGAGGCAGCATAAGAGACCTGGAACCACACCGGGCTCTCTAGCATTGATGGGGGGAGGGAGTATGGCAGTCCTGTGGCAGTAGCTGCAACAGTAGGGGAAGCCAATATATTTGTGGGGGGAATCACTTCTTTCTCTTCCTTCTCTCAGTGTTTTGAGGGAATAGAGTTAAGAGAGGGAAGGGATCTCCCTGCAAGTATCACGGGTCTTCACTTCTCATATAGTTTCCAGAAGCAGTGGATGGCTATTCTTCCTAACTTTCAGCCTCCCTTACCAGCACCTACCCAAGTTAAGTGTGTTCTTCAACTCAGGGAGTATAAACCATTTGCTCATTTCCTCATCTCTATTAACAAGGATCAGGTGTACTATATGATTTCTATGTGCTGTCTGGCTGTTCTCCCCAGTCTAGATAGCATGATGCCAGATAACAGCTGTGCAATATGATTACAAATTGCATGGGTTTCTTTTATGACTGGGTGGCCACAGATAAGCAATGCATCTGCTGTGTGTTTGTCTCCAGGAGCTTTTAACAGGCATGCAATCAGGAGGGCACAGTAATTGCACTTCAATTATCTTTCTATAGAAGTCTTAGTTCAGATGCTAAAAATATTTTATTACACTGATTCATTGTAGCAGTTATTGGGAAATAACTTTATCTACCAAGAACTGTTGCCAATAAGAATGGAGAGTACAGAGCAAGGGTGGCCAAACTGTGACTCCTTTCACACATATTGTGTGGCTCTCAAAGCCCCCACTGCCCCGCCAGCTGGCTTGGAGAAGGCATTTCTCTCTTTAAATCATTTAGCCAAGCTAAGCCAGCCAGCAGCTTGGAGAATGCACTTAAAGTTAAAGTTGCTTTCTTTCTACCTCTTTCTTCCTCCCCTTCCCCCCATCTATTTGCTTTCCTTCCACCTTTCCTTCCTTCCTGTCTTGCGGCTCTCAAACATCTGACGTTCATGTCTTGCAGCTCTCAAACATCTGATGTTTATTCTATGTGATTCTTATGTTAAGTAAGTTTGGCCACCATTGGTACAGAGAAAGATAAACCAGGGACTTGATTCATTATAAGTAGGGAAACCAGAGAGAAACCAGATGGAGTGGGAACATTGGGGGGGGGGGGGTGAATATCAGTGACAATGGCAGTCCTTTCTCAGGATCATCAACAATTCTATGGATTTATCATAGAGTTTCTGGCAATTCCTAGAGTGGCATGATGCCACTTCTGGGATTTTCTGGAAGTGATGTCATGCTGGGTCTGACACCAGTTATTTACACTGTTATTTTCCTTCCAGCCACTGTCTGCCAGTGGGCAAGGTTTATTGGGAGTAGGAAACCTCCTGCCTCCACTGGGTGCCTAAAAGATTGACAGAGCAGGGAAGTTAGAGAACCAGTGAAAAAACCAAATAGCTTCCCAAACAATGATTTTTTTTCTTAGTTTCAAACAGCAGATTTGCCACAGCTTTATATCCTGCACTTTCCTTGTGAATAAAAAAAATATTTTCTGCAAAAATTTAAGCTGCTGCTGTTGATCTCAACCAAAACAAGTCATTTCACTGCTAGTTCATCCAGGACTTTGAAGAGGCAGCACAGAAATATCCTAAATAAATAATTATTTAGAACCCACATTCCTGTCTTCACTCCAAAGGTTCCTATTTTATGGAAGGTTTCATTTCTGTTATTCATCTAATCATACTTCCTGCAGATGTCATTTTTCTAATCCACAGTCCCACAGCTAGGTGTGCTGGATGGATTGAGAACAGTAACTGTCATGGTGCCATTAATGCCCATTCTTCTGTTGTTTCCTGACTTGTTCTAGTTTTCTTGTTCTTAGAAAGGGAAAAGAAAGTCGTAATTTATTTCATCATTTATGTTAGGATGTTTTTTAAAAGATGCTAAAAATTATATGTACTTACATTGGTCACAATAAAATATCAGGACAGTAGAAAACAAACTCTTAAATTGGTGCTGTCACTTGAGGGAATCTGAGACATTCTCTGCCATTTTGACTTGACTGCATAGAATGCTTGCCAGGCCACAGAAACAGGGTGTGGAGGAATCGGCACTACCTCCCTCCTCTCTTGTGACTGCCCTCTTCTGTATCTTCCCCAGCAGGCTTGTCATTTCTTTCCTCCTCTGTGGCTTCTGGATCCTCTCCTAAGGCTGACTGACAAGAAATCCTCCCTAGGAGGCTCCTTCCTCTGAGGTCCTCCTGCAGACTCCTCTCCTGTGCCTGATAGAAACCCCTCACCAAGACATCACCCCTCCTCAGCTTCTCTTCAGAGGCTTGGGTTTGCTAGGAGCTAGATGATCACTCATGCACAGCTTGGTACGTCCTACCTTGTGGTCTGATCACTCAGATGTGGCTTGGCCTGTCCTTTCTGCAGAGGCCCAAGCCAGTCTATCAGGCATAGCTTGAGCTGTCCTTTCTACTGGGGCCTGGATCAATAACTAGGAATGGGCATTAACTGGGAAAACTGTGGCAAAATTTCTGGCTGACATCCTTAAATTTAATTCTGACCATGTTTGAATGTATCTGTAAGCTCGGTTTTATTTTGATTTTATCTCCAATGTTTAAATTTTTATATTCTGTGTATTTTTATCTGAATCTATCATGCCATTAAAGGTTTGGTATGGTATGGTATAACTGGGAAAACGCAGTTTATTTCTGTTTGTTGTGTGCCTGGTTTATGAGCTGCCACCATCGTGAACTTTTAGGCACTGAACAAACTGGTTCATTTTCTGAGGCTTGTGATGTGGTAGAACCCCACTCTTGGCATGCTAGAGACACCAGATTTGCACAGGATCTCTGGCTGATTATCTTCTACCTGTCTGCCAAGTTTTGTGAGATATGGATTTATGGGGGTCAGAGTTACAGCTCCTCCCAAAGAAGGTGCTTCCAAGAAAGTGCTTACTGGGGAAATGTCAGGTGAAGGTTCAAAAGGTTTAGGATTGCATAGAATGGACCCTGTGTGAGCTAGAGACATCAAAGATACAGAGGATCTTCACCTGATGCTCCTCTACATGACCTCTAAGTTATGTGCAGATTGGACATAGAGGGTCCAAGTTATAGCCTCCTAAAGAAGATGCCCCTTAAAAAGTGTTTTTGGGGAAAATGTCAGGTGTGGGTTCAAAAGTATACAGAATGGACTCCCTGCAAGCTAAATATACCAAATGCACAGGAAACTTCACCCTACTTTAGATGTTTGGTAAACATTTTGATTGAGCAGAAACTCTCTAAAAATATGTCTATTCATGAACCATGATGAACCACTTGAAAGTTCATGCCAGTTGACCTGTCATGAACTTCAGTTCGCAAACCACAAACTGGCCAAAATTTCTCACGAACTTTCATTTGTGAGCTGGTTCATATCCTTCCTTACTAGTCACTCAAGCACTGCAGCTTGGTCCATACTTTCTCAGCCCCTTCATCCCTGCATGGTTCCTACTGATGATGCCAGCAGGTGCAATAGAAATATCAGCTGCCATAGGTGAGCTCAGGCTTCTGGCTGTCTTCTCCATTGTGTGTCTCTGGACAGCGGCCCTGGCTCCAGATATGTATATACTTTGTTTATAAAGCACTTTGTTATAAATCTTTTTAAATAAGGCAAAAGGGGTCTGGGATCCAGGGAGAGTTTCAGCAATGGCTTAATGGTAATATAAGCAACTGCATTTGGAAGAAAATAAACGAAGAATTCCACCTTAGGTTGTCATGTGCAACAGAGGAGTTGTTCATACTTAGAACAAACATTGGGAATTTTCAAAAATGTAAAGATTCTGAAGTAGAATCTTTCATTGCAATGAAGATAAAGGGGAGAAATAGCCAATGTAAAGGGCTGCCTATGCTGACTTGATATGCAAGTCTGATGCTCTTTCTTACTCCACTCTGCCCTTTTCCATCTTCAAGTCTAATAATCAACATGCTAGTGCCAGGATGGTTCCTAGGTCCATAAAGAACCTTTGCTCTTGTGTTTGCATTGCGAGGCTCTCATCATTAGAAGTGTTCTGAATGTACAGTCGCTCCATCACAGGCAGAAGTTCATCAGGCATAGCTTTTTTCATCACAGTAATATAACAGCCCTGTTCACAAGTTACAATGAACACATGTACAATCTGTCTACAATGTACTCTTGGTTTTTCTTTCATGTGCACTGAGTAATTCACATATTTCCTTCAATGTATGTACAACTCATCTGCATGATTTAAAGCCCATATTTACATAGGTACTGGTTCACAGTTTCATTTCTAAAATGAATACACTTTAGCTCTTTTTTATAAACAGATGGATGTATTTACATGCAGGAGGTAGATGTGTTCACTGTAATATGCTTGAGTTAGCAGGACAGGGAGTTAAGAATGCCAAGAAAAGCAAGAATGAAGGAAGGTAAGGATTTAGGGAAGACTACTTGAAAAACCTTTTTGACATTAACTGTCTAAGGGAGGCATACTAGGTTGGCCCAAAACATTAAATTCTGAATCATTTTTGAAAAAATAGTAGGAGTTACCAAAATATGCTTTTTCCCATGTTGCTGTCCTGCTAAAACTTGTGAGAAATGATTATTCAAGGCCAAACTAGTCCTTTCATGGGAGATTCAGGATTTTTTTGAATGAAAAGCATTATTAAGGATATAAAACAAAGCAAAAACATGTCTGTACTGTGACTCTAGATAGTAAGTAAGCAGAAGTAAAAATTGTTTTAATATTATTATCTGAGCTCATCGCAATAATTTAGCATGCATGAATAGCCCTGGCCCAGACTGTAGATGATGGACAGAATTAGATGTCTACCATTTGCTGGGTTTTATTCACTTCCAAGATGTTAATGGAGGAGAACTTATTGATTTCAGATTTATTATTCTCTTTTTTATTTGGATTTATGTACGGTCAAATGAGGGCTTTAGTTGCTCTACTATATCTGATAGGATGCAGGTTAGGTAATAGATAAATTATCCAGAAATTTAGTACGCCTTTCTGTGAATTACCAAACTGTCTAACCTTCCTAGTATTGAACACCATATATTAAATCCTTTTTAACGACGTGTAATGAAGCAGACATTTCATGGACTGTTGAACACTCTACAGCTGTATCCATCTGGGAGTTTTGTTAAGAGCAAACTGAATGACCACAGTCATGCCTATTCCAGTAGAAGCCTAGGAGGAGAATAGTCTTTAGCACCAACATTTAAAGAAACAGGTACTTAAAGTAGCAAGCTGCAACTGATGTGACAGTTATTCTAATCTTGATGGCAGTTGAGGGTGCGAGTCAGTGCTTTGCATACAGAAGGTCTCATCGCCAGTTAAAAGGTTCTGCACAAGAGCGCTCTGTGTCACAGATGTCCCTGTTGGGGAGGCTAGTCAGGCCAGATCTAGGAAACTATCCAGTTACTTTGGTTACCAGATGTTAGTTACCAGATAGGAAACTATCAAGCTATCCAGTTACTTTAATTACCAGATGTTAGTCCATCAGAAATGGGAGAGAATCCATTAATAGGATTATTCTCCTACAGAATAAAAAGAGGATCCAAAACATGGCATCCTTTCAGGGTTTTTTTTAAAATTATAAAAAGCATACATATATGTACAAATAAGGGGCAAGTTTTAAGGAATAAGCATGGATGAAAGTATAGCAGACTCTTTGGTATCATTTCTACCTCCTCTTTTAAGCCAAAAGGTCAAGAAAAGCTTCACAGAACAACATGCTAAGATGTTGTGACACCATTGACTTAATGTTAGGTGGCTTTGGGTCATTTGTCATTTGAAATTAATTTCTCTGTAGCCTATTTCATACAATTAAATCATATACAGTGAACTACCAGAGGATGTACACGGAAGCAGGATAATGGTGGAAAGCCCCACTTCTGATCCAAGTGCATTCCCTACACTGTTCTATGAGAACCTTGGTAGAATCTGACACGTGCCAAGATGTGCCCTCACAGCCTAACGTGTAATCACTGTTTGCACTGCTGTTGTGTGAAAAGGCACAAGAATTGTCTGTAAAGGAAGCTAAAACATATGCTCAGATGTGGAACAAAAGATGGATTTGTTTTTAGTCACACACAGCTTTTTTCAAAACACAGTGGGTTGGATCCTATGAGTCCCTTCTGCAAGTCTTCATCCAAAAAAGGAAACAAAACTTCCTTCAACCAAGAAAGTCTTTTTTCTCAAGAGAGGGAGTTCCCACCCAAGAAACTTGCTTTAGGTTTTTTCCCACCCAAGAAGCTTGCTTTAGGTTTTGCAGAGTGCTAAACATTTCACTTCTAATTTCATATGGTTAACCCCATTACCTACGGTTGTCTCTCAAGCTGACCAAATTCATGGGGAATAACACATAAATGTCTATGCTGCCTGTCCAGGAACATGCCTGATGTGGCTTATGAGATTTAAATAAAATAAAATAGCATTAAAAGATGTTAATTAAAGTCCAGCATTAAAAATTCCACTCAGCATAAAAACATAAACCATAAAAACAGACCTCTGACATCTTAAAATAACAACAGCCAGACTAAAATATTATTAAAAGTTCAGCCTCTTGATTAAAACGTTAGGTGACCAGAAATATTTAGCCTGGTGCCTAAAAGGCAGCCTCAAAGGGAAGGGCACTCAACAAGTGAGGTGCCACTACCGGAAAAGCCCTGTCTCTGGTTGCCACTTGCTTAAACCTTTTTTGTGTGATGTGGAATTTGTGATTGCAGCTCCAGCATAAGCCATTTTCACTCAGAAGGTGGAAGGCCACGAAAATAGTGTAGCCCTGTAGTTTAGTTCTCCAACACTTTCAAATGCATACTTAGAAGCAGGTTGAAGAGGCTTCAACATCCACTGTCATAAGTATGCTGCATGTCTCCAGTAAAGTGAAATGGCTGACTTTATCCTGGGTGAGATAGATATTATATGAATATACTTTTCATATTAAAAACTGGACAGATCAGCTATTTTGACTTGAGTGAGAAATTACCATTACACCATGCATTTGATTTAAATTGTTCGTTAAATCCAAAGTATTGGAGTTCAGATTAGGCCACCTTGTACTCCTACATTCCCACCACATAAAATGAGACATAGAGTGCTATCAGATGGACATTTTTGCCTGCCGTAGACATCCCCACCTCCAGATCTGATGGGAGCAATCACATGCATGTCTTTCCCCCTTGGCTCACTTGTGCCTACCTTGTGCTGTGACACCTCCACAACACCGGGAGACACCGGGAACATCCTGGTGGCAAAGTCATTGTAGAGCTTCTGGGGCACATTTCCAGTCATCTGATCAGCACAGCATGCTATGGATGCACAGGAGCAGTGTGATTGCTCCACTCTATCTGTGTGCAGCCCATGACTCTCTTGCCAGGTGGATGGGCACTGTCTGATCGCTACGGCACATCTGTAACTTTAAAAGCCAAGAGACTGCTGCAACTAACTCCCAGTTTGATTGCACCCATACTGTGGTACACTGATTAGCAGGACCAGCTCTAGAGCATTTTGTGCTCTAGGCAAAACTAACTCTGCCCACCCCTCTGCAGCACCACACCCGAGAAGGGGTTTAAAGTTTAAATCCCCTTCTCTAGAGTGCAGCACCGGTGGCCAGATCCCTCCATTCTGTCCTATGGGCCCATAGGAAATAATGGGTCCATAGGATAGAATGAAGGGGGGGGGAGATCCTCTCACTGCTTTTGCACCATGGGGGTTTCAAAGGCAGGGAGAAAGCTCCTGCCTCCGTGCTTCTCAGGATAGAGGTGGAGGCAGGGGAAGGGAAGATCCTTTCCCTGCTTTTGTGCCCCAGGGGTGCAGGGAGAAAGCCCCTGCCTCCATGCCTCTCAGGAAACTCCAAAGAGGCAGGAGAGAAGATCCTCTCCCTGCTTTGCACCCCAGGGCTGCAAAGGCAAGGAGAAAGCCCCCACTGCCTGTGCCTCTAGGGAGACTCCTGAGAGATGCAGGGGAACTCGGAGAGGTAGCCACTGGGTAGCTGCCTCACTGAGTCATGTGGGGAGTGCCAATTCAGTGGCCCTAGCCTGCCAGCACTCTAGGCAACTGCCTAGTTTGCCTAATGGTAGATCCCGTCCTGGTGCTTAGAGTTTCAGATTAGAAGCTAAGAGATTCTGGTTTGAATCCTCACTCTGCAATAGAAGCCCACTAGGACCTTGGTCCAGTCACATACACTCAGCCTAACCTACCTTGGAGGATTCTGGTGAGAATCATATGGAGGAGATGAGAAGGATTTAAGCTGCTTTGGGTTCCCATTGGGGGAAAAGGTTGGATCTAAGTGAGGCAAGTAAGTAAATAGACAAATAAATAAATCAGATCATGCATATGCTCAGTTACTGTGAAGCTTGCTTATTTGCCTGAACTCAGTGGCTCCAAACCAGTTAAAATTAGACATAACAGTGGAAACCTAAACGGAATTATACCACTTTCCATGAAAGTCAATGGATTTAAGAGGGATGTTTAGGATTTCACTGTAAGAAATCTGAAAGCTACAGCATTTTCACAAGCAGCTTGTGCCATGGAGTTGAGTGGCACTTTGGACCAAACTGCACAAGACAGAAAGATCTGTAATTTGATTTTCTATGGGATTTTTTAAAAGCTGAAAGTGACCAGGGGGCTCTTTGGGTTATTCTTTTCCCCAGACTATTTTCCCAGTGTCAGTCACCCTGGGGTTCCTTACTGCATCCTCTGTGGGTGGGTGGCATTCAGGTACAATATGAGAATGCCTGTGTTTCCCATAATAACCATTTGGGGAGGATGCTTTAAATTTGCTTTAAATTGGGAAGAGAAGACATAAATGGGAAATGGCTTACTTCTCTCTTCCCTCGTAGCTTCATAGCGACAATTCCTCAGGCTGATTTTGCCTTTTTTCAAAATTTATTATTTTATTTTATTTTTCTTTATTTTATTCGATTTTTAGCCTGCCCTTCTCGTAGGACAGGCTCAGGGTGGGTTACATCATAAAAACAATCAACAATAAAAACAATAAAAGACCAATTTAAATATATAACATCTAAAACTTCAGAATGACTAAAATGGCAGGTTCTGCCTCACAGACATGACCTGCTGTCCAGGTCCAGTAGATCTTACAGCAGCGGGATAGAATGAAGATTGTAGATTATGGCTCTCCCAATAACTCGTCAAGCTGACCCTTTAGTTAATACTAACTTTAATCACATGGGCCCATTCTGTATGAGAATCTTTTCAGGAACCAAGTTAGAAACCAGTCTTTGATGAAGCCCCATGTTTGATGCAGTGGTTAAGAGCAGGGGACTCTAATATGGAGAACTGGGTTTGATTCCTCACTGTTCCACATGCAGCCGGTTGGGTGACTTTGGGTCAGTCACAGTTCTCTCAGAGCTGTTCTCTCAAGAGCTGTATTCTCAGAGGTCTCTCAGCTCCACCTACCTCACAATGTGTCTTGTGGGGAGAGGAAGAGAAGGAGATTGTATACCACTCTGAGACTCCAAATGAAGGGAGGGGTAGAAATCCAACTCCTCCTCCTCCTCCTTCAACTGTGTGTGTGGTAAGTGCTGCTACATCACTCTTGAGTTATGGTTACCCTATGAATTAATGACCTCCAGAATGTCCTATTGTTAACAGCCTTGCTCATGTCTTGCAAACTGAAGGCTGTGGCTACCTTGATTGAGTCAATTATCCCCCCCCAAACCTGTACAACTACTTTTTCAAATTGTACATAGAAGTCTTTTCTTGTGTTGAAATTACTTTATAGTATGAAAAAAAGAAAACATAAATTCTTCTGTTTCACAGATCATGTTTCCTAATTGGGCAGACACTTGCCTCTATCATAATAATTAAAATTGATATTTCATATTACGGTAAATGAGTGAATAAATCTGTTTTTATGGAGAGTTTTACTGGCAAATTAGTTCATTAAGGTAATTTTTATAGCATTCATCTGCTTAATAGAAACAGAGTTACTAGTAGCTGCTACTTAGCGAAGCAAGTATATCAGCATCCTTCAAAGTAATTCATGCTAGCCTTAAATCTTTTTGACATATGAAGCTGCCTTATACCAAGTCATACCACTACTTGCTCTAGATTTAGAATCGACTACTATGACTAACAGTAGCTCTCCAAGATCTCAAGCAGAGAAAGGTCATTTATAAAACCTGCTAAATTAACTGGAGATAATAAAGACAGAACCTGCAAAACATAAGCTCTACCAGAGCATATCATGTATTCTCCATAGAAGAGCATTGTGTGTGAAGTGATAGAACCGGAAATCAGAATTAGACAAGTAGGGGCCTGTGAGGAACTTGCAAGGCAGGAATACCCTCCCATACACACACACATTTCCTTTCTCCCCTCTTCCTCCCCCCCCCTCTGTCACTCTTCTCCTCTATGTCTCTTTGCACAAGGAACCCATGAGAATAGGGTGGGGGAAGGCGATATCCCATAATTTTGTCTTGATTTGCCCTTCAAGGAGTTCTCTCCCTCCCTTTCAGTACCACACTTACCTTGACTCCCCTGTTCCCTACCCATTCCCCTTTCAGCCCCTCCTTGTTTCTTGTTTTTCTGCCCTTAAAAAGGCCAGGAAATAGCAAGGAAGGAAGGAAATGGAGAAGAGGATGCCAAAAAGGAAATAACCCTTGCAGCAAAACAAGAGTTTTAAATTATTGCAGAGCTCAAGGAGGCAGGAGAGTTCAAACACTGACTGGCTTGATGTCTCTCTCTCTCTCTTTGTCTTGCTCTTTCTCATTCTCCCTCCCCCAATGGCTTCTATCAAATGCACACACATTGAGCTTTTTCACACAGCCTATTTATTCCGGTATGGAAGCTGATCAGTTACTGAACAGTAACGGGTTTCTGCTGGCATTTCAGACAGACCCGACTCAGTAACTGGCTGCTACCAGAATACTGTCACCTTTTCTATTTCAAACAATTTTATTAGTAACATATGGTAGTATAGTCAATTTCTTATATCATTAATAACTACTTTTTTTCCTTTATCCCATATATTACTTTCTAATCACCCCTCCCCCCGTTACTTGACCCCTGCCGGTGTACTATACTTAAAATATTAGTATTAAAGGTACCCTTAATTAAAAAGAACCAAAATTCACATCCTCCTCCCTCTTATACTTAATCATTATCAAAAATTGTCCAGTGTCCTTTTATTTTCCACTCTTTTTCTACATATCTTCAGAACTTTTTCCACTCCATCTTAAATACTTTTAAATCATAGTCTCTTAAGGTTCTTGTTAGCTTGTCCATTTCACTCCATGTCATAACTTTTACAATCCAATCCCATTTCTTTGGTATTTTTTCTTGCTTCCACAACTGCGTATACAATGTCCTAGCAGCTGAGAGCAAGTACCAGATTAAAATCCTATCTTCTTTTGGAAATTTTCCCATTTGTAATCCCAACAGAAAAGTCTCTGTCACTTTATTAAATTCATATCCCAAGATCTTAGAAATCTCTTGTTGAATCATCTGCCAATACTTTTTCGCTCTTTCACAAGTCCACCACATATGGTAGAAAGAACCTCCATGTTTTTTACATTTCCAACATCTGTCCGGCATCTTATTATTCATCTTTACCAACTTTTTAGGAGTCATGTACCATCTATACATCATCTTAAAACAATTCTCTTTAATACTCTGACATGTTGAGAGTTTCATAGAGTTCTTCCACAAATGTTCCCATGTATCCATCTATATTTCTTTATTTACATTAATTGCCCACTTAATCATTTGAGATTTCACTACTTCATCTTCCGTAGACCATTTTAAAAGTAACTTATAAATTTTTGAAATTAATTTTTCATTATCTCCAAGCAGAACTTTTTCCATTTCCGTTTGTTCTCGTCTTATTCCTTCAGTTTTAAGATCACTTTCCACCAAACTTTTTATTTGTTGCATTTGAAACCAATCATACTTATAATTCAGCTCCTCAGCAGTTTTCAACTCTATTTTACTGCTTTGTATTTTTAATAGTTGATTGCATGACATCCATTTTCCCTCTTCCAACTCAGCTGTTATTTTATTACTTCTGCAGGCACTATCCATAGTGGTTTTCTCTCATCCCCATATTTCTTATACTTCATCCAGACATTTAGCAAATTATTTCTTATATAATGGTGAGAGAAAAAACCATCCAGCTTTTTCTTCCCATTGTACATATAAGCGTGCCAGCCGAATTTATTTCCATAACCTTCCAATGTTAAAAGTTTTTTTATTCAATAATGTCACCCAATCTTTTATCCACACCAAACAAACTGCTTCATGATATAGTCTTAAATCTGGTAATTGAAAACCTCCTCTTTCTTTAGCGTCTATTAAAACTTTCATTTTAAGCCTTCGTTTCTTTCCAGCCCATATGAATTCTGAGATCTTCCTTTGCCATTTATTAAATTGTTTGCTGTCTTTCACAATCGGGATAGTTTGGAATAGATACATTGTTCTCGGCAAAATGTTCATCTTAATTGCAGCTATTCTCCCAAGCAATGACAAATTAAGCTTATTCCACTTTATCATACCTTCATCCATTTTATGCCATAACTTTTCATAATTATTTTTTAACAAATCAATGTTCTTCATTGTTATTTCCACACCCAAATATTTTACTTTAGAAGTAACCTCACATCCCATTAGCTTCTGCAGTTCCTTTTGTTTATTTACTTGCATATTTTTACATAAAAGTTTTGATTTTTCTTTATTAACACAAAGTCCCGCCAATTCTCCAAAATTTTGTATTTTAGCTAACAACAAAGGTGTTACTTGTATAGGATTTTTATTTATAAACATTATGTCATCTGCAAATGCTCTATATTTATAGGTAAATCCTTTAATTCTCATTCCTTCTATTTCTTCATCATCTTGTATTTGCATCAATAAGATTTCAAGAATCATTATGAACAACAATGGTGAAAGCGGACAACCTTGTCTTGTGCCTTTGCTAATTTTCATTTCATCTGTGAGATCTGCATTTATACATAACCTTGCACGTTGTTCAGTATATATTGCCTTTATCATTCTTACAAAGTTTTCCCCCAACTTTATTTTTTCCATAACTGCAAACATAAAGTCCCAGTTCAGATTATCAAAAGCTTTCTCTGCATCCACAAAAAATAATGCAACTTCCTTCTCTGGATGTCTTTCATAATATTCTACAATATTTACAACAGTTCTAATATTGTCTCTTATTTGCCTTTTGGGGGGAAAGCCTGCTTGATCTTCCTTTATAAAATTTATTAAATATTGTTTGAGACGTTCTGCCAGGATTCTTGTGTATATCTTATCATTATTTAATAATGAAATTGGTCTATATTTTTTTACATTCGTGACATCTCTATCTTCCTTTGGAATAAATGAAATTACAGCTTCTTTCCATGTATTAGGTATTTTCCCATTTAATCTTATCGTATTCATCAATTTTTGAAGTTTTGGTACTAATTGTTCTTTAAGCATTTTAATTTTTTTTGCCGTATATCCATTTGGACCAGGTGCCTTTCCAATTTTCATTACATTAATCGCTGCTTCAATTTCTATTTTTTCAATTGGATCATTCAATTTTTTCCCCATATATTCAGTTAAGGGTGCTATCTTGATCTTTTGCAAATACATTTCAATCCTTTCTTTCCTTACTTTAACACCCTTAAATAAATTAGCATAATACTTAAAAAATTTCTCTTTATTCCTTCTTGGTCCACCATCTCTTTCTCATCAACCACAATTTAGAATACTGTCACCTTTTCACACAGTCCCGCAGCTGTCCCCATAGTGAGGCATGCCTGAGTCATTAATAACAAACAGCAGCTTCTTCCAGTTTTCAACCCCTCCTTCTGGGTTGAAATCGGTATGGAGCGCTGTGTGAAATGTCCAGTATCTAATCCGGGAGCAGTTTTCACGCCCTTTTTTGCCCGCCGGAGCACGATCTCCAGTTTTGTTTTGTTTTTTTGGAACATCGGGCTAAGATCGCTATAGCAACGTCTCACAACAGCTCTACCATAGGGATGCCTGGGCTCCATTGAGATGCCAGAGATCGCCACCGCTGAAACTTGGTAACAGGTGCCCCATTGGATACACAGTTCAAGTGGGAGATCAGGGCACCAGGCGTTGGTCTGTCACCTGTTGCTATCACTTGCATGCCAACATGGGAGTCAGGGGAATATGATTGGTTTGTAGGTTTCTCTGAGGCACATTTTTTTGCGGGGGGGCTGTTGCCACCTGGAGACGAGTTGCCCATAGGGCAGCAGGTTTCAGTGGGAGAACAGACCAACAGTGATTGGTGAGACAGATGTTGCTAACCTATCCTGATGTGCACCCATCCATGCCCACAGGCTATTGGCTGGAAAGTGACTTGTGCCAAGCTGTAGCAGGTATAACTGTCAGGGGGGGAAGCCACAGATTTCTGTGGGTTGTAGTTGGTGAGCAGATTGTCTGGTTTAATAGGTTGGTGAGTGGTTTGTCAAGAATTGTGAGGAGGATGAGTGGGTCAAGAGGTGTAGTTTGGAGTGAGCAGGAGATTCTGGATCTCCGAGCAGTATGGGGAGATGATGAAATCCAAAAGGTCTCAATACTGTTGTGATGGAAACTATGTCTATTACAACAATAGAACTAATAGAACAATAGCCTTCCACACAAACCATCTGTCTCACCAATCACTGTTGGTCTGTTCTCCCGCTATAGCGATCTTAGCCCGACGTTCAAAAAAAAAAAAAAAAAGCTGGAGATTGTGCACCGGCAGCCGAAAATGGCTGGTGCTGGTGGAAGCAACATAAAAGCAGAACAGTGTGAAATGGCTCAGTTCAATCACGGAACCCTATCGGGGGAAAAAACATGTGTCTGAAAACTCCCATCCCTGTCTCGGATTACTGCAAGGCGGCACTATGCCGACTTCCTTCCAGTTTCCACTGGTAAGTGTGAAAAGGCCCAAGATCTCTTTCTTGCTCTTTCCCCAAAGCCCCCCCCTCCCTCCACCTGCTCACATTACACCCTGCTGGCAATAATTAGTAGTTGAAGGAGTGAGCCAGGTCAGTGAACAGCTTACACTGAGGCAGGTTGGGGGGAGGGTGATCTTCTCCTTCCTTACCTCACCTCATAAGAGCCAGTTTTGTGTAGTGCTTAAGAGTGTGTACTCTAATCTGGGACAATCGGTTTTGATTCCCTACTCTTCCACATGCTGCTTTTGGTGTGACCTTGGGTCAGTCACAAGTTCTCTCAGAGCTGTTTTCTCAAGAACAGTTCTTGAAAGAGCTCTCTCAGCCCCATCTAGCTCACATCTGCTGTGGGGAGGGGAAGGGAAAGGAGATTGTGAGCCATTCTTAGACTCCAACTGAACAGTGGGGTATAAATCCAATCTCTTCTTCTCTTCCTCCTCTCTGCTCCCCATTCTTAAGCTGAGGGGATAGTTGGTGGGGGGTGTCTGAGGCGGCAGCACTGGAGCTTCTAGCCCAACTGTCCTTCTCTTGTCTCTCATCCTTCTCACATTGCTCTGCCTCCCTTTTTTCATCTGATTGTCCCCTTCCACCTGACCAGCCTCTCTTTTACATGAGGCCACACCTCTAACACATGCGCAGACAACTCTCCTTCTGCTACATGTTCAGTTGGGATGTGTTTTGTGGAGCAGAATGGTACTACTAGCAATAGGTTGGCATAGGGGCAGGTACACTAGAAGGAGACGAACAGGCCAGGTAAGGGAAAGTGACAGCAGAGATCTGAGGACTGTTGCCTTCCTGGTTCTTCTTGAAGCCAGGGTGATGTTGGTGACCATATCAACATACTGCTGGGCTAAAGTATCTTGCTTTTAAATGCTAGGTCACATTGCAAAAGCAACCATCCAGGATTTAATTCTAGATGAGATGCCTTGCCTGGTATGTATCACTGAGACCTGGCTGTGGGAGGGGGAGGACCGAACCTCTTCTACATATGCTCCCCAGGGTATTCAGCACAGGTCAGGTGGGTGAGGAGGTGGTGTTGCTGTTTATTGGATTTTCCACCTGGCTTAATGCCCTGCTTTAGACCCTGCTGGTTTTGATAATGTGTATCTTGTGTTGGGGGTCGTGCCAAAATGTGGAACCCCTGCCCCAGGGAGATTCATCTAACTCCCCATATCCTTGTCTTCTATCTGTGGGTGAAGATTTTCTTGTTTTGTTTGGTATACCCCCAATAACTCCTTCCCTGTTGTGTTGTGTTTCTATGTCTATATGTTGTTGCTGAATTGTTTAAATATTTTATATATACCTTATTTTAAATGCTGCTGTGAGGAACAGTCAGGGTCAGCAGGAAAAAAAGGGGCCACTTTAAATTTTGTCATCTTTACCCAGTACCTCAGGGAACCAGAATTAAACCTTGTCAGAAAATAATGAAGGCACTGATAGCATTTCAAAGTCAAAACCAAATATTAAGTTTATTAAGTACAGAAGGCAAGGAAGGAAGGAAATAATAACTGTTAGCTGTTTATGAAAATCAGGAATTCAAATAACAAATATTCTTAGAACACTATAGAGGTTCGCAGGTTGTAGTTGTACTATAAAAATATTGTTTCCTTCACTCTGGATGAAACTGTTAATCAGGGCTTTTTTTAAAAAAAGCAGGAACGCATAGGAACACATAGGTTGGCTTGGTGTCAGAAAGAGTGGCCTAATATGCAAATGAGTTCCTGCTGGACTCCTCCCCCCCCCAAAAGCCCTGCTCTTAATTAGAGAAAGATTTATAAAGTAGTTTCAGGCTTTTCATATATAGATCCACACACTATTGCACTTACTCAGAGGACTGACTGAACTTGTGACAGATATATACCCTCACAGACTCTTTCCTCTAGCAATCAGGTAGACTCCAGACTATAGAGCAGTACCCAGGAACTAACACCCTTGAGGGCTATTCACACCAGCACCTCAATCCCCTTGTGTTAAGTCCCACACAGCTAGGATCTCTGTCTGACTTCTGGGATTTCCACCCAGCCACAAGAGCCTTTTTGTCCCTCTCCCAATGTGCTTGTGTTCTATGTTGGAACCAGGAGTCTATCTTTTGACACTGATGGAACTCTTCAGCAGAACCTTAAAGTTTCCCTATGCCTTGTGGCACGGTGTGCCACAGCTTTGAGAGTTTTCTCTCAGAAAGAGGGTTTGCCCCTTCTTACAAATAACTCTCGTCCAGACAGAAGCTATAAATAGCCAGTATCTGTCTCAGAAACTGAGCTAAATGGCCTGTTCAGTCTCCTCTCAGCTCCAATCTCTAGTGAACTAAACACTGAGGATTTTTTCCCCCTTTGCCAGCCTCCCCATTGGATACATTCATTTCCATTGAAGTGGCTCAGCCAATCAGAGTGAGCTTTTCAATCCCCACTCAGATAGACTACTTTAAGTCCATCACAGCTGCTTTAAGGTTTTTAATGTTTTTAATGTTTGGATGTTTGCTGCCTCGGGGACTCTGGGTGGGAAAAAGGCAGCATGGAAGTATTTTAAATAACTAAGTAAACAAAATTGGCTATGGTCTGCTCTGGGGCTACATGGTAGGGAAAAGTAATTATCACTATGCTTATATAAGTAACTTTAAGGTGCAGTGTTTTGGTGGTGATCTTGTCTTTTGACTTTGGCTATTGAGGAGAAAGCAAAATTATTGTTTAGAATTAAACATTCGGACAATTACAAAGGAAAAGCTTCACAAAGCCTCTTTCATTTATACTGTTCTATATACAACTTAAATAAGGATCAATAATCGCAAGCTAAATTCAGAGTCTTTTGAAGTATTGTTGGGGGTTCAATTGTTAACTATTTCTAAAGTCTTCCTTTGATCTATTGTGCTAAAAACATATTTTGCAAAGTATGTTGCATATGAAATGGAAACCAGCCTTTGATCCTAAGCTGCACAGCTCCTTAATAGCAGGATTTGGCAAACAACACACAAGACATTACCTCTGAGAGTGAGCCATGGAAGGAAAATGCTGTTTTGACAGAAAATGCTCTGAAGCACAAAATCATTTTGGATGGTGTCTTGAGCAACCTCACTGTTTTTGATCTTGCACAAAGCTTTTAAATCTTAGTTTATGTTTTTGGTAGAATAAGTGACACTTAAGATTCCATAGTCTCCGACACTGGATGGATAGCTTGATTTTCATCTCTCTACTGGTTTTACAGAGGGATATCAGCACATCACTACCAGAATTCAGACAAATTAATCAATATTCTGAACACATCATTAAGGAATGGGGTCATGGGAGGGAGGTCAAGTTAGGTGTCAGTAGAAGTGAATCTGTGCTGAGATAAAGTACTGCTGCTAGTTACAATTTGACTAGAGAGGGCAGGAGATCAACTCTTCATTTGGAAGTAATCTCAGGTGTCAATTACAAATAACTTGGATGGTATGCAGAATTATATTTCAGCCTCAGACCGTAGAGACCCCAAGATTTAGATTTACAGCTTTGGATAAACGAAGTATGGCTTTATGGCTGTCCTACCCTCCCAGCACAGCGTTGATCCTTTGCTTTAAACCCCTGTCCAATGATTTCTCCTTGACACAGCCCTTCTGCATAAATCCCTGCCATTTTTACAGCTATGTGCCCCTGTCACTGAAAAAAAATATGGTTTCAGTTTTAGTCCTCAGTCTTAAATTCTTAATAGTGTTATTGGCAAATGAATTCTGTCCCATATTTAAGATTGTGAATTCATTTCAATTCCCTGTTGTGAAAGTGTATCCATTTATTGACTTCATTTCCACCCTGCCTTTCTCCCCTGTGGGGACCCAAGGCAGCTTATGTTGTTCCCCTCTCCTCCATTTATCCTCACAACAGCCCTGTAAGGTAGGTTAGGCTGAAAGGCTGTGAATGGCCCAAGGCCACCCAACAAACTTACATGGCAGAGGGGGTATTTGAATCTGAGTCTTCCACTTCCTAGTCTAACACTCCGGCCACAACTCCAATCTTGTATTGATCAGATAATTTTTAACCTTATATTTGGATAAGATTATGATTAATTACATATGGAATTCTCAGCTGGCACCTCAGCATTAGGGCCATGGGCCTCAGCTAGCTGTCTGATTGAAATGCCAGCTACAGCCCTTCTGAGGTCTGCTTTCCTCACTACCTGCTCCACAGCAGAAGCCACTGCCCCTCTCTGCTGCCATGTCAGCCTGAGAAGGCAGCACTGCGGGCAGGTGGGGTGGGGAGGAGCAGGAGGCAGCACCATTGGCTGGTGAGTGAGAAGAACTGGAGCTGCCAGGCCACCATTAATGCCCTTACATCAGACATGCAGATGGAGGTGGTGGTGCCACAGGCGAGGGAGAGGTGGAGCAGGGGCTGCCACTGCTGCAGGCAGGCTGGTGGGAGAAGTGGGATCCACTCCTCCCATCCCCCGCTTCAGCCAGGCAGATGGAGGTGGCAGGTAGGCGGGTGGGCTGGCAAGTGAGGAGCTCAGTAAAAGGATGGGGTAAAAGGATACGACTCATTCCTGTCAGTCTTGTTTGTCCCCCTCTTGTCTTTGATATTTGTGGTAAAATGCAGCAAACAATATGAGCAATAAGTCTGCACATCATGATGTTTGCTTGCAGGACTAAAGAGAGTTGGATGGCCCAGGCTCATGCAATGAGGTCTCCTGGACAGCGTAGCCAAGGATGTGGGGAATTCATCTTTGAATAAGCCCCTCCCCACAAATGAGTGGCCATCTGGAATGGTTTAAGATGGATTTTGCACTAAGGATCAAGTCAGGTGTGACACTGGAAGAAACAGGTCGTGTCTGGTTTGACCCTCCCACCCCAGGTAATAAGACAGGGGCAAACAAGTAACCTAGTGATGGTAATAGATAACAGAGAGAGTCCTACCAAGGCCAACAACCCATAGGACCCGTGGGATAAGCAAGAAAAGACTGTTCTGTTTGAGAATTGTAGTATCTCTTGTGTGGCTGTTTTGGAAGACATAGGATGGACATCACAATCCATCAGAGGAAGATGGTGATGACTGCCAGTTTTCCTGACTTTCTCCTTTCCCTAGCAATCTTATCCAAATGAGGAACAAATTTTCCCAGGGTTGTGGGAGCTGCATAGAGCAACAGCCATGTAAGTTGAGAAGCTGTAATGGGAAGGGTGAAAAATTGCTTTCTCCTGCTTCTTACAGGAGCTCTTCTGACGGAAGAGGAAAACAGAATCAGTATTGCTCCTTTTCCTTTCCCACTGCAGCCTCTTGACCCCAAGTGGGTCCTAGGGGTGGAAATGGCTGCTGTGGGAGGGGAAAGCCAAGAAGATTATTGATCCTTACAGGGTCCTTGAACTGGATCCAGACCATTGGGGGGAAATTAGACTAGGGTGTACTGCAGCAATGCTGATAACTATATATTGATTTCCAATTATGTATGTAAGCATTTGCATGCTATATGACCACACTTTGAAGATAGTCCTCCACAACCAAAACCACTGGAAATGTCTTTGTCCATTTTATCAGCCAGCACCTTCAGTCCTCAGATAGTTAATTCTAGGAGATGCCTTGTAATGCATATGATGATGTTATCTTTGGACTGGCCAAATCTTCAAAGCAAGCAAGTAAAGCCACCTCTTGTTACATTTGCTGTTTGAAATGTAATCCTGCTCCCTATGGTACTGATTGTACCCCCAACAATATAAAACCTCAAAATCAAAACCCTGCAGGGATTAAAACAACCTGCAGTTATCAGAAGGCTAATACCTACACACAAGTTTTAAGACCTTGTAGATAAACTTTCTTAGGCTCCATGTTTTCCTGTTATAAACAAAATTATTAGTAACATATGGTAGCAAAGTTATATCTATATCTTACAACTTAAAAAAAGGAAAAATTTTCTTACTTACTACCCCATATCTTACTTTTCCCCCGTCCCTCCCCCCCGTTACTTGACCCCCGCCAGTGTTATTTACTTAAAAAAAACCCCAAATAGTAAAGGTACCCTTAACTATTAAAAAACCAAAAGCTATACTCTTGTTTTAAAAACTTAATCATTATCAAAGATTGTCCAATGTCCCTTTATTTTCCACTCTTTTTCTACGTATCTTCTGAACTTCTTCCACTCCAACTTAAAAAGTTCTAAATCATAGTCTCTTAATATTCTTGTTAATTTGTCCATTTCACTCTATGACATAACTTTTATAATCCAGTCCCATTTCTCTGGTATTTTTTCTTGCTTCCACAACTGCGCATACAATGTCCTAGCAGCTGAGAGCAAGTACCAAATTAAAGTTCTATCTTCTTTTGGAAATTTTTCCATATGTAGTCCCAACAGAAAAGTCTCTGCAACTTTATTAAACTCATATCCCAAGATATTAGAAATCTCTGCCAAAACATTTTAGCTCTTTCACAAGTCCACCACATATGGTAGAAAGAACCTTCATGCTTTTTACATTTCCAACACCTGCCTGGCATCTTGTTATTCATCTTTGCTAATTTCTTAGGAGTCATATACCATCTATACATCATCTTAAAACAGTTTTCTTTAATACTTTGACATGTTGCGAGTTTCATAGAGTTCTTCCACAAATATTCCCAAGATTCCATCTTTATTTCTTTATTTACATTAATTGCCTATTTTATCATTTGAGATTTCACTACTTCATCCTCTGTAGATCATTGGAAGAGTAATTTGTATACTTTTGAAATTAATTTCTCATTATCTCCAAGCAGAACTTTTTCCATTTCTGTTTGTTCTTTCCTTATTCCTTCAGTTTTGATGTCATTCTCCACCAAACTTTTTATTTGTTGCATTTGAAACCAATCATATTTATGATTCAGTTCTTCAGCAGTTTTCAGTTCTATTTTCTCACTTTGTATTTTTAATAATTGATTATATGACAGCCACTTTTCTTCGCCTACCTTATCCGTTATCTTTATCACTTCAGCTGGCACAATCCATAAAGGCTTTCTCTCATCTCCATATTTCTTATATTTTATCCATGTATTTAAATAATTGCTCCTTATATAATGGTGAGAGAAAAGACCATCCATCTTCTTTTTTCCATAATACAAATATGCGTGCCAGCCAAATTTATTTCCGTGGCCTTCCAACACTAAAAGTTTTTTGTTTAACAGCGTTATCCATTCTTTCATTCATACTAAACAAACTGCTTCATGATATAATTTTAAATCTGGTAGTTGAAATCCGCCTCTCTCTTTTGCATCTGAAAGAATTTTCATTTTAATCCTTGGCTTCTTCCCGGCCCACACAAATTCTGAAATTTTCCTATGCCATTTATCAAATTGTTTGGCATCCTTCACAATAGGAACAGTTTGAACCAAATACATTATCCTTGGTAGAATATTCATTTTTATTGCAGCTATTCTACCCAGCAATGACAAATTAAGCTTGTTCCATTTTAACATAACTTCATCCATTCTATGCCATAACTTCTCATAATTATTTTTAAACAGATCAATGTTTTTCATTGTTATCTCCACCCCTAGGTATTTTACCTTAGAAGTAACTTCACAGCCCATTAATCTTTGTAATTCTTGTTGTCTATTCAGCTGCATATTCTTACACAATTTTTTTAATTTTTCTCTATTTATAAAAAGTCCTGCCAACTCCCCATATTCTTGTATTTTCATTAACAACAAAGGTGTTACTTGTATGGGGTTTTCATTTATAAACATTATATCGTCAGCAAATGCTCTATATTTATAAGTACATCCTTTTATTCGTAAACCTTCTATATCTTTTTCTTCTTGAATCTGCATCAATAAAATTTCAAGACATTATAAAAAAATTGATGAGTTGACTTATGATCAAGTATTGCTAATGGGAGACTTTAATGGAACAGTTAAGAATTCATTGGATAGATCTGGAGGGGAAAAAATGATGGGAAAGAAGGAAAACTGCCAAAATCCTTTTTTGAATTGGCTAAACAAGAAAATTTAGAAGATATATGGAGGAAATTTAATCCTGAAGTGCGGGACTATACTTTTTTTTCCAGCAAGACATAAAACTTTCTCTAGAATCGACATGCTGTGGGGAACTAAAGACTTAAGTTTTATAACAAGGAAGATAGAGATTTTACCTAAAATTGGGGCCAATCATAACCCAATAATGTGGATTACAAAACTGTTCAAGAAATTAAGAAGATGGAGATTGAATGAAGATTTGCTACAGAATAAAGAGACAGTGACATTCCTAGAAAAGGAAACTAAAGTTTTTTTCCAAGTGAATGATAGAGAAGATATTGATTTTCAAACGGTCTGGGGTGCTTACAAAGCAGTAATGAGAGGAGTGTTGATTACTTTGAATAATAAAGACAAAAGAAGTAAAGAAAAACAGTTAGTGGACATTCAAAATGAAATAAAGAAAAAGGAAGGGGAGCTGAGAAAAAGACCAGGGAAAAAGAAAATTTTAAGGGAAATTACAATATTACAAACTTAATTGAGACATTTGTTGAACAAAGAGGTGGAAGGGAATTTGAAAAGACTTCAGCAGAAATCCTTTGAGGGAGCAAATAAGCTGGAAAAATATTTGGCTTGGCAATTGAAGAAAAAGAGAGAAAATAGAATTATTAATAGAATTGTGGTAGACGGAAGAGAGGTGGTTACCCAAGAGGGAATAAAGAGAGAATTTTTAAGTACTATGCCAAACTGTTTAAAGGTGTTAAAATAAAGAAAGAGAAGATGGATGAATATTTAGGCTCCATGTTTTGAAAAGCAAACAGTTTATTAAACTCCAAGGTTCTCTTTAGACAGAAGGCTTTAAATATAGTTAGAAAGGCAAAATAAGAGATTACATAAGTACAGTTGCTCCTACAGTTCCTTTAAGCTTAAGAAGACTCTTTTAGAAGGCTTAAAATATATGGATAGAAAAGCAAATGGTTGGATAAACTTAGCACATTTAAGAAAACAATTCCACAGTTAGAATTCAGTCAAGCACAAGCATAACATACAATAAAGCAATAATGAAAAATATAAGTCCCAACAGGGACTTATCCCTATTAGTCTACATTTTTCCATTTAGAATCTAAGTCCCAAATCCCCAGTAAATGCTATGCTCTAGATTTTTTTCTATGTTTGAGATCTCAAACAGAAAATGATTTAAATCAGCAAAGGCTGTCTCCCCTCTTAGGCTGTCCAGCAGAGAAATTTTCTCTGCAGAGCAGCCCAAGAGTCTAAGTTCCAATTAGCTTGGCATGATCTGACACAGAGACAGTGTAGTGCAGATCAGCAGCGTGGGCCAAAAAACCCACAGCTTATATAGGCTCTAGTGACCTCATACACACATCTACTGAGTCATTTACTATAAACACTTTTTCCAGCCAAATGTAAACAATCAGAGCTAATTCAAAACAATCATGGCTGCTGTTGTCCCTAGTTCACTTCAACCCTTCACCCAGTTTCTGGGTCTTTGCAAATGGCTGCTCCCTCCATCTTGTTTCCTGCCATCTTGGTTGAACCTTTGCCCAGTAACCCACTTAAGCCTTAGATAGTTTAGTTCTGTGGTTCTGAAAGACTGAGACCTCTAGTGGCCAAATTCCTTAACTGCAGCAAAGATTATCAACTTAGAGCTGCCGAGAGCAATTATATTGCTGTTTAGAGAAATATGAATGCCTAATACTGCTGAAAAGCTTAGAACTCTTGTTGCCAATTTCATAAAGAATATATTTAAGAGTATGTTTAAGATCATAAAGAATATGGTTAGGATCATAAAGGGGCCGACTTAAGAGAAATATAGAAACAAGATCTTTGAAGAGCTTAGTGTCCACTTCATAAGAGACCCAACCCAAAATTCCGCAACAGATATCTCTATCTAGGTTGAGGGGACAGGGTGATCTTTACAACGGATTAATAATGATGCAGTATTTGCTTATGGTTGGAATATAGTTACGGATACTTCATCTTTTTATATATAGAAAAGAAATCAATTCTTCCCCAAAGACAGTGCTCTTGCTCTCTCTTATCTAATTTATAGTCTTCTCGTGCCAGTGATGGCTTGTTGGCAATAAATGAGTTTCTCATTCATGTTACCCACCTGCTGCTTTTGCTGCTTTCATCTGTCTCCTGGCATTACAATAGATTGTTCTACCCACCTGCAGCTGGATTTTCTTGAGGTTTCCCATTGGTGCCTTTTTACTTTGGCAGCTAAATCACCTCAGGGTCTCTATGTGAAGAAGACATTGCCTCATCTTTTAAGCTTCAGGCGTGGCTGGCACTTCTTTGTGATTTTGGGTACTCCTAATGAATGGTGATTTTTCTTGAATGGTGGTGTTTGAGAAGGATAATTAGTGGGCTACATAATGAAGGTTTCATGGATTCTTAATTTAAGGCTATTGAAAGCTTTCCAAATCAGAGATAGGCTAAGTGAGGCTATATATCAGTGAAAAAGTCCCAGACCGATTTTGCACTTGCCCAACACCGCTCTCACATTCATCTTCTCAGCACGGCATCCTTCCGATTTCCCACTATCTGCCCTGGGGCTGTAACAAGGATCGGCGTTTTCATGCAGCAAACAAAAAACGCTAAAACCAGATGTATGTTGTCCCATCCACAGAATGTGCAAATGTTCTTTTACTGTAATCTTTCCAAAAAGCAAGTCAGAACTGAGAAGGACTGGAGCAGGGCTGACCAAACTTGCTTAATGTAAGAGCCACAGAGAATAAATATCAGATGTCTGAGAGCCACAAGACATGAATGTCAGATGTTTGAAAGCTGCAAGAAAGGGAAGGAGGGAAATAAATGGAGGGAGAGGTGGAAAGAAAGCAACTTTAACTTTAAATGCATTCTTCAAGCTACTGGCTAGCTTGACTTAGAGAACATAAGAACATAAGAGAAGCCATATATATATATACACTGTGGCTAATAGCCACTGATGGACCTCTGCTCCATATTTTTATCTAACCCCCTCTTGAAGCCGTCTATGCTTGTAGCCGCCACCACCTCCTGTGGCAGTGAATTCCACATGTTAATTACCCTTTGGGTGAAGAAGTACTTCCTTTTATCTGTTTTAATGTGACTGCTCAGCAATTTCATTGAATGCCCATGAGTTCTTGTATTGTGAGAAAGGGAGAAAAGTACTTCTTTCTCTACTTTCTCCATCCCATGCATAATCTTGTAAACCTCTATCATGTCACCCTGCAGTTGACGTTTCTCCAAGCTAAAGAGCCCCAAGCATTTTAACCTTTCTTCATAGGGAAAGTGTTCCAACCCTTTAATCATTCTAGTTGCCCTTTTCTGCACTTTTTCCAAGGCTATAATATCCTTTTTGAGGTGCGGTGACCAGAATTGCACACAGTATTCCAAATGAGACCGCACCATCGATTTATACAGGGGCATTATGATACTGGCTGATTTGTCTTCAATTCCTTCCTAATAATTCCCAGCATGGCATTGGCCTTTTTTATTGCAATTGCACACTGTCTTGACATTTTCAGTGCGTTATCTACCACGACCCCAAGATCTCTCTCTTGGTCAGTCTCTGCCAGTTCACAACCCATCAACTTGTATTTGTAGCTGGGATTCTTGGTCCCAATGTGCATTACTTTGGCCGCATTGAACCTCATCTGCCACGTTGACATCCACTCACCCAGCCTCAAAAGATCCCTTTGGAGTTCCTCACAATCCTCTCTGGTTCTCACCACCCTGAACAATTTAGTGTCATCTGCCAACTTGGCCACTTCACTGCTCACTCCCAACTCCAAATCATTTATGAACAAGTTAAAGAACATGGAACCCAGTACCGAGCACTGGGGCACCCCACTGCTTACTATCCTCCACTGCGAAGACTGCGCTTTTATACTCACTCTCTGCTTCCTATTAATTAGCCAGTTTTTGATCCACAAGAGGACCTGTCCTTTTACTCCATGACTCTTGAGCTTTCTAAGGAGCCTTTGATGAGGAACTTTATCAAAAGCTTTCTGGAAGTCAAAGTAAACATCTATTGGGTCTCCTTTGTCCACATGTTTGTTCACCCCCTCAAAAAAATGCAACAGGTTAGTGAGGCAAGATCTTCCCTTACAGAACCCATGCTGAGTCTTCCTCAATAACCCATGTTCATCAACGTGCCTTCTCATTCTGTGCTTGATAATGGTTTCTACTAACTTTCCCGGTATTGAAGTCAGCCTGACTGGCCTGTAATTTCCTGGATCTCCTCTGGAACCCTTTTTAAAGATGGAGGTGACATTTGCTACCTTCCTGTCCTCAGGAATGGAGGCAGATTTCAATGAAAGATTACATATTTTTGTCAGGAGATCCAAAAGTTCAACTTTGAGTTCTTTCAGAACTCTTGGGTGTATGCCATCTGGACCTGGTGACTTCTTAGTTTTTAATTTGTCTATCAGTTGTAGGAACTCCTCTCTTGTCACCTCAATCTGACTCAGGTCTTTCAACACCCCTTCCAAAATTAGTGGTTCTGGAGCGGGCAAACACTTCTCATCTTCCACAGTGAAGACGGAGGCAAAAAATGCATTCAGCTTCTCAGCCATTTCCCTATCATCCTTCAGTAATCCTTTGACCCCTTGTTCATCCAAGGGCCCCACTGCCTCCCTGGCTGGTTTCCTGCTTCTAATATATTTGAAGAAATTTTTATTGTTGGTCTTTATGTTTTTTGCAATATGCTCCTCTTAGTCCCTTTTTGCCTGCCTGATCATAATCTTGCATTTGATTTCCCACAACCTGTGTTCCCTTTTATTAATCTCACTTGGACTAGCTTTCCACCGCTTAAAGGAGTCCTTCTTACCTTTTACAGCTTCCGTTAATTTGTTTGTTAACCATGTAGGCCTTTTCTTATACCTGTTTGTGCCTTTCCTAACTTGTGGTATATATTTTATCTGAGCTTCTAGGATTGTAGTTTTAAATAGCCTCCAAGCTTCCCCAAGCGTTTTGACTGTATTTACCTTTCCTTTCAGTTTCCTCTTCACATGCCTCCTCATCTCAGAGAATTTACCCCTTTTAGAGTTAAATGTGGTCGTGCTGATCTTTTGGGGCAACTCTCTATTTATACAAATGGTGAAATCAATAATGTTATGGTCACTGCTCCCAAGCGGTGCGATCACTTTTACATCTCTCACCAAGTCTTGGGCATTACTTAGGACCAAATCCAGGATCGTCCCACCCCTTGTAGGTTCTGAGACCATCTGCTCCATAGCACAGTCATTGAGAGCATCAAGAAACTCAATCTCTTTCTCTCAACCAGAACACATATTGACCCAATCAATCTGTGGGTAGTTAAAATCACCTATTATGACACAGTTTTTACATTTAGCCGCTATCTTTAATCCTTCCATCATATTATAATCGTCCTCTATCTTTTGATTTGGTGGGCGATAACAAACTCCCATAGTTAAATTTCCTTTTGGGCCCTCTATTTCAACCCAAAGCATTTCTAGAAGGGAATCTAATTCTCTTACCTCAGTCTTGCTGGACCGTATACCCTCTCTGACATACAGAGCCACCCCACCTCCAACCCTTCCCTCCCTATCATTCCGATATAACTTATATCCAGGAATCACTGTGTCCCACTGATTCTCCTCATCCCAGTTTCTGAAATTCCCACAGTGTCTATGTTTTCTCCCAACACTAAACATTCCAACTCACCAATTTTACTTCGAACACTTCTTGCATTTGCATGCAAACATCTATAATTTCCCAGGCAAGCTAGGCCCGCAACCTTCCTCCTGCCACCTCGAGACTTTGGCAGACAGTCCATACCGTTTGTCACCATCTCAGTGGACAACCCTGATCCATTACCTGGTAGGAAAGTAACAGCTAACCCTTCATCTCTTTGAGATGAGTCCTCCTGAACCAGAGACATTTCATCTCCTGTCGGCTTTCCCCCAAGATTTAGTTTAAAAACTGCTCTGCCACCATTTTGATTTTAAGCGCCAGCAGCCTGGTTCCATCTGGGGACAAGTGGAGACCATCTCTTTTGTACAGCTCCCGCTTGTTCCAGAAAGCATCTCAGTGCCTAACAAACTTTAACCCTTCCTCCTTACACCATTGTCTCATCCACACATTGAGACTTCTAATTTGTGCCTCTCTATCCAGCCCTGCACATGGAACAGGTAGCACTTCCGAGAAGGCTACCTTGGAGGTCCTGGCCTTAAGTCTCCCGCCTAGCAGCCTAAATTTTTCCTCCAGGACCTCATGACTGCATTTCCCCACATTGTTGGTGCCAACATGCACCACGACCACTGGCTCCTCCCCAGCACTGTCTATCAGCCTATCTACTACACACGTAATGTCCACTACCTTCGCACCAGGCAGGCAAGTCACCATACGGTCAGTATGCAGTTTTGCCCCCCAGCTGTCTACTTGCCTAAGGATCGAATCACCAACTACCAAGACCCCTCCTCTCTCCCCGCCCAGGGATGGTTCCTTGGCACGAAAGGATTCCCGCTCACCAACTGCAGAAGAGGTCCCTTCTGAGGGTGCATTCCCTTATCTGCAGCACGGTGCCCTGTTTCCTCTCGCCCCTCATACTCCCTGGCAGCAACGGGCCTGCCATGTTCAGAGCAGGGCTCATCTAGTACGCCCCCGAGAGTCTTCCCCGAGTGCCTAACTGACTGCCTCTGCTTCTTCAGGTCAGTCACCTTGGCCTCAAGGGTACAAATTCGTTCCCTGAGGACCAGGAGGTCCTTGCATCGAGCACACACCCAAGACTTCTGTCCTGTGGGCAGATAGTCATACATGTGGCACTCAGTGCAAAACACTGGAAAGCCCCCACCCCCCTGCTGGCATTCTACCTTCATGATAGCTTTTTTCAAAATTATACAGCCCCCTTTAAATCCTGTTTGTTTTTGTGGCTCACCTTCTGGAGGGTCAACTTACCTTATTGGGAGCACAAAGAAATTAGGGATCTGGGTTGCTGGTCCTTACAGAGCCCCTAGGCTAAGAGCCATAGGCCAAGAGCCCTTTAGCTCTCTGGCAAGGCGCAGCTTAACAATGCAAAGAGGGTGGGGAACACAGCCACTCCTAATCAATCAGCACCAATCACCATCAATCACCTTCACCTTCAGCCCACTCAAGCAAACACACAGCAGTTCCCCAGCAACCACAACTCAGAATTTTCAGCAGTCACCAAACTCAGGAATTCTCAGCAACTTCCCCAGCTGTCTCAGCTTACCTCAGAGTTGCTCTGCTTTCTCTCATCCTCTTTGAAGAGAAGTGATTTAAAGAACAAATGCCTTCTCTGTGCAGTAGTGGGGGCTTCAAGAGCCACACGGTATGTATGAAAGAGCCGCATGTGGCTCCCGAGCCACAGTTTGGCCACCCGTGGACTGGAGCAAAACACAGGCAATCCCACAAACAACCTCTGATAATATCACTATTCAGGGCCAAAGTTAACATAGATTAGTAACTTGCTAGTTGTAGTTGGAGATTACTTATGCTGCTGCTTGGTATTAAGCATCCTGTAATGTTTACTTAGGTGCAAAACCATGGATCTCGGCACAAAGTTTGTCAATTATCAAGAAGACATTGAGATCACCACACTTTAGTCTTCGGAGGTTTTTGTTGATCATCAATCCTGTACATCAGAGATGGGCAAGCTCTACATTCTGAATGGTTACTCTCAATTCAGTATTAGGGTTGTTTTTTGTTTTCCTGTATTGTCACTGTAAGCATTTTTCTTTTGTCCATAGTTGTTAGTGTTTTTGTGCCATTTCTTCACAAGGAGAAAGCAAGAACAAAAATGGGATAGGTGACAGACAGACAGACAGATAGACAGATGCTGGCCCAGCCCAGGGAACTGAGGGAAGAGACAAAATTACCTTTTTATATTCTGCTTTTGAAATGGCACACAAGAGACTTTTGAAAGTTCAAAAATAACAAAATGTTTTATTAACTTGGAGGCGAAAAGGTCAGGTGAAATCAGGTGTAGGATGTATGAGGTGAACTGATAACAAAACTGAGGTAACTGTATTCACACAAACATCAGTTAATTTGTTGTAAACAAGTAATTTTTTCTGCTTTTCTACAGTTTTTAAAACTTTGAGGAAATAGGTTTCTTCTTCAGTTTCTACTTAAACACTCAATCATATGTTTCTGAGTTTTGCTGACACTTGAATCTTTAGAAGGCAGCAACAAACAACCAAGCTCCAGTTTCCCTCTTTTCAAACAAATCACACTCCTTTCTTTAAGGCAATATCCCTTTTTGACTATGCAGTGAGTGATCACTTCTCTTTATTAGAAGCTATTTCCTTTTTTTTGTTGTTTGAATGAGGATCCTCCTTGATCCATTCTCTCTCTCTCTTAGCCTCCTTCCCAGGCCACAGTCAGTGCTGAACTGTCACTTCTTCAACTGTCAGTTCCTAATTGTCATTCCTTGACTCTCTCAACAGAATTCTGTTGGAACAACCCATCACTCAAAGGTTCTCAGACTCTATTAGCATTAACCCATTACAGTCACTCACACCCACAATGATCACACTGAAGCTTTCATCGGTAGGAAGACTCCTTAACAGAGCTGGTGTCATCTAGCACAGTGGTTTTCAACCCGAATATCAGGACTTTCAAGTGGGACACTGATTCTTTCTTTGCGAGTTGCAAGCCCTCATATAGAGCTGGGTTTTTTTTAACCTTTTGGAAGGACCTGCAATTTAATAAGCTTCATGCATCTATTTGCAAGTCAGTGAGTTCCATATTGAGTAGGTCCCAAATTTGGAAAGGTTTAAAGACCACTGATCTAGCAGACATGAAACCGCCTTTCACCCCCATGCCACCACATAACATTTATGTGGGGGTTTTTAAAAGTAAAAACAGTGACCAGCAAAAGGGTTTTCAAAGTATTAAAAATACAAGAAATACATTTTTACATACACCTCATAATTTGAGTTTGAGACACTTAACTGGGTGGCCATAACAAATGGTAACAAAATTACAGTGTAATCCTAAACAGAGTTACACCCTTCTAAGCCTGTTGAAATCAATAATCTTAGAAAGGTATAACTCTGTTTATGGTTGTGCTACAGCCACCCACAAGCATACTTTTGCATGCGTGATAGATAGATGAAGCAAACGGATTTATTTTATTTATTTATTTTTATTTACATTAGACTTTTATCTCGCCCTCTCCGCAAGCGGACTCAGGATGGTCTCTCATTCTTTAATGAAGACACAGACAGCTAAACCGCACACGGCCTTCTCTGTCTTTGTCAGCACGCCAGCCAAGGAAATTGTTTTGGAGATGGGAGAGATGCAGCAGGCACGCTGTACAAATGAAGAGCCACTCTGAAGCTATTATGTTGTTGCTCTCTATTAATCATTCTATTATGTTGTTGCTCTATTAACCAGTGTTAAAATCTGCTAAACCAGTAAATAAACAAATATATTTGTTCTTTTGTAATCCTGCCCTTTGAGCCCCAGTCACATTTACAAATAATTCTTCTTTTCCCACAATTACAAATCCACAATAACACTGCTATCAAAATAAATCTGGGTCATGTCAATGGAAAACCTATATGGTGGGTTTTTTGTCACAAACAACCCCAATGATAAAGAGGTCATTACAGTCACCCAGTAAACTTTGTGGCTGAATGGGTATTTGAACTCAGGGCTCCCTGTTCCCCACTTGTTGCTATGGCCATCACCCTACACCAGCAATTGGGAGGCAGGGGCAATATACCAAGCAATGAACTCATCTATCTGAGCAGTAGGCTCTCCAAGTCTTGCTGAAAACACAACTGAAAGTGGGCCTGCAGTTCAGCTTCCCAGCTCCCTCATTCTATTTTGACATTGCTACTCTTCTATTTTGACATTGCTACTCCCGATAGAACTGGAACGGGTTCAATGATGAATTCTGGCACATGAAGACGTCTTGGACCAAGTTAAACCATTAGAGTTGCCAGGAGCCTGAAGATCTCCCGCTTTTACAACTGATCTCCAGCTGGCAGAGAACAGCTCCCCTGGAGAAAATAATTAAAGCCAAAAATCACCAGAATAGCAATTACACTTTTACACAATGAATGTATATGCAACCTACATTTATCAAAATACATGCATAGCAATGATCATCAATAGTAACTTGTTAACCACTCATAAGACTTAATTCAACAAATGCTCATAATACATGAGTCAATCAACACGACTGTCTACTGTACCCCACACTGTCTACTGTATTAAGATAAAGAAAAGGACAGTTCCTCAGAGGCAGATGCTTTCCTGCTGCTCCAGCTTGTGTTCAAGTTTGCTCAGCAACTTGAGTTCAAATTTCCAGCAAAGCTTGTCTCCAAGAGAGTAAGGGACTGCCAGCCAAGGATCCCTCACAGTTTCAGTCCTTCGTCAGCCTTTTTCTCTCAATATTTTATTCTGGAGCTATTTGTTACGCAAAAAATTATATCAGACTAAAAACAATTTAACCATGCTTATAATATACACATTTTATGTGGCAATGCACACTCACCCTCAGTACATTTAACCACTTGGATCAACGCATGTTAATTGCTGTTTCTGGCTCTCGCCGTTTCACTGCCCTTGTCTCACTGATAAGCGAAAGACATTCTGATTCTTAAAGGTACAGCACCATCTCAACTTCTCACTATTTCCCCACCCTTCACAGAAATGCTGACAAATCAAATTCATGCCCGTTAGTACAAGTGTCTGGAACCTATCTATCCAGTAACATTCTTGTTGAAGAAGGACCTTATCTATGCCCTCACTGGTGAATGGTTTAGTTTGATATCTATATAGAATGAAAAATCTCAGGTTTTTAGGTTGATACCTACTTTCCCTCATATGCTGGTACATCGGCGTCTCTGGCACCCTCCTCTCCAAGCATGCTTTGTGCTCCAAAATTCTAACTTTAAATGCTCTGGTTGTTTTTCCTGTGTATAACAATTTACAATTTGTGCACACAGCTGCATAAATTAGTTGCTTTGAGTTACAATTTGCAAAGCAACATAATCTAATCCTTTCCCCACTTACAGGGTTCATTAGTTCTTTGGTTGCCAACACCATACTGCACACAGAACAGTTTCCACAAGGAAAAGTTCTTGTAACCTTGTTTACAACTCTCCATTCCTGCTTAAATTCAGCTGTAACTAGTCTGTTTCTGCGGCTACTAGGGTTCCTGTAACCTATTTTTGATGGGTTGCCACACGCAGGGATATGTGCCACTATGTGCCATAAGTTCTTAATTGTCCTACTAATTCTGCATGCCAATGAGGAATTTAAAATTCCACATGCCATTCCCTTCTGTGATTGCATAACTTTATATACCAGTAGTTTTTTTTTTCAATCCCTCCTCTCTGCTCTGCCCCTAGCCTTTCTAGCCTTCCTAGTATTATGATTGGTTAACAACTTACTATTGATGATCATTGCTATGCATGTATTTTGATGAATGTAGGTTGCACATACACTCTTGTGTAAAAGTGTTATTGCTATTCCAGTGATTTTTGGCTTTAATTATTCACTTATATTGGAATCTGTAATGTACTGAAGTCAGAGACGTTCAGATGGGAACATGCTTTATTAGTGAGTACATCACAAAGACCACATGGCAGGGCTGGGTCCCTTGTTATATACATTTCCCGGAACAACCTTCTTCCTGGTCAGGTCCAATCCTGGCCAGTTAAACTTCCTGCCACTGATCGTCATAGGTGGGCTGCATTTGTCCCTTCCAGGCATTGCCCACAGGTGCGCTGTGCTGTACTTTCTGGGATGAACGCCTGACACAACACTCCTCCCCCCTAGTTCAAGATACATAGTCTTTCAAATGAGCGGGCAGCTGCCGCTTTCTGAGCGACTGCCGAGATTTGATCTGGGGAGCTGGGGCTGCTACCTGGGGTTCTGTAACCTCTGGTTCCTCGCTTTGGGCCGTGGTCAGCAGAGTGTTGTCTTGATCCTGTGGAGGTATCTCCCCCGCCCTGTAAGGCTCCTCTGCCAGCGACCCCGGTGAGCTCGGCAGGGTTGCTTCTTGCAGCGGCCCCGTGCTCTCCCCGTTCCCCACTCCCCCTGCCCCTGCTGGTTCCTCTGGCAGGGTGCGGCAGCAGAGTTGGTCTATGCATCTGCGGACAAGCTGCCCCAATTCCACCGAGACCTCGTAAGAGTGGGACCCGGTGAGCCACAGCACCCGAGCTGGTATCCACTCTGGCCTGTTCGCAAAGTTCTTGGCATAGACTGAATCCCACAGAAAGAACCCCCTCGTGGCCTCCCAGGTCTCAGGGGAGCTGCGGAGGTCTGAGGCCCAGTCGGGGTGTAACCTATCTTGCCAGGTGGTTAACCGTCTGGCCATGAGTAACTCAGCAGGGCTTACGCCCGTAGCTGGGTTGGGGTTGATCCTGTTCCCAAACAGGAAGGCGAACAGTCAGTGGTCCCAATCCCCTTGGACTATGCGACCCAGGGCCTCCTTGGTTGTGCAAACCATGCGCTCTGCTTGGCCATTAGTGGCCGAATGAAAGGGAGCGGACCGTATGTGGCAGATGAGGTACCTATTCAGGAATTCCTGGAACTCCTGGGAGGTAAACGTGGGGCCATTGTCTGTCACTATGGTGTCAGGGATTCCGTGGGTGCAAAAAACCCTCTGTAAGGCTCTGACTGTGGCCACGGTGGAGGTGAAAGCGACTGGGATTACCTCCAGCCACTTTGTGTAAGCATCCACCAAGATAAAAAATATTTGCCCTGGTATGGCCCCGCAAAGTCTAAGTGTAGCTGGGACCACGGCACCCGATTGGACTCCCAGTGGTGAACAGGGGCGCTGGGCGGATTCGGCCAAGACTCTTGGCAGGGCGGGCACATCCTAACGCACCCCTCAATCTCTTAATCCATTCCTGGCCACCATACATAGCTCTGCGCCAGAGCTTTCATACACACTATCCCTGGGTGTGTCTCATGCAAGGCTTCAAGCACTTGCTTCCGGAGTGGGGGAGAGACCACCACTCTGCTGCCCCAAAGAATACACCCTTTGTGTAAAGAGAATTCTTCCTGGTGGGAAACAAATGGTCTGAATGCAGTGTCCAGTTTGCCCGTGGCTTAACCCCTCCTCACCCAGTCCAAAATGCGTGCAAGGATGTGGTCTCCGCCATGGACCTGGCTACCTCCGCTGCGAGGAGGGGCCGCTCTGGCAGAGACTCCAGGAGCATCACGTGGTGGACCGGGGGCGGATCTGGGTCCATCTGCAGCAGCGGAAGGCATCTGAGGGTGTCTGTGTGGTCCATTGCCTTGCTGGGGCAGTAGACGAGCTTGTAGGTGTATGAGTTGAGGAACTTGTTCCACCACGGGACCCACTGCGACAGAATCTGCGGTGTCTGGCAGTCTGGGGCGAGTAGGCCAAGTAATGGCTTATGGTCTGTGGCAATCATGAAGCGCCTACCATACAGGTAGTTGTTGAATTTGTATACGTCTGCCATGATTGCCAATTCCTCCTTATCTATTTGGGCGTAGTTGTGCTCAGCCTGGGTCAAAGTGCAAGAGTAATAGGCCATGGGGACCTCTCTCCTGTCTGGGAGTTGGTGGCCCAGGACAGTGCCCACTCTGTAAGGGGAAGCATCACATGCTAAAATCACGGGGAGGGACTCGTCAAAATGGTGGAGTACCTCATTTGAAACCAAGATGTCCTTGACCGCCTGGAAGGCCGTGGCCTGCTTCTTTCCCCAGACCCATGGGGCGCCCTTATCTTTCTTCCTTGGCCAGGGCTGTTTTGTGGGGCAAGAATGAGTGGTAAAAGTTCAGGAGCCCCAAAAAACTTTGTATCTTCGCCCCGCAAGTGGGGGCCGGGGCCTGTACTATCGCCCTGATCTTGTCGGCCGTTGGGTGAATTAATAATAATAATAATTTTTATTTATATCCTGCCCTCCCCACCGAGGCAGGAATTCCCACGGCGTCCACTGCAAACCCCATGAACTCCACCCTTGGCACCCCAAGCGAGCACTTCTCCTGCTTCACCTTGAGACCTGCATTCTGGAAGTTGCGGAGCACCTCTCGAAGGTGGCAACAGAACTTGTCGGCGTCTGGTGCCGCTATCAAAACATCATCGAAAAAGGTTTGTATTTCGGGAATCCCTTTAAGGAGAGAGTCCATTAAGCTTTGGAAAATTCCCAGAGCCATGCTGACCCCAAATTGTAGCCTCCGCACCTTGAAAGCCCCCCGGTGTGTAACGATGGTCTGAGTCTCAATTGTTTTCTCATCCACAGGAAGTTGTTGGTATGCTTGGGCCAAATCCAACTTCCTGAAAATCTTGGAACCGGCCAGGGAGGCGAAGACATGGCTGATCAGTGGGACGGGATATGGGTGGTCCTGTAGTGCTTTATTAATTGTGCATTTGTAGTCTGCACAGGTATGCACTTCACTGTTCGGCTTGACTGGGGTGACTATTGGGGTTTCCCAAGCAGCGTGGGAGACAGGCTCTAGCACTCCCTGGGCATGAGGCGGTCCAGTTTGGCTTTTATTTTTGGTTTAAGTGCAAATGGAACCTGCCAAGCCTTCAGCCTTAAGGGCCTAACCGTGGGGTCCAGCTGCAATGCGATATGAACCTGGCCTAGGACGAGTGGCCAATTCCTTTTCTTGTTCTTCCATCCAGTAACTTTCATGTTTCCTTGCAAAAGTCAGTGCAAAAAAATTTCTGTATTTACTGGAAATATAGCACATTTCAGTGAATGACCTCTGACCTGAGCAAACTTTAGCATTTATATTTGCACCGCTCAAAACAGGACTGGCTCATATTGTGTTGATTTGACAGCCATGCTCACAGGTAACTGCTGATGGAAGGACTGGTCTTGTCACCTTGCTCCGATAGAAGACCCATCGCTGGCAGACAGTTTTGGAATGTGTGCATATGAACCATTGATTGACAGTCCACCAAGGAAGAAAGGATTATTATGCATTGCTTGTCATGATAAGATCCATGTTCACCGTAGCATGAATAACAAAAAATGTTTTCTTTCTTGACTGGAGTGCTTCTGTTCGTCACCCAACAACCAACTTGCCCTGATACCTACTATTACATCCTTGCCCATCAGTCTATTTAAGCCATTCTTGATGTAGATTTGTAGATTTCATAGATCAGTCAATAATTAAGAGGCCACAGTACACTTTCTGCAAGCAGTTTTAATCATATTTAGTCAATTAGTATGAGGGACAAATAGTTATGCTTACTATTGGGATATTTGGATAATATAGCAGAGTTTTGCTCAGTCATAGAAACATGAGACTGGCCGTTTTCGCACTAGCGTTTGCTCCAGCGTAGCGCCCCATTTACCTCCGGATCTTCTCTTGGATTTCGCACATCTTGCTCCGGCGCTGCGGTTTGCTCTGGCGCTTCAGGGATTTTACGCCGGAGTATGTTTTTCAGCATTCTGCCGGAGTTTCCGAAAACCTCCGGATCCACTCCGGATCCACTCAGCGGAGTTTGCTGTGGGAAATCCATCCACGCCGGATCGACGCTTTGTGGGCGGCACCCTCTCCCTTTCCGTCCTCCCACCCCATCCACCCCCTTGGCCAATCATCAGCCATTCGCGGCGCTTCCCCGAAGTGCCGGCGCGGCCATTTTTTTTTTAAAAACTTCACAGTTTTGCGTAATAGCGATATTTCGAAATTAACAAAGGGAAAAAACCCCTCCTGGAATAGTTGCGTTATTTCGCTGTTGCGTTATCCCCCGCCTCTTCTCCCTTTAGGGGCCCCGGTGGGGGGACCGCGGCAGCCCCCCCAGCAGGCCTTTTCCAGCCAGTTCGTTTCGGGTCTAGTTTGGGGAGGGCGAGCGGGAAGGAGGAGGTTTCAGCGGGCCGGAGGAGGGGCCCCGGCAGCTTCGACTCTCCCCAGCTCAAACACCCCCACTTCACTTCCATTTGCGCCCCGCTTGACCCCGCCGGCTTCCCGCTGCCGCCGCCGCCGCCTTGGCAAAGGGAGCCCAGCCGCCCAGAGACATTTGGCGGCGGCGGCGCTTCTCCATTGTTGGGGGGGGGGAATCTAGTGCCGGTGCGGGCCAAAGCGTTCATGTGTGTGTGTTAAAAACGGAATGCCTCCCTCAGCTGTGCCACCAGGATTTCTGGACCTGCACAAAATCGCCATGTATAAAATGGGAAGTTGGAGTCCTGCATTCTTCTCCCTGGCTACATTCTGCTCGGTTAGAAAATAGACGGAGCTCGCTCTTCATACCCGCCACAGAAGGGGAAGGAGAGAATGGGGCGGCGGGGGGGAGCTCTGGCAGCAGGAATCAGTCAGGTCCCCCGTTGCAAGAGCCAGCCGGAGAGGGGAAAGAGAGCGGAGGAAATCCCAGCTTCGCCACCCGGGAGGGAGCGAAGGGAAGAAGCTGCCACACACACACACACACAAACCCCTCGATTTCTCTCTCTTCGTTATTGCGATATTTCGCAACTTCAGAATTTGGGGGGGGGGGGAATATAGCGCTAGGAATGCTTCTGTTAATACATAAAGGACTGTGGAGGATTCTACAGCTGCAGCCAATCCATGAGCAGCAGCAGCACACGTGACGCGGTTTGACCACGAAATGAAGGGGAGGGAGCAGCTCGATGTTACGTTAGTACGTTAGTACGTTAGTACGTCATTACGCAACCAGACTTGCGCTTAAAAAAAAAAATGATTGACAGGGCATCGAACTCAAGTCGATGCCAGTGGGAAAACGATTTGAGCCGGGGCTTCAGGGAAGGCGACTCCGCAAAGAGTCACTAGTGGGAAAACGAAAAAAATGATCCGGAGATAATTGCGCCGGGGAATAAGGGGAGCAAACGCTAAGTGGGAAAACGGCCACTGAGAGCAGTAAATAAATCTCTCAAGCAGCATATTGCAAAAGGTTAAAACTTACATTTGTTCACATTCACATTCAGGTTGCAGTCAAAAGAAGAGAAAGAATCCTAATCTAAAGTGCATTTTCCCTATCACAAATGGTCAGCTTGGTTAGCATCATGTGTGTGGGAGTATGAGGGTGTTGTCTCTGCAGGAGAGAACTGAAGAAACCTGTGTCTCCATGGAAGGCCATGTAGAGAGAGTGAGAGAACAAAGGGAGAGGAGAGCATCAGAGGGCAACTCCCAGGTTAAGACAAAGCGAGGCATCCCATTCAAGAAATAGCACTATACACAGTATGATGTGGCACCTCTCACAATGTCCAGGCATGCTGAATCTCTCATTCCAGCATGTACAAATGAAAGAAGCCTAAGGAACTGTAGTCAAACTCCAAATCACTTCAAATGTTGCCTGGCACTTATTGCTTATTACAGGCCTACCAAGATCAGTAACTTATTTATGTATTGTTTCTTTCTTTAAGACATTTACATGCCACTTCTTTGAAGACCTGCTTGAGGCAGTTCCCCAATAAAACAAGATAAAATCACAAAAAAAGATCATTAAACTCAACAGCCATTAAAAACCAGCTAATAAAAGTATATGCCCAGAAAATAAAAGCCCAGTAGCATCAAACCACATAAAGCATGTGGCACCCTAAATGAACTTCATTGCAGTCTGGAGGGTAAAAGCCAATTGTGAAAACAATAAAAAGATTAGTCCCTTAATTAAAAGCCTGAGTGGAAAGAACTGCACCTCAAAGAAAGGACAATAAATTCCAGGCAGACCTCAAGTGGGAGGGCATTCCATTGAACAGGTGTTGTCACTGAAGAAGTCCTGTATTTGGTGCCACCAACCTAACTTATATGCAGAGGGCAGAACTTGCAAGGAAGATGCTAAATGAGAGGCTCAGTATGCAAGGAAGTCATTCTTCAGGTACCTTTTGCTCCAACATTTTGGGCCTTAATGGTAAGAACAAGTATTTTTAGTTATGCTGATGAGGTTGAATTTAATGACTGGATCTTCTCATGTTTTAAAGTAAAAGCAACCCTATATGTCTCCAGATTTTGTCTGTAGAGTGAGAGGAGAAGGGGCTTGACTCACCCACTCAAATGGATTTACCAACCAAAACCAGCACACACAATGCTCTCGTATTATCTCTCAAAGGGGAGGGAGATAGAAAAGAAAGGATGACATTCTAAGTGCCTTAAAGCCTTATTTGCATTTTTTATTTGCATTTTTTTTTACAAAAACAAAGTATTGCAATAAATCATGACTTGGAAAAAATGATTAGTTTCTCTTTTTTGGGTTGCAGATCTTACTTGCGCATACAGTCAATGAAAATATTTCTTATTTAGATATTACATAAATTATATCATCTCACTTCAAATAACATCCACTGAAATATATAAATAAACATATTAACTTTCAACAATACCAATCTTCAAACAATAAAATATGTGGTAAAGCATATCCAATTAACAAACATTGCAATATCAAACAAGACAAAAGCAGTAAGGTTGAATCATAGGTCTACAGAATTAAAAAGGGTTTTGTCTGGCATGTGAGTACCAGTAATGATGGTGCCAAATTTGGCACTATGGCTGAACAGAACATTTCCTTGGTCACTACCTGCTAGTAAGTTTGGTGTAGTGGTTAAGTGCATGGACTCTTATCTGGGAGAACCAGGTATGATTCCCCACTCCTCCACTTGCTCCTGTTGGTATAGCCTTGGGTTAGCCATAGGTCTGGCAGAGGTTGTCCTTGAAAGGGCAGCTGTTGTGAGAGTCCTTTCAGCCCCACCCACCTCACAGGGTGTCTGTTGTGGGGGAGGAAGATAAAGGAGATTGTGAGCTGCTCTGAGGATATTTATTTATTTATTTATTATTACCTTAGCTTTTTATCCCGCCCTCTGTGCAAGTGGACTTAGGGTGGCTAACAATTTGTTCAAACATTCACAATCATAGTTTCAAACAATAAAATACAATTAAAACATTTTATGGTGCTATTCAGCAACAACATAGGCGGGATCTTCCTTTACTAACAGTGATCCCATACTGATCGCAATTCCTCAGTGCAGGATGGCAGTCCTCTCCTGTACTCAGTTTTGCAGGCCCTGTGGAATTGAGAGACATCCTGCAAGGCCCTTATGGCCTCCAGGAGGGCATTCCACATTTCAGATGCTGCCACTGAGCAGGCCCTGGTCCGTGTAGAACACAGCCTGGCCTCCCTTGGTCTGGGGATAGACAGTAGATGTTGTGTCCCTGAACGCAGTGCTCTCTGGGGAACATGCGAAGAAAGGCGGTCCCGTAGATAGGCAGGCCCCCGATTATGTAGGGCTTTAAAGGTCAATACCAACACCTTGAAATGGACTCAGAGTGGAGAGCAGGATATAAATCCAATATCATCATCATCTTCTTGTCACAGATATGAATATTCAAACACCTGCCAATTCAGTTCCTGATTTGTTTGCCAGTCATGCTGGAAGACAATTTTTTGGTGGATTGTTCAGCTGTTTGGGAGTAGTTTGACCTTGTTTGTCAGGTTACTTTTTGTATATTCACATAGTACAGTACAATTAAAGGGAGGCCTTATAGAAGGGGAAACCTTCTGGCATGACATGGAAGCAACATCATCACATAATGCTGATAGTCTAACAGTCACTCCAAACTCTATCATTAAACCATAGAGTCCTCTGATCTGGTGGTGTTGCTTCTGGGTTGTGCTGAAAATTATGTAATGGTGTCAGCACTATTCCAATCACCTTCTCCATTCCCCCCACTATTTCCTCTTTAACAGGAAGAGCCGGTGGAGTGTGGGAGATCGCTTGCTAAAGCAGAAAGCCACCAACTCTAGTACAAAACAGGGCAATTGGCAGCATTTCACCCGTGCATTCTCACACGGCTTGATAGCAATCCTAGTTCCTCTGACCTGTCCTTGCTACTCACCACTCAGTAGTGAATTGTAGAGATAAACATGGAGAAAATTAACCTGTCAGCCAGTGATTATAAATAAATACAGCAGGGATGGCCAACGGTAGTTCTCCAGATGTTTTTTTGCCTACAACTCCCATCAGCCCCAGCCATTGGCCATGCTGGCTGGGGCTGATGGGAGTTGTAGGCAAAAAACATCTGGAGAGCTACCGTTGGCCACCCCTGAAATACAGTATTTTTGTTGTAAAAGCTGGTATGAATTTTTGCCCAACATTATGGGAAGGTACCTCCCCAATGGTATTTTTAATTACTTTGTCGGACCATCCATGACCATGGAAGAGAATCAGCTTTACCTACTGCAAAAGAGGCCACGAGGCAGAAGAAATGAAGCTCAACCATCCCGGTTACCTTGCAGCTCCGAACTGTTCAGCAGCTTTTTGAGGCCATTGGTGCACAGGTGAAAAGCTCCAAGGCTTGGCTCATTGTATGCAGTGTTGAATGCAGTGTGTTCACCTGTCAAACCTATTAACTGCAAAATCATGGCATCTCGAACCCTGGAGAAGTGGGATATCCAGAAAGGGTCTTATGAAAATCTGATCTGATTCATATGGGACCAAATGGTTCTTCAGCATAAACACTTAAAGCTGCCTTGTACTGAATCAGACCCTTGGGTCCAGTGAGGCCTGTATTTGTCTACTCAGACTGCCAATGGCTCTTCAGGCTCTCAGACTGAGATCTTTCACTACACCTACCACCTGGTTCTTTCAATTGCAGATGCCAGGAATTGAACCCAGGACCTTCTGCATACCAAGCAGGTGCTCTATGACTGAGCCACAGCCCCTTAAAGTGTCCTGAAGCAGACCATATAGGACTATAAGTCAAAATCAATACTCTGAATTGCCCCTGGAAATTCCTGGTAACTTTCCATCCTACTTATGCCATAAATGTGGATTTTAAAAAATCCTACCATTGAAACTTTTTTAATATTATTTTTTCTTGAAGTTTATGAAATAATAGAGCTAACCAACCACAGAAAGCCTCTGGGAAATTGCTCTGGGAATGCTGCACCAACAATGACAACATGTCTCACTGTATTTATGAAGTATTTCACATAGTGGCCTACTGGTCTCTGAGGAACCAGTGTCATTACAGAGCATAGCTATTTTTCTCATCCTAAGGAGACTAAGTGCAAAGAGGATAAAGTTGTCAGCACAGTTGTCCCTTGGTGCTAACACAGAAATATGCTGTTGTTAAGCAAGAGAAAAAAGGAGATTGCAACCATATATTTTTAGATCGCTCCCAGTAGGCAGCTGTATTGGTCTGAAGCAATAGAACAAAGCAATACACAAGTGTACCTTTAAGACCAACTAAGTTACCGTAGTTAGCCCTCTATTTAAACTAATAAAGCCAGAATGTTACCAAGATTTATGGTACCCGCACCTATGACAGCAGTCTGCTTTTTATCACCCTCCAGTGTTTTTTCAACCCGGTTTTGTCCTACACTAGCAAACACAGATCCCTATTTGTGATTCTTTTGATCTGCTAAAAACATTCCCATGATTCCACACTGCCCACTTATATTAAGAATTGCTGCTTGCCATTCCCATTTTGTCTGATGAAGTCTGCTTTAGAGCATACGAAAGCTTACATTCTAAATAAAACTTAGTTGGTCTTAAAGGTGCACTTGTCTACTGCTTTGTTCTATATATTTTTAGAGCCAAGGTCAGACTTATGTTTCCTCTTACCTGAATGGAAAGTGTATTTAGACTTTTTAAAAAAAGTAATTGTGGGGGTTAAATGAGATTCTGCCTTCTTCACGGAACAAGTCAGACACAGACCATTTTCTTTTGATAGTGTGACTTATTTGGCACAATCACCAACTTGTTGGGCAAAATCATTTTTAAAATTTTACTAGGGTACAACAACTAAATCCCTTGCATGTGTTGCAATATATTTCAAATATTGTTGCATAGCAAAAGTACCCAGAAGACCAGGAAATATCATGCATTTTGCTAGGGAAAACAGTGATTCATGGATTATTGCTGCTGTGAGCCAGATGGTAACTCGATAGCTTTCAGTACAATCCTCTGTAGAATTTTTCAATGAATTTAGAGTAGAGTAACTCTGCATGTGATTTGCTTGTGTACCTTGTTCTGACTTTGTCTCTTCCAGCTCGGGCTATTATGACTGCCAGCAGATTCCTGGAGCTTCAGGAGATTAGGCTTAACTTGTCTTTAAAACAGATAATGGTATACTAGAAGCACAATATCTTGTCTGTATAATGATGCACATGTATGACTTGTCCCGTAGTTTGCAGTTCAACTCACTTTCTTGAGTCATCTAGGGTCATCTACGATTGTTAGCTGGCCTCTTTGCTCCAGTGGCGGCAAAAGTGGGGGAAGGGCATGAAGCAATGGTACTTCCCAATTTTTAGGGTTGGACTTGAGAAAGGCAAACTTCGATAAATTTAGAACTATGCTGAGTAAAATCCCATGGTCAGAAATACTTAGAAGGAAGGGGGTTCAAGAGGGGTGGGAGTTTCTTAAAAGCAAAATACTGAAAGCACAATCACAGTGATCCCTATGAGAAGAAAAAATGGAAAAAGCCTAAAGAAGCCGAAGTGGCTCCATAAACAGCTCTCTAAAGACTTGAGAAATAAAAAACCTCCTTTAGGAACTGGAAGGAGGGCCTTATAACCAAGGATGAATATAAACAAATCACCAGTGCTTGTTGAGAAAAAGTTAGGAAAGCTAAAGTTCATTATGAGCTTAGACTGGTCAAAGATGCTAAAAACAACAAAAAAGGGTTATTTTCTTATGTTCAGAGTAAAAAGGGTTCCAGAGGAGATCCAGGAAATTACAGGCCAGTCAGTCTGACTTCAATACCGGGAAAGTTGGTATGATTCTCTTTGTACCCAGAAGTGAAGTCATGATGCTCTAGGTATCCCTTAGTCTCTATGGTAAAAACCATAGCGATTCCAGGGGAATTCCTGGAGTGAAATAACATCGCTCGTGCATACAACCAGACGTTACATAGTGACATGCCCCGTGGCTTTATGTTCCTTTTGAACAACAGAGAGGTAGTGGGAACTAGGTCCAGGCGATTGCCCAGGCAATTTGGTAAATATGGGTACATAGGATACTTCCTGCTTTCTGACTCTAGCACAATTCTGGTCTAGACTGTGTTGGGTATTTATCAGGTGTTACATGTCATTACTCACTGGCAGAGTACGTGTAACCCCATGGAGAAAAATCCATAACTAATGAACCAAGCCTGTCCTATGGCTCTGTCCTCAGTCTGTACAGTATATATTCCAGGGTTTATATCTGGGTCCTGTGGGTACTAGCATTTTCTGTTTCAAGATCATGGCATAAATGGCCCAGCACTGCCTTTATTTTAAGACTTAAAGGCCAGAAGGGGTTATCATGTTCAATTGTAGGCTGAATGAAGGTAGCTGTTTATTTCCTTGTGTTCATTTTTCTAGTAATATCATTACACCAACTGATTTAGCAAAGTTAGATTTCTATGTGACAAATTAATAGGTGTTTGGGGAGGCTGAGTTGAATTTGAAACACTAATAAAACAGCCCCTGACCTCTAAAATATTCAACAAAATCAGAAACACCATTTTGTGCATCTATTATTAAATGCTTTTGTTTCACATCGGTTAAATTAGATTAGTCTCTAGCCTGCACAGTTGTCTCTAATTTAAACTGCAGGGGACAAAACTGATGCAAGAACAAATTACACATTTGTGATAAACTATGCGTTGAAGTACACCAAACCATCGTGCCAGCATACTTTCCACATGGCATTAGTTTGCTGTCTGCCACAATCCCATGTGCTAATTTTTATACTGTTCTGCTGCTTGAAGAGTTCATATGTCATTCATATATGAACACACTGTTTTCAAAACAAACAATTTTCTGAGCCTGGAGAGTCCCACTCTCAACTATAAACAAACTGTCCTGCAATCAAATGGTTGTCTGAGCATCTCTGGCTTAAATACTATCTCTTGCCCTCTGACAGCAGAAATCTTCAGTGTGATCTTCAGGTAAACATTTCATAAATGTCAGGAATGAGAAGGGCTGCCAGTGAACAACCACCGTTGTCTTGAAAGCCCCCTTCCTCAAATCTCTGATGATTTTGGGACTGGCTGTGATAGTCAAGAGATAGGGAAAGCACTCTCAAGGGCACTGTCTTTTTTCAAATGTCTAAGAGCAAAATGTGTTAAGAAGGGCTTGCTGATATCTTCTTACTCAAAGTCTGGTAAGGGTCTGTTCTCCATCTTTAGTCTGTTTTGTTAAATGTGAATGAGTTTTTAAGCGTCTTGCTGGATTTTGTCATTTTTATTATCTATGTTGCGCTGTGCTGAGGTCGAGTGTAGGTGGAAAGGCCGTGAGTCATTTTTCCATTTGAGATTTCATCTAAGTGATTGAATTCTTCCTAGTCTCAGCTCTATTTCGCTTAACTTCTTCAAAAGCAAGCAGCTCCTGCAGATAATAACAGCAGTGGAATGGTGATGGTTGGCACATTCTTACATTTATAGCACGATGCAAAGAAAATATTATTTGCATCATGCTATAAAGGTAAGCATGTGCCAAGTTGCAACCACCACCATTCCACTGCTATTACTATCTGCAGGAGCTGCTTGCTTTTGAAGAAGTTATATACTGTGCTATAGAACAAAAGACATAAATTTTAATTACTCAAAGTGGAATGCTGGTCAGAAATTGCAGTTGCAGTTTGTAAGTCCAGTAATTTATTATACTTTTTTTCCCCCATTGTGGCAATTTATTACCTCACTTTTCTCCCCACTAGAAACCCAAAGCAGCTTATAAACTTACCTAAGCATAATTTAAGCAAACAGTTTAGGACAAATAAAATACAATTCAGATAAACAAGCCAAAAAACCCCCCAAATTTCACATTTTATGCTAGTTCCGGATCTGCTCATCAGGGACATTCCAAAGCCTCGGGCAGAGAGCCCCTTGCCTCTTGCCTTTGGCTGCATTCAGATTTTCTACCTGTAGATAGGAAGGAAAAAGCTCAGCCCCAGTGTGAAGTCGAGCTTTCACTTGGCCTGGCCTGACCAGCTTGTAGGTCTCCAAGCTGCTAGTGATAACAAGGGGAAAGCTACTTTACAATGAAATCAAAATTCCAGTATTGGAACAATAAAAGCATCAAATGGCGATTCACATGGTATTTTTTTTAAAAAAGAAACAGCTGACAGTAAGCTACATCTCCCTCTTCTTGCCTGAAAGCTTTCCTAAATAAAGCTTTGGCCAGCCTGCTAAACATTAGGCAGATGGTAGGTAGGCAGGCTCATTGGCTGTGGAGTTCCAGAGACAGGATCCCACTGCAGAAGAAGCCTCAGGTTGAATATTATCCAGCCTCTGGGGAACAAAGGTACACCATTTATGGCTTGGTCTGCAAGGTGTTCAGGCATAAGCCGGAAACAGAGAGAAGGCAGATCCCTTAGCACTTTCACTTTTAGTAACTTTTAAAATTGCCCTCTTCCTGTCTACACTTATATACTCCCTATTAAAACCTTTGTGCTGGCACAGGAGTGGCCAAATTGTGGCTTGGGAGCCACATGTGGCTCTTTCACACATATTATGTGCCTCTCAAAGCCCCCACCCCACCCCATTGGCTGGCTTGGAGAAGACATTTGTCTCTTCAAATCACTTCTCCAAGCTAGGTCATCTGGCAGCTTGGAGAATGAATTTGAAGTTAAAGTTGCTTTCTTTCCACATTGCCCTCCCCATATATAAATAAAATAATAAATATATCTTCCTTCCTTCCTTCCTTCCTTCCTTCCTTCCTTCCTTCCTTCCTTCCTTCCTTCCTTCCTTCCTTCCTTCCTTCCTTCCTTCCTTCCTTCCTTCCTTCCTTCCCTCAAACATCTGATATTCATGTCTTGTGGCTCTCTGACATTTATTCCATGTGGCTCTTACATTAAGAAAGTTTGGACACCGTTATGTTGGCAGTTAATCAAAGCTGGATCCAGAGAAGGTTAATTTCAAAGAGTTCCTTGTAAAGGAAGCATGTTAGATCAGGACCAATAATTAGGGAAGGAGGTTCATTCAATGGCCATGGTGGTTTTGTGAGGAAGGTCTGCATCAGACATGACTCCTTGTGAGGGAACTCATCTTTTGTCTGCTTGCCTGCCTTTCTTTTCTGCCCCTCCCCACAATGTCCACAAAAAAAAATAGAGCTCCTTCTTGGTTCAGTAAGCTCTTGGACTGCACAGCCACTGCCACATGAACCAGCGCCGGTGCTGTTGACTGCAGGAGGTAAGTTTTGTTTTTTTAAAATGTATTTTTTTAAAAAAACATTTCAGATCTCTTTAGCCTCCATGTGGCCCCGAACTGCAGACTTAACTATCTGCAGATCACAGCCACACGACTAATAGGATATAGACAAGTGGCAACCCACAAATCCTTGTGGGATGCATCACACTTCCCCTCTCCCTTTCCTGAAAGCCCCCGTAAGCTCTATAATTTCCTGCTTCCTTCTTTCCTTCTAGGATTGTGAACCTCTGGGTCGGGACTGGTGGAATCACAGCAGATTTCAAAACTACAGAGATTAGTTTCCCTTGGGGTTGATAGATTGAGGTTGGGAAGTCCCTGGAGATTTGGGAGCCTCAGGAGGGTGATATTTGGAGAGGAAGCAACCTCAGCAGGGTATAGTGCCACAAAGTCTACTCTCCAAAGCAGCCATTTTCGCCAGGGGGGGAATTGATCTCTGTCATCTGGAAACCAGCTGTAATTCCAGATGATTAGTTTACTTTATTTTCCCCAGAGGAAATGAATGCTTTGGAGGGTGGAGTCTATGGCTTCCTCCACTCCTCAAACCCCACCCTCACATGCTCCCCCCCCCCCCCAAATGTAGGAAATTCCTAACTTCATTCCCTGCTCTTGGCAATCCCTGTATCCTCTCCCTGCCTCATTCTTTCCTTCTCATCCAACCTACCTTTTATCTACCTCCCACCTTCAGCTATATTTATTTATTCTTTATTTACTTCATTTATACCCATCTTTCTCCACAATGGAGACCAAAGCAGTATACATTATTCTTTTCTACTCCTTTTATCAACACAACAACCCTGTGAAGTAGATTAGGCTGAAAGTCTGTGATTGGTGCAAGAATACTCAGTTAGCTTCCCCAGCAAGATGGGGATCCGAACCCAGGTCTCACAGATTCTAATCTGAAGCTTTAACTACAACACCACACTGGCTTTCATAGGGTGGCTTGGTTTATTTACGTTTAGCCAGCCATTTTTGTTGATCCTCTTTATTTATTTCTCCTAGGTCCATTTCCCAGGCCTGAGTGGATAAAGGAGCGATGTTCATGTCTGAAGTACAATTTTATGTAATTAAAGTATTCCCTTCACAGCTGTGGTAATAAAAGCCATATTTTCCTCCTATTCAGTTAAAGGGCAGATTAATTGAAATTTTAACTGCTGTTGATTTTTGTGTGGTTGAAAATAATGAAGACAAGGAGAAAAAGATGGGAAGCAATAGTTCAGATCACCGGTGAGGGAAGCTAAAGCAAACAGGTTATTTCATTTACAGGGAAAGTTCCTGGTGAACCACACCCTGTAGGGACTCTGGCAGCCCAGGGCAAGCTTAGGCAAGCCTCCATAGTTCTGCTAGCACCACAGGCATGGGGTAGTTGGTTAGATCCTTGTGCAGTGACAATCAGTTGATGGGTGAGCTGACATCTCTGCAGTCCAGTGAACTGAGTAGCCTGGGTAGTCTGGTTCTGGGCCATTTTACCTTCTCAGTCCATCTCTATCATGTTGTCCATGCCAGAGTGGTTCAGCTGCAAGTCTTAGCATCGGACTCAAGTAATTGGATATTTTTATTCATCTCACAGGGTAGTGCAGAGGAAGAAAGCCTACCCACTGTCTCGTGCCTCTAGCTGCAAACAGTTCCTTGTTCCATATGATGATTTCTGTGCTTGAACAGATGTGACTCTTTCATAGAAATGCTATAAAAGACAACTAGGTGGCACAGGGACTTCAAGACATTTGCAGAGCAAGCAGCATCCATAATCTCTGTAATGACAATGCCACAAATTTGAGATTGTTAACTGCCCAAATGGGAGAAATTGCCCAATACATATTCTGAAGAAGGATCACCTCTTCCTTTATTGTCCAACTGACCAGTTTAGGTCCACATCTCAAGCATGGCTTCTGGTGCTTCCAACCATAGAATGAGGCAGGTCTTTACTAGAGATGGTGCTACTCCATGTGTGCTGCTCCATGTGTGCAGTATCTTTCTCCTTAGAGTTAATGGAATTTCAGTAACATGTCAAAACATTTCTTGTTCACTCCACTTTTTAATCCAGTGTTGTCTCCTTCCTAGAGTTGCCATTTTCCTGCTAGGGTGAGGGTTATCCTTCCCCAGCAGGTCCTTCCTGTTGCTTCTCAGTTGGGGGGGCGGGTTTGAGAAAAATGGGTGTGAAATGGGGTCCATTGCCAGTGTCCTGACCTGCTAATGCCACTGACATCAGTGCATTGCGGGCAACACTCTCAACATTCAGTCAAAACTCTGGTTCTTCAATCAGGAAATTTCTCCCTATGATTCTTATCAAATGTCTTTGCCTTGCTTTTAACACGAGATCCTTAATGTTCTGCTTTTCCCTCTTGCACAAAATTTTTTTATGCTGTGACGCAGGAGTGGGACTCTTTATTTAGTTCTTTATTCTATTCTTATTCATTTCTTCATTTAATTCTTAGTTTAACAATCATTTAATTTATATCTAGTATTTTTTTATCAATGCTCAATTTACATTATTAGTTGTTCATAATTATTTATTTAGTTGTAATATATTCATTTGATACCGTTTAATTATCATATCTGATTTTATTTTATATTGTAATGCCTGTATTCATACTCCTTGGAATCTTTTGATAAGACTGTTGATGTTCTGTTTACTCTTGCCTACTTTAATAAAAATAAATATTTTTTGTTGTTTAAAAAAACCCTCTGTGGTTAAACCGTAGTTTTAGCCAAATGCTGATGTCACTTCCATTCACACTGGAAGTGATGTCAGTGCATCACTGGTGATGCAGTGACTCCGCCTGTGAACTCTACCACCAGTTACCAGCCTCATGTTGGCAGCCCTACTCCTTGCCCTTGTTCTCTCCATGCTTCCACACTGTTTTTATGTTGATTTCAAACAGCTTTTATGTAGATTCAGCAGATTTACTCCAGTCTAAGCTCACTGGGGTCCCAGAGTTTAGACCAGAGTGATTCTCATATGACTATACCAGAAGGAATAAATCAAGGTGCTCCAAACCGCCTGGATTTTCAATTTGTAATGAAGGTCACTGCTTCTTCCTTCTTCCTATATTAGTGATCACAAAGTGAACAAAATGCTGTCAAAATGCTATTTAGTCAATCAGATTCTCCATAATCCACCTTTTCTCCCCAATAGGGGCCGAAAGCAGATTACTTCACTTTTGTCTCCTTTTTATCTTCACAACAACTCTATAAAGTAGGTTAGACTCAGTGTATGAGACTGGCCAAAAGTCACCTAGTGAGCTTCCATGGTAGAATAGCAATTCGAACTTGGGTCTCCCAGATCCTAGACTAATACTCTAGCCATATCGAAGTCAATGCATGTAAAGGAGGAGTGGTCATGAACACACTGGCTTTGCCCCCACCAACATGCTGTTATCACCTTGGGAACACACAGTTTACGCATGCCCTGTCCCTGTGAAACCTGCTTTTCCTCAAACATTCCCAATTGCAGGAGTAGATCCTATGTGCATAATTACCGACATCCATATTCACGAGCCAGCAATTGCCCCCCACCCTCTGTGTGCGTTTATTTCAATACTTGTAATGTCATCCGCACAGAACTTGTATGACATCATGAAGGTAAGTGGAGGCAAAAGAGGGCGCTGTAAATGAATACACAAACTGTTCCGGAAGGAGCGCTGAAAAAAATCAATTTTAAAAAGACATCTTTTTCAGCACAGCTGGAAATGTTTACTGAGAATAATTACAGTTTTTAGTAAAGCAGAATATTAATCCTAAACTGGACAATTATGATGACATGGAGGCGGGGGGAAACCTGCTAAGCCTATCATTGCTCATGCAGTTGAACGCGTAAGTGTTCCTCACAGAAAAGAAAAAGATATGAAAAACATTTCTTTGGATTGGAATTAGGTTTGTTCTTCAGATCAAAGGCTCTCAGCTCAAAGGTTCTAAGGCATCTGTGCACATCTGAATTTTTCTCGTAGGCTTATCTCCATATTTTAATTAACTTCCAAAGGAATGCATCACAAGGCTGTCAAGTGCAGCTTGCAGATTGTTCCAAAAGACATATTCACTGTAAAACAACCGGTATCTGTTGCAGCTGAAATGCGTCTCATCCATATTTAAAGGGAGCATTCCATGACTTCTGATCTGTGAGTAACGTGTATGCAAGCAGAGCATAAAAACGGAAGGATTAAACACCAAGCAGCTCTCTTACATTGGCGAGTTGTGCAATGTTCTGAAGTAGTGGCATAAACCTAATGGCCCAGAGGTGGGCTGGCAAAACCTTATAGCAGAGCTTTTTAGTAGGAAAAAATTCCAGCAGGAACTCATTTGCATATTAGGCCACACCTCCTGATGCCAAGCCCGCCGGAACTGTGTTCCAGTACTTTCCTGCTAAAAAAAAAAGCTCTGCTTTATAGCATTTGTAATTAAGTAATTGATATATCTTGAAAATGTACCCAAGCACTCCACCCAATGAAAAAGGAACTGGATGTGGTTGGAACTGGGGGGGTGCAAGCAGGAATGACTGACCACCTTAGAGAGCCAGTTTGGTGTAGTAGTTAAGTGTGCGGACTCTTATCTGGAGAACCGTGTTTGATTCTCCACTCCTCTACTTGCACCTGCTCAAATGGCCTTGGGTCAGCCATAGCTCTCACAGAGGTTGTCCTTGAAATGGCAACTTCTGTGAGAACTCTCTCAGCCCCACTTACCTCACAGGGTGTTTGTTGTGGGGGAGAAGAGTAAAGGAGATTGTGAGCCATTCTGAGATTCAGATGGAAGGGCGGGATACAAATCAAATATGATCATCAATATCATCATCATTATCAATATCATCATCATCTTCTTCTGAGTGTGCGTACTCTTATCTGGGAGAACTGGGTTTGATTCTCCACTCCTCTACTTGCAGCTGCTGAAATGGCCTTGGGTTAGCCATAGCTATCGCAGAGGTTGTCCTTAAAAGGGCAGCTGCTGTGAGAGCCCTCTTAGCCCCACCAACCTCACAAGGTGTCTGTTGTGGGGGGAGAAGATAAAGGAGATTGTAAGCCACTCTGAGTCTCTGATTCAGAGAGAAGGGCAGGGTATAAATCTGCCATTCTTCTTCATTATTGAAAAGATCAAAGGACTGTGAAACTCTTTCCAGGAGGCTTGTTGAGACTTTATACCCTCCAGGAACAGTTCCCCATACACAGCATGACAAACTGCTGATGGCAGCAGAGGCCACTTTTAAAAGCTGTGTGTTATACGGCAGGGGTGTGTGCATGTGAACTTTCAAGCAAACCAAACAGACTGAGAGGGGAAAAGATCTTGGGAGTTGTAGTGAATAGCTCAATAAAAGTGTCAGCCAAGTGTGCTGCAGCACTGAAAAGGTCAAACTCTGTTAGCGATTATTAGGAATGGGATCAAAAATAAAATGGCTGACATAATGCCCTTGTATGGGTGCAGCCTCCTTCAGAATATTGTGTGCATTTCTGGTCACCATATCTCAAAAGGGTTATCACCAGGCCTTGAATTCAGCAGGAGCTCACAGGAGTGCAGCTCCTGAACCTTTCTGATGGTTCCCCTTCCTCCTCCCCACCTTGTCTAGTGAATAGTAGGAACAGCTGCATAACAATCCCTGGATGAGCTCCACCACCTATTTTTCTACAAAATGACCCCTGGTTATCACAGAGCTGGAAAAAGTGGAAAAAGCAGAAGAGGTCAACCCAGATGATTAGGGGATTGGAGCACCTTCCCTATGAAGAAAGGCTGAAGAGTCTGGGAATTTTCCATTTAGAAAAGAAACATCTTAGGGGGGATGTGATAGGGGTTTATAAAACTATACATTGGGTAAAGAGCATTGATGAAGAAAACTTTTTCTTCCTCTCACAAAATACTAGAACTTGAAGGCATCTAATGAAGTGGATGGGCTGACAAAAGAAAATAGTTCTTTATGCCAGCACCAGGGCAACCAAGGTGGGCAACAAATTAAAACATGACTGTGAAGGCCCTCTTCTGGATTGCCACCTGCTTAAATTCACAAGACAGGAACACATGAAGCAGGGCCTCTGAAGATGACTGTAATGGACAGGCAGGTTCACAAAGAAGTAGATTTGGTGTAGAGAGAGCCCAGTTTTGTGTAGTGGGTAAGAGCTGCAAACTCTAATCTGGTGAACTGGGTTGAGTCCCCACTCCTCCACATGTAGCCTGCTGAGTGACCTTGGATCAGCCACAATTCTCTCAGAGCTCTCTCAACCTCACGTACCTCACAAGGAACCTGTTGTCGGGAGAGGAAGGAAAAGAGATTGTAAACTTCTCTGAGACTCTGGATTGGGTATAAATCCAATCTCCTCCTCCTCCTCTTCTTCTTCTTCATATGTTGGTCCCTAACTATATAGCGATGTAGAGGACAACATCAGTACCTTGTGCTTGGAGACATATAGGGAGCCAGAGTAGATAGGCCAAGACTGGAGAGGGTCATAGGAACCATGTCATTCCAGTGATATGGACCAGAGTAAGGTCATCCCTACAACTCGCTCCAGTCAACATTCCTGCAGCTGCATTTTGCACCAATTGATAAGCCTACAGAAACAACTCTATTCAAGGGCAGCCCTATTTAGGATGCATTGCTGTGATATTAATCTAAATTACTTTGCCTCTTCCAAATGCATAAAATAAATTACTTGTAATTGTTAATAATTGATTGAATCTGACTATGTCAGAACCACAGCTTATAAATCTCCGACTTCTTAGCTATCTGGGCCATTCCTGCTGAATCTGAGACCTGATTCCTCGAGAAGTGAAATCTGGGTACAGCAATCTGGATGTTAATCTCCTCCAGATTTGATTACTGCAACACACTCTATTTGTATCTGCCATTGGAAACTTTTCAGAAGCATTAATTTAATTAGTTCAAAATACAGCCGTTTGTTTCTTGGGCTCATTACTTTAAACATATTACATTCACTTCTTAAAAGATCTGCATTGATTACAATTTTTTTAAGAGTCCAGTTCAAAGCACTGGTTTAGAGTTTATAACTTTACACTTATAAAGTCCTGTGCACTCTATGAACAGCATACTCAAAGAATCAGTTTCTCCATATTGACTTGCTGGGAGGGCATCATTAGTGGGGTTCTATGTCCTTCCTCCAGCTGAAGTGAAGGGGGTTGCCATGAGATAGAAGGTCAATCTATGGAATGTCCTTCTATCTAAATCTGGTTTTATATTTTATTTTTATATCTTATGTTTTAATGCCTATGTTTACTTGATGGAATGTTTACAAAATGCTTAATGTTTAATGCCTATGTTTACTTAATGGAATTTTTATGAAACCCACCTGAGCTCTCTTGCGGAAAAGGGTGGGTACAAATCAAATGAAATAAATAAATATAAATAAGTCCACATGCCTTCCTTGGCCTCTTTTCAGTGGCAGTGAAGACACAGCTATGTGGACAATCATTCAGCTGAGTGCCTCCATTTCTGTTTAGATTTTCATGTGCTTTGGAGGCTGTTGGCTGACAACTGCGGTGCTGGTGATTGTGGTTTTAATCTGTGATGTTTTACTTCTTAATTTCATTTATGACTATGCTGTGGAGAGGCAGGAACATAACTTTCTTGAGAGACCAGAAAAGCCTGCCACAAAGTCACCGAACACAATTCTGTTGGCATTCCACAGAAGAGGCAATTCCTCCAGATTAGTCATGGTCTTGACTCCTGAGCTTCTTCATGTGTCCCACCACTTGGGCATGGAGCACTACGTGGAGGAAGTACACATGACAGGAAGGTCTCTGTAGGCATGCAGGCTTCCAGCTGTTTAAAGATTTAAAGGTCAGCAGCATTTTGAACAAGTTCCAGAAGCAAACCAGAAAACCAAAAGGGAAGCAATATGATCTTTGTCAAGAAATGCCACAGCAACCATCTAAGTCCAATGGCCCTGTGACAGCTATCTAAGAGAAAAGAAGCAGGAAAGGACACCATCACCTGCCTGCTTTTGGTTCGAATCAGACTTGCCCCTTCTACTATTCTCCATTGGTGAAAAGATTATTTTTGTTTATATTACTGTTGTACCACTGTTTTCTTGTCCCATAGTTTATTATTTGTCTTGCTAAAGATTAGGTTATGTTTATGCCCTGATACATGAATGGAGCCATTGACACATTGGGGGAAATTCCATGGTTGTTATGGCAGCCATGGAGTTGTGAGTTTACCTGGAAAAGCTACCTTGGAACAGATAGTAAATCCCTCAAGATCCTATAACTGAGAATATGGCAAAACTGAGCTAAGGCTACCTCAGCAAACTTGGAAGAGCACTGGACTACAATGAACCCTCAGGATTTGTCTAAACTCAACTGCTTACCAGGACGTATTCACACTCATTAGAGTTCTGGCTTAACAGGAGCAAATATTCATGTCATATCACTTCATCCAGAAGATACTTGGCATCATGACCACTGTTTCTTTGTTCCAGTATCCTTGCTGATGCTGAATACCCATCTGGCATCAGCCAAACCACCAACAATGCCTGGCCTGATCCAACCCAGCTTCAATATCCATCACTGACTTCCTCCACCAAATTCTGATGGATAAGTATGTTATTTACCACTGGCCAATGCCAGTGGCCAATGACAATTCATTAACACCACCTCTAAGGAACAGAAGTGCTTTCTGGCATGACCTCAGCTAAGGTAGGGTTGCCAACAGGCTTGGAGACAAATGTTCTTTTAATGGATGCTTTGGGGATGTTACATATCAGGGAATGGTATTTACCTCAATGCCATGAAAAGTTTGAACTGCCCCTTTATACACATTAAACTATTAAATTTTCTCCAAGCCTGTTGGCAACCCTAAAAGTCACCCAAACAGATGGCCCCAACACTTGCCAATGCAACATGTTGAAGGTTTTGGTCCTTTGCAACTTCTAGTAACCTTTCTATGCTATTTTGGTAAAGTGGTTAAGTGCACAGACTCTTATTTGGGAGAACTGGGTTTGATTCCCCACTTCCTCACATGCAACTTCTGGAGTGATCTTGGGTCAGTCACAGTACTGTCAAGAGCTGTTCTCTCAAGAGCAGTTTCTGTCAGAGCTCTCTTAGTCCTACCTACCTCACAGGTTGTGGGGAGAAGAAGAGAAAGGAGATTGTGAGCTGCTCTGAGACTCCAAAAAAAGGGCAGGGTATAAATTCAATCTCCTCCTCCTTCTATGTTGAAATGAGCATTGCCCTTTGAGCACTTAGTAGCATCTACTTTAGCCTCTAGCTATTCACCAATTTCTTGTTTAGACAACCCCTAAAGCGTCCCGATATGTTCTGACGCCCTTTCTTCAAGACATTTCTGCACTTTGCTCCTTTATATCTGGAATGAAGCTACTAGCCTTTGTCTCTCTCCACACTTTTCTGGAGTGTTCTTTAATCAATGAGTGCTGAGCTGCTGCTTCCTAGGAAATCTTTACAGTCCTTGGAGCTCTGGCTTTCCTCCAGGCACTAGAAAGTGGATGAAACATTCATCCAGTGACTCTTTACTGAGGAAGTGTTCCTGCCTCTTTTAGGGTTGCGAATTTCCAGGTGGGGCCTGGAGATCTCCAGGAATTACAACTGATTTCCAGACTTCCAAGATCAGTTTCCCTGGAGAAAATGGCTCTTTTGGAGGGTGGATTCTATGCCATTATCATCTGCTGAAGTCCCTCCTCTCCCTAAACTTCACCCCTCTCAGGCTCCAGCCCCAAACCTGGAATTTCCTAATCTTTACTTGTCAAGCTTCTAAGTACCAGGGGCAATATTCTTATATTATTATTTATCCTGGATTACAAACAGGATTTTTTTTGAAGGGGGGGTTCCCTTTAATAGAGACCTAATTTTGTAGAAGTAGGCTGTTGAAACTTTACATGACATGGAGGTAAAATACCTAGTATACAGACCCTGCTTTTTGCCCCAGTGGGGATCCAACTTTACATGGAAAGGATAGGAAAGGTCACCTGTGCAAGCACCAGTCGTTTCCGACTCTGGGGTGATGTTGCTTTCACAACATTTTCACGACAGACTTTTTTTACGGGGTAGTTTGCCATTGCCTTCCCCGGTCATTACACTTCCCCCCAGCAAGCTGGGTACTCATTTTACCGACCTCGGAAGGATGGAAGGCTGAGTCAACCTCGAGTCAGCTACCTGAAAACCCAGCTTTCACCGGGGATCGAACTCAGGTCGTGATCAGAACTTAGGACTGCAGTACTGCAGCTTTAACAATCTGCACCATGGGTCTCTTAAACTTTACATGACATGGAGGTAAAATACCTTGTATACAGACCCTGCTTTTTGCCCCAGCTCACAGATCCACTCCTCCATTTGATCTTCACAACAACCCTGTAGGGTAGGTTAGGCTGAGAGTGTGTGACTCACCCAAGATCACCCAGCAAGCTCCAATGGCAGGTGGGGAAGGGGCAGGACCTTTTCCTTCAGGCCATTTGGTAGCCCTAGTTGTATGGCAAGGGGAAATGGAAAAACAATGAAAGTTTGAAGTTCTGGGAGGAGGTCTCATTAAGTTCAGGTACTTCCTTCCAAATACAATTATACAGAGTTGTACTGCTTAGCTGAAATCTTGTGTACAACAAACTGAGAATAAATAAAACTGAGTTGGATAGAGGATTGTTTCAAGTAAATTTGTCTAGAATTGGAGTGAAGGAGCAAGTGAGCACAGGTAAGGAGGCAAATGATATATTAAAATGTGGCTTTGTTGTTTCAGTTGAAATGCTTAGAAAATGGATGGAATATGTGTTGTAGTTGGAGCCAGGGTGATATAGTTGTTATAATGTCATATCGGGGTTCAAATCTCCACTCACTGGGTGACTTTGGTATAGATTCTCTCCCTTTCAGCATACGTTTCTTCATCGGATTGTTGTGAGCCTAAAATGGAACAGAGAACAATCTACAGTGCCCCAAGCTCCTTGATGAAAGGGCAGGATCAAAAACATATTAAACAGATAGTGTCTTCTTATTTCCCACCGGCAGAGAACTGGGAAGTCAAAATGGCTCTGGAACAAGCCCAGTGGAGCTTCAAGTCAGGGTCACTTAGCCCAGCAGTGCAAACAAGCCCAGCCAGAACTTCCTTCTTAAAAACTGGCAGTCAGAGCAGGAAAAAGAGAGGCAGTGAACCAACACCAAGTGCCACTGCCAAGGAAGAGTCTCATCCAAGTGGCCCCTTAGGCTCCACAGAGCTGCTAGAGCTTAGTTACACTTGCTCTCTCTAGGGCAGTGGCCCACTGGGAAATTTCCCTGTAAGTAAAATGGCCAGCCTGCCTTGTTTTCCACTCTTGCCAACCATGTGCCCTCACTTGAAACTGAAGTTGACTGGGTAAGAAATACAATTAATCACATCATTAGCTACTCCAGTGTGCTGTGACCTCTGAGTCTGGCTGCTCTTTAATTAGCACTTCATGGAGTATTGACTCTCCGAGACCCCCCTACTGATCTCCCCGCACTCCACTCACTGGGTTAATATGTGCTGCGATTTGGTATTAAAAAATGCATGCAAGAAAGAAGATGGATGGCATATTTAGGTCTTGTGGCATTTTCCATCTAGACAGCAAAAATTAACATCGTATTGAACATATGTTTTCTTGTAGGAGAGAAACGAGGCAATTAGGGGTACAGCATCGCTGTTATCCTGGTCTTCTGGAGAGCAATGCGACACTGTTTAAGAGGTCACAAAGACATAATAGGAATGAATGTTGCATTAATCTCCTGGAATGGATGCAGCGGGCATAAACAGAAAATTCATAGGAATAATGTTTCCATAAGCAGGAAAAAATAATAATATCAGGATGTTTGGGTTGGATCCAGCCAGCTTTTCTACTGGTGAGAAAGGAAGGCCCCCTTTGACCACCCACAAAGACTATGCTGGGCATCATTAGACCTGCATGTTCAAAAGCAATGTGAGACAGGAATTATAGCAAGGAGTGGAATTGGGTGAGACTGAAAAAGCCAGCTGGATCCAACCCTCGGGGGTTTTCTTTTCCCAAGAACAGTAGTTGCTTGGCAAAATTAGGCTAGGACAGCATTCTTCTTAGTTAGGCACACGGGAATGTAAAGAAAAACCTTTAGATGCATACTGTCCTTTAATTCCCTTCCACCTGCATCTGCTGTCTGTGTGGCTAGTCAGCTTTGGATACATTAGCCAACATCCAGATAATCTGGGAGAACCGGGTTTGATTCCCCACTCCTCCACTTGCACCTGCTGGAATGACCTTGGGTCAGCCATAGCTCTGGCAGAGGTTGTCCTTGAAAGAGCAGCTGCTGTGAGAGTCCTTTCAGCCCCACCCACCTCACAGGGTGTCTGTTGTGGGGGAAGAAGATAAAGGAGATTGTGAGCCACTCTGAGATTCGGAGTGGAGGGTGGGATATAAATCCAATATCATCATCATCTTCATCATCATCATCATCATCATCATCATCATCATCATCATCATCATCATCATCATCATCATCTTCTTCTTCTTCTTCTTCTTCTTCTTCTTCTTCTTCTTCTTCTTCTTCTTCTTCTTCTTCTTCTTCTTCTTCTTCTTCTTCTTCTTCTTCTTCTTCTTCTTCCAGAAATGTCTAGAATACATTTGGAAATGTGAATTATGGCCGTGGAAGCTATCTTTCCACAGACACATTTTTTAATTGTAGTGTGAGCTTTTGTAAACAGGAACCTATTTGGAAAACACAGCTTCCTATTTGGAAAACACAGTTGGCTTCCTGAACATAAGAACGTCCCCAGTGGCCCACCTCATGTTCCAGAGCTGCACATGAGTTCACACAAACCTGCTTGTTTAGGTTTTGACTTATGCATCCTGGGTCCAAGCAGTAAAACCCTTGCATAAAATCCAATATGGAAAGCAGTTTAAGGGATGGAAACATCCTTGTCTACGCACTTGCTGATATGGAAACATTCCTTAAGTTTAGATGGGCAGGCAAAGGGACAGAGTCACATACAACTCTCAGCTGATGCTTCTCTCAGAGCAGTAGCCTACTGGCATGAACAATATAATACATGGAGCGGGAGCTTACAGACTTTCACTGCAGCAACTTGAGGGACTATTGTGCAAGCTCCAGGAAGGAAAAGGCACGTGATGGGAAAGATCTAGGGGGTTAAGTGGAATCATTTCAGACCAATTCTAAGTGACCATGTAGATTATTGAAGGGACAAACACACTCTGCAGGACTTATATGCAGAATATACTGGCTGTGCCTGTCTTTCTCTTTCACACACATGCACATCTAGGCTTTCTTTTCCCCCCTCACTTCATGACAGCAGCAGCAGCCTCTTTGTAAGATTTCTGCATGTTCTTTCTGCCTGTCTCTGCAAGAATGTGCAGTGTACTCACTCTGGCTGAATGAAAGCTCAGGGAGCATGTGCTGCTTTCTGTCTCTGCTTCAGAGTTCCTGCAGCCTCCGAGTTTTCCTTCTGTCTCTTGGAGCTGCTGCATACCTTGCCTGACAGTGGGGATCCCTGATGCAAAGCTACTAAGAGAAGTTCCCGTGGATGTTGCTTGTTCTTCTAACATTTTTCTGACACCCCCCTTCTGGGCACTCTTGTTTGCATTGCAAAATACAAGTGTGTATGGGTGGGACTGAGGAAGACTTGATCAACTGAAAGGCTTGGATTCACCCTTGGGGCATAGAAAACTATGTCTGTAACCCAATCGGAGGATGGATTTCCATCGTGCAGGAACTGGTCATTGAATGCAGAGGTGAATGGCTCTCAGGGACCCTTTGGAAACCCTTCTGCAGATTATGATGAGGAGGAATTTCTTCAGTACCTTTGGAATGAGTATTTGCGTCCCAAAGAATATGAATGGCTTCTCATTGCTGGATATATTATAGTATTTCTTGTGGCTCTCATAGGAAACATCCTGGGTGAGTACCACCATATACTTTCTATATGTGTCTGATAGTCTAACTGTCAATATGACACCTGTTAAATACTGACAGAACTTTCAGCATTAGTAGCACAGTTCTTGTATATGGCAATCTGGCTTATTTGTTTTAAGGTAAAACATTATTAAATTGCAGCCTAATATTATGATTGATGTGGACTTGCTTATTTCGGTTTAATCTGATTCGACACCGGAAATATTTATGCTTCCCTGGTGCAATATGATAATACAGGAACGTGAAACTATTAGGGAATTCTAATAAATCAATTTACACAGAGATTGTAAACATTTTCACTTAAAAGTAAGCTGCCATTCAGTGCTATGTTCAAGTTAGGTGTCCTTAGGTTGTTAGAAAGTCTTCTCATTGACCTAATCGTTGTAGCAAGTCAGCAATGACAGTCAAGGAATGAACACTGATCCTCAACACATTTCATGAGTAAAAGTCATATTGTTTTAAACAAGACTTCAAGAACCATATTTGGATTGATTTAGTTATTTAGAACTAAAACTTGCTTGCTAAAAGGCAACTGACTATGTCACTGTCCATGGAGGAGTGGTGCTGAAATGTTTAAACTTCATTCATATCACTATAATTCCGACTATCAGTTACTCATGTAGAATTGTGAATGACTGCTTATGCCTGTTGTTTCATTCATATCAATAGAATTCTGAATGGAAATTTATCCTTGTAGGGCTAGCAGCTGTTCTTCACAGTTTTTAATACTGATGATGCTTATAGCCCTGGATCAGGATGCTGTTTCAGATAATCCCAGCCAAATTGGCAGAGCTTAAAAGTAGCATTGAAATAGACAAGATGTGCTGCTAACTAAGTGCCAGTTGAAGCTCACTGAAATAATTGGCAGCCAATATACGAGATATTATAGAGCTTTCTGGCTCTAATTCTTCTAGTATGAGACCTCCCAGATACGTAGAACTAACTAGTTGTCAGGGTGAGAGGAAATGCATGTTAAAACCCACACTTTTCATGGTTTGCAACCAGAAATAAATATTGATGCTATACTAATCATTCCCCTTTCAGGTATACAAGGGATGCTCAACACTTTGGGAGCAAGTCTAAGCAGGTCTAATATCAGATGTTAGAACCATGTTATTCCACAGTGCTTACTCTCAGGAAATTGGCCTAAGATTGCATCCTTTGTGTTGCAGTGCTCCTCTGACAATTAGAACAGGGAGAGGAAGAACTGGGGGATTTATAGGGAGGTGTAGATAAGATAAAAAGGCATCAGAATCTGGACTTGGAAGTCCTAGAGCATGCTGGGCAAATGAACTGGGAATTACAAACTGGTGGTTCAGGTTATTTGGGGGGAAGGACAGGGGTGCTGGAGACACAGCAAGTGTTATGATACTGCATATATGGAGGGATAAAAGAGAAAAAGGAGAAAACTGATAAAATAGACCTAGGTTTTTAAAGAGAAGTGAAGGAATTACATCAAACAACTTGAGAGAATGAATGCATGAGCCATGCATGAGTCATGGGAGAAGGGATAGTGCACCTGATGCACCTGATAGAAGGGACATTTGAGAACTAACCAACACATCCAATCAGTGGGGTCTGATGGCATTCACCTGAGAATTTTGTGAAGAACTCAAATTGTTTACCTTTTGGCAAAAAAAAAATTGACCCCTTTTTCTCTAAAATAATTATCCTTATCAGAAAAAGATAATATAATGCCATTAAAAAAAAAAAAAAAAAGCTCACATGAGATCCCAGGACACTACAGATCTCTCAGCTTAACTTTCCTCCCAAGTAAAATGGGTGGAAATCATTATGAAGGCTAGAATTTTATTCAAGCTCTGTAGGTCAGAGGAGAGAGAGAGAGAGTGCCTGAATGCATGCTGGAGGTCTATGAGAACAGTGGGAAGGGGACACTGACCATCCTGGCTGAGCAGGGACCCCATCATTCTATGAGCCGCTTGGGTATGTTGAAACAAACTCAAGACATGTCTGTTTGGCAAAATAATTTATTATTGCCTTTGGCATCACTAATCTGTTTTCCCCTCTGTTTACTAATTAAAGCTGTTACACCATGACACCTCATAGTAGAAACAGTGTAATAGAAATAATTAAAAAATTAAATGGCAAGCTTATCAAGCAGTTTAAAGATTAATAAGCAGAATGGCAAGGTTTAATGATGCAATAGTCTAGCCCTGTAGAATAAGCAGCTACTATACAAGGTCACTGCTGCTCAATGTAAATTTGGACTGTCGAGGTGATCCGGTCAGGAGCTTACCTCACACCTGATCACAGCAATCAAGCAAGGTAAGTTCACCAGATGATCATGTTGGTCTCAAAGTTCACAGGTGCCAAATGGTGTCCTGGTTTTATTTATTTTAAAACTGGCATGACGGCTAAACCTTTATTGCTAGATATAGTGGTAAGTAGGAGGGTCATGAGGAATTTTAGAAATGGAAAACAATCTGGAAACTCTATCCTCAACAATCTCTATCTGAAGGATTCAATGACCTCTCAAGGCACAGCCATGCTAATTTCCCCTCTCTCCTTTCTTTTCCTTTAGTGGACACTTATTTAATCCAGGCTGATATTTTGGCTTTCTTTATTTTGGTTAATTTATGTATTTTCTGCATATCTGAGGAGTCCCCTGAGTATATAGTGAACCCAACCTTGACTGTGTGTAGCCTAGTTTTGCTGCTTTCATGACTGAAACAGGGGTCACTTTACAGTTAGGAATAGTGATAGAAGAACAAGCCTTGCTAAAGTAGGAACAGCATGGTTTCTGCAAAGCTATGACTTGTTTTTAATTAATCTCAGAATGCTAAGACAATGTCAGAAAACACGTGCACCTGATGAACCTTGAGGCAATCCTGTAGAATGAGGCAATCCTGTAGACACCACAGACTTTTGAGTTTCAAAAAACTTTTGAACAAGTTGATTACCATAGACTCCTAAGAGGATGGGAATAATATGCATTAAACAATGAGTATGGATGAAAAAAGAGTAGATCCCTTCTGCATGCCTTCTCCAATTTTGTCCTGCTCCATTATCTTTTTACAGTTCCATTTCCAGCAAGGGAAGAGGATATAAGAAAGTGGCTACATAGCATTCTACCATGTTCTATTATATCTCATGAGCCACAAGACTTTATTACCTTTTTATTTCTCTACAAGTTGTAGAGTACTCCAACTCATAATAATAGCTTAAGTATGGTGGAAACCATTCCCTTAATGTGCTTGTGTGCTTATGTGGAGATCAATAAAAAGCATTAATTTATATCACAGAACTGCTGCCCAAGAGGATTGTTTAGCAGTGAGGAAAATAATAGTGAAAATCAGCATGCATTTGTTTGGTAGAATTTTGTGAAACATAAATCCGGGAGATCTGTACATTGCAGTTTTTAATTCTCCAATAATTAGACAAATTCTGGAGCACAAGGCTAAGGGGTATTATAAATGATAGCTATAAGGAACTTTAATGAACAGTATGCCACTTTCTGGGATCAAACAACAAGATATGGCTGTCCCATGATTTGCTGATCAGGTTGCAGAAACATCGGTCTGTCAACTGGTAAAACTGTCAAACTAGTAGAAACCATCAGACACGTTAGAATAATGTTTAAACATTATTAGTTCACAGTATGTAAAGATGAAACCCAAATCTTCAGATTAGGTTGATTCCTCCTAGATGTATTATACTTATTCATTCTACACCATATGATCAGGCCTCCCAAAGAGATACACAGTTAAAAAAAAATACCAAAATATTACAAAATCACACACCGTATCAGGCCATCATTGTGGCTTTTTTCATCAAATATGTTTTCTATGTGTAGTCTTCTTTTACTTTATGAAAATTTGTTTAGTCTTGCTAGAAAAGCAGCTTCTCTTCCATTGAAAGACCCTGAAGGAACAACAATCAATGCCCCCAAGAAATATGGTTCCATGTACAGGATCCTTTCACAATTGGCTGCTGCACACATCAAATGATACTGGGCATACTGTTTTAAGTGGTAGTTCCCTGGATTCAGAATAATAAGGATACTACTGGTCTAGTAGTGTATTTGCAGCAGGGATCAGTCAGATGTCTCTGGGAAATAGAGCAGAAATGGAATAGCTATTTCCATTGTTTGAGCCTGGTAATCTGGCATTCAGTGGTATAGCATTTCTTCAAGAAGTTCATTCTCCACCCCGCACCCCGGTGACAGGTAGTAGATGTGGAAAGATCTTTGTGAATTTGCACAATCACTTTTTAAGAGCCAGGGTTGTGTAGTGGGAAGGATGTCACATTTGGATGAGGGGGACCCGGTGTTAAATTACCACTCATTAAAAAAAAAAAGGTAACTGTGCATATTGTTCCCTCAGACAGAAGGGAAGGATAAAATATGCAAACACTTAACATGCAAGGAAAGCTGCTTGCTGACTCACCATAAGGCAAGCCCCATAGTTCAGATTTAACTCCAAATCAATCCTCACACCAATGGCAACTTCAGATACGGATCTGAGGGTCTGTGAGGGGCTGTGGTGGAGAAGGGGACTTGGTGCTTAAGCAGGACATCTCACTCAGCATTTTGTACTCCTGTTTATATCATTACAAAACCCAAATTATTGATCCTGCAAAAGGCTCAAGGCTTCCCTGTTGATGCTGCAGCTGCCAATGCAGCAGGGCAGCAACAAGACTTCCACCTGGCAGGTTTCCTTCCCCTTTCCCCTGCCCCAGTCCCCAGCAGCACCTACTCCCCACTTTACAGGGGGACTTGCTTTTAAAAATTGTTGGTTTATTATAATATCATAGTGATCTGTCTATCAGGTTCTTTTCATATTCACCCTTTGTTTAAGAAAAAAAGTCTCTGGCCTCTTGCAATGCAGACATATGCCTTTCCACAGACTAAGCTAGAAGTTTTCTTTTTAGAGTGAAATCTGGGGATCCAGACAACCTGATAGGCAGACAGGTTTTCTATCTTTATAGGGATATAAGTAATCAATTGCCATTTTTTTTTAAAAAAAAGCTCTTGGGCGGTGGGAGGGGATGAGTGTTGCAAGTGCTTGGAAGTACCATGATGGCGGGGGCGGGGGGGCACTTCCCAGTAGCATCCAAAGTGGGGCAATCAATATATATCTAAGTGACCATGTACTCCTTATTGGGATATTTGATTAATGTAGTAGTTTGCCCAGTCATTGAAGCATGATGCTGAGTGTAGTAAATAAATCTCCCAAGAAGGATATCACAAAAAAAGGTGAACTCACATTTATTCAAGTCGATCACGTTCGCATTTAGGTTGCAGTCAAAAGAAACCTAACCTAAAGAGTACTTTCACTATCACAAATGGCCAGCTTGTCTGGTATTATGTGTGTGGGAGTATGAGGGCATTGTATCTACAGGAGTGACCTGCAGAGAGATTTGTCTCCATGGAAGGCCATGCAGAGAGAGAGAGAAGTCAGTTCCCAGGTTATAATAAAGAGAGGCACCCTATTCAAGTAGGTAACACCTATACACTCTTAGTGCCCCTTCAAGGTCCAAGCATGCTGAGTTGCCTCACTTCAACCTCTCATTATTAAAGCAAAGTTTGAATCCAGTGGCACCTTTAAGACCAACAAAGTTTAATTCTGGGTATAAGCTTTCATGTGGGTGCACATTTCTTCTTCTCCTTTACTGTTCTCCTTGATCAGCAGGCATACTTTTCACAAGAGAAAAAAAGTAAAATTTAAATTTATTATTAGTTAATAATAATTGCTTTAAAACAATGAGGATGAGTTACACAGTCCTTGGGTTCCCCACATGACCATCATGAGGACTTCCAGGCAGATGTGCTCTGAGAATTCTGTGCTTAAAGCCAAATTCCCAGGTGTCTGGTGACCTCATTCAGATAGGGGCCATAGAGAGAGAGAGAGGAGGGCTAGCCTTCCCCCTGCCCCTCATACTGTTTTCCCACCTTGAAATGACTCTAGAGAATTACGGCTTGCCCCATTGGAGAAACTTCTAAGTAGTCATCAGTACATATAAGTTTCCCAAGCAGGCAAATAGCAATGGGGGGGGGGGGGAGTGGACAATTTGGGTCATAAAAGGAGTTTAAGCTCATTCTTCCCATGTGCAGCTATCTCGATTTGCATTCAATCTGCACACACCTCAGAATTAAGTTTGGACCACAGAATTCTCGGGGCGCATCAGATTAAAATTGCTCATGGCAGTCACTTGTGGAGGCACAAGGACTTTGATCTGTGTGACTCAACACTACAAGATGTCATTTCCAATTTCTCCTTTAGAATACTTAGTATTTAATATGAGTGTACATCTCAGAGAAGTATAAATAATAAAGACTGGAGAGTCTGTTCTGAGTAGGTTAATTAGCTTTAATTGATGGTGAGAGCAGTGCATTGTTTTGTGGGACAGAAGTTTATGAAAAGTTTATGAAAAAGAGAGTATGAAAAAGGGCGGAAGGAGAGAGAAAGCGTATGAGAGAAAATGGGAGAGAAGGAAGGAAGCAAAGATGGGGGAAATGAGATTGCCACCTGTCTGTGGTCCCTCCCCTCTTCAAACCCCATACCTGTTGAATTGTTGCCTATGTGCAACTGATCAGTAGAAAAGGTCTTTGTGATCAATGCAAAAATGCTTTGTCAGAAAAAGGGGTGACTTTACTACTGAAATGAGGCAAATCTTTGATCTTTTGCAATGTTTTGTCCTACCCTAAACAATTTCTCAGCGGTACCATCATAGTTTCAACTGGCATTTGTAACCAGATAATATACTTTCTGCAGAAAGTTTTCTCAAATGGACAAAAGAAAAATGGGGACTCAAACAGCTCAGCTGGTATTTGCTCTTTCCTGTAAGGGCAGCAAGTGTCCTTCAGGCAAAGGATAAAACATGTATGTGTGTGAGGAAAACTCTTATCTTACATTTGCAGCCGCTGCAGGGAGCAGCCAGGCTGAATCCAACACCCACAGGTGGCTTCTAGGTGAGGGTAAATGAATGTTCCCTTTTTTGTTCACAGATTTTCTTTTGTCAGCAGGTTTGATTCTGTGTTCTTCTGTGGTTACTTCTGCAATATAGTTAGTATTTTGCATGCGAGTTGTATTGCTTGCATGTACTATAGATATCGGTTGCACGTAATGTGTGGTGGCGCTTTAATGCCGCAATTTAGGTGGGTGTGAGGAAACAGAAAATATCTCAAGAATAAAGAAGCACAAGTTCAATTTACACAGGTGAGAAGTGGGGGCTTTTCAGGACACTCACCAGGGATTCAATACTAGCCCTACCTGTACTGCACAATTGCAAGAATGCAGATCAATTGGAGATGCAGGTCTGTTGTGGTTGCTATTTTTTGTCAGGGCAGTCTCTTTTTATGCTCTCTTTTCTAGTCCATGTAACTGAATCCATTAACATTTAATATCTGCAGCAAATGTAATGCCAATAGTTCTGCCAGATGTTTGCTAATGATACAGAAAGGACTTCATGGTGTTCTTACAATGAAAGGTCCCAATATGTGACCTTGTACTCATACTGGTATCTCAGGAAACATCTTTAGTTTTTACAGTAATTTTTTTTTTAAGAAGAAGGTGGATTGGTGATGTACAGAATAATATCTATTCTGAATACTTTCAGAATATTCGTAGTAAAAATGAGGTGTTTCCCACATGGTGTTATTGTTTCCGTTCTGGCCACTTTCTGCTGCAGTTTATCTCTTGACAAAAATATGTAATCTTTCATTGAAATCTGCCTCCGTTCCTGAGGACTGGAAGGTAGTAAATGCCACACTCATCTTTAAAAAGGGTTCCAGAGGAGATCTGGGAAATTACAAGCCTGTCAGTCTGACTTCAATACCGGGAAAGTTGGTAAAAAGCATTATCAAGGCACATTGATGCACACAAATTACTGAGGAATACTCAGCATGGGTTGGGGAGGGACTGTGGCTCAGTGGTAGAGCATCTGCTTGGGAAGCAGAAGGTCCCAGGTTCAATCCCTGGCATCTCCAAAAAAGGGTCCAGGCAAATAGGTGTGAAAAACCTCAGCTTGAGACCCTGGAGAGCCGCTGCCAGTCTGAGAAGACAATACTGACTTTGATGGAACAAAGGTCTGATTCAGTATAAGGCAGCTTCATATGTTCATACGTTCTGTAAGGGAAAATCTTGCCTCACTAACCTGTTACAGTTCTTTGAGGGGGTGAACAAACATGTGGACAAAGGGGACCCAATAGATGCTGTTTACCTTGACTTCCAGAAAGTTTTAGATAAAGTTCCTCATCAAAGGCTCCTTAGTAAGCTCAAGAGTCATGGAGTAAAAGGACAGGTCCTCTTGTGGATCAAAAACTGGCTAATTAATAGGAAGCAGAGAGTGAGTATAAATGGGCAGTCTTCACAGTGGAGGACGGTAAGCAGTGGAGTGCCGCAGGACTCAGTACTGGGTCCCATGCTCTTTAACTTGTTTATTAATGATCTGGAGTTGGGAGTGAGCAGTGAAGTGGCCAAGTTTGCAGATGACACTAAATTGTTCAGGGTGAGGAGAACCAGAGAAGATTGTGAGGCACTCCAAAGGGATGTGTTGAGGCTGGGTGAGTGGGCATCAACGTGGCAGATGAGGTTCAATGTGGCCAAGTGCAAAGTAATGCACATTGGGGCCAAGAATCCCAGCTACAAATACAAGTTGATGGGTTGTGAACTGGCAGAGACTAACCAAGAGAGAGATCTTGGGGTCGTGGTAGATAACTTACTGAAAATGTCAAGACAATGTGTGATTGCAATAAAAAAGGTCAACAACATGCTGGGAATTATTAGGAAGGGAATTGAAAACAAATCAGCCAGTATCATTATATCCTGGATAAATCGATGGTGCGGTCTCATTTGGAATACTGTGTACAATTCTGGTCACCCCACCTCAAAAAGGATATTATAGCATTGGAAAAAGTGCAGAAAAGGGCAACTAGAATGAATAAAGGTTTGGAACACTTTCCCTATGAAGAAAGGTTAAAACGCTTGGGGCTCTTTAGCTTGGAGAAATGTCGACTGCGGGGTGACATGATAGAGGTTTACAAGATTATGCATGGGATGGAGAAAGATGTACTTTTCTCCCTTTCTCCCAATACAAGAACTCGTGGGCATTCAATGAAATTGCTGAAGAGTCGGGTTAGAATGGATAAAAGAAGGTACTTCTTCACCCAAAGGGTGATTAACATGTGGAATTCACTGCCACAGGAGGTGTTGGTGGCTACAAGCATAGCCAGCTTTAAGAGGGGATTGGATAAAAATATGGAGCAGAGGTCCATCAGTGGCCTCAGTATATATATATGTGTGTGTACTTCTTCACCCAAACAGATATACACACACACACACATATTTGCCACTGTGTGACACAGAGTGTTGGACTGGATAGGCCATTGGCCTGATCCAAAATGGCTTCTCTTATATTCTTATGTTCTTGGCTTCTACCTGTTCTCTGGAGCTATTAGTTTTCACCTTGCATTTCACCCATTGTTTTCCCATTGGGAACACTTTTACGCTGATCCTCTTCTAGCAATCAAACTATGTTTGTTTGCATGTAAATTGTTTCTTGCTCTCATTGCTTCTTCCCACTTCCCCCTAACAAGACTGTAACTGGGGAACAACACTACTCTCTGCTCTCTTTCCCCACCTTAGTAATGAAGAATTGTTATCTCTGGTGCTGACAAATTTCACTTTTTTAAAACACTCACCTGATAGCAACTCAGGCACAGGAGTTAATTTTTTTCTTCCCACATGTTTGCAGTAATTGGTACCATTTTCTTTCTGTGCCCTGGCCACAGTTGTTTTTTGCCATAGCCATCTGCTTTAGGGTTCTCAGTTCCAGTTTGGAAAATACTTGAAGGTTTTGGGGGGTGGAGTCTGAGGCAGGTAGGGAGGGGAGGGGCTTCAGCAAGGTATAATATCATAGACTCCACCTTCCAAAACAGCCATTTTCTCCAGGTGAACTGATCTCTATTGCCAGGAGATCAGTTATTATCCTAGGAGATCTCTGGCCAGCACCTGGAGGATGACACCCCTAACCTGCTTCCTTATGCCTTCAGAGGGGACAGGAAGGCTGATCGTTCTTTCCAGCCACTCAGCCTTCACTGCTTGCCTTTGTGCTTGGCTCTTTTGACATGGCCCCCTTTCCCCTCAGAAAGGATTCCCCACCCCCGGCATAGACAAGTCTGTAAGCAAGTGGGGTTTTTTTAGAATGCCTTTCTTGATATCCAGCATGACCTCCCCCCACCATTACTATCTTTATTTTTCATGGACATTTGGATTTTGTTTGGTTTTTTTTAAGTGGTTTGGGAGCATTTGTTATCACTTTTGATTTTGGTGGGAACTGTTGCAGAGCAATCCTGTTGGCCCCTCTTCATTGCTTTGGGCCTACTGGAGACATTTATGGGACTAAAGTACCGGCTGCATGCCAAGCCCCTCTTCTGGCAACTGCCCAAGAAAACAAATTTCAAAGGAGGGATGGCAACATGACACCATCAATGACAACAGCCCCCTCACTCAAAAAATCCTGACTTTTTAAGGCACATCTGTGAGAAATTAAACCAATGTAGCAACCTGAAAAATGCAGACAGAGAGAGGCCATGCGGAATGCCTGTGCTCTATTCGATTCCGATGCTAGAAGATTGACTGCTAAGAAAAGCAAGAATAAATTTTGTGTGCAAACCCCCCTCTCACATGTTATCAAGATTCTTCCTATAAACTTACCAGAGAGTAAATGTAGTAGGTTTAGAAGATCCATTTATTTTGGTTTCTGTTATTTTAGTTTACATCAGTTGATAGAAAACATGTGTGTGTGTACTTGTGTGTCCATACATACTCATATTACCTTTTTGATATCTAAATACACTCTTGCAGGCTCCCTGGCTTTGTTTAATTGAACAAAAATGTCTATGGAGGCAAGTATTGGTATTGCTATTGCTATTAGTATATATCCAGCTTCATAATCCAAGACTCAAGGTCACAGCTGCAGCTTCCAGTCACACAAAGGTATCTGCAGTAATCCAGAGGCCTCTGAGGGGCCATCTAATGCTAGTCAGGAAATTCATTTGACTACCTAAGGTATTAATTTAGCTTGAGAATGTCAGGCCTCAAATTAATCTTCAGATGGCCTTTTCAGAACACTTCAGATGGTGCTCAACTCAGTCACAAGTGGTTTAAGAAATAAGTTTCTGTTGCATTTTCAAACTAACCGTAATGTTGCGAATCCCAGATCTAAATGCAGCTCCTATGCCTTTAATGACTGGTAGACCCTTTAATATACTTGGTACAGCTTTTACTCTCATAGGACTACAATGAGAGGAGGAGTCAACATTTATGCAGGGGATTCTTTAGAGATTGCATTCATTGCAGAAACACAATCCATGTGACTGTTCCTCTGGGGATTTTCTACACAACACAGTGATTCTGCTAATAGATTATTGTGTTGATGAATCATTATGTGGAATGGAGGGTGTATATTTGTGTATTTCAAAGAAAGAACACCACTGGCTTATAAGGATGTGTGTGTATGTGTGATTTTGGTGTGTGCTCATATAATCTCATCAATATAGCAATGTTAATTCTCTGTTTCACGACTTCTGGTCTTTGGATACCTCCTCCTTTTCAGACTACAAGATTATTCGTGCACCAAGGCCAAATATTATTACAAATAAATATATCAAGGAAAAACATAAGCAGTCTGAGCTCAGAACTGTTTGTCGCTTGATTTGTAGTGGCTCAGTATATAGCCACTTTGTGTTGTCTAGGGATGAGCACAAACTGAGAAAATGTGGTTCAGTTCCTGGTTTGGGGTGTTCATGAACCACAAACTGCCACAAACTTTAATGGGTTAAATTAACAGGATTGGTATGTGAAGTTCGTCAGGTGGTAGAACAGCCTCCTCAGCAGGGCTTTTGTAGCAGGAACTCCTTTGCATATTATGCCACACACCCCTGATGTAGCCAATCCTCCAAGAGCTTATAGGGCTCTAAGTACAGGGTCTACTGTAAGCTCCAGGGGGATTGTGGCCTGGTATGCAAAGGAGTTTCTGATACAAAAAAAGCCCTGGTCCTCAGTATGCTAGAGGCACCAAACTTGCAGGGGATCTCTAGCTGACTCTCCTCTACTACCTGACTTCCCAGTTGGGTAAGGATTGGATTGACAAGGTCCAAGTTACAGCCCCCCAAAGACGGTACTCCCAGGAAAGTGCTTTCTGGAGAAATGACAGAACTTGCCTTTGGAGGCTTGGGGAGGGACTGGAAGCATGGGGGATGCTTGCTTGCTTCCAGTGTCTGGCAGGGGGGATTGGTCTGCCTAGGTGAAGCTGCCTTGTGATTCTGGTGTCACTGGCTTTTTCCCTGAGCAATTCCACAGACTCTTATAACTGCAGCTTTCTTTTCCAGAGAGTGTGCTGGGGAGACCTTTGGGGGAGGTCTGTAACTGGGACCCCAGAAATGTAATCTGCCCCAACTTGGAGAGACTGTAGAAGAGCAGGTGGCAAGGTGAGGTTCCCTGTATGTTTAGTATGTGTAGCTTGCAAGTGGTCTACTCTATACACTTTTGAACCTGTACCAGACATTTCCCCCCAAAGCACTTTCTGGCCTAACTTTAGTCCTGTTGGCTTTGCAGTGCCACAGAAGCACTGATTCTGCTGGGCTTGCAAAAATGCCCCCCCCTTCAATTTCTACTGCAGAGATTCTTGGGGACTTTGTTTCTGTTCTGCTGGGCTTCTATTGGCCTTGCTTTTTTGCTGTCCCCCCACCATTGGAAACAATGGAGGATGGGGCACCTTCTTTGGAGGGCCATAACTCCATAAATCCAATCCTCATCAAACTTGGAGAGCAGGTAGAGAATCAGCCAGAGATTGTCTGTGCGTTTGGTGTCTCCAGCACAGGATCCATACACTCCTGAGCTCCTAGGAAGAAAGATAGGGTAGAAAAACAATAGGTTCTGAGAACAAAGGACTGTCTGTAAGTAAGCTTTGAACCTTACCTACATTTGGTGTAGAAATTCTTGCACTGTTCTGTGCTTATACTTCCAATGTATATATTTTCTTCTGTCTGCCTTTTTAAAATAAAAATCACATACATTTCTGATTTCCTTTTAGTATTACTTTTTACCTTTTCAAATGTAAACTGTGCCATCACCTTCTTCCTACCTGTGCCCATCTTTTGGTTCTAGTTTTCAGGCTGTTTCCCTGTTCATATGGGCTTGTCTGGTCACTATAAGCACCAGGGAAAGAAAGATGATTTTTTTAGGTACCCAAAACTTTAGATGGTGGCAACTGATGATTTTTAAAAGGTTTTAGATCCTTGTCTGGGTCAGTAGAGAGAAATCACACTAGTCTAGGTGCACACCTGAGGAGGCTGGATCCTTAGTCCCACCGCAAGACTTGCCTTCACGCAAAGGCACCAAGAAACCATCTGTGATGCACCTCTTCTCACTCACACAGACTGCCTACTACCCTCCACAAGGTCTCTCCTACAGGTTCAGGGTTACAAGTAGGTTATGCTGTCACTCTTCACTACCTTTCTGGCCTCTTTTAAAATCTATAGAGAGCCACCACCAATTCACATCTCAGATCCTCTCTCTCACTCACCGAGACATCAGCTCCTTTAATAATTGCCCCACAGGCTACCACCGTTTAAAACTGTTTCCCTGTTTCAGTATTTGGGATCTTTTGTTACACATTGACTCTTTAGTCAGCCATAAGCTGCCCTTCTCCACAGCTTCACTCAGTTAGACACAGTTTTAGCTCCGCAACTGCTCTCCTCAGCTCCCTTAACTGCTGTTTCAACCATCTCCCTGACTAACATTCCATCAGCTCCCACTGGCTGCTCTTAGGGAGAGGTGGAACCTAACCTGTCCATCATACATCTGAATTTGGATATCATTGAAAGAGCATGCATTGCATATTCTCACCACCTTGTAGATTTCCAATACCCCAATAGTACCAGCCATTTCCACTTGCTCAGCTTGTTCTTTTAATTTATATAAACGAGGGGTGGCCAACGGTAGCTCTCCAGATTTTTTTTGCCTACAACTCCCATCAGTCCCAGCCAGCATGGCCAATGGCTGGAGCTGATGGGAGTTGTAGGCAAAAAACATCTGGAGAGCTACCGTTGGTCACCCCTGATATAAACAAATACTGGGAGCTATAGGTATTGGCAGTAAGAGACTGGAAACATTAGCTGTCTGAGTCAGGTTTGCTGGTCAAAATTCATGTGTAGAGGGAGAGACTGCAGGAACCACCTGCAATGCTGTGGCAAAAACTAAAGAGTATAATGCAGGCAATGCGGTGGCTCCAAAAGTTGACTAGACCATGAGAAGCAGAGGCCCAACACCTCAGGCCATACTTTGTAACGGCTAAGCCAGATATTGCTTCAGGTGGTAAAGCTGAAGGATCTTCACAGATGGTTTTTCATGAGAGGAAACACATGGATCCATATTGAATTTGCTTTGTGTGTTTGAAAGAGAGATTTGGATTTATTGCCAAGCTCCCACAGGCATAAGCATTACACAGGGCTGCTATGCATGCACTCTTCTCCTGGAACACTCATCCATTCTGGATTTCAGACATCTGCATCTGAGTTGCTTTCAGGTTCATTACACCCAGTGTTTGCTGGAGTTTTATTGCCTGTCTAATGTTCACGAACAAATCTGTCCCAGAGATGCAGTTTTGTTTACATATTCTCTTATAGAAATACCAATTCATTTCCCTGCTGTTTGAAAGGATAGCTATTCTGCCATTTGAAGCAAAATAGAGAGCATTATAATCGAGGGAAAGGATTAAATCATAAGAGTTTCTGTGTGGTTCATAAATAATTACATGGGACCTGATTTGCATGTACCTGTGTTGTTACAGTTTTCATGTGATAGAAGAATTGGCTTGCATTCCTTCTGTCTGCCACTCACATAATGTAACATGATGTACTCAGTCCCCATTAAGAGCTCTAATATGACAGAGACTCATTAGTGAAATTCTTTACCCTCAAGACAAGTGGGGAAGAGTATGTGGATCAGACTGTTTGGGGTATGTGGCAGTACACACAGAGTGCCACTGGATCATGCATGCTACCTTAGAAATGTGATAAAGGGGAGAGCCACAAATCTGGTTCTCTATCCTGTAAAGATTGTCATCACCCAGAGAAGTTTCTGATCTGGGTACATGAGAAGCACAGCCATGCAGTCATAATTACAGTCAGGGCTTTTTTGGTGGAAAAAGCCCAGCAGTAGCTCATTTGCATATTAGGCCACACCCTGTGACACCAAGACAGCCGGAACTGCGTTCCTATGCATTCCTGCTTTTTTTTTTTAAAGCCCTGATTACAGTATTCACAGAGCAGCGTTATGTGTGGCGAAGGGTGCGTGAGTTTCTCCAGGCGACACATAGAAGGGCCACATTAAAATACTTTGCTGCATAGTTTGAAATAAGATTCTCCCACCACCCCTTCATATGATGTATGAAAATGTAACTCCAGGAGTAATTTGGATACTGTGGGTTTGTCTCATATTAGGTGCGTCACACACACTAAACAATCAATTTTAATGCAATTTGACATTAGATTTTACTATCTTAAATAGAAAAATCCATTTGCAAACAGTCTTAGTGTGAATGCACCTATGGATTAAGATATTGTCATTGTTATATTTCCTCCTGTCTTTCTGGGTCACAAACATAATTAAGCCTATTAACTCCTTTCCTCCTTCTCTCCCCACAGCACAGATATTACATGAGCATACTAGGAGCTTGGCTGATAGCCTGGATGGGGTAATTAGAACTGCCAACCTCCAGCAAGTGGCTGGAGAGCTCCTGCTATTACACTTGATCTCCAGGTGACCAAGATCGGTTCTCCTGGAGAAAATGGCTGTTTCAGAAGTTGCCATTATGCACCAAACTGTATCCTTCTGAGGCACCACCCCCAAAATCTCCAGTTATTTCCCAACCTGGATTTGGCAGCCCTAGATAAAAGTAATTCCTCTGGGCATTTGCAAATATTTCCCCCTTTTCCTTAGCTCGACAGCAAGATGTTGTCATGTAAAGGCACCAAGAGACCATGTGTGATTCATCTCTTCTCACTCACATAGACTGCTGAATCATATGACTCCTTTCCACCAAACTGTACCCTAAGACTCCTAATATGACTGGATCACATGACTTCCCTCCACCAAACTGTACCCTAAGACTCCTAATATGACTGGATCACATGACTCCCCTCCACCAAACTGTTCCCTATGTCTCCTGTTAAGTCTCCTTTCAAGGAACAAAGACTTCCACCAACAGAGAGTGACATTTTCGGACAGAAAGAGGCTTTCTCTGATGGAGAAAAATCTTTATTTGTTGGAAGAAGAACTGGTAAGAGGGTGTCATAGGATCCAGCCTAATATTGTTGCATTAACTTGTGATGGCAAATACCAAGGCCTTTTAAAAAGACTGCATGTATAGCTTCTCCAACCTGAATAGCCCCAACTAGCCTGATCTCAAAAGAACTCATAAAACTAAGCAGGGTCAGAGTCAGCCCTGGTTGGTACTTGGATGGAAAACATCAAGGAAGTCCAGGGTTACTATAAATCAGCTGTGACTTGCTGGGGACAAAATGAATATCTGTGTTTTTCCAATTGAGTTTTAAAAATGCCATGGACACAGAGTGTTGTGAGAAAGAAGGGGGACTTCAGATGAACCTTCAACCCCTGGAATTCTCAGAGTCTTTCAACCCCTGGGATTCTCAGAGCCTGTCAAAGGATCACCAACAGATTTGGGGCACCCTGTACATCAGTCACACAGATAGATGTTCCCTGGCCTCTGCCTCAGTCCTCATCTCTTTATAATCATGAAAGGGGGGGCGGGGATTGTGACCATTTGAGAGGTCCATTTATTCGGTGAAAAAAGGAAATGCTACCTAAGAGCTGACATTAGTATGCAGCTGGTTTTGGACTTATACTGGCCCATCACATATATCTTTCTTTTGCATAGAAAAGCAATCATGCCCTTGGGAGATCTCTTTCCCTGTTGGAAAAACGTGACCAGAGGCAAAAACCGTTATCAGAGTTGTATTTGGAATTAAAAGAAACCCAGAGCTGGTTACTCATTTCTTGCTGTTTTCCAGCTTCTGCTGACACACTGTGGCCAAACAAATGAATTGCAGCCACTATCATCCAGGGGCTGGGAGCCATGCCAGTTGTGTTTAACCTTGTTGCCAGATATTTTAAATAAGTAGTTAGACATTATTGTATCTCATTAAAACTGTAAGTAATACAGTAAGGGTTGCCAATTAAAACTACTTCTCAAACCTTAAGATGGGCAAAAATGATTTTTTTTAAAAAAGAATAGATTTCCTTTTGATCTTCAAGGCTTTTTTGAGCATGAGAGTTATCATATCTTTGGAATTCCTGTGTGAACCTGCCTACCAGGTAAGGTTCTGCTCTTTCACAGACTTAGGTGAGCAGCACAGACAGGGAATTTTCTATTAGGGTGCCTCATCTCTGGGATTCCCTCCCTGCAGAAACTCACCTGGCCATCCAGTTACAAGTTTTTGGATTTAAGGCAAAGGTATTTTTATTCTCTGTAGCCTTTTAGAATTTTGTGGACAATTGCTAATTGCTTTATCTGATTGTCCTGCTTTTTAATGTGCTTTTCTTGGTCTCATCTGATGCTATTTTAAATTATCTTATTGTATTTTTCCTCTGTTTATGCCTCATTCATCCATTTATCTTATTACTGTACTGTATGACTGGTTTTTTTAAAAGGATTTTTATTGTCAGAACCTGTCTCACCAATATTTATATTGAGATATAAAATATTTTCAATAAATGTCATGGTAGAATCTACTAACTCAAAAAGTATTCTTTTTGAAATTCTTTCCACCTGAAGCAATAGCGCTATATCCTTGGTATAAAGGAATAATGCATGAAAGATTAAGTCCTGTGGCACATCAGTGTTTGCTTAGCTGTTCATGGGTGGAGAGGGCATGCATTGGGAGCACATGGTGAATTGGAGGAAAGATCACTTTGAACTTCATTTGCAATTTCAATAGGGGTTTTTATTTCTTCTATATTGATTCTTTTTTGCAAAACTCAGTTTGTGTTGCAGTGTGGAAGAATCACCACATGCAGACAGTGACCAATTATTTCATAGTCAACCTGTCCCTGGCAGATGTCCTTGTCACCATCACGTGTCTTCCAGCAACCTTAGTGGTGGACATCACCGAGACATGGTTCCTTGGGGACAGCCTCTGCAAGGTGATCCCTTATTTGCAGGTATTGTTTTTCCAGGTTTGGGGTGTTCCTTACATTAAAGAGATTAATGCAACAGAATCTATACATGTAAGGCATTACAATAGAAAAGTTTTTTCTTTTCCATTCTGAACTTAGTGCATCATGTAAGACTTCCTATTTCAAATTGGAATAATGCAATTTTAAAAGGATTGTTTGTTTCATTGGGTCCAAATTTAAATCAGTTGTTAAGCTTCCATTGTCAAACGTACATTTCACTGCATCATGAAAGTACCTTAAAACAATAACCAGAGGAACAATAAAATTCAACCCAGCTGCAATAACTGAAAGGAAATGGAACATACTAAGAAGTCAATGGATACCAAAACAACTTCCCATCCATATGACATTCATTCACAGAAAGATAAATGTTGAGCAAGATTATTGCTTCTGTTTTTTCAGAATCCTTTTGAGTCAGTTATATGTACACTATATGACCATATTACATCGAGACTTATAGCCAAGTACCTAGTAACTGGGTGGAATTCATAGAACAGAATTTTCCTGCTTTCTCCTTCCGCTACAGACCACTACACCTCTGGAACTGCTGCCCCTAGGATTCAGAAAAATGGTGTCAGACATAAGGTGGTGTCAGACATAAGGTGGGAGTCTATCATGGGGAGGGGGGGTGTTAGAAAAACTTCACCCATCAGCTGATAGAAATGCCCTTAAATACGTGTTACAATGTTCAGTCATTAGTACAATGTTCCGTAAAATCGTAACAATGCACAAGAGTATCTTGTATCTTAACTCTTCACTTACTTCTACCTGATACAAGTAACAGGACACTGCCCACCACCCCTCACTGCCCTCCTCCACAATGCCACCCTGCAGCACTGTGCCCCACTGCCCTCATGATGAAGCAGGGCAGGGAGGGCACCCAGGAAGGGAGGGGAAGGCACACAAGCCAGCCAGCTGGCTAGCTTCAGTCTGCCTCCTTTCCAATCGGAAAGGAGGTGGAGTGAAGCCAGTGGGCCAGTACCCAACTGCTGGCTTTGCTCCACCTCCCTTCTGATTGGAAGGGAGGCGAAGCAAAGCCGATGGGCTGGCATGCAACTACTGGCTTCACTAGACCTCCCTTCCTATTGTGAGGTGAAGCAAAGCCAGGCAACTGCTGCACACCCAAGGCATTTGCCTAGGGTACTGGGAGGGGGGGAGCACCCAGTTCAGCACCCCCCAGCCTGGTGCCCTAAGCAAATGCTTAATTTGCCTAGTGGAAGGGCCGGCCCTGGCCTGTGCTAAACATGCAAGAGTATTTTATAATGCAAATTCCCCCAATGATATACATCAGCGGTGGCCAACAGTAGCTCTCCAGATGTTTTTTGCCTACAGCTCCCATCAGCCCCAGCCATTGGCCATGCTGGCTGGGGCTGATGGGAGTTGTAGGCAAAAAACATCTGGAGAGCTACCGTTGACCACCACTGATATACATGGGTGTTTGTGCAAAGAAATTGCCTGAAAAGAAAGGGACAGAAGCCAACAGTTAAACCAAATCAGGCTTTCTCAGTAACAGCAGGCGAAGAACAAAATCTCTTTAATGGAGAGCCAGTTTGGTGTAGTGGTTAAGTGTGTGGACTCTTATCTGGGAGAACCGGGTTTGATTCCCCACTCCTCCACTTGTACCTGCTGGAATGGCCTTGGGTCAGCCATAGCTCTGGCAGAAGTTGTCCTTGAAAGGGCAGCTGCTGTGGGAGCCCTCTCCAGCCCCACCCACCTCACAGGGTGTCTGTTGTGGGGGAGGAAGGTAAAGGAGATTGTGAGCCGCTTTGAGACTCTTTGGAGTGGAGGGCGGGATATAAATCCAATATCTTCTTCTTCTTCTATTATTTTATTTATTTTATTGTGTTTATGGATCACATAATCCCTACATTTGTAGGGCTCTATGCAACATACAATGTTATAAAAACATTTAAATCATAAAATCAGTATGAACTGTAAAGGTATGTAAAGGTAGCCCCCTGTGCAAGCACCAATCGTTTTCGACTCTGGGGTGATGTTGCTTTCACAACGTTTTCACGGCAGACTTTTTACAGGGTGGTTTGCCATTGCCTTCCCCAGTCATCTGCCCTTTGCCTCCAGCAACCTGGGTACTCATTTTACCGACCTCGGAAGGCTGAGTCAACCTGGAGCCAGCTACCTGAACCAGCTTCCGCTGGAATTGAACTCAGGTCATGAGCAGAGGGCTCCGACTGCAGTACTGCAGCTTTACCACTCTGCGCCACGGGGCTCTTAGTATGAACTGTACTGTACATTAATTTTAAAAATCAAGAGGCAAAATCTGCAGTTTCCTCCCATTTCCAGCCTTTGGGCACCTTGTAGATATGGAAGAGAAGAATTAAGTTGATCTGAGGGGACAGAGAGCAATCGAGTCCACTTATCTGTTTGGGAGAACAGTACTACCTGTCTCATTCCATTGCTTTCCGTGTGTCTTAGTTGCCACCAACATCTGCTGGACTGGGCCCATGGAATGAGAAATGCAATTTGATCTGAAAGACTCTCACAGCTGTCACAAATTATCTTGTTTCATTCCATGGAGAAAACACAGAGACCACCAAAGATATCATAAACCAGCTGAGTGTCAAAGACTGCTTAAAGGGGAAGAGAAGGATTCCAAAAACTCCTTATCAATTTAGAGTCTAAACAATTAGTAAAAGTTAAAAGGCAGTTTTATGACATCAGGAGATGCAGCAGAGAGCAACTACACTGCCAGCACCACCTTACTTCATCGATCTGAAAGAATTATTAAGGGTCTAAGAGAAAGATCTCTATTGGTCACAATTTTTTACATGACCAATAGTTTCACAATGATTCCTAGAAGCTATGGACTGGAGAAACTTGGCTAATGTTTTGCTTTTCTTTCTAGACTGTATCAGTTTCTGTTTCTGTGCTGACACTCAGCTGCATTGCCCTGGATCGATGGTACGCAATTTGTCACCCTTTGATGTTTAAAAGCACAGCCAAGCGAGCGAGGAAGAGCATCATCATTATCTGGATTGTGTCCTGCATTATAATGATTCCCCAAGCAATTGTCATGGAGTGCAGCAGTGTGTTGCCGGGATTAGCCAACAAAACCATCTTGTTCACTGTTTGTGATGAGCACTGGGGAGGTGAGTTTTCATTATGAAAAAATTCCTATAAAGAAGTGAGATTCCTATACAATAGGCTTGTTTAGCTATCTCTTCATTGGGTGGCATTAGTTAAAACCAGGACTTTGCAAAAAAATGTTACTCTGAATTCCCTCTGCTGTCTTCAGTTCACCTACTGATTGACAAAAGCAGGGCTTTTTTTGTAGCAGGAACTCCTTTCCATATTAGGCCACACCCCCTGATGTAGCTAATTTTCAAAGAGCTTACAGTAGGCCCTGTAATAAGAGCCCTGTAAGCTCTTGAGGGATTGGCTACATTAGAGGGGTGTGGCCTAATATGCAAAGGAGTTCCTGCTATTAAAAAAGCCCTGACAAAAAGTTTTTTTTAAAAAAAATTTAGTCATACTCTTAATCAGCCTTAGGTCCCAGTGTGAAACATGGGGGCTAATGATGATGATGATCATGTAGGGGCATACTTGGAAAACAGATATATAAATGTTTTCATTACAATGATAGTAAGAAATAGTAAGAAATTGCACAATTGATTTTATTTACTCTTTTGCTTCTTTTCACCATGTCATATTCTGTTATTCTATAGCTATGCATTTTTATATGTGTTGAATAAGCATTCTTAAAAGTTTAAGATGGAGCTCACTGTGTATTGATTTCAGTTGAGCTTTTGCAAGTGGTCCTAGAACTATTGACCAAAGGTGAAATTGACCCAGGTAGGTAGCCGTGTTGGTCAGAAGCAATAGAATAGATTCTGGTGGCACCTTTCAGGTTAACAAAGTTTTATTCAAAGTAGGAGCTTTTGTGTGCAAGTACACTTTTTCAGATTAAAAAAAAAATGAAAGCCAGCATTCCTATCCACATGGAGGACGTTTCCATGTGGTGCTATTAAAATGGCCCCTCTGGGTGTTGCCACATGGCTACCTGCAGTATTGATGTATCAATGATAAACAAGTAAATCTAAAAGGGCTGTCAAGAGTATTTATGCAAAGGTGAGTTTCTGGCCAGATATTTTCTGGCCTGAGATATTCCAGAAGACCATAGAGATCAATCAAAATATAATATTGAAGATTTCAGATTGTGATATCACATGACTTTTGCAGTCACAGAAGATAACAGTTGCAGAATGAAGTGGTCGTGCTGTAAGACACACAGACTAAGATATTTCTCTATAAACCCATTTATTGCTTTAGAAAGGTTTTCTTATACTTTCCAACAGAGGATGCCAAAGACAAAGATAGACTGCATAGGATTATCTGTACTCTTAGAAGTTTGACACCATGGTTTATGTTTCACCCTTCCCAGAATGGTAAAAGTGCTGTAAGATTCATTTGCACACATGCCAGCTCTTGATGGAGAATTCAAGCATATCTTTTCTCCACAGAAGAGTGTTAGATTCAATTTGCTTTAGAAATTTAGAGCTTTTTCTTTTTTTTAAAAGACTTATTCATATGTCAGGGCTCCCATAAATGAATTTGTGTGAGTCATTTTATAAGGAAAGCAAAGTCTTTAGACTTTTTCCAGTGCCACACTTTTCAGGTTCCTTGAGAGGAAGTCATGACATAGCCTTACGACAGGAATTATTCTTATAGTACAATCCTAAACAGAGTTACAACCTGCTAAATTCACTAAAGTCACTATACATAGAAGGTGATAACTCTGCTTGGATTGCACTGTTCATCCCAGTTCAGATGCATTGTGACACCCAAATAATTGCCTGTGAAAGCACATGGGGCCAACAGCAAGACTACAATGTTATGGTTATTGTGTGAGCATACCCATTGCATGAACTGCTGTGTTCATGTGGGGCTTACGTAGGCAGTGACCATGATTTTCCCAATCACTGCATCTTCTACCCCCCAGGACCTTACCATTGTAGAAACCACAGCCACAGCATACATTGATGCTACCAAAAGCCATCTTCCACTCAATCCTGAGTCCACTAGCAACATCACATATCCACAGAATCCTTGGAGGCTTCTGACTTTCTGAATTAGCCCTGTAAGGGTAAAAGAATGTACAATGCAATTAGGGTTGTCAGGTTCAATCATCTCCCAGGTTGGGGGATTTGCGGGCTGTTCCAGTGGTACCGCTGGCTCCCCCCTTGCAAGAGGCTGTCCTTGATGAGAGGGGCCTCCAGCCTCCTTCACTCTTCCCATCTTGTCAACAAGTTGTAATTACTGCTACATGGGAGGAATCTCTTTGTTTTTGCTTAAAGGGCAAGGATTCCTAAGCTACTGTTATGCAAAGTATGTGTGCTGGGTTTTCTTTGAAGTTGCAGTTCCTAATGCTCACCCTCTCTGAGGCCACATCAAAGGAAAATGTGCCTTCTCCTCCCACCATGATCTATCAACAACCTGTGCACAGCTTGGCACCACCTATATTTTTGTCTCTTAAAAAGAAAACCTTCTTAAGTTGTGAAATTAGAAGCCATAAACCTCTGAAGGTTGTGGAAATATATGCTGCAATTATACTTGCATTCTGTTGCCTGAAGGTCACTGTGCAGGCAGGTGGTGGCTCTTGATGAGATTTCTTAGTTCTTCCACTGGGCTGCCGAGAGCTCAAATATTTCAAATAATAGTAATTTCCCCTGAAGTAAAATGTCCAATTACAGTCATGTTCTCTATCATGGCAATGGTGTTGAGGTTCCTTACTTAGAAGCCCTAGAGAGTTAACATAATCTCCTTATGTATGATGTATACTGTGTGCTAAGAGAAAGATTACTCTTTCTGGTCTATTTTATGAGAATTATATAGATTAATTTGTGAGAGCTTACAGTTGCAGCAGACACTAAATTGGAACCCACCTACAAACATCAGCGGGGGAAAAGGAGTTGCTAAGTAACACTCCACAAACTCTCACCCAAGAGCTTGAAAGAGAATGTGTGAAGTGTTTTAAGAGATGGGTTTGCAATTTCCAGCTTCTAGTTATTTCCCGCCTACCTTGATTCCTCTACTTACTCCCCAGTTTCTGTCCTGGGCCTCATATTTCCCTGTTCTCCCAAACGGCAGAATTCCTCCCAAGATTCTCTGGTTCTCCAAAATCCTGCAGTGCCTTATCTTTGCCCTCTGGCCTCACTGTCTGATATGGGACAGTGAAAGGAAATACTGCTGATCCTTCTGTGGAAGATACCTTAGAAGGTGAATCAGTAGACTAGTTCTCATGATGAAGAATTGTTATCTCCCTGTGCCATAATTAGAGTCAGGCAGGTATGTATTTCATTTAGGTCATATTGTACCAGTGACCCAAAGGATATTGTACACAACACTATTGACTATTGATGGTGTTGCTTAAGCAGAATGGCAATGCCTTCCAGCTACGTTGAAGCCAGTGGGTCATAATTGTTGCCTGATGATTGTAATTCTGGATTATATGGGTTAAAAAATGTGGAGGCAGCCAACCAATTATACTGTACTATGGTCATAACATAGTACATAATTTTTGTTGCAACGTTAAATAACCACTACAATGTCAACTGAACATAGGAGAGTGCTATATACTGTATTTACTCAAATGCAGTACTAGGTTCCCCCCCCATATATCCCATAAAAAGTGGGGGTCATCTTACATTCACTTAGCATACAGTTATGATTAGTGATAATTTGTGTGTGTGTGTCATTTGCGGGGGGGGGGGGGGGTCCACTTGCATTCAGTAAATATAATACAGATGTAATTGATGTACTTTTGATTTTCTTTGCAGCTGAAGTCTATCCAAAACTGTACCACACATGTTTTTTCCTAATAACATACATGGCTCCACTGTGTCTTATGGTGTTGGCCTATTTGCAGATATTTCACAAACTATGGTGTCGACAGGTAAGCTGTTGCATAACTCAAGTGTACAAAACATCTGTTTTTGCTGTCCATTTCACAAAGTCTCTTATCCCCTAAAAGAGATATTTTAGATTCAGAATGGTGTAGTGTGGGTTAACGATGTGTATCAGGGACAAAATATTTTTTAAAAAAGTAATACCATTCTATATAGAGCCATCAAAGCCCATGAATCGATGTAGCAAAGATTATAATAAGTGCACTTCAATCCACATGCTCTTACCTAGCATATTTGATGCAGAAATGTAATGATACTCGATAAGAGTGGGTTATTTTCTTCAGTATTTCATTAGCATTTTGAGTCAAGGGGTAATAAAAGTAAACTGGACAATCACCTAGAATGGAGAGATAAAAGCACTGGAAACATTTCTGAACCATTTGCATTGCACTTTACACAACACATATATTATATAATTTGCTTATATACTATTTCTGTAGCAACAAGATGGTTTACAGGAGTATCATGGGTTTTTACTCCCCCAAGCCCAGGAGAATCAGAAGCCCTATTTTAAAGGCAAGACAAAACAAGTTACAAAAGTCCTAAAGAGAGATTAAGTCCCCTCCCCAGGCTAAAACAGTAGCTGCCACCAGTCCCTTTGACTATTCCCAACAGCTGCAGAGTTTAGAGACAAACCTCTGAGTCTTTCAAGAAAGTCAACCCTGCAAGGTTGGCTTGCAGTTCTGAGTTTCCAAACTAAAGCATTAACCATGGGTGAGCCATCCAAAATTTTTGGATTTTACTTTTGAGGCTGTAGGAGACAAAGATCCACACCAGTTTAAAAAAATATAACTTTGTTTTATTAAGCACGCACAAATATTTTAGAAGATATGCCATGTGAAGGAAAGAAATAATAAACTAGGCTTTTCCAGCATAGCTAAATTTAGAGAGCAAAAGAGTTACCACAAGATTCCAAACAGATTTTAGGTTCAGCATCTAACTCTGTTTCTCAGAGAGAAGACAGGACCTTAGCTTTGGTTAGTACTGAATATTGACTTGCTAAGTGATTACCCAGCTAACACCTAGACAAAAGGTGAACTAACTTATAGAAAAGGATTGTGATTGCCTCTGAGTCCTAGAACCAATCACAATCCAAGAGGTGATGTAACCTCTTTCCGTCGTAACTAGGGCACATGGCTACATGCTGCAGGGAGTGGTCTCACTTTCCCAGCATCTGAGGCTGTTGGAATTTTCATCTGTATGGAATTTTCCTGTTATGAAGCCCTGTTAAGAATGGTATGGGCTTCACCCAGGTGCAGACAGTTTGCTTGAAGGTCACTTACCAATTGTCTCTGTGAGAAAATATTTGTGCAGCCAAGAAGCCTAGTCAGGGTTTTTTCAACACGGGCCTTCTTGATAGGTTTCCCAGCCTCCCATTGGGGAGGAGTTTCCCCCAGTTTTGGGGCCTCCAACCTGTTGGCACGGAGTGGCCAGCGGGGGATCCCCACCCCCCAAAGAGCTCCATTGTGCCCAACATGCCTGGTGTGATGACATCACCTGGAAGTGATGTCATCAAGCCAGGCATGTCACATGGAGAATGCTCCAGCAATTTGGGTAAAAACTCTATAGCACCATAGAATTTTTATCCAAATGGTTAAAGCATCCCCAAATGACATGCATGGTGCAATGACATCACTTCCAGGTGACATCATCGTGCCCCTCATGCAAAGCACATGCAAGAAACTTCTCTCCGCTGGGAGCCAAGTAAGACCTTGCAACCCTACTTCTTGACCATAATTCTGCAAAGAACCAAACTTCTTTACAAGGAGGTATTACTACTTCCACTTACGGAAAAATAGCACATTTTTGTGTTTCAAGTATAGCTGTCAAAGTGAACAAGACATTATGGAGACTTTATTTTGCAAGCCTACTTGGCATAAACTGTGAAAAGATTTGGTGCTTTTGAAATGTCAATTGCATTGACAAGGGTTGGCCTTCTGTCATTGGTTGTTAGAGCCATCAGAATTCAGTTTCCTGCTCCACCCCATGGTGTTCAGACTCATTAAGAGAACCTTCTGTTCATTAGTTAACTCTTACATTCATGGAACTTAATTGGAAACCAACATGTGACTCTGACTGGCTTAAAGCTGCATTTGCTGGGAGAGAGTGTGTCCCCAAATATTGCCTCCTATAAGTTCCTTCAAGTGAATATCTTAAATATGATGCAGCAGTGCAGCTTCATAAACTGTGGCATCAATGTGGCAAGCCAACTGAGGGCAGTGCCTTGATACCGCAGCATGATCTGGGGCTTCTGTGCTTGAAATGGCTGTCATCACTGAGTACAGTGTCACATAAAGCTATTGCATAGCACTGAAATAGCTCATCATACCACCATGTTTATGAATTCCCCTCCTCAGGCCTCACTTGAGTCTAACAAATGTGACTTCAAGTTCTGAACTGAAGATGCATGAACAAATGGCAATGATTTTTGGATGCAGATGGTTCATTTGCATTGAAATCAATGAGGTTTTTAATAATATATCTGCTTTGTAGCTTCAGCTGGCCAATTGGTATAATGAGTTTTCCCTTGGGGCAGACAGCAATAATTAAGTTTCCAATTACTATGCTCTGTTAGATTCCAGGGACTTCAGCCGCAGTTCAGAGAAAATGGAAGCCTCTGCAGGCTACGGCACAGACCCGGGGGCTGAGGCCATCAGCAAAACTGAGGATTAGTGCAGTGGCAGCTGAAATCAAACAGATTCGAGCCAGGCGGAAAACAGCACGTATGCTAATGGTCGTTCTTCTGGTTTTTGCACTTTGTTATCTGCCAATTAGCATTCTCAACATACTGAAAAGGTAAACTTCACACACAGATAGCAGTAGCTAGATGGCAGGATATTTTTTTTATTGTTGTTTAAATGTACTAACTGGCTGCATTGTTAGGGATGGTTTTGAAACGGATACCTTCAAATTAAATAACCAAGAAAGTAAGATTCCCATTGCAAGTATAAATGAGTTGAATAAGCATATAGATAAGGACCGTTTTTGCACACAGCTTACCACGCAGTCACAATCCTGTTCCCTCCGCAGCATCCGGTCGGATTTCCCACCATCTGCGCCGGAGTTACAGGAAGTGCCGCAGCTTTTGCGTAGCAAACGTAAACTGGGTTTTAGCGGTTTACGTTTGCTATGCAAAAGCCGCGGCACTTCCTGTAACTTCAGCACAGATGGTGGGAAATCCGACCGGATGCTGTGGAGGGAACAGGATTGTGACTGCGTGGTAAGCTGTGTGTGAAAACGGTCAAGGTATTTGCAATAGCAGTAAAATAGTAGTAGTGGCAGCAGAAGAAAAGGCATTCAGTTGTAACAACAGCATTAAGTTGCTGTGATGTTACTAATATGTAATTTTAACTTCTGGGAAATAGAGGTGCCCAACTAGTCACATGGAATTCCCCTTGATCAGGGCTGTTACTAGAGGATGTCAAAGCTGGGCGCTTTTTTGGGGGGGAGGGAGATCATCCAAAAAGGCAGGGTGAGAGAATCCCTACCCTGCATGGCCTACCAGATTAAGGGAACCCACTGAGGATGTTTTGTACGAGGGCTCCTGAATGTCAAAGGAATGAATCAACAGGTAACTTAATAACATTGCAGTTGTTCAGCACAGGCTATAGGACTGCTCATCATAGGGTTGCCAGGTACAAACGAGAAGCCCCAGGAGACTTTGGGGGTGGGCAAAAAGTGAGGTCTAAAATTTCTTTGATCTCTGTGGACTGGTGAAATCCTAGAGTGTCAGTGACATCAATTCTGAGTTGTAGTCAGAAATTACGCTGACAATGTTTTTTAATCTTGACTGTTGGTCATTATTTCTGCTATTTAAAGTCTGTCTCTCAGATCCTACTAGTAGTAGAATCTATCAGTCTATATGGTTCAGTGGACTAGCGCCACAAAAGACAACATTGTCTTTTTTGTCATTTCCAGTAAGAATTGGCACTAGAGCTGCAAGTGTTTTTGAGTAGTGTTACAATGCACATTCCTGGAAATGGCTCTGACCTGGATAACCCATCTGTTGGCTATCCCACTGTCTGGCATCAATCAAGGGCCTGGGTCTTTTCCATTCTGGTTCCAGCTCCCTGAAGAGGTGAGAGGGGCTCTGACCTGGATAACCCAAGCAAGCCCAATCTCATCAGATCTTGGAAGCTAAGCAGGGCTGACCTGGCACCTACCTGGAAAGGAGGCCTCCAAAGGAATACCAGGGCCGGGGCGCAGAGGAAGGCATATCAAGCTACTTCTCTGAAAAATGTCCAAGACCCAATAGGGGTTGCCAGAAGTCACCATAACTTCCAGGCATGCAAGCACACCCACACACACGAGGTGAGAGGGGGCACCCTTCTTGGGGACTTTCATGAGGCGCTGCAAGGCCTGTCTATTTGCCAGGGCCTTTGAAGGGGTTTGAATAGTATTCATCCTTTAAGGGTGGTAGGTGGAGGGATTTGGGACTTGTTATTTTATCTTTGGTTTTTGCTGAGGATGTTCTAACTATTATTGTAAGCTGCTTTGAACCAAGCGGAAAGGCGGGATATAAATGTTTTAATAAATAAGCAAATAAAACTGTCTCCACCTGCCTCTTAGAGGTTTGGGGTCCAAGTGCATCTCCTTGAGAAGGTTGTTCCATAATCATGGAGCCGCTGCTGAAAAGGCCTCGACTTGCATTCCCACTACACAAGCCTCTTTGACTGATTGGACAGTCAAGAGGGCCTCTCCCTGGGATCTTTGCTCCCAGCCAGGATTGTAGGGGAGAAGACTGTTCTTCAGATATTCTTTTCCCAAGCCATGTAGGACTTTAAAAGGTGAAAAATAACACTTGGGAGCAGACTAAAGCCAGTGCAATTGCTGTAACATTGGGGTCATATGAACCCAGTAACTGATCCTGACCAGCGGTCTGGAAGAAGAAGAGAAGAGATTGGATTTATATCTCACCCTTCACTACCCAAAGGAGTCTCAGAGTGGTTTATAATCTCCTTTCCTTTCCCCTCCCCACAACAGACACCTTAAGTAGGTGGGGCTGAGAGAGCTCTCTCAGAACTGCTCTTGAGCAGAACAATTCTGAGAGAGCTATGACTGACCCAAGGTCATTCCAGCTGCTGCATGTGGAAGACAGGGGAATCAAACCTGGTTTTCCCAGATAAGAGTCTGCAGACTTAACCACTACACCAAACTTGCTCTAGCTGCAGCAGTCTGTAGTAGCTGCACCTAGGAACAACAACCTCCCAAATAGGACTCAAAACACCAACAGGTGTCCCAGCAGGATACCATGGTCAATAGTATTGAAGACTGTGGATAAATCCAGCACAGCTAGCAGGGTGATACTCCCCTGGAGCTGAGAAACAGCCATCCATTCTAGCACCTTGCCCAAGAATGGGAGACTGGCCAGAAGTTTTCCAGCATGGCAGAGATCAGGGAGGGTCTTTTCAGCTTGGGTCTAATCACTGTCTCCTTGAGCACAGGTGGCACAACTCCCACCCTCAAGGAAGCATTTGCCACTCTCCTTACTCACTTCTGGCAGCTCTTATCAGCCAGGAAGGACAAGGGTCAAGGACAAAGGTGGGGGTCATCAACATTCCAATAATCCCTTCCGCATCCTCTGGTGCCCCAAGCTGAAAGGCATCCATGTAAATCAGATGAGCAGATGCCAAAAGTGCATCGTCTGAACATGCATCTGCACCAGCATCTCACTCAGAGTAGATCTGAAGGGTTTTGTTTGCAAAGCAATAAGCAAATTGATCACAGAGGGCCATCGTGTAGTTAGGGTCCAATTCTTCGGAGCGACGACATAAGAGCCCCTAAACTACATGGAATACCTCTGCTTATTTTATTTTTAGTTATTTCCTTTGATTTATATCCCACCCTTCCCACAAGCGGGCTCAGGGGAGGTCACAACGATAAATTACAAAAGCTAGAACAATTAGAATAGATATCAACATAATCAAAACAGTTGAAAAGGTAGGTACAGATTATAGTTCAACAATCATAAAGCTGGGAGTGGCTGGACCACAGCAAAGATATGAAGGTCTTAGCCTGCTTTGGCGGGGAGGGTGAGATATAAATCCAATAAAATTAATAAATAAATTAGTAGCAGTGTAGAGTTTAATGCAGCAACAGGGAGGCCAGCAGGTGGACGCCTGCCACCTTAACCAAAGGCTTTGTGGGACGGCTCTGTGAAACTGTAATAGGTCTCGCAGGGCCCTGATCTCAGTCGGGAGCATGTTCCGTCAGGCCAGGGCTTAATGGCTACACACAGACATGATGGTGACAGAGAAATATTGCCCTTTTGCCACCATCCCAGCCAAGGCTCTAGTATGGGCTCTATGCCATGTCCAGTCAGCCCTCCTTAGAAATTTGCACCAGTCTTGCTCCCTGCCATCCTCTTTCACTGCCATCAGTTCTCCTGTAAACTTGGAAGACTGCCTGGCTTTCTAGTTTAGAAATCAAGAGCAACATCAGGAAGCCAGGGAAAATCTATAATATTATCCTTGCATTTCACCCTATCAGGATTTCCATATTAGCTAAAGTATGCTGTGAGTTATAAAGGGCAATCCAACATGAATGGCACTACTGTGGTCTTAGCTGGAGAAAGGGGAAGTATTAGTTTGGCTGTCTGGCTTGTGTCTGTTAATTGGAGTAACAGACTTCTGACTGGATAATGTTTGTTTAAAAATGTTTCTGGTCATGATCTCCTCTTACAATACACCCCAAAGCTGCAGTCTTGAAGAAAGTCACCATTTCAGTGCCTGTTGATTTTAATGGAACTTATGTCTAGTTGAGTGCATAGTTAACAATGCAGTTAACTGTTGCTCTGATTTGGCTGTGTATAACCCACACGATAGCTCCAGTCAGCTGATTGCCATGGGGGGGGGATCCAGTCTCTTACTCCCCATTCCAGCTGCTCAGTATTATTGCAAGTGTGTGTGACTGTGGGTCTATGCATTTACCTATACTCAATGCGTTGGGCTGAAGAATTGCATGCAGGGTTTTTTAAAAGCAGGAATGCACAGGAACGCAGTTCCAGCTGGCTTGGCATCAGGGGGTGTGGCCTAATATGAAAATGAGTCTCTGTTGGGCTTTTTCTAAGGAAGAGCCCTATGTGAAACAATGGTGATGTCAGGAGGTGTGGCCTAATATGTAAATGAGTTTTTGCTGGGCTTTTTCTACCAAAATGTCCTCCCCGAAAACATCAGGGCCTTGCAGGACTTGCAACAATTCCACAGGGCCTGTAAGACAGAATTATTTAAACTAGCATTAAATAAATAATGGGGAGGTGACCATCATCTCACCACCCTGCAGCACTGATACCAGAACCACCCCAGTATAAATTCAGAGCGCCAAAGAATTATTTTATAACATCGTCAGATGCAGCGCTCAACAAGAACTGAAACTTGCCATTTAGATCCTAGTGACTGTATTGGAAATTATACTATATTTTTAAATTGCTTTGAACTGTCAGATTGTTTTAATGATTTTATTTTTATTTTGTTCTTAATACTATGTTTTGCCAATTGTTGTTAGCCGCCCTGAGCCAGCTAGGGGAGGGCGGAATAGAAATGCAATAAATAAACAAATAAATATATGCCCTGATAGCATGTATATTCCCTTCTCCAGCTATGACTTTACACATCGAAGCTTGCTTCTATGCATGCTGAAGTGTACAGAGCCCTAGCTTGATCAAATCCCAGGGGATGCAAATAGAAGATTTTCTCTCACCTTTCTACACAGTGCACTTCTGACTTGCATATACATTGCACATAAATAATTCTCAAAATAAAAATCTGAGTTTTCACTATTTTATTCTCTCCTTTTCTCTTGTAAGGGTCTTTGGGCTGTTTAACAATGCTGATGACAGAGAAACAGTGTATGCCTGGTTTACATTTTCCCACTGGCTTGTATATGCAAATAGTGCAGCAAATCCAATCATTTATAACTTTCTCAGTGGTAAGTTGATTAGTATGCTTCCTGTTAACCAGTACAATCAGCCTATCAGCAAATTTTTAAAAGTGCAATCTACTTTACGTGTTTTTGCAATGCTTATGGGTTTTTATCATTATTCCCGTTACATAGAGACAGGATCAGCAGCTTAGAGAAAATGGGTTGCTCAGCTCTTTAATACACATACAGATTTCCAGAAAAATTTTATATGTGACAAAACCCCCCAACATACATCCATATTTGGATGTGGTCAGAGGACTAAAGAGCACATTAAGACAGGAGATCCATGACTGGTCTTCCAAGTGTTTCACTCGTGGGCAAGAAGGTACCATTTTCAAGGCAAGAATTGGGCGTGTTTGACCCAGTGATCCTTAAAAAGGTGCTGTGGCACCCACCAGTGTGTATCCTGGAGCCCACTTCCTTCTCCCCCAAAGCTGCTCTTCCCAAAGCAAAGAACCAGTTCTGGGTTTTCTCCAATTAATTGGGAGAGGAGGTGCTTACTAAGAAGCCAGGTAGAATGTGTCTTCAGGGGGCACCCACAATGAAATAGCTGCCTTTGTCGTACAATGACATTGGCTTGGGACTCACAACATTCTGTGATTCTTCTTAGTCTCAGTGGTCTCGTGGTGCCATTACCAATGTCAGCCATTTTGTGTTGTCACAGCTCCATGTCAGCTATTTTGTGGTGGTGTCCACTAATTCTTTTCAAAATTCTGAAGTGATTACAAACTCAACAAGGCTGGGAACTTCTGGAAATTCTTTCCCCTCATGCTGTTTATCCTATCTAAATCTCTCCCCTCAAGCTGTTACTTGCTGACTAGGTTCCTTTTTATTATATCCCTGTACCATTTTCTCTAACAGAACAAACAGCAGCTTGAGGACAGTTTATATTGGGAAAACAGAAAGGGGTGAGAGTTATACATTGTCACTATATTATTTATACAATCAAATTAGCCTTTGTTGGCAGTTTTTAGTAATGCTCACACATATCAGGGCTCCCCAGGCCTAATGTGTACTTTGATAATGCTACAAGGGTCAAGCTCAGGGCTTTTTTTTTAGCAGGAATGCCCAGGAATGCAGTTCCGGCTGGTTTGGTGTAAGGGGGTATGGCCTAATATGCAAATGAGTTCCTGCTGGGCTTTTTCTACAAAAAACCTTGTGTGAAAAATGGTGATGTCAGAGGGTGTGGCCCAATATGCAAATAAGTTCCTGCTGGGTGTTTTCTACAAAGAAAGCCCTGGTCAAGCTACAGTAGATAAATTAATTTCAAAATAAATATTTATTATATGATGTACTCAATAGTAAAATTAAAAACATAGGGCCTGAATATCAGGCTGAATTAGAGTCGGAACAAGCTTTACATAAACTGTGATAATTTCCCATACAAAGTTGATGAACATATCAAATGACCAACACAAGACCGTATGTGTTTTGGCCTCAAAAGCCTTCCTCAGTGGTCAATAATACATACTGCAAAAAACTCCATTTTTAAAAAAAAAAATTACATCATACCACACAATATATTATGAGGTAGAAATTATTTTGTATTTTTTACAGATTTTTTTAAAAAAAACAATTTAGTATTGATAATGCTTATTTCCATTATAACAATTTATTTTTTCCTCTGTGCTCTGATATATTTTCAGATAACAACACTTGTTCAGGACTGATATATAGTAGTTTCTGGATGTGTGTGTGTTAAGTATTATTGACCACTGCGGAAGGCCTTTGAAGCCCAAATGCATATGGTCTTGTGTCGGTCATTTCATATGTTCATCTTTATATGGGAAATTATCACAGCTTGTGTAAAGCTTGTTCTTACTCTAATTCAGTCTGATATTCAGGCACTATGTTTTTAATTTTACTATTATGTACACCATGTAGCAGAACAGGCCTGCTCTGGCATGCAGGCCCTATTTCGTCCTGCCCTCCTAAGACACCTGAAGAGGCCTTTCTTTCTCTCTCAAGTAACCACTGCCACCACCTGACCTTTGTAAGGAATTGCACACTGGGAAGGTCAGGACTCCCAGCTTCCCTTCCCAGTTCTGAGGCCTTGCCTCTGTGTCTCCGACTGCCCCATTCCTAGTCACCATGGGGATCATTTACTGCTTTGTGTGCCACTAGAGGAAAGGCCACTTGCCAACTGACTGTATTCCCCCGGCTATCTTTTTAAAACAGGGTGTCCATGATGGTGGGGGGGTCTGTGAGGTACAGAGAACAACTACCAGCATCAAAAGTTATAAAGTATTTTTTCAAAAGAAAACATTTACAAGCCTACTTTTAGCACAGCACCAGATTGAGCAAGGGATTAAAAAGAAATGGCTAAACATAATTCCTCTGTCCCTCTCTATATAGATCCTTTATCAGATGTTAAAATATAGGACAGGCCCCTTTAGCTAAGGATGTTACAGATCTCCACAGAGTTTCCAATACTATGATGGTTTCTCCAACTCTTTAGGTGAGCACATGGTCAATGATTGCCTCCTCAGTAGACAGTTCTATCTGCTTTCGTGGTCTCCCAAAGAAAAGAGAATTCTTCCTTGCTGCAAGGAGTTTTTATCACATCTGTTTCTCTACCCACTGACCAGGTCAGGTCAAATCAGATAAGCCCTTCCTGAAGTCTTCAGAAATTTCTTTCCTGAATTTTTTTTCCTGGAGCCAGTCTTCCGAATTTCTGTTCCCTGCTTGGAAAGGGGGGAAAGCCTGATCCATCCATTATCTCTCATGTTAGATCTAGTAGCATTTGTGTGAAGGTGGGCTGAGGTACAGAGGTACATCCGGAAAGCATTTGAACTGACTTCCCTTCTTCCTGCCTGTTCTCTTCCCAGAGGGGGGGGGGAGCTTTAAAAACTCATTTCAAACCGCCAAAGGAAAAATGCATTTCTTCACACACCTGTTCCACCAGGCTTTCAGCTGAGGCAATTGGATGTCCAAACCTTCAGCGTGCTCTGCTATCAGCTCTGCTGATTATTAGCTCCACTAACATGCCATGACACTGCCGAGAGGGTTTTTACTGGTGTATCAATGTCTTCATTTTTTTTTGTCAAACTTCTTTTAACAGTTTGAATTTTAAATCCAACCATTGTTTTTATCCATCACAATATACCGTGATTTGTGGGCCACTCTGAGCCCTCTCTGCAGGGAAGATGGGATATCAATTAAAGTAAATACATAAATATAACAAATATTTGCTTTGCTATTATTTTATCTGCTGTAGTTTGATCCTTGTAGCATTATCAGCATATTTCAATCTGAGTTGTTTCCCCCCTTTTCTCCTGAATAGATTTTTCCCCTTTTGCTTCGCTTGTTTCTAATGTGTACGTGGCCTTTGTCTAAGATAGTGATGGATGAATGTCAACATTTTTATGAAAAAGGATATACCTAAGAAGTTAGCTTCTAATCTGAATCTGTTTAATGTTAAAAGCCTGGAAAACATAATTTTTACAATACAGTTCAATCAACCTGGAATCTTAGTATCTAAAGCAAGATTATAGCTAGAGGTCGATTTTGAAAATGGGCCACATTTGAGTTTCTCTGATTAAATATAATCTGTTTCTCAGCCAGACTGGAATTGGATGTTATGAAAATATATTATATGGGGGAAATGTGTATACAGATGTAATGTTATAGAAAGTCAAATCACATTGTTCAGTGCCTAATATGAGCCCAGCTTTGAAATTTATGTAACAGAAGAATATATTTGATCAAATCAGATCTGCAGGGCTTTTTTTGTAGCAGGAACTCCTCTGCATATTAGGCTACATCCCCCTGATGTAGCCAATCCTCCAAGAGCTTACAGTAGGCCCTGTAAGAAAAAGCCTTGTAAGCTCTTGGAGGATTGGCTGCATCAGGGGAGTGTGGTGTAATATGAAAAGGAGTTCCTGCTACAAAAAAAGCCCTGCAGATCTGGAAAGTTGTTCCAGATGATTACAACGATCTTTACATTATGATCCACTATTCAGAAAAATGCCATGCTGTGAGTTAATTACTTTGCTAGAAAGTCTGACAATTGCAGTTAGAATAACATCCATCTTCTTGGATGGATTTAGGGCCAACATGAGCAGTAGCTTCAGATAGCTTTCTGGTAACCTAAGACCCAGTACTAGCCCAGCATGCAAATGCTACACCAAACAGTTTTCAGTGCTAGTTGCCTTGAGCGGCCGTAATTTTATACTGAATTACATCCTTAAACAACAGGGTCTGGTTTCAAAGAGCCTTCCTCTAGAACAGGGGTGGCCAATGGTAGCTCTCCAGATGTTTTTTGCCTACAACTCCCATCATGCTGGCTGGGGCTGATGGGAGTTGTAGGCAAAAAACATCTAGAGAGCTACCATTGGCCACCCCTGCTCTAGAAAAAAGAGTGACAAGTTGGAGGAAGGCTCTTTAGGCTGCAAGGTTTCCAAACTACACTCAGTGGTATAGTAGGATAGTGTTTCTATTGTCTTTGTTTTACAATCATAGATACAATTTAAATTGTATTGGGTATTTAAATCATTATGCTTTAGAGAAGATAGGTCCAAAGTACTTTTGATACCTAGGTATAAATCACTCTAGAGAGAATTACTTTACTTGGCTCCAGGGCTTTTTTTGTAGCAGGAACTCCCTTGCATATTAGACCACACAACCCTGATGTAGTCAATCCTCCTGGAGCTTACTGTAGGCCCTGTACTAAGAGCCCTGTAAGATCTTGGAGGATTGGCTACATCAGAGGTGTGTGGCCTAATGTACAAAGGAGTTCCTACTACAAAAAAAAAGCCCTGCTTGGCTCCACAGAGAAAAGAGTTATTTGCTCAGTCTGGGAAGTAACTAGTCAGAGCTGAATGGTTTTTCCCCATGCTGAATGTTATACTGTCATCTCTGTGCTCAGCCACCGCTGCTCCACCCCATCGATTTCATCTATGAAGCACCTTGCTAGAGCAGGAAGTCAAGAGTGGTGCTATTGATCCCTGAACCTGCTTCAGGGAGCTCCTGAGAGACCCACAGCAGTCACTCAGCTTGAGCAGGGCACTTTGGTCTGAAGCAGAGGGGGCTGTGACTGGAGCAGATTTTTCTGAGACCTCATCCCAGCAATATCAGCTTGTTTTATCTGAAGCCAATGTCACCTTATTGCATCAACCAAAGCTTTATGACGGGATTCGCACTGAGCCTCTCTCTGCCTTCAGTTCCTCCCTTTCTCCCTTCCTATAAAAAGATGGAATATTACTTCCCCTTCATAGCATCTGAGCAAATAAGCTCTGACTCATAAAAGCTCAGGCTGGAATAAATGTTGTTAGTCTTTAAGAAGCCACTGGGCTTCTGTTTTATTTTGCTACAACAGACTAACATAGCTGCTCCTCTGGAATGAAAGGGGGGCAGCCTGAAACTCATCCTCTGAGGCCAGTTCTTCCTGCAGAAGTCATTCAATCTGGAAAGGGTTTGCAGAAAGGACCCTATGAGTAGGACCAAATGAGGTTTAAGTAACATACATTTTCAGTTCTTTCCCTTGCTTTGGTCTCCTGCCTGTACAGAAGCAGCCTGAATCATTTCCCTACCACCTAAATTCCAACTAGTGTCTGAGAGGTCCACTTGCATTTTTTTCCCACTGGTACCGGTACTAGCTTTGCTGGCAACATTAGGGCAGTACAGAGTCCAGACCCTCGATCCCTACTTATCAATGAGTCTGAAGATTGTGCTTGAAGACTTTCCTACATGTTTGGTGATCTCCCATGTGAGACACCCATTTGGCCAATAAATGATCATGAATAGGTGTTCAGATTGGATCAATCATATGTATTTTTTAAAAACTGATAACATACATATTATTCGTTGATGAACAATTTATAGTGTACATGTGTTCTGTTTTCCATGCTGCTGTTTGTTGATTGACAGGGAAATTCCGAGAAGAATTTAAAGCCGCATTTTCTTGCTGCTGTGACTTTGGCATCAGTCAGCACCAAGGCAAACGAGGCAGGGGACGGACAAGCACAGAGAGTCGGAAATCTTTGACCACCCAGCTCAGCAACTTTGATCCTGCTTCAAAAGTGTCAGAGCAGGTTGCACTGACCAATATAAGCACACTGCCAGCCAATGGCACTGGACCTATGCAGAACTGGTAGCTTCCACGTCTTTGGACCCCTTTTGGGAAGTTAAATTGGTGCATCCAGTTGATCAGACTGAAACAGAATATCAGACTGTGAACTAACATGAAGCCAGGTTAATATTCAACATGTGTCTTCTAAAATGGGCCACAGCTTTGTTTAGAACTGTATAAATTTTTCATATGATATGCTTTTGAATGGTAAGAAAACATTTAGAACATTAAAAAAGACATGTTCTATCAGTATCTTTGTTGGTATGGTTTAGGTTTGTCAACAAACAGCACATCTATTAGTTTACAAAGAGTCTCCAGATATTGACAGCAAGCCAGAAATAGGAGGGTTACATTAAAACAAACATGGGTGTAATACTGAAAACATCATTTTTGGAGAGAGACAATATGATGTAGTGGTGGGAGTGTGGGATCTGGGAGGCCCCAGGCGTGAATCCCAACTCTGCCACGAAACTTACTGGGTGACCTTGGCCTGTCACCCTCTCTCAGCCTAACCTACATCACAGGGTAGTTGTTGTGAGGACGAATGGAAGAGGTGAAAATGGTGTTCAAAGACATTATGTGCCCATATTGGAGAAAGGAAGCATTCCAGGGTTTTTCTTAGCATGTCAAGGTCTTTCTTAACTGAAGCAGCCTATTAGAATTGGTAAGAATTGAACATGTCCTTCATTTTTGGACTAGGATCTGGGAGACTAACGTTCAAATCCCCCTGGTGGCTTGCTGGGTGACCTAGGGCCCAGTCACACACTCTCAGCCTAACCTACCTCACAGGGTTGTTGTGAGGATAAAATGGACCTATTGTTGGTCAATGAGGAAAAAAGCAGGGTATAAATGAAGTTTTTAAAAAGAGATCTCTCCATCCCAAGACTGTAATCTCTTTTTTCATATCTCTTGCTCCCAGTGAAGTGCTCTTGCTGCCTGTGTCTTGAATAAATAGGAAGACAAAGGTGGGGCCCTTTGTTAGCTTTCCATCGCTTATGCATTTTTTAAAAGGTCAGAATGAAGCTTTCGATAAACTTATAACATGTCTTGAAATAAACAGTTTGGAATCTCTGGTATATGGTGCTGGTTTTCCAAAGCTCAAAGTAATCAATTCACTGGAAGACAACCAACAATTCACAGGACTAAACAAGCCCTACTCTTAAAACAGGTATCCTCTCATTCTGCTGTGTCTACTCAGGGATCTAATCAGAGGCCTGACAAGGGATCTTCCTTTTGGACTTCTGTGCCATTCTGTGCTATACTAGTCACTTGCCTGAAAGAAAGGCAGAGAGGTTAGTAATCCTCCTGAGAATCCTTTTTGCTCACAACATGAGTGGCATATTAGTACTATAACAGAAAATGACAACATAGTTCTAGGATGCCGTTTTCCTGAATTAGGGGATGTTTCTGCTAAGCAGAGCATGATCAATACCAATAAGTGCCCCACAGACAGTGCTGAGCAGGGATGAGGTTGGACTAGATGGCCTATCAGGCCCATCCAACTCTAGGACCTGCTTATCTCACTCCCCTACATTCTATCCCGGTCTTTCCATGACTCACTAGTCCCAAAAGTCCTTTCTGTTGACACTGCAGTGCACTCTCCTCTCTTGAGTTCCCCATTTGGACTTTCCTCTTGTTCGGGCTGCCTATAAAGTCCTGAACAAAGGAGGGAATGATGTAAACTGCTTTGGTTCTCCATCCCTACCCCCACGGTGAAGAAAGACTGTCATTTTCCTATGTAGAGGCTGCAGGGAGGGAGAAGGTGATGGAAACCTGAAGTCAGAGAGGGAGATAAAGGGAACTCCAGGTTAGGAAATTCCTGGAGATTTAAGGGGTAGGACCTGGAGAGGGTGGGATTTGAGGAAGGATAGGACTTCAGACAGGTACAATGCCATTTCCTCCTCGGGAACCACTGGAGATCCTTCAGATTTACAACTGCTCTCTAGATGGCAGAGATCATCTCCCCTTGAGGTGGTGGGGAGAGTCAATGCCTTCACTAGGTGGGTGGGAAGACAGCAAGGATGGCTGGCACTCACCAGAACTTCCTTCTAGAGCCTGTTGTATTTTTCTTCACAATGGCCCTACTCCTAGTATTGGATAAAGTCACTGACTGCACATTTAAAGTTTCAGTGACCTAAATCAATGCTAAACTTAAGTTTATGACTGAACTTAAGTTTGTGACTGAGTGTAACAGGAGGAAACTTTGTAAAAATCCAGTTGCAAAACACATTATTTTGTGTAGTGTGAATGTACCCTTTGTTGTTCTGTGCCAGCTCAGAATGTATGGCTGAAAGTTTACCAATCACAATCTGGACTGAACCAACTCATTCTAGGAATGCTGTACTCTATTTCTGAACATTGTTATTGCCAGCATTTGCGAGCAGGTGCAAGCCTGTCTGGTTTCACTTTCCCAGGAAGCCAGGGGAGGTAGCGAAGCGAAAGTGAGTCAGCATCACTGATACGGTCCTGACAGGGAAGTGTGTTAACAGGGGTTTTTTGTAGCAGGAACTTCTTTGCATATTAGGCCACACACTCTGATGTAGCAAATCTTCCTGGAGCTTTCAGTAGGCCCTGTACTAAGAGCTCTGTAAGCTCTTGGAGGATTGAGTTCAACAGGGTTGTGTGGCCTAATATGCAAAGGAGTTCCTGCTACAAAAAAAGCACTGTGTGTTAGACTTTGCTTGCACACACTGGAAGGCAGGGCAGATGGGTGTGTGTGTGGGGGGGGGGGGGGAGGGAAGAAGCACAGAGGCCCCAGCTCTAACCCACATAATAAGGAGTCAGCCAACCTGCCCAGAAATGCTTCACTAAGTTAATTGGCAAGGAGACTGGAGGGGAGAATAGTTTATTTATTTAAGGTATGCCATATTCTCAAAAGTTCTGATGATGTTTGAAAGATACAAGCTAAAGCTTCAACACTGCCCCATAACAACAGACACATGCACACACACCAAACCTGCTTCAGAAAAGCTCATGTCTGAGAACCACTGAATCGTGATCTATCAATGGCCACAATTTGGCATAAAACCACTAGGCAGATGTACCTCTCCCCTGACACAAGCTGCTCCCCTGTGGTTATGAGCCCTGGCATCTTCAATGTTTGTTTCTCAACCACTCCCTCTGCCAGCAGTTCCACTCCTGCTAGCAGAGCAGGGCTCCAATTGTTAGGTCACTGTGAGGGTATTAGCTACCCCCAGAGACTCTGCCCTTATGGCAGAGCTGAAACTGAAACCTCATATCGTATTTAATTGTCATCTGCACTCTTCTGTAAGAGCCAATTTCATACTGCCTTTATTGAGCAGGTTTCTCTGCTGCGTGCATGATTGCCAGTTGCTGTATCTTTTGGCTGGCAATGACAGGAGCAGTGCTGGATTAACCATTAAGCAAAATAAGCATGTGCTTAGGGCACCAAAGGAAAGGGGGACACCACAGATGGGATGGGGGGGTTTGCTTTTATTGCTTACTGCTGTTTAGTGTTAAATAAATAAAAAATAAAGTTTTATTTAATACAGTTGTGGGGTCTGCCCTGGTAGAAAACTGAATTTTTAATCTCTTGGTTCACCTTCAGCACTTATTGAGTCTTAATGTCTCATCAGTTAAGCAATGGGAGGGCACCATTGTCGGGCTGTGCCTAAGACATCTGTTGGCCTTAATATGGCCCTGGAGAGGAGTGTAACTTTGGCAGAGTTCATATTTCATACTCTTAGAATCAGGCAAGCGCACATTAAAAATAACTCTGAGCTTAAGTACTAGGGGGACTTTAGATTTGATTTGTTTTGCTAAGATGCCTTGGGCCATGTAGGCATCCTGATTTTGTTCCTCTAGAGCAGGGGTGGCCAAACTTGCTTAATGTAAGAGCCACATAGAATAAATGTCAGATGTTTGAGAGCTGCAGGGGAGGGAGGAAGAAGGAAGGAAGGCAGGCAGGCAGGCCAACATATGGGGAGGGAGACGTGGAAAGAAAGCAAATTTAACTTTAAATGCATTCTTCAAGCCACTGGCTAGCTTGGCTTGGAGAAGTGATTTAAAGAGACAAATGCCTTCTCCAAGCTGGCTGATGGGGTGGGGGTGCTTGGAGAGTCACACAATATATGTGAAAGAGCCACGTGTGGCTCCCTAGGCACAGTTTGGCCACCTTTGTTCTAGAAGTTGGTGAGTAAAGCGCTGGTTCGTTATGCACAGATGAATGTGCCTTATCCTGAATCAGACCCTTGGTCTATCAAAGTCAGTGTTGTCAACTCAGACTGGCAGCTGCTCTCCAGTGTCTTGCTACCTGATCCTTTTCACTGGAGGTGCCAGGGCCTGCACCTGGGAAGTTCTGCTTGCCAAGCGGATGTTCCATCTCTGAGCCACAGCCCCTCTCGTACACTGAAGTTCAACGTTTCCCCAGCCAGACGTCGTTTAGATTCATCCGGACCGATTTTGAGGACTTCTGCATCGTATACTCCAGAAAGCCGCGACAGGTGTGAAGCGGAGGGCGGGCTTTACCAGCAGAGCCCGGGAGAGTCGCACTTTCTCTCGGCTCCTGGCTGGACCAATCGCGCTCCTCCTCTGCCAACCGGGCGCTGCCCAGAGCGACGTGGTGCTGAAATCACTTCTCATAGCATTTGTAGAAAGAGATCTGTGAGCAACAGGCTTTCTCAGCCTGCAGTTTCCTGCTCTCAGCGCCCAGCTCCGAAACCGGGATGAGCTTCACGCTGTTCACAGGTAAGTTCTCCGGAGTTCTGCCCTTGGGCGCCCAGCTGCTGCCGATGCTAGCTCGGAGGTAAGTCCCCCTTTCTGTGGAACTCCAGTGACTGGAGTCCAGTCTCAGTTGCCTGTGCTGCGAGTAACTGCGTGTGGGAACGTCAGAACTAATCCAACGCATGTTGCTCTCCTCTGCTTGTTACTTAGTCTTTTATTTTCCTGTAAAGGACATGACATCAACTGTTGACATTCTATTCACACCTGCTATAAGTTATGCTTTCTTTTCTACACCCTCTTGTGTACTAAGAAATGGCATGTTTTTACCGTAAGTTTTTAGGCTTTATAGCTGTTCTCTTTAAAATACAAACTTGGTATACGCTTTATCGCAGGGAAGTGATATCTGTAATTTTATGTTCCTGGTTTGCTATCATCCTAGACTCTTTCAGGTTGAGATCTATCTACCTATGACTCTGTCTCTGTCTCTCTCCTCCCCGTATGTATATCTACTCATTTTTCAAGTTTTGATCCTGTAAACAACTGAACCATCTAAAGCATGTGCACATATGCCTCTTACAAATGATTCTCCCCAGAGGTTCTGCAAATCACATTGATGCTTTTTAAAGATGTGTGCTTATTTCATTTGTGCTATTCTTTCCCTACGTTTGTCACTGAGGTAAGTAACAGCCAGGTTGCTCTAGCAGCCTTTGTGTAAATAAAAATACAGGACACTTGTGGAGTACATTTCCTAAGAACTGATTCAAACACATTATTTCCCTAATCCCTGAGCCAGTATTGCCATCTGCTTATTGCAGTAAGGTAAAAGAAGCCTGAGGTTGCTTAAGGGCAACTGACAAATGACCTTGCCTTTGAGGCTCACTCATTGCACAACATCAGTCTTATATTGTAATTCCTAGGCACATTTGTGAGAAGGGCATATTCATATCCAGTGTTAGTTACACACTTCTGACTCTCGTTTATTTCACTAGGAAACTTTTTGAAGCATGTGCTTAGCACTGTCATTACATGTGGTTAACTTTGGTCTGGCTATATTCACAGTTAACAGGAAATACTGTTTTAAGACCAAACAACAGAGAGAAGAAGAAGGGGGGGGGACGGTGGCTCAGTGGTAGAGCAGCTGCTTGGTAAGCAGAAGGTCCCAGGTTCAATCCCTGGCATCTCCAAAAAAGGGTCCAGGCAAATAGGTGTGAAAAAACTCAGCTTGAGATCCTGGAGAGCTGCTGCCAGTCTGAGTAGATAATACTGACTTTGATGGACCAAGGGTCTGATTCAGTATAAGGCAGCTTCATATGTTCAAGAAGAATTGCAGATTTATACCCTACCCTTCTCTCTGAATCAGAGACTCAGAGCGGCTTACAATCTTCTATATCTTCTTCCCCCACAACAGACACCCTGTGATGTGGGTGGGGCTGAGAGGACTCTCAGAGCAGCTGCCCTTTCAAGGACAACCTCTGCAAGAGCTATGGCTGACTCAAGGCCATTCCAGCAGGTGCAAGTGGAGGAGTGGGGAATCAAACCTGGTTCTCCCAGATAAGAGTCCACGCACTTAACCACTACACCAAACTGGCTCTACGTGAATAAAATGAGAGAGAATGGCTCTACTTTAATAAAATGCTTTCAACTTACCTTTCACAAAATCTTCAAGGTGGTTAATGATTATGCTAAAAAAAACTCCATACACCAGATTTTTTAAAAATTGAATGCAATAAAATTGAATGCAATAAAAATAACTAGAATGGTTAAAAACAATGAGTAATCAAATTACATTGATATGTATATGTTTATTAGGATTCAGTCTGATGGTGAATAAAGACTGGTTCTCAAAAAAGCTGTATTTTCTTTCTTTATCCTTCCAGATTTATGTATATAAGGAAAAAAATCAGTGGATAGATTCTGATAGCTGGCTTCCCAGTTAAAATAGTAACTGCAGTTTTACTGTATGATGAAAATAGAGGGGAGAGAGAAAGAGAAGGAGGGAAGGGAGAGAGACTGTCTGAAGGATCCCAGTGAGTGAAAGAGACATCACATAGTTACCAAGTCGTTGTGATCTGTTGCATGCAGAAACCCATTCAGACAGCTTGCTTCCTTTTTAGCTCAAACATAAGCATGTATTGGTTGTCTGGTTCAACGCATTCTGTCTCATAAATTGGGCTTTGTGTCCAGGGTTACTGGTGCTCTGTATAATCCCTTAAATGCTCCTAACAGTTGATACTTCATGAGTCATATGGCTTTCTCATTCCTAGAGATAATGTGTGAGCAGAACACTTTTCATCTGTTCCTGCCATGGCTGGAAATAGCAAGGGGTTGATGAGCTGGTGCTGGCTTTGCACCCCACTGCTACCTTCACAGTGGTGTTTTCCTGGAGGAGAGGACATCTGGCCAGGGCATTTAGGCTAGTGAAACACTATGGCTCATAAATAATACCATGGCAGATCAACCTAACACCAACACTGATATGAAAAGCTGGCTATTGAGTCGGCGTGAAAGTAGAAGGTTTTGTCTAAACATATGGCTGTTATTTGCTAAGTAAAAAGCCTAAGTGCATGCAGGGCCACAAGAAGAATTATTATTACTATTATTGACATTTCCCTTTGGCTTGGAATGGAAAAAAGAAGACTGGCTAATCAAACCTACAAGGGAATTGTGGATACATTGGCATCCTGTTGCCATACAATCCATATGTTTTAAATTTTCTTTTTGCTTCTGATATTTTCACTCTGCTGATACTCTGAACAAATCTTCTGGGAAAGACCAGTACATCCACTTTATGTGGTTAGACTGCAGGTGCATAAAGCATTGCATGTTACATAGACTAAAAGGCTATTTACTGTTCACTGGCTTGGATCCATCCTATGGTGTTATTCCAGCAGCACAGCAGCAACACATATGATGGAATGGTTTTGCTGTTTTGGGATGACAAAAGGGCAATTTTTGCCAATTCCCCCTTCTGCTGCTGACTTCCTATTTGACCTCACATTGTTCCTTTGTCTTCACTGTCCCACAGGAGCATAACTGGGCCACATAAAAGGTTGCAAGGTATTCTTCTTGTGCAACTCCACCTGCTCTGCTTAGGATCCAGGTTGGATCCTGCCAGCTTTTCCACTCAGGCTGTGATCATACACACTAAATAATGCACTGTCAATCCACTTTCCAACTGGATTTTGCCAGTTCACACAGTTAAATCCAGTTGGAAAGTGTATTGAAAGAGGATTGAAAGTACATTATTTAGTGTGTGTGATTGCAGATTCAGATTCCCTTGTTCCCCTCCACTGTATTGCCCATCCCATGTAGCTTTTGTCTACATGAGTTCCATGATCCTCATTTTTGGTAGTCTCATCCCTCTTTTGCCAGTGGAAAAGGTGGTAGAATGCACTGTATTACTAATAAATAATCATTATCTTATGGCAGTTTGTGTTGCATAGCCAGGAGATATCAGGATCAATGCTCCCTCTAAGCTGTGGAGTCTTGTGAGCAAAAATTCTAATTTGTGAGCTACTCGCATTAAAGTTGTGAGCTACTGTATAAATTAGTTTGCTCTGGGGCCATTTTTCCTGAGCTAAGACAAAAATGTCTGAGCTGGAGGCTAAAAAACTGTGAGCTAGTTCGCACTAACTCAGCTTAGAGGGAACACTGCTCAGGATTGTCTGGCAGCCAAAGTTCTGTCTCTTTAGCATTATGTACCACTAGTGTTGTAAGCTAGGCTTGTTGGTGGGCTGAGAAACCTCTGAGAGAGACTTAAGGTCACCCAGCTCCCTTCATATGGAGGAGTGGGGAGTCAAACCCAGTTCTCCACATTAGAGACCTGCTACTCTTAACCACTACACCAAACTGGCTCCTACCTTGTTATGTATTGTTGGAAACTCTTAATAGACTAATTCAGCTAATGTTAACACAAATGATAAACACAATGTTAACACAAATGAGAAATACATCCCTTTTTCTCTTCCATGCAACAGAGCCAGTGTGGTATAGTGGTTAGAGTGATGGACTAAGACCTGGGAGACCTAGGTTCAAATCCCCACTTTCCCATCGACGCTTGCTGGGTGACCTTGGGTGAGTCATACACTTGGAACCTACCCGCCAGGGTTGCTTTGGAGATAAAACAGATGAGAGGAGAACAATGTAAACTGTTTTGCTTCTCCCTTTGGAAGAAAGACAGGGTATAAAGTCAATAAGCTGATATAACAGATGATTTTTGTTAGTATATGACAACAAAGTAACCAACACTTAACCTGCACCACTCTTCTCTCTGTTTTGTAGTGCTGGTGCTATATTCCATGACGAAATCTACTTTCCAGACATCCAGGTGTCAACACTTGAGAGAGAAATGCAGAACAATTCCCAAATGTGAAAGTATCTGGGAATCAATTGAAAATTTTTGTAGCATTCCAGGTAACTGTGAAAAGCCATGCATTTCTTTATGTGAGCAGACATACACTTTTGGGGGGAGTGGGGGCGGGGTTTGGTATGGTAAGGGGGATATAATTAAAGACTGGTCAGCATTTTTCTGGAAGCACAAGTGGGACTTAAAAAGGGATGGGAAGCTGCAGTAGCATTACTGGTGGAAAATGCATGACAAATCAAGGAGAGCCCATCATAGATCAATGAGATGCTGGTAGTTAAGCAGGTGTTTAACAGCTGTCTCCATTGTGTCAGGAGACTATTGTCCAACTCTCCTACTTATGCTCTGTTGATTCTAGAATCCATTTCATTGATACACTTTGTGCCACTTTCACAAGGTTCTTTTCTGTGAATATCCTTCTTATCTGATCCAACTTGGAAGACAGGTTAAAGGTGGATCCTGTGTCAAAGGTGTCAGACCTGTGAGACATATATCAATAATTTTGGATTCATCTCCTTGACTGAGGTTGACAGGGAACCGAGAAACTGCAAACTGAATCTCTATTCCTCTCAGCTGATAAAGTGTTGTCAAGAGATTATAATGTTGGGTGGCATTTTACCTGAGGCTGAAATCTTCCTTCCTCCAATTTAAAAGGCTAATCCTCCAACAAAAAAGCCACTTAAGTTGAAGGAAGGCTCTTTCAGTTAGAGGAAGGCTTCAAACTTTTCTCAGTGGAGTGAGAGGATACAGGTCACTTTCTTTAGCCAAACTTATTAATTCCTTCTTCATAGAGTTTTCCCTTATCTATCTATCTATCTATCTATCTATCTATCTATCTATCTATCTATCTATCTATCTATCTATCTATCTATCTATCTATCTATCTATCTATCTATCTATCTATCTATCTATCTATCTATCTATCCCAAAAGGGGGCAGTTAGTATACCACTTCTTTAAAATCCTTCTTCATTGAAATGGGTTGTAGCCAGTTTTAGATCCTTTACAATTTTTTTTTAAGATAAGGCCACCATGCCAAGTACCATTAATACTGATTCCCTTCAGCCATTTCAATCTGGCTTCAAACCTAGCTTGGAAGATGGAATAGCTTTAGTAGTTGGCCAATAGAACACAAGGGATTCTGATTCAGCTGCATGGATCCCAGATTGTGAAGTTTCTCAAGACCCATTCTATTATTTGACATTGATATGACACTAAGAAGTAAAATCTTCCATAACTTTGGTGTTTGGTTGTTACTGATCCAAATTATGGGAGTAGGACATTTGGTATTGAATAGAACATTTAGTATTGAATAATGGAAATATATGGCTTTTGGCTCTGAGTTGTCTTGAAGGGGAGCCCCACATAGTATACATTACAGTAATCCAATGTACAGATCTCATGGATCAGCATGGCCTGGTCAGACAAATTTACATATAGAGATGCTTTAATATATATACAAAAATTAATATTCGTTGGTTTTGGTAAATGTTGTTTGCCATTTGTTAGGGGCATATAAATTAAGTAAATTAATATAAACAAGTAGGGAGATAATTTATAAACTAAAGAGCTCATAGACTTGTGGCACTTTAAATATTATTCCAAAATAAGCTTTTCTTGATCACATTTTCAACATTGCACTAAACTGCAATTGTTTTTGAATAACTAAGTGAAATACAGTTGCACACCCAAATATTTTACGTGATCCACTAATGATAAGCTTGCTTTGCTCATCGCTGGCAGATGAACTGCTTCCAAAATTTCAAGCTTCCTAATCAGAATCACTGCTGTCTTTTCTAGATTTAATTTCAGCTTGTTCCTCCCCAAGTCACTTGATCACAGCTTCAAAGGATATCAGCAAAGCTTGAATGTGCCTTGCTGCTCCTTTTCTTGCCACCCACTTCACCCACTTCACACACCAAAGCCTTGGCACCTAAGTGCCTTGGCTGCTTGGAAATGTACACTGAGAGTATGGGGCATGAAAATAGTTGCAAAGTGCTATTTATGATTAAAAGAATTCTAAACAGTCTGGAAGGCATATAGAAGAAGAAAGAAGAGCTGGATGTCATAGAATCCTAGAGTTGGAAAGGAGTCCGGGGTCATCTAGCCCAACCCCCTGCAAAATGCAGGAAATTCATAAATACCTCCTGGAAGGTAGCTGATGATGCTACATGTGAATGATTCAATTCTAGAAATTGGAAACACATTAACTTTAAAGGGTTGTTATTTAATACTTATGTGGGTTTTTATATTCCTACATAGTACCAATAAATAACCCCTTTTCTTTTAGTCTCTCTAGATTTCCTCCTCCTTCATGTGCTACTTGATTGTAAATACTCTTAATCCTGAATCCCAGTGAAATCTAAAGTGCTATTAGCATTACTCTAAAGGAAAATATTTTAGAAACCCTTTTAAGTTAAAATGCATTTATAATTTAAATTCTGACCATTGTTAGAACTGTGGAGTCCCTAGAGGAGATGATCTACATTTTGTTTGGAACTCAGTCAAATGTAAATGATTTGGGTAACTTGTCCGAAAAATATTGACAAATGATTAGTAAAAATATTCCATTTAGTCCGTATATGTTTGGCTAGGATATTTTGAGACCATTGCAGGAATAGTACATTTCAACTCAAGATGAATATATTGGCTTTAGTAAAAATTATATCTTTTCAGTGAGGAAGAGATCTCTTTTCCATCAGATAATGCTTTAGAGTATGGGAGTTGGCTGTAATGATGAAACTAATGTATTATGTACAGTTACAGGAAAGCTGCTCAGTCCAACACTGTTTTGTAGAAGCACTGGTCTTAATTTGTAATGTACTGAAACAAAAAGTTTCATGATAGTAGGCTGCATCCAAAGAGTCCCTTCAGATCAGGTGGGGCCAATGACTCCCTTCCACTAAGTGTATTCTCATGGTGAAAGACTTCCTCTAAAGAAGGGAACCTGTTGGAAGAAGACCTTTATCAAAGGAAGATAGCAGGAACTAGTCATTGGATACAACCTATAGTAAGACCGTAACATGTACTTTCCATGTTATAAATTAAAACAACACAAATAAAAAGCAAAAATAAAATAAGTGCCATTAGAATTAGACCCTGTTCTGTTCCCATGTGTTTTGCAGTAGCATCTGTTTAGTTTTTGGCAAAGCCATCTTCCCATAAGGCAGAGCATTGATTAATTTACATAGGTACTGTAAGCTGGAGTCACCAGAAGAACTCATGGAAGAACTCATGGAAGACACTGGTGGAGCCATTCATTCCCTGCCTCCCCCTAGCAGTCCGCTGTTTATCCCAAAACTCCTTTCTGAGGAGCAGGAGATCCTGAGATGGAGATAAACCACAGGACAAGGAGCTCCAGTAAGAACAGGGAATTAAGCAGGGCTTTTTTTTTTTTTTTTTTTTAGCAGGAACGCACAGGAATGCAGTTCTAGCTGGCTTGGTATCAGTTTCAGCTGTTGGTGTTGGGGTGTGTGGCCTAATATGCAAATGAGTTCCTGTTGGGTTTTTTCCTACAAAAAAGTCCTGGAATCAAGTACAATCACTTTCTGCTGTCATTAATTGCAAATAGGGGGAAAGAGGCAATTTTGCCTGATTCCCCATTGCAGTCCCTTGTGGTGCAGTTTTGCTTGCAAAGTTCTCCCAAATTTCAGAGAAGAGCCTTGGGACAAGTGACAGGCTGCTTGGTGAATGGGAAGGTAGGGAAAGATCCAGTCTGCCAACCCTTCCGAGAACACTCTCATTGGATACAGTCCTTTTTGCAAAAAGCAATACTACTGGTAGTAACTACTATTATTCTGTTTTTGGAACCAATTATAACCCAAAATGTGTCAATCACTTATGATTAATCAAACATACATAACTGTGATGGACAGGTTAGTTTCTGCCTCCCCCTAAGAGTGACCAATGAAAGCTGGTGGAATGTTAGTGAAAGACAGTTGGAAAACAGCAGTTGTCGAGTAGCAGTTAGAGGGAGTGAGAGGGTAAAGAATATGCCTGACTGAGTGAGGCTGAGACAAAGCTGCTTAAAATTATAAGTTTGTAACCAAAGATCCTAAATGGTGGAATAAGGAAACAGTTCAAAAGTTCAATGAGAAAGAAATGTTGTCAAAACTGCTGAGAGCCACCATCGGTCCTTGAACAAAGACTCCTGCTGCAGCTCCCGATATGACCCTAAATCCAAACTGAATAGCCTAACAAAACAAATCACTTGAGTGGCTATAATAAAAGGATCCAGATGTCCATTTGTGGCAGGCATAACTCATCAGAAAGTATAACTAGGAATCTAATCTCCATTTGTGGCAGGCATAACTCATCAGAAAGTATAACTAGGAATCTAATCTCAACATTCTCCACCAGTTTACATATGATAATGGGAGTTCCAGGGCCAAAAATGAAAAGAATTGGAATATCTTAGCCCAGGTTATCTCCAGACCAGCCCTGCAATGCTATTTGCAGTGGAAGCTAAACTTGATTAGTAGTTCTGTGTTCTGGGAAACCCAGGTTTGAATCCCCACTAGGTTGCAAGGTTCTACCGTTATACTGGTGGGGGGATTGGGGGGGATGTTCCTGGAGAGGGTGGGGACATTGCAAGATGTCCCCAACACAATAATGTCATTTTGTATACAAAATGACCATGAGAAAAATACAGATCTCATGAAAGTTAAATAGACTATATAGAATATAGAATAATCAGTGCAAACATAAATATTAATACTAATGTTACAACATCAACAACATACAGTAACAATCCTTTTACAGTGCATGCATATCAGAAATGCAAGCATAGCCTATTGAGAACTATATAGTCCATTCCAAACTAAGTTGTACAAAAGTCCTATAAGGAGTGTATCATGCAGTAGATATGAAAACAAATTCCACATATATTGAAGTATTCACTCCAGTCAGACTTCTTGAGAGTAAGACAAGTTAAAACCAAGGATCTAAGAGCCCAACAAATTATATCAATCATTTCAAAGACTCTCTTTCTCAAGAGCTTACAGTCCTTCACCAGATTAATTTATTGAGACAAGGTTATCATATGGAATGTTCCAGTCTTCACAAATCAACAGTGGAATTCCTATGATTTCTCTAACATGGAGCCAAATATTGGTCTTAAAGGTACAACTGGACTTCCTCTTTGTCCTATTGGGGTTTTTTTTCTGTCTTCTGCCTTCCTTGTGCTCCTCGTGGCTACAGTCAGAACTACATTAGAAAAAAATATATAAAATGCATTTTGTGAATGCAGCATGACTCTGGCTCACTGACTTCAGGAGCCTTCCAGATGACTGAGATCCCCAAAATTTGTCCCCTCAGTTCCCCCACTCCCTTCTCAGAGACTGTGAACATTGTAAACTCTATCTGACTTTCTTCAGTGTTGTGTTCGAACCCTAAATAGAGGTTAATTCCTTATTAGTTGAACCCTGTGGGCTGTATGTCTCATTGAAAGAAATACACATACACCACACACCAGTGAAAATCTTGGTCTATGTATGTTTGAGGATATGAATAAAAGGTGGCAGCAATATATACCCCCAACCCCAATCACTCAGTGAAGTGTTTAAGTGAAGGCCTATTATTAAAGGGGGCTGGGCTACTCTGTTAGCTGATGTCTCTGTGAGTAAGAGAGGGCCTGAGTAGTGAAATGGCCATGGTTCTCGAAAGATTTTTAAAGGAGACAAGAAAGACACTGGCATGTTATGACCTGACCTACTTGTAACCTTGAACCTGAGAGAGAGAGGTTGTGCTGGCACTCTGTGCAAGTGGAGAAGGGACTGCTCAGTAACTACTTTGCAGTTAATGCAAATCCATGGTAAATCCACAAACATATAGTATCCATAGATTAGGAAACAGAAAGAACATCTCATACCTTCTGGCTGAGTGATTCTGTTTAAAATGTACCTCTGCCTACCAATAAAAGGGACAATGATATATATAAAAATATGACCCTGGCATAAATGAATTCCTAGCATTTTAGCTGAGCAGCTGGATCAACACTATGAATAAACCCCATGATGCTCATAAAAGAAGCATATTCCACTTAGTGCATGTCCTAGCCATGAACAGAGTATATTAAATCCTTGTGTGTTTTGTGTCTTGATTCATTATTGAATTCTGAATGCCTGCAGCTCTTTCTCCTACTCACCACCCTCTGTCTAGGTAAGGCCAGAAAGTAATGCAAGTCTCTGATCCTGAACCAATCAAAGGAAAATCTTGTATAATTATATTGACAAGAAAAATTGATTGTTTTCAAAGTAGCAAATATCCCATGTGAACCTATAGTCCATGCCCTCTATATTAGAAGTGTTCTCAGAGCCAGCTCCCGTGTTCACTTTTTATAGAAGACCGCCACTTTTTGAGCTTTCCCTTCCATCAAACCTTGTTGATGCAAAAGCTTGTTGATAAACCGGGTTATTTGCAGTGTTCTCTGAATGCTTTTTGATATACAAAGGTGGTAAAGGTCTAGGATCAATGCTATTACTGATCCCAAGCTTAAAGCTTAGGGGGGAAAGCAGCTAAGGGAGGACATGATAGATATTTACGGAATTATACACAGGATATAGTAACTGGATAGAGAGAATGCCTTTCTGTCCCTTAATATTAGAACTTGGGAGAACCCAATGAAGTTGAAGGGCAATTGATTCAAGACAGACAACCTCTATACTCAGTAAGTGATTAAGCTGTGGAATTCTTTTGCCAGTAGATGTAGTGATTGCCATGAGAAGAGATGGAGTTTATTTTATTTACTATGTTTTTACTATATAGTCCACCTTTCTCACTAAGACTCAAGGTAGACTGCACAATATAAACTGATGTAATCAATGGAACAAGCCATCTAATAAGCCGTGTCCTAGGACTAGGATTAAAGAAATCTTTTAAAATGCATATTAGACATGATTTAGAATGTAGATTCAAAGCAAAGAAATAGAATTATATCACTAGTTACAATGCAGAAAAATCGGATTACATAAATAGAAAATAATGCTGCAATAATACAGAATAATACATATGGCAAACCTATACTATATCCTATGCAATGGAATAGTCTGCAGTCCCTTCTCCCATATAAGCACCTTTCTGAACCATTCACTTACAGTACGGTCCTATTACCTTTAAAGAAATGCTCTCCAACAATTCTGTTTAAGAGGGAATAAGTCAGATTCATTAGTCTATCAATGGCTACTAGCCTTGGTGACTAAAGAAAACCTCCATATTCAGAGGCCACAAACCTGTGAATATCAGTAATGGGAGGCAACACTACAGAGGAGGGGAGGCCATGGCTTCTATCTCCTATATAGTGGCTATGCATGACAACTGGCCTGGCAGGATGGTAGACTAGATGGACCACTAGTCTGATCCAGCAGGGGTTCTCTTACATTCTCACGCTCTATTCTTATGATCATTTCTTGCAATCCCTTTTTGAATAGCCATGCTGGCTGCACAGGTGCAAAAATAGACAAGGCCCTCTGGCCAATATCAAACATTACAGGATGCAACTGACTGGCCCAGGTACAGAGAGAGAGAATAAATAGCAAGGAATTCTATGCTTTACCCAAGTCAATCATTTTAATGATCTAAACAACTATGACCCCAGGGATATTTCTTCTTCTCCAATAAATGAGTCTATTTCATTCTTTAACTGGGCCAAAGCAGCCACTAGCTGCAATGTACAACAGGTTACTGTTCAGATCAAAGCTGTTCAGCATGGCACCATACTTGAAATGAATCTTGCAAGGGGACATCAAGGGAATCCTATCAGGAGCTCACCTTGTACACCATCCAGGGCGTTCAAACAAGTTATGTTCATCTGATGTGCATGTTCTACATGAAATTCTCAGCATGCTAAAGACAGAGTGACTATGCTGAAACAGTTTCAGGTGGGGCAGCCATGTTGGTCTGAAGCAGCAGGATAAAGTTTGAGACCAACAAAGTTTTATTTTGGGAATAAGCTTTTGTGAGCATGCATATTTCTTCAGGTTCATTGAAACAGAATCACCAACCATTACATATAGTTAGCAGGTGAGGAGGATATTGCCAGGAAGGACCAATTAGAAATAAGACTACAGTAAGAGTTCATTGGTAATACCTGTAAATAGCAGTAGATTAGCATACAGCATAATAAAAGTTTACAAACAGATGCAAGAATTGAATGGCATTAGCATGTGTGGTAAGATAAACACCCCCCCCCCCCATATCTCTATTAAGCCCCGGGGGTTCCATTGTCCTGAGTGTTGTAATAACTTGTAACTCAGCAGTCTCCTTTTCTGTTCCGTTGCTGAAATTATTTTGCTATAAAACAGCTACTTTGAGGCATGCAGCTGAGAATAAAGCTAAGGCTCTGAGTCCAACCCAATTCCTTTGTTCTGTGCTTTCACTCTGGGTTATGTGGCCACTCACTGGAGACAATGAATTGATGAGTAAAATACTTTGTGAAAGAGGAGTTTGCCAAACTACAGCTAGAAAATATTAAAGTGGCCAAAGGTGAAGCATAACTGTGTTGAAATCAGGTCCAAAGGTGTAGCCATGTTAGTTGTTTGTAGCAAACCCCTCCCCCCCCCAAACACATGCACCAATCAGTCCTGTGGAACCTTAAATCCAAATAGGGAAGTAGGCACTTGGTGTTTAGTCTTTGAGGCATCACAGAGCTTGTTGTATAAAACTATTATCTCTGCATCATTTCTGAGAGTAGGATGTGGGAGTGAGGGAGGAGGAAGCGCTGTGCCTCAGTGGTAGGACACACATTTTGCATGCAGAAGGCTCAAGATTCAGTCCCCAGCATCTCCAGTTATATGGCCAGGTAACAGAACTAACATCCTAGAAAACTGCTGCTGGTCATATAGGCGATATTGGGCTCAGTGGATTGACATAGGGTAAGGTAGTTTCATATGTTCATATTCACCAGTTATTGTGGTTTTCATTTAAATATTAAATCCAGGTGACGGCTGTGCAGTGGAAAAATCAGTTAACTGCAATACAGTAATCAAGTTCTTGGTTACCCAATTATCAGAATTCAAAGACTGCAATTGCACAGAAGATGGCTGTGATATCCAAATGCTACTCGGCAAAACATGTTCCAGCAATCAAGGTAACTCATGATTTCCACCCATGGTACAAGTTCCTGAACTGTAACTGTGACATCGAGTATGTGTTCCCTGCCACAGGACTATCTGTTTATACTGATCAATCTCTAATAGAGACACCAGGGCCCTCACATGGAGGCAACCTTGCATCTCAGGGAAGAATAAATACATAAAACCCAGAGATAAAGGCAGACTATAAACAAACTAATAAAATCCTAGCCCTTGATTTACAAGTTAGTCACATGAACAAATATTCTGCCCAAAAGTATTTATTTAATGCATTACTTTTGTTTTCAGTTTTTTTTAAAAAAACTTGATTTGGATTTGTGAACTGTTACTCACCCTCTACCTATATGCCTGGACTGGTAACAGCCATTTCATTGTATCTGAAAAAAATGTTCATGCACATAAAAGCTTATAAAAGGTGCCACTGGACTCTCTAACTTTGTTCTGCTGCTTCAGACCAACACAGCTGCTTGCCTGGATCTGTGTTATTCACATGATCACTTTTAGTTTCTTCGTCAATAGTTCAGTGTATTAATTCATTTTTCATTTCTACTGGTTTCATTTCCTATTAACTCCTTTCCACATCCTACCAGGATGAAATCCTAATGTCATCTGAGTAAGTGAGGAATATAAACTAGAGATCCTTGCAGTTATCCAGAAATCTTTGCTTGCCGTTTTAAACAAATAAACTAATTGTTGCTGGAGCTGCTGCCTAGAGTGAAATTTTCTTTAAAATGCTGCCTTCAGTATAATGATGTCTCTTCACTGAACATTTGATTACTTGTTCTGCTTATTCTTTTGTATAGTGACTCACACAAGACAATAGAGAAAATGAGTTGCCTTATGGAAAACTGGTGGTGGTGGGAGCACATATCTGGATGTCACGTAGCTCCTAACCTGAGGCCCTCAGGGTTTCCATTGGCACACCAGACAGGTGCATGCTCAAAACTCAGCCCCACTTTTTCCAAAGGGCCCATTTCAAAGTAAGACTTTGAAATATGTTTCTCCCTCATACTTTCACTCTTTCTTATCACGTGGTCAACATTTCCCCCCACAGGGCAGCTTGCGCCTTCATCAGCCCCAGATGTCCAGATTAGGTTCCTGCAGCCGAAAAAACTGAAAGAGGTTGCACACCCAGGCCTATCTGAAAAGGACTGCATGGTGACAGAGGACATCTGCCAGAAAGATGATGCCTGCTCCTTGCTGTACGAATGTTTTCAGAAGACCTGCAGAGCAGAGGAATCTGCATGTAACTGCCAAACACTGAGACACCGATGCTTTAAAGCCTGGCAGGAGCAAAAGAAAACCACCTTGCGGGGTGGCAAGTATCCAGAACCGAGGTGTGAAAAATGCATTGGCATGTGGAAAAATATCTTTAATAACTCCCATTTACAGCAGTTGCCAGAAGATCAAGCCTCATCCTTTCATAAGAACACCAAAGTCAATGAGGGACCTCAAAACTTTGATACAGGTAAACAACAGTATATATGTTAAACGACACATTCCCATCCAGCGATCTCCTTCCCCCCACATTGTCCTTGGTTCCTAAAATTTCTCAGCACAGTGGTATTTCTGTCCTAAAGTTTCTCAGCACAGTGGTTACTGCTGTCTGGTAGACTTTCCTGCTGTTGATCTGTGGGGGCATTTTTCTATATGGGTTTTTTCTGTGTGGGCTTTTTTCCATGTGGGCTTATTTCCATGTGGGCATTTTTCCATGTGGGCTTTATTTCCTGTGAGCATTTATGACTGTGGTTTTTTTTCTGTCAGCTTTTTTCCTGTAGGTTTTTTTTTGTGGGCTTTTTTCATGGAACCGCTGTTTGCATATTCACACTTGTTCAACTAGCAAAGGAAGCCGTGGGCTTATCTACTGTATATGTTTGGATGCTCATGAGTTGTTTGCTGCTTTACATAAGGAGAAGATGGTTTTACTATGATACGCTGGTTTTATTTTGTTAAATTCTTTTTCTTAATGATTTCACTTTTATTGTCAATTTAATTGTTATTTTGACATAGATTGTATTCTTGCTGTTAGCCACCTTGAACAGATTTTGGAGGGCCAGGGCAGAAGTCCTTGAAATACAAAAATAATTTGACACTTCTGCATGCGTTGTTGTTGCAGATCGTGGAAATACAAAAGCAGAATGGGAGTTGTCCAGTCTTTCTAATGCTGGTAAATGTCAATCTTATTTTTTCCAAAAGTTGTTTATTTTGTGTATGGATTTCCAGGTTGTGACATCCAGATGAATAGCAATTAATACCCAGCAGTTCTGTCCTATGCAAAAATAGGTCTAGCTAAACCCATGCTAAGCCCAAAGATTTTAAACTCCATATAGGATAGCATATGGTACTATAGATACATATTGATACTTGAACAAATGTGGCTGCATAAGCAACCTGCAAGTGGACCAAACAATACTGCAAACAGCTCATGTGTTGCAGCAGTTAAGAATGGCAGACTCTAATCTGGAGAATTGGATTTGATTCCCCACTCCTCCACATGAAACCTGCTAGGTGACTTTGGGTCAGTCACAATGCTCTCAGAGCTCTCTCAGCCCCACCTACCTTACAAGGGAAGGACGAAGAGATGAAGATTGTAAGACACTTTGAGTCTCCTTAGGGCAGAGAAAAGCAGGGTATAAAAAACAACTCTGCTTCTTTTCCTTCTAACATGGCAATATATTCTGTGCACAGAGCTGCATGAAGGTTGTGGATTTTTTGGTGTCCATCAAACATAGATGATATAAGTGCATCTTCCCCAGCTCTAAGTAGTCCATGCCTTCTCATGTTTTTTCTAACCTCATATGTTGTGCAACAGTTTGGAGTAACACCTTTGTACTCTGACACTAATGTAGTGTTGTATAACTTTTCATTAAAGAAAATACGCATACAAAACAATTTAGATCAGGGCTATCAAACTCCTTGATAGAGCCAGTTTGGTGTAGTGGTTAAGTGTGCAGACTCTTATCTGGGAGAACCGGGTTTGATTCCCCACTCCTCCACTTGCACCTGCTGGAATGGCCTTGGGTCAACCATAGGTCTGGCAGAGGTTGTCCTTGAAAGGGCAGCTGCTGTGAGAGCCCTCTCCAGCCCCACCCACCTCACAGGGTGTCTGTTGTGGGGGAGGAAGGTAAATGAGATTGTGAGCCACTTTGAGACTCTTTGGAGTGGAGGGCGGGATATAAATCCAGTATCTTCTTCTTCTTCTTCTTCCTGGCCCACAGGTAGGCTTGCCAATCCCCAGGTCCCAGCGGGAGTTCTTCCGCTTTCCTTTCCACCCCCAGTCAGCTGGCCAGCGGGGGGAAGCCCCTCCCCCAGAGGACCATGTGACTTTCCACCTCCGGAGGCTTCAGTCTCCGATTGAAAGGCTTCCTCTTGGGATGGTGTGTCTGTGTCACTTGGAAGAAGTTGGCAGCAACTCGTGAGTAGAGAGGCCACTCCCTGGCTTCAGAGTCATCAGAAACGGAAGGGAGGGGGGAGGGAAACGTCTGCTGAGCACTTCATTATTCTCTATGTGGAGATCGATTCTCATAGGGTATAATGGGGAATTGATCTGGAGGTTTTGGGGGCTCTGGGGGAGCTGTTTTTTGAGGTAGAGGCAACGAATTTTCAGTATAGTATCTAGTGCCTCTCCCCAAAGTACACCCCAAGTTTCAAAATGATTGGACCAGGGGGTCCAGTTCTATGAGCCCCAAAAGAAGGTCCTTCTATTCTTCATTATTTTCTATGGAAGGAAGATATTTAAAAAGGTGTGCTGTCCCTTTAAATGTGATGGCCAGAATTCAATTATGCTTGTCACACCCTTGTTCCTGGCTCCACCCCCAAAGTCTCCTGGCTCCACCCCAAAGTCCCCAGATATTTCTTGAATTGGACTTGGCAACCCTACCCACAGGCCAGAACTGGCCTGCCCAGGGCTTCAATCAGGCCCATGGCAATCTTCTCCCTCCTTCTTTCCTCCCACCCCCACCCCCGTCCTCACCTTTTGAAGCTCAGAAGCTGCCTATGACATTCCCAGCTCCTTCTGCCTTGTTTTTGCTGGGTTCTGAGCTTGCAAAGCTGCAAGGAAAAATGGAATGGATTTTCCATTAAGGTCTCTGCACCTACAGACCTTAATGGAAAGTCCATACCTTGTTTCCCTTGCAACTTTGTGCTGCAATGTATTTCTTTCTCTTTCTTGAGTTTTAAATAGTTTATTAAAATCTCAGAGCAAATCAAAATACTTGTAATGGCATAACAGTATTAAAAGATATATTGCAACATACACTTCCGGTGATTAAAATTCATCCAAAAAAAGTACAATTCATATAAAAGCCTATGTCTAAGAAAAACTGCTTCTGCTAAAAGTTTGGCTACCATATTAGTGGTTTCTGTGAAAGTGTCATTAAGCAAATATCGAACTGTGCTATATTGGCTTCTAAATAGGTCAGAATATAAGGGTAGCAATGGAAGCTAAACTTGATTAGTAGTTCAAATTTTTAGCAATTTTTAGTAGTTCAAATTTTTAGCAGAAGCAGTTTTTCTTAGACATAAATCTATTAATACTGTTATGCCATTAAAGGTGTTTTGATTTGATTTGATTAAAATCTCAAAAGTAATACAAAAATAAAATGAAAAAATAAACCTCAAAATTACAGAGCAAAACTAAAACAAAATCGAGCAAAATAATGCATACATAGTTTAGCCATATAGATAAACCATCAGACAATCAATAGCGAATAAAATTCAAGTATCTCCTTGGTAATTTACAATATGAATTACTTCGAGAAGTTATATATTGGAAAAAAAGGGAAACCTCTTCAGAATGTATTTCAATTAAGTGGCGCTGAGGCAGTGTTTTGCAGCTTTTTGCAGCATTTATGGCCAGTTGAAGCTCCTTACAAATAAAGGGTTGATGCTTTGAGTGAGCTTGTCCCAGGTGAATGGACCTGAGAACTGGTGCCTAGTGAGCAGTACTTTAACTTGGAAACCCACAGACAAAGGGGAATATTACACTGGAGAGCCATTGTCACCCTAAGTAGACCCGGGGGTGGGGTGGGAGGAGAAGTCTGTAATTCCTAGCCATGTCACGTTTTCCCAGACTCAGAGCATTTTATATTTTCAGTTTATATTTTTAGTTTTTGTTATGATTTTTGTGCTTTTTCTTCATGTTTTATTTTAAAAATTGCATTCCCAAATCCCCCCGCCCCACCTTTCCATTTGAAACAAAATATCACAAGAGTTTTAAGCATGTTTATATTTTAAGTTAAAATAATATCTTTAATTGTATTTATCTGTATCCTTGATAAAGCTTATATCTCTGCTACCTGGCATTACATTTTATGACATGCATGGCTTGACCCTACAAAGTCTCATTGGTCCTCGTAACAAGTGATTTTGACACCCCTAATTTAGATCATCAAGCTAAATTAAATAAATAGCACAAAAATAAAGCTACTGATTAGAGTTTAAATGAATTTGACATATCCTGGAAGGTCATTCTCTCAGCATTCCAAATTACCTTTATTTTATTATAAATGAGGGTTTATTAACTTAATACAAAGGTTAAATGTCTGGAGTGTCTGAAAAATATGACAAGAAATGTATCACAAAGAGCGATGTCTACTTATCAACTTCAATACCTTTTGAAATGTCATCCAATTTTTGCAACATTTAATGATATTTCAAAATCTAGGAACTTGTTATCACGAGGCAAAGCAGCCTAGGAGATCCCTGGAGCCTCTGTCTGCTTCCAGGCAGTTACCAAACAGTGGCCATCTGCCTCAGTCCCAGTGAACTTGCCCAGCAGAGAAACATCAAGTGCTTCCAGAGCTGGCATGTGGGAGTAGGCGGGGTAGGCGACTGCTTCGAGCACCACCCCATCTGGAGTATGCTGCTGGGTTCCCCCTCTCTCCTCTGAGCAGAGCCAGGGCCGGCGCTTGTGTAGCGCACTTCTTGCAAGGAGCATGGTACACAAGCATCATAGCTCTCTTCAACCCTGATCCTGCATTGCAGGAAGTCTGAATGGGGCCGGGGCTGGTGCTTCCGTAGCGCACTCCTTCCAAGGAGTGTGATACACAAGTACACTGTTTCAGTGGTGCCCAGCCACTTCAGGGTTGAAAGCTGCTGAGGGGCGCCTTCCCATTGCACTCATCAGTGCAATGGGAAGGCACCGCATGGCTGCTTTCAACCTGAAAGTGGCCGGATACCACTAAAACAGTGCACTCTTTGAAGACTTCCAAGGAAGCCTCCGAAGAGCATACTGCAAGGGAAAGCAGCAGCACAGCAGCAGTGTTGTGCACTGCCCATCACTCCCTCATTCCCTGTTCACCAAGCCTGTGTGATGAAGTCACTTTTGGTGACATTATTGTGCCATGCACATGCATTAATTTTTCCCGATGGAGCTGGGGGGGGGCATGCGTGGCGCAGGGGTCTGCCTCGAGTGGCAGAACCCCTAGTGTCAGGGGTGAGTGCTTCTTAGGGCAGCTTGCCCCCTTCTTCCATGCCAGCCCTACTAGAAGCAAGGCAGGGTTCAGGAGTAGCCCTTCTCCAGGCCATCTTGGAGGTTCTCTTGCACTGCAGTGACATAGGTAAAGGGGGTTCAGACCTTCTGCCATGCTGCCCCTGCTGATCTAAAGCTGTTCTGAAGCCCTGAGAAGTGTGCTTTCATGAATATTCTCCAGGCAACTAGGACAGCAGAAAGGGTGCAAGATGTCCTTGCCCTCCAGCTCATACATTCAGTTCAGCTTTCTAGTTTCCATCCATATCCTGTTCTTAACAAAGTGCATTTTTCCCCCTTTATGCCACTATAGAGGAATGTTATTCACTTACATGCCAAACTATGAAAGAATGGCTGCTCTGTGCTTGCAAATGGCAACTGGTTACATCTTAGAAAACATGTCAGCCTGCTCCTCTTTTTCGGATGCCTTTTATCGCTGTGATAATTTTGTTGTGTGTGTGTGTGTGTTTTTCAGAATACAAACCACAGCACTCCTGCCTCTATGTCCAAATGGAATGTCTTAATGATGCTATCTGTAACAAGCAGCTTGCTAACTACCTTCAGGACTGCCCAGCAAGTGGAAAGCCAAGCAGCGTGAATCAATGTAAAAGAGCACTAAAGAACTTCTACAAAAACATGCCTTTAAATGTTGCCCAGAAGTTGACATTTTGTGACTGTGAGGAATTGGATAAAGAATGTCTTCTCTCCAAGGAACTGCTTCATGGCAAACAATACACTGATTTAGTTCAAACTCCTTCATGTCTCAACATAATTCAAACATGCCAAGGTCCTTGCCGGTAAGTAAAGTGACACATGTGTACATGTGCAATTACTCCAGAAACCCACAAATACAGCCGTGGATGATTGTGTGCATTTCCTTGGAAGTTCAAAATGCTCCTTGAGTCTGCAGAAGTTTTACAGATAGTATGCAATAATCAAGAACCACTGAATGCTTCTTAAATTTTTTAAAATATTTTTCTTGGGTTTTATTTATTTATTGAAACATTTCTACTCCACCTTGCCCTCTGGTTCATGGTGGCCTTTATCCTAACCATCCTTGAAAGTTCAAGATGAATTTGCATTGTGTATGTGAAACATTTAAATCTTTGTGACACTTAACTGTGCAGCAAATTAATCTCCTGTCTCAAATTTATTCATACAAAAACCTCCATGCAAACGGAAAACTAGCAAGCAGGGAGAAAACCTCGCTTCCTTTGCTTGTTGTGCTGATTTTCTGTTTGCAGGAGATTTTTTAACCTAGAGGAGTGTTCCAAAATGTGATTTTGTTTTGCCAGACCTTTTACAAGGACTGTGATTGATGCCCTCTATTCATGTCCAGGTTATATTCTTGTAATGTGCTTTACATGGGGTGTTTAACTATTCCAAGCTTCATTGTGTGAAGCTTGGCCAGCTCTGGGTTGGGAAATTCCTGAAGATTTTGAGGTGGTGCTTAGCAGGGCTGGATCTGGGAGGGGGGGCAGAATTGAGTGCCCCCCTGGGTGGGCAGGAGGTGGGGAGAAAGATTGGCCACTTTTGCTGCCTCACTGCCTTCTAGAGAGGTGGCAAAAGCAGCCCCATGGCTCCCTCCCATTTAAAGACCTAACTGGCCGGCAAGGTCTTTAAATGGGGGGTGGTGGTGGTGGTGGTGGCAGATTGCCTGCCTTTGCAATCTCCCTGCAAGGCAGGGAGGCAGCAAGGACAGCTCTGTGGCTTCCCTCCCCATTTAAACACCCCACCATCGTGTTTAAATGGGAAGGGGAAGGCAGATCGCCTGCCTTTTGCTGTCTTTGCTGTCTTTGCGGGGAGGCAGCAAAGACAGGGATGTGGCTTCCCTCCCCATTTAAACACTCCACCAGTGTGTTTAAACAGGGAGGGGGAGGCCTTTGTCATCTCTGAAACAGAAATAGGAATGTTGACTGGATCATGACCAAGCTGTGTTCCTACCCCATTTCATTCATTCTTAAAAACCTTCCATTTTTGCTGCATTTCCAGCAATCAGGACCAGTCCTTTTTTGTTTCTACAGGAAGAAATACAAAGCGTTTACAGCAAAGTGTTTCAATGGCATCTCCCAGCTATGCCTGGAAGATAATGCCTGCATGCAATATTTGGACACAAAGGATTTTAACTGCTCTGACAGTGCTGGGTGTAGAAAAGCTTATATCGACATGTGGGGAATCCTCCGTCCTGTGACGTGTACCTGTGACGTGAGATCACCTGAGGAACAATCTCTGTGCAAGCTGTTTCATCATATCCTCCAAAGCAATTCCTGCTTCAGTAAGTTTAACATAAGAACAGCCCTGTGACCAATGGTTCCATCTAAGCCAGCATTCTTTGTAGGGTTGCCAAGTCCAATTCAAGAAATATCTGGGGACTTTGCGGGTGGGGCCAGGAGACTTTGGGGGTGGAGCCAGGAGCATGGGTGTGACAAGCAGAATTGAACTCCAAGGGAGTTCTGGCCATCACATATAAAGGGACAGCACACCTTTTAAAATGCCTGCCTTCCATAGAAAATAATGAAGGATAGGGGCACCTTCTTTTGGGGCTTGTAGAATTGGACCCCCTGGTCCAATACTTTTGAAACTTGGGGGATATTTTGGGAAGAGGTACTAGATGCTGTACTGAAAATTTGGCATCTCTACCTCAAAAAACAGCCCCCCCAGAGCCCCCGATACCCGCGGATCAATTCCCCATCATTCCTTATGGGAATTGTTCATGGAGGTGCATAATGGCTGTGGGGGTGGGGCTTCCCCCGCCGGCCAGCTGGCTGGGGGAGGGGGGAAGCCTGTAAAACCGGGGGATCCCTCGCTGGGACCTGGGGATTGTGAAGCCTAATTCTTTGTAAGGCCTACACGGAGGGGCATAGAGGCCCAAGCCTTCTTGGTTGCATCACCTCCCCAGTAACTAGCATTCACTGGGACAGTTGGGGTCCCACAATATCAATGTTTTTCTGGCTTGCTGAATGAAAGTTTCAAACAGTGAGGTAAAGATCTTCACTAACATTTTACTTAAAAAATAAGATGTTGAATATACTATCAGGTAGGCCAGCCATCAAAAAAAAAAAAAAAAAAGGAAGGAAGGAAGGAAGAAAACTGTTGTGTCCTAGGTTCAAATGGAGAACTGTTACTTTTGGAGGGAAGCTGAACAAGCCAAGCTTGTACTCCACACCAGGGTTCCAGAGAAGGCCTAAGCATGCCCAATCAGGGGAAGGATTGAAACATAAGTAGCCAATCAACATCTAGGCTCATACTGTACCCTGATAGGCCCTTAGGCCTCTGTAAATAGCCAATCAGAAGGGGGCAAGAATTGTATAAAGGAGCGGGAGTTAAGGTCCAATCAGAAGGGGGCAAGAATTGTATAAAGGAGCGGGAGGTTTGAATAGAGCTCAGTCTGTGTTGGTGTTCCTGAAGTAAAGCTTGCTGAAATCACTCTCCGACTCTGGTCTCTTACTGCGCCGACCCCAGTACTTTACAAAAACAGAACAGTGCAGATCTAAGAAGAGGTACACCATTCTAAGTCCATTGAAACCAATGGGTTTAGAAGAATGTAACTGTGTTTTAGACGGCACTGTCAAATTGCAGCAAAATCAAAGGAGGAAATTGACATATGAAAGAAGGAATAATGGTAATATTGAGAAGCGCATAAGGACAACTTTTGAAGATGAATACCACAATAATAATCAAATCACATCTCATTAGTACTTGCTATTTCCTTCAGGTCTGTAAACCTGCACAAACCATTTCCTGACTGAGAATTAAGTTAACCCAATTGACAGGGTAGGAACAAAAGCTGCTCTTCTTTGACCCTCTTGTTATATAACAACATTTTCTCCTTTCTTAAACCAAAAAACAGCAGCTCATTCAACATTTGGAATTAAGTGTATGGAATTAAGTAATATAGAAATGTAATATCTGTGGAAATGTAACCTTTCTTAACAATACAGTCTAGTATGCTTGTGTTGCTTAATGATTGTTTTTATGGTGGTAGTTTATTGGATTGTAATTTCGTCTGTGATATTTTACTTGTAAGCCTTTTTGGGAGCGTTTGCTGGTTAAGAAAAGAATGAATCAAATGAGTACAATTAACAGCTTACAATTCTGTCTGCATTCTCTCCTGCTGATAGGTCAAATAGCAGGCAGAAAGACTGAGCATTACCCACTACTTACAGAAATGAAAGCTCATGCAACAAGCAAGGAGTCATCCTTTTCTGGTAGGCCTGGTTTTAAAAATGTGCTATGTACTATTAAGGTCATTTGTGTATTAAAGTCCTTTTTCAAAAAATGGAAAACAATGGCACATCTACTGGACCAAATAATGTTCAAAATGCTGGAAGTGAACTTACATAGAACTCTCCGTCCGGTAAAAGTGTTTGAAACTAAAAAGGCAGAGTGGGGGAAATGATGATATATGCCCAGAATAATGATGTTGAGTATTTCTAAAGCAAAAGAGTAGGAAGGATCAGGCAACCTGCCAGTAGCAAGTAGGAAAGTAAAAAAACAGTATCTGGGCAAGGTGGAGGATGTAATAATTGAAAACATGTAGTCTACAGTTGGCAATATTTGGTTTTAAAATTCCATTTCCATATTTTAAATTACCATGGCTGATTTTTCAGATGCATAACCTTTAAGTCATCCACAGGGAAAGTCTAAAAGGTCTGTATCTGTAGTAACATGTATTCACTCTGAATGAGCCAAACTATTTCTTTACACTGAGGAATGCTTCCCCCTAGCCAATTCATTGATCTTTTGCTTTTGTCAAGTGAGGACATTTCATTCCAAGAAGGTATTTAATTCCATTACTATTAAATTGATAGAAAGTTTAGTAGTGTCATGATGATATACAAGGCAGAATGGACAAGGCAGATGACTTATGGATTTGTGTATATTGTCTACTGCCCTGCATATGTTGTAGAAAAATGTGTAACATATCCTTCTGAAACAAAACAATCTGAGTTGGAACCTACCTTTCAGCTAGGCTGAATCCTATGATTCCCTTCTTTTCTGTCAGAGGAAGTCTTTCTTCTCCCCTGAAGAAAGACTTAGTAAAACAGAGTCATAGGATCCAACTAGCTGAAAGTGCAACCCATTATGTATACTATTACATCAATACCTGCTAAATTCTTGATTGGGTTAGCTCATAATAATAATAATAATAATAATAAAATTTTATTTATACCCAACCCTCCCCGCCGAGGCAGGCTCAGGGCAGCTGAGCATACAATGAGCGTACAATGCATGTCCCCTTCTACTTCCATGTCAGCCTATATGTTTTAGTAAAAAAAGATATCCTCATGACTGTCTTTTGTCTACCAATTGTAAAAAATTATGTGCAGATTTCCAAGCACACTAGACAGTTGGTGGAGAAGACAGTGGTATTACCTTGGTTGATGAATTTAGAATTGACCCTACCCTGACAAAACTGATGTTAATGACCTGTTATACAAAGATCGCTGTTCACTTCAAACATCATACTGTAGTGAAGAGGGTGATAACTATGTAATTTGCATGGATTGTCATCCAAATTGTTGGAATTGAGTTGTTCTTGGCTTCACAGACTTTAATTAGTTCTAAAATGCCACTGTTTACAAGTGTAGAGGAAATGGAAATAGCTTCTTGTGGTGCCAAGAAACACTAACAGTCATTTATCTAGCCAATGAATTTCAAGCATACAATTCCCAGCTTTATGTAATAGCTAATGGCCTGTTCCAACAACTTGCTTATACCAATTACTTCCTCATTACGCTTCACATTAAATACCGTGCCTGTTGTCAAACTTCTCATGCTGGCTTGCTGATGGATCCCAGTGGAATAATAATCACAGAATTCCTTCTCCTCATTCCAGTAACTCTTCCACCGGGCTGACAAAACCCTCTACAAATGCCTTAAAAGTAATTTGCTGATACAAGAGGTGATCCGTTCATTTGGGTGCTACATGCTAGTGCAGCCTCTGAGATTTTCTGTGGCATGTATCTAGTAGCCCTTGGCAGCACAAGGCATGATTAGGCCAGTATAAAGGACTCTACAATCTTGACAGTAATGGGAGAGTCCCTTGGTGCAATGCTATCATGATTTCTGCTTAGGGTTGCACTATGAAGCATCATTCTTTTTGAAATCAATTGAAAGCACAACTTCATCTGGGTCATGTCACATATGGAATAATACTGGAGTTTCCGTCTAAAGAAATGCTCTCTAAGTAATATTTTCTTTTTCTTTTTAAAAATTAAATTCTAGAAGACATAGCCTACATTGCTATGTATTCCTGTTGCACAGTTCTTATCCTGGGATTAATCCTGCTGGCTTTACTTAAAACCAGGTAATATCCACAGTATTCACTGCTTATGTGTAGAAGCCTGAAGGGCATGGCAGGGAATGTGTGGGGTGGGTGAGAGTGTGGGTGTTTTTTCCAGAATGTGTAGCTGCTCAAACCTTCCTTATTTATGGCTCCAAGAAGTCATGATTTCCAATGTGAACAGAACTATGTAAGGAATGTTATATGGAAGAGTTGTGTCAAATCACATTATTTAATTCCAAAAAAATAAAGCAGAAACATTGTACAAATAGAATGAGAGTTGATTTTGATATCCTGCTTTTTACTACCTGACGGAGTCTCAGAGTGGCTTACAATTGCCTTCCCTTCCTCTCCCCACAACAGACACACTATGAAGTAGCTGGGGCTGAGAGAGCTCTGAGAGAACTGTGATTGACCCAAAGTCACCCAGCTGTCTTCATGCGGAGAATCAAACCTGGATCTCCAAATGATGACTAGTAGAGAATCAAACCTGGATCTCCAAATGAGAGTCCACCATTCTTAAGCACTACACACTCTCATTAAAATCGTTGTCTTCTGAGAAACAGAGGATGTGTTTTGATCCACGTCCCATTGTTTTCAACAAGAAAAACAGTGGAACATAAACATTACCTGGCTCATATGCCAAGATTACACAATAAATGAGACTGGCTTTTGATTTTTCTCTTAACAGCCTGAATAACTCACGTATTCTGGATATTGAAAATAATGTTTGGCAAGAAGAACCTAATTGTTTGATTCATATTTGTTTCTTTTCAGAGCCTTTGCAAAGCAGGCAAAGACCCCTTCCCCTGCTCCTCTATCAGAGAGGCTTATGATAGCTCAGCAACCATGGATTGTCAACTGTGTGGATAATGAACTTTCAGGCTCTTCTCATAGCCAGCCCCTTACACGTCTACCATGAAAGACCTCTTGGGAAGAAAGATTAACATTATACTCTTCTGCTACTTCAGCAAGAGCTGGGCAAATTATTACATGCATCAGCAACTTGAGCATGCTATTTCACCTTGTGCTATTTGCTGCAATGTCATGGCGATGTGCATGCTCTGTCACTGGGGAGCTGTCTACTGGTAGAACTCCATGTTCTCTTGGTAAAGGCATGTTCTGAAATGTGAATTTGTTAACATAATGTGAATGAAAGAGTGGGGATGCTGGAAGGAGGAAACCAGTAACTCAAATGTGTGCTTTACTCCTTCCCACCACTTCTTCTTTGCAAATGGGATCATCTCCCTCTCCTCAAGATGGAATACAACAGCTAGGGTGTGTGTGTGTGTGTCAAAGTTAAGCATCTTGCTCTGCCATTTCTCCTCTACAACTGCCCCTATGCTTCAAAAAATAAAATTAGAACTCCATGGTTTCTCATTGCATGTATTTCCCTCTTGTTATTAAAGTCCTGGCACATCCTTCCCACAATACAGATAATTACAGTTTAAGGCCTAGTATTCATGTTTGTCTAGTGTCATGAGAGGTGCAGTTGTGTCACTCCTTTCTTGGTCATATGAGAAGCCCAAGCCTGCATCCGGGGAAGCCATTCTGCAACTGCTTCCCACACAGGTTTTAACCCGGTTTTCAGATGATTTGCTCAGCCAACTCCCCGTTAGTGTCTTGTGGCAAGCCACAAGATAGGCACCTGTGCTGGACTGGGCCTCTTCACACCTCCCTGCTGACATAGGCAAGAGTGGCAATACTCTGGTGTCTATGCTGCCCTTGATAGATCTTAGCCTGATGGGTGGTTGTGCTGAAGCACTTCCTGTTTGGAATGTTATCAGTTCCTCCTGTTCTCATGGGCCTATCAAGTAACTTTCAAACCAGCAGCTGTTTCAGAACAGCATTATGCTTATTCCCGTGAGTTTGCAGCAGAATGCCACATCCTTCAGCAGATGATGACAGTTTAGTTCTGTCTGGTGTTCCGTGAGTGATCCCTTTTGTCTGTCTTATGTTTTCATGGGCTGTATTTTTAGCCTTGATTTTTAATTGGTTTAATTATGCTTTTTTATTATGCTGCTTTATTGTTAGTGGCATTGGTAGTCCTGATTGGGCAAAAAGACAGGATATAAATGATGTAAAATAAATGAATAAATAATCCTTCTCTCCCGCCCCCCCCCCCCCCCGACACATTTAAGAGTTGTGTTCTTGGTACAATTGGTCACCCAAACCAATTTTTCTGTGTCAGGCTTGTCACGTGGAAAGCAATCCTGAACTGTGATGACCCTAAAAGTATGGGATTGGGGTAAGAAGGGTCAGTTATACTGAAAACATTTTACTTGTTTCTGCAAAAATGCTCATACTTCTTTTTTTGCTATGATTTTTTTATTATATTCCATGATTTTATGATATGAGTAATTTTATGCTACTATTTTTTGTTCTTGATTTATTACATTATTGGTTTTAATTACCCAATCTACCATGGGAGTTTTTAACTGAACATACAGGATAAACATGTATTAGACCAGGGATGTCAAATCTATGGCCTGTGGGATGGAGCTGGCCCACGGAAGCCTTTAATCTGTCCCAGTCAGTGGGGCTCTTTTCATTCTCCCCTTCCCTGCCATCCTCGCTGTTCTGAGCTTGAACTTCCTTTGAGTGTAGAGAACAGAGGGCAAGGCTGCCTCTGAGAGCAGGAAGCACAGGGCAGGGTTGCCAAGCTTCCCAGCCACTGTTCCCAGTTTCAGTAGTCCTCCTCACAAGTAGGGGCTGGAGGAGGGGGGCCCTTCTGCTGTGATCTTTGTGTTTCTTTTTTATTTTAAAAATTGTGGGGAGAGAAGCTTGCAATACTCATCTATTTCATGTTTTTCCTCTGGGTCTTAGGCTCAGACCATTTATATTTTTAGTTCATATTTTTTAGGGGCAGGGGGAAGGTTTGGGACCAACCACAGTTAAAATATAGTGTTCAACAAACTCAAGGAAGTCTAGGTTTAAACCCCTTCCTCCTAATATAGGGCTCCTAATGTGGGGCTCCAAAAATATCTTTAATTGTGTTTTTCTGTGTCCTTTATAAAGTTTATTTCTCTGCTATTTGGCATTACATTTTATGACACACATGGCCTGGTCTGACAAAGTCCCATTTATGTCAGATCCAGCCCTCATAACAAATGAGTTCAACACCCCTGTATCAGATGCTAACTAAATATACAAGTGAGGATTTCTTTGCTGCAGAACCTAAAAACCCTTCAAGGTCAGCCAAGTTCTATGACAAAATAACAATTACTGGACACAATGTTTACTATGAATTTTGACATACCCAATGTAATGTCAATTATCCAATGTATTCCTTAATGTGGCATGTTCGTGCTTCTGCTTTGTTTCCGCAGTTTCAATTTTATAGCTGATTTCAGATTTTTTTTATTGCATTGTTTATTGGATGTATTGTTTTGATTTACACTCAGTGGGTGCTTTCATACATGCTGAATAACACATTCAATCCACTTGCCATTTCACACAGTAAAATCCAGTTGCAAAGCACATTGAAAGGGGATTGAAAGTGCATTATTTAGTGTGTGAGAAAGCATACAACTGTGTCATTTGCCTTGAGTCTCGATGGGAAAGGTGGACTATAAATAATAACATAAATAAAATAAATAAAGGTCAATGGTATTAATTCTGTTCCCATTTTAGTGAAATTTTTATTTCAAAGATGTCTAATCCTGGTACTGGCATAAGACCAGATATTTATTTATCCAAAACATTTAGAAACCCTCCATTCACCCAGGTAACTGGGTCCCAAAATGTGTAATGTCAATAAGAAAGAGATAAATTACAAAATATGATTCTTAAAATAAATTAAAGCAGTATATTAAACATGAAAACCAAGGAATAACAAGACCATCATCTTGAAGAGCTAAAGGTCTCCCTAAAGAGTTTCATTCTGCAGGCCCTCCAAAATTCCAAGAGAGAAGTAGATCTTCTAATTTCTTCTGGGAGGGGGTTCCACAAAACCAGAGCACACCCTGAAAAAGCCACAAGTGGGCAGCAGCTAGGGTTTCTATTTACCCAGTCCCACTCCTGCCCTCAAAAAAATCAGTAGTGGCGGAGAAAAAATGAACACTGACCACCAGAGAGCAGTGCTTTAGGCTATAGACTTTAGTGCAAGATAGGCAAGCTAAGACATTTCATGCAGAATTCAGCCTTAATGGAAAAGGAAAGACAAGCAAACAGGCAGAGCCAGTGTCCTGCTAACAACCTGCATCATTTTATGAAACGAGCCCCACTTCTGAGTGCTGAGGAGAGAAAGCAGCAAGTGAGGAGGGGATTGGACAAGCGAGCGGGTGGGGGGTGCTGCTGCAGCTGTTGCTACCAAACTGGGTTTCCTCATGAAATACTCAGCATGAAGCTGCAACTGCTCCAGTATTGTCGGTATTTCTAGGTTATGTGGGTATTTCTAGGTTATTTCTAGGTTCTAGGTATTTCTAGGTTAGGAATTGGTAAGGCACAGCCACTCCCAAGTGCAGTGCCAGTAGGACTAGGACATTTGAGATTTGGATGTTATGCCTCTGTTGATACAGCCCCTGATTTGCAGGAACCTGGGAAGATTAATCAAGAGGGCTTTAAATTGACACAACCAGAAAGAAAAAAAAGACAACCAACATGGGGGTTTCAGTGAAGGAGAGCAAACAGCAGAGGTCCACCTGGGAAGGGCAGGTCAAATGCACCTGAAGGTGTGAGGTTTCAGGTGCCTGTACAAATGCCAAAAGCTTAGGTAAATAAGAAGGAAGAGCTTGAGCTTCTAATGCAGACAAAGGGATATGATTTAGAGGGCATTACACAGACTTAGTGGGATGATTCCCATGACTGAAATTTAGTAGTGGACTGAGATGAATTGTTCAAGAAAAACTGAAAGGGTCAAAGAAGAAGCAGAGTGGTGCTGTGTGTAAGGACAAGGTTTGTTCATAAGGAAATACTGGAAGAGGTGGGTGACAACCCAGTGGAAAGTATCTGGGTGAGGATAAGGGAAGAAAGGACAAACAGTATTATGGCTGAGTGTGAGGAGGTGGATGCTGTCCTCCTTGAGCAGGTTAACAGTGCATCCAAGCAACATGACCTTGTAGCTATGGATGACTTCAACTTCCCTGATGTGTGCTGGGAGACAAACTCTGCTAAGTGTCCAGAGTCATACTGCTTAGTCAACAGCTTCCTTTCTGAAATGGTGGAGGAAGCTAAAAGGAGTTCAGACATACTTGAATGAATATTAACCAACAGGCAAGAGTTGGGATGAAGGTGGTAGGGGACCGAGGAAGGTGGTAAGGACCCTTTTGCTTGGGGGGGGGGGGGCAAGGAAGCTTTTAGTCAGATGTGTGTGTTTGATATTAGTAGGGTAGACTTCAATGGACTTTGAGGCATGATGAGAGTAATTCCATCGGGAAAAGATGTGGGAAGGAAAAGGAGTAAATGATGAAGAGTGGACTCTCCTAACGCAAGAGCTCTTGCAAGCTCAAGCCATCACTATGGAAATATGGTAGGGGATTCAAGAAGTCAATGTGGATGAACAGAGAACTCTATGATGAGCTAAGAAAGAAAAAAGAAATGTCAAGAAATTGAGGAAAGGACATACCTCTAAAGAAGAGTGAGGGTTGCTAGGCACTGTAGGTCAGCATCAGAAAGGCCAAAACTCTAAGTGGGCTGAGGTTGGTCAGGGAGGCATGCTTCAACAAAAAAAGTTTCTTCAGCTTTGTGAGGAACAAACACACGGTAAAAGAGGTGATAGGCCCACTGCTAGGAGAAAATGGAGAAATTCTGACAGGATAGAGAGAAAGCAGAAAGGCTCAGTACCTATTTTGCCTCATGTTTTTCCCCTGAAAAAAGAGAACAGGCTTATCTAGTGATGGTAGTAGGTAAGGCACAGTGTACTGGGCTGCTGGTTAACCAAAGACAGAGAAGTTGTTGAGAAGCACCTGACTACATTTAATGAGTACAAATCCCCTACGCCAGAGAGCGTGCACCTGAAAATGCTCAAAAAAATCTCTAGAGAGTTTGCAGAGCCTTTGCCCATCTTCTTCAAGACCTCCTGGAGGGCAGGAGATGTGCCACAAGACTGGAGGAGGGTGAATGTTATTCCAGTCTTCAAAAAAGGAAGGATGACTCAGAAAACTACAGGCCAGTCAGTCTGGTATCACTCTACTCTGTTCTGGTTAGACCTCACAAGGAAGTATTGTGTTCAGTTAGGAATGATGTTGACAAACTGGAATGTGTCCAGAGGAGAGCAACAAAGATGGTGCGGGTTCTGGAGACCAAATTGTATGAGGAAAGACTGAAGGAGCTAGGTATATTTAGCCTGGAGAGGAGATACCTAAGAGGTGATATGATAGTCATCTTCAAGAATTTGGAGGGTTGTCATATAGAGATGGAGTGGAGTTGTTTTCTGTTTCCTGAAAGGTCAGACCAGAACCAATTGAAATTAAAGCAGAAGAGTTTTGGGCTAAACATTAGGAAGAACTTCCTGATAGGGCAGTTCAGTGGAACAGGCTTCCTCAGGAGGTGGTGGGCTTACCTTCTTTGGAGGTTTTTAAGCAGAGGCTAGATGGCCATCTGACAGCAATGCTGATTGTGTGAATTTAGACAGATCATGAGAGGGAGGGAGAAAAGGGATGAGCCAGTGGTCTACTCTTGTGGCCCTTTCATATATGCCTTGGGTAATGCTGATCTCCATTTTGGGTTCAGGAAGGAATTTTCCTCCAGGCCAGGTTGGTCCTGGAGGGTTTTTGCCTCTCTCTGGGCATAGAGCAGGGGTCACTGGGGTAATAGGGGGTGGGAGTTGTGAATTTACTGTGTTGCTTAGGGAGCTGGACTAGAAGAGTAAAGAAAATCTATTCACCCCTAGTACAATAGCCTTATTTTTGAGTCTACAAATAAAAAATGAATAAAAAGAGGTGAACAAGATAGTAACATCTGAGATTCCTTTCCAGTCCTAAAGCTCAGTTGGCCCAAGCCAATGAATGAGCGGCAACAGACACCCAGGACTGGTTTTGGTATATATGTGTGTCCCACAACTTGATTTGCCTGCAAGATTTTGTCATCCATTTTCCTATCCCATTTAAATTAACAGTCTGACATACTAATGCTAATAAACATTTATTCATTTCTAGAGATGGTACATCCATCACATCAAACTTCCCAGGAAGCTATAGTATTCCTGAATCAAGTAGTCATTAATTTCAAGTTTAAGCATTAGTTATTAATAACTGGAAAACAAAGTTAAGCAGCAATCCAAACAGAAAGTAGCCTATGAAAGATGTTTCATAATACATATAATATGTATTTCAGATTTCTGTTTACTCTTCAAGCGTTGGGTTCTGTTGCCTTTACACATGTATCTGAAGTGGTTTGCAGCAGGATAAGCCAGTATTGCTATAAATCAGCGTAAACACCTAAGGAAGCAGATCTCTAGGAAACTTTATGCTCTGCCCTGAAAACCTTACAAGCTAAACAATCCAATGTAGAAATGGAATTTTTCAGCTACAGATTTCATCTTATTTCTTCTGAGTTTTTTTTTCAATTTTCCAAATTCACCACCATTTTACATTTTAATGTCACTGAAATTAGTTAATACATAAGTACTGCAGCCAACACAAGATGTTGCTCTGAAGTACAAGGTCGTAATATACCAGGTGCTCTGAAGCTGGCATTTTCTTGTAACCTTCAGAAGGCTGTGAAAGAAGTTCCTGATTCAGGGGACAAAGGGAAGCCTGGACCAGAAGCACTTCTAGGTGGGACAAGAGGAGACGTCTAGAGTGTACTGGATAGTTAAGCCTGTCTGGTTTTGTTTTGTTTTTTTAAACTCCTGTTCTGCTTTTTGTTACTAGCAAACATTGGAATCCCTCAATGTAGGGAGTCTAATTGTTTAGCTACCAACACAAATCCTGTTTATACTTGGTCTGTATGCGGAACTGCAGTCTGAAAGCCTTCCCAATTCTCTTCAATGGCAGGGCCGGATCTGGGGGAGAGGGGGTATTTTGCCCCAGGCGTGCCAGAGAAGGCACCAAATTGGGTGCCCCCCAAAGTGGAAGAGGGGAGAAAGATTGGCTACTTTTGCTGCTGAGAAACGGCAAAAGCAACCCCACAGGTTCCCCTCCCCATTTAAACACCCAGTGGGGTGTTTAAATGGGAAGGGGAGTCAGACCCCCTACTTTTGCCCCCTCTCCATAATGCAGAGAGACGGCAAAAGCAGCCCCAGTGAGAGCTTTCTTCCTGCCTTTGCACTCCTGGGGTGCAAAAACAGGGAGAGGCTCTCCCCTCCCCATGCCTCTCTGACTCTCTCGATAGGTACAAGTGGTGGGGGCTTTCTCCTTGCCTTTGCAGCCACCAGGATGCAAAAGCAGGAAGAAGATCTCTCCCCCCCCCATGCCTCTCAGGATTTCCCTGAGAGGCGTGGGGGGCTTTCTCCCTGCCTTTGCACCCCCGGGGTGCAAAAGAAGAGGATCTTCCCCCCGCCGTGCCTCTCAGGAGTTTCCTGAGAGGCTTTCTCCCTGTCTTTGCACCCCTGGGATGCAAAAGCATGGAGATCTCTCCCCGCCCCCTTTTATCCTTCCCATAGAATAGAATGGAAAAATCAGGCTGCCTCTGCGGTGCGACGCTAGAGAGATTTAAAGTTTAAATTCCTTTATCTGGCGTGGCGCTGCAGCAGCAGTGGCCCAACCCCTCCATTCTTTCCAATGGGCCCATAGGATAGAGTGGAGGGATCGAGCTGTGGCTGTTGCACTACTCTAGAGAAGGGGATTTAAACTTTAAACCCTTCTCTGGTGTGGTGCTGCAGAGGGGGCACAAAGTTAGTTTTGCCTAGGGCGCAAAACACTCTAGAGCTGCCTTGCTGAGGCTTCCCCTCCCCATTTAAATACCGGCTGGGTGTTTAAATGGTGTGTTTGCGCCAGCTTGCCCGCAGGTCTCCTAATTTTTTGAGTGGAGGTTTTTTGGTTTTGCCCCCACTCAAAAAATATGTAGATCTGGCTGTGTTCAATGGAAAACACAATGTAACTGGTACATTTCTTTGTGTGCACACAACTACTCTACCAGCTGAAATCTTTGCAGTTGGAGGAGCTCCATGTGTGTACTGAAACCCTGCTGCTTGTACTAAATGGCAGGATCATATGAGCTGTACTGAGCACAATATCTGCAGTATTCTTCTTTTGTGCAGATCTCATTTGAATGCTTATTTCCCAGTCTGGCCTAAAAGAATACACAGGCTCCTCAGACACAGAGTGCTCACAGGATTATGTATGAATTTGTACTTCTAAACATCCAATTTCACTTAAGGTTAATCAGGGGTCATTTTGTAGAAAAATAGATGTTGGAACTCATCCAGGGATTGTTATGCAACTGCATATACTATTTAATGGACAAGGAGGTGGAACTCTCAGAAAGGTTCAAGATCTGTGCTCCTGTGAGCTCCCACTGAATCTGAGGCCTGAGGTTAATCACAAAAAGGTATAAATAAAATTAGAGGGTAATTATTTTAAATAAGCAGCAGTAATGGTTTGGGATTTACCTGTGAGACAGGCAAGGCCTATAAACAATTCTACGAACAGAGCGGTCTGGTAGCTTGTTCTGTAATGGGTTTGCTTATTCTAACCAGAACTATCCAAGACAAACTAGAGGACTTCCAATGCAATCCTAAACTGAGTGGCACCTAGGCTTCCCAAATCCCCCGCCTGGGCGGGGGACCCCCGATTTGGAGCCTCCTCCTCCCCCCTCTTGGCAAAAATCCAGAAAGCAGGGGGAATGGCGGCCCTTCCCATGCAGCCTAGCTCCCAGCAGCTTCTCCTCTCCCCTTCCCATCGATCCCTGATGCTTCTCATCCTCCTCCCTTCCCTTCTCACCTCGGATCGCAGCAGCTTCTCCTTGCCCCTCCCCTTCCCACCCAGCTCCATTGCAGCAGCTGGAGCTTTCCCAGGCTGCTTCCTGCCCCGCCCCAAAGGACCATGTGCCTTTGCACCTCCGGAGGTGGTGAAAGGCTTCAACTTTCTGTGTCTGTGTCTTTGTTGCTGTGAAGAAGCTGGCTGGTGAGTAGAGAGCCAATCCCCTACATCAGATGTGCGAGAAGGGGTGTGTGTGTGAAGGAGAGGGAAACATCTTCATTATTCCCTATGTGGAATATTTCTCATAGGGTATAATGGGGAATTGATCTGGAGGTTTCGGGGGCTCTGGGGGAGCTATTTTTTGAGGTAGAGGCACCAAATTTTCAGTACAGTATCTAGTGCCTCTCCCCAAAATACCCTCCAAGTTTCAAAATGATTGGACTAGGGTGTCCAGTTCTATGAGCCCCAAAAGAAGGTGCCCCTATCCATTATTTCCTATGGAAGAAAGACATTTAAAAAGGTGTGCTGTCCCTTTAAATGTGATGGCTGGAACTCCCTTGTTGGAGTTCAATTATGCTTGTCACACCCTTGTTCCTGGCTCCGCCCCCAGTGTCTCCTGGCTCCACCCCCAAAGTCTCCTGGCTCCACCCCCAAAGTCCCCAGATATTTCTTGAATTGGACTTGGCAACCCTAGTGGCACCTTTCTAAGCCCAGAGGCTACAGTGAACCTTGAACAGTGTAACTCCACTTAGGATTTCATTGCTGGTCTTCAGCATTACCTGGATTTATCATTTGGGAGCCATTAGCTATAAGAGTTGTTTGGAACTACTGATAAAAAGAGGACATTAGAAGTAAATGCACTTGGTACAGGTTATATCTTAATAATGTCAACACGAAATGAAAATGTGGCTGTTACTTGGTAATGACTAAAGCGTAGGGTGGATGCCAGTTGCCGATGGATGTTCCAGGTTGTAATATACCAGGCTGACTAATGTAGAGCTGTTCTCCTCCCTCTTAAGAGGAGTATGATACACTGGGAAAAGGGAGCATAACAGAGTAGAGTCATTCAGAGAACCAGCTTGAGTCACCTTGGTATCCCCTGGACATATTTCTGTTTGCTATAAAACTTACAGGGTGTCCTTGAGGCAGCCATGCTTTCTCAGTATAACCAACCTCACATGACTGTGGTGAATATTAAAATGAGAAAGGAAGAACTGTGTACAATGCCCTAAATTCCTTGAATGAAAGGCAGGATAAGAAATGTAATAAAACAATAGGTAGTATAGGTCAATTATTTCAAAATGCTAATTATAACAGTCTGAATTTTTGGCTTAGTTTGTATTTCTCCTTATAAGAATGAAACAAAAATACTTTACAACAAATATGTCACAATTAATGCATTGACCGAGTAACACAGACAAACTAATGCTCACTTAAGAATGTTAGCATAATGTGTAATGATAGCTTCTTAAATGTACTATGTTATGGAAAGACGAAATAAGCTAACACAGAAATGACAGGTATTTCTTTTTAAAAGGTGGTGGGTTGGTGCCATCAGCAAATTTTAACCACCTTTAGTTTCCAAGTCCTGTCTATGTGGCAGTCACTTCAACATAAGTTTACCTCATGGCTCCCTCAAGCCTGGTAACACTGCTAGTTCTCTATGCACCCACCAGCTTCTGTCTCTCTTTCCTGAAACAGCTCAGGCCTCTGAATGGGGTACTAAAACCGTCACACACTTGCAGACCAGTGTTCCCTCTGAGCTGAGTTACTGTGAGCTAGCTCACCGTTTTTTAGCCTCCAGCTCACACATTTTTGTCTCAGTTGAAAAAACATAGCCCCAGATCATACTTAATTTATGCAGTAGCTCACAACTTTAATGCCAGTAGCTCACAAAGTAGAATGTTTTGCTCACAAGACTTCACAGCTTAGGGGGAGCACTGCTGCGGACCCTTTGTTTAGAGCAAGTTGATCACATGATGTAGGTGTGCTTTATCAGTGCTCATGGCCACATAGCTCCACTATGAGCCTATCACTTTCACTCTTCTTCCAGGCAGCATGCATGGATCTCCCCAGCTCAGCTCGTCCCCATTGTGACCCTGTGATGTAGGGAAGGCTGAGAGAAAGGGACTGGGCCCAAAGCTTTAGAGCAGAATGGGCATTTGAAGCTGGTCATAGTCTGATGCACTCAGTGCTGTAACAGACTGGCTCCCACTGAAGACTCTATATGTGGTTGGGGAGGATGAGGACACTTATCTTTGCACTTCACCATGTGTAAGTTTTATATGTTGGCTATGGAGAACTAGGCACAATTTACTGGAAAATAACGGTTTCAAGGGAAACGAACTAAATTAGGAAAGATGGTGAATTGTGAACAAAACTCTATGAAGTAAAAGTACTAACTTTGGTAGTTGAGGAAGTCTAGGATTAAAATGTTTTCCTTTGATGAACTGAGAAACATAGGTAAATAATGAAGATGTTGTTTTAAATTAGCCTTCAATGATTTACATATGATTGTACAGTTTTGGATTACACACCATATATTCTGCTATAGCACCAATTTACAAACTTAAATATCACAGAAGAAGAAGAATTAAGATTTCCACCTCAAGTAGTTAAATGGGCACTTTTTAAATCCACCTTTACAACCGCATGAAAAAAATTTTGGGAACTGCAGGATGAAAATTTAAAGGAAGGGGGGGGGAACTGCCCAGTTAGAACCAGTTTATTATCATTAGACTGACAGAAACCTTTCCCCATAGTTTTAAATGGTCCAACAGCTCCGCTTCCGTTCTTCCATTGATGCTTGCACAGCAATCCTACATATGCCTCCCAAAGCAGATGGAAATTGTACAGCAGCAGGGCTTCATTAGACACGTCCTCCCAAATACTACTGCTCAATTTTTTTAAATAACTCCTGGGGTAAAAGTAGATTGCCATGAATACAATATACGTAGCAACTATAGGAGGGCTTCATAAATCTGCAAAACATGGCGGGCTGCCATTCCCTACAGATTCTTGGAACAAGATAAAGTCATTCATATACTTAACAGATGTCAACCATAGGGGGGGGGGGGGAATCACAAAAATGCTACTCATAGCAAATCTGGGTTTGGCTCCCTGTCCCTAACATAATTGACTTGGCAAAAGAAAAGAAGTAATCTGGAAGAATAAAACCTATAATAGCAAGGCCACACACTAGGAGAGAGCTCACAGACTGCTGCAGATATTTATATGGCATTAAAAGCCGGCTTGATTAAGAAATGATAATGTACGCACTATCTCTAGAACTCTCTACAGTCAAGCATGTCTAAAGGGGTTTAAAATACCAGTTGAAGATATGGTATCTTCCTACCATCAAACCAGCACAACCAGGATGTTTTCTTAAAGTGATTTCAAAGGCCTGGTCCACCATATAAGACCAGGGAGCTGACTGAATTTCACCACTAAGAAGCACATACTCCTGTGTTGGTGGCTGTTCTTTTTCTGCCTTCTTGTTCCTCCTCCCAATTCATTTCCAACCATACAAATTCACTATAGAGTGACTTTCAGATATCATGATGGTGGTGGTAGTGTGTGTGCATGGGGGGCGGGGGGGGCAGGGATTATGAGTTCTGAATAAGAATTGTGAATTATGTCGCTGAGGCTCTGGATATATAATTTTAATAGGCCATACTGTGTAAAATCCAACATGGATGGGCTTCAATGCCATCTGTTCCCCAGATAAAACTCCAAGAACTAACAATATGATGTATCCTTTGTGTGTTGGAATTGCATGCATACACTTTACTGAAACACTCAAGTATGGGTGTCACAGATGGTATAGGCATGCTGGGTAGGCAGAGAGGCAAAATTTCTTCTTGCTTCTCCAGTGTGCAATTAAGTGCTATGTAGCTCAGAACTGTCCTCCTAATCATAGAGGTGTTATGGCCAACTTCAGATACACTTGTACATCTGGCATGAAACTATGTTTCTTTAAGTATAGAGACATAGGCATTTCTTCCACCTCGAGCCATTTGTCCTTCTTCCTTACTCTTGTAAGCAAGGAGGTACATGCTTGAATGCATCCCATGTTTTTGAGGGGTCTGTTACCATTGGATTGAAAGCTGAGGGGGGCCATATTGACAGAAGCGATGGTGGATTTCAACAGGAGGATTTCTAAAAGCCTAAACAAAAGGCAAGAGAGTTTAATTCAGCCATTAGTTCTGACATCTTCCATTCTGTTTTTATATATGCAACTACTATCAGCTTAACATGTTTCTGCTGCCCCTTTTTTGTCTGCTCAAAAGATTTTGTTTGCAATGGGGTTGCTTAATGCAGCTATAAACAGAAAGAGCATATTGGTGGTCAAATATTCATAGCATAAATAAACAAACACTACATCTCATACAGTTCAACCACTGAAGGAAGCCTGAGCAACTTTGGAATTTGTTGTCTTGTTTAAGGCTGTGCAGATGAAGTTTCCAGCTTCCATAACCTTGGTAAGATCCACACCCTAAGAAGACAAAGAGAAAGAAGAGTGAGAAATTATTGTCATGTCCGTTCACCCAGATAATTCTTGATCAGCAATCAACTTTATTAGCACCACAGTCATCATCAACTGCAATAACCTGAAGCCAACACAATGCGCAAGAGATCCATGATCAGATTTTTCTTTTGCTCCCTTTCCTTGGACATGGGGAGAAGGGAAAGAGGGTAGCTATCCTTTTCTTCCAGAATGCTTTCCCACATCTATTTATTTAGAAAATGTACATGCTGCCTATCCAGATAGCTGGGCATTAGGTGGGCTTCTTGGGAACCATAAGAAAAATGTTGAAATGGATGGGAACATTGCTTTGGAAAAGAAATTAAACATATTGAAGAAGATGAGAATAAGAGTCTAATGTTTGCTTTAGGGCACTTCTGCAAGCTTGGAAGGGGGGGGTGGGGTGGTGGGAGGCACAGTGCTTGTCTTCAAAGGTGAAATTTTTTTTCTGAGAGCCAGTTTGGTGTAGTAGTTAAATGTGCAGACTCTTACCTGGGAGAACCAGGTTTGATTCCCTGCTCCTCCACACACACTTGCTGATGTGACCTTGGGTCAGCCACAAGTTCTCTCAGAGGTGTTCTGCTAAAGAGCAGTTCTGGGAGAGCTCTCTCAGCTTCACCTACCTCACAGGGTTTTTTGTTGTGGGGAGGGGAAGGGAAAGGAGATTGCAAACTGCTCTGAAACACATTTGTGTAGTGAAGGGCGGTGTATAAATCTAATCTCTTCTTCTTCCTCTTCCTCTCAGTGCCTATCATTGTTATAGATAATCACATAGCTTCCCTTCTCAAGCATTCTTCCATCCTGTCTTTGGTCTCTCTTCATGGCTGCAACTCGATTCATATAAATGAACGGTGGCAACAGTCCTATACATGGTTTTCTCTCTTCCCTGAGAGAGAGGCAGACAATTTCCAACAGGTCTACTGAGCAGCCAGCAGCCAGCTTCAGGGGCTGTTTGAAGGAGATTGTTATGAACAGCTTTGTTCCTCATGGAAATAGAATATTATTCAATAAAGTTAAATTTCTTTTTGGTCTTCTGCCCTGCCTCCAGTTTCCACGCATTTTCTTAAGCTGAACATTGACATAGCCATGTTACTGCTGCACAGTTAACTCACTAATCAGGTTCTAATAAGCAGTAAAATCCGTTTTATAACAGCCTTGACTTGGCCTAGATCCGCTATACATACATAATACTATTGTCCTAGGCAACCTAGACAGATCATAGCAGAGGCAAGATTCAAATTCAGGACTTTCTGATTTGTAGGTCTACTTTTTTTTTGCCGCTTTCACAAGTACTGGCAATAACTGTCTAGTTGCCACAAGAAATCAGCTTTCTAGTCAGTTCCAAGGACAGAGGAGGCTCCCTGCTGCATCTCTGCATGCTTTATTACACTGGTTTTAATCAACATGGGAGGTGATGGTGTTAATGCTGCCCCATTTCCATATCTGACTTGACTGGAACTTTAGAAGATATTGGATATTGGATTTTAATCACTCTCCATATGGGGATGCAGCAGAATTATCTTTGCCTCAGAGGAAGCTGCCTGTTGCTGCTCTGTTCATTGTTCTAGGAACATCTCCACCCAATTAGGAGACAAATGCAGAATAATTAGTCACCAGATGCATGGGGGAAGATTCTCTGAGGGGCAACAGTCCTACATATTTGCATTACCAGCTCTTTTTCAGGTGTAATAATTCTCTGGTTTTAATTTAGAAAAGCTGTGTATAGGAAACACTGTAGTATTAATAGAATATACAGAGCTAGCAAGGTGTTGCAGTTACCTTCTGAGATGGACAGGCTAAGTTCAGTCTCTCCCTAGGAGCAGCCAATGAGAGTGGAAAGAATGTTTGGAGAAGGGAACTTGGAAAAGAACAGCTTAAAAAAATGGCATTCCAATATTTTGTGAGACAGGGCATCAATTTTACCCTGACCACAAGGGCAGAAATGATTTGAATAGGATGACGATGACATTGATGATATTGGATTTATATCATGCCCTCCACTCTGAATCTCGGTCTCAGAGCGGATCACAATCTCCTTTATCTTCCTCCCCCATAACAGACACCCTGTGAGGTGGGTGGGGCTGAGAGGGCTCTCACAGCAGCCCTTTCAAGGATAACCTCTGCTTGAGCTATGGCTGACCCAAGGCCATTCCAGCAGGTGCAAGTGGAGGAGTGGGGAATCAAACTTGGTTCTCTCAGATAAGAGTTCACACACTTAACTACTACACTAAACTGGCTCTCTAATACTCTCTAATATTAAAGCTGCTCTCTAATACTTTGGAGGGGGTGCTCTAACAAGGGAAGGGGGGGGGGTAGGTGTCTCATGTATAATGACAGAGTCCAAGGAGGTAAAATATCAAAAAAGAAGGAAGATGATATCTTCACTTATAAACCCAGCTGCCATAATCTAGAATCTATTATCTTCATCCATTGAGAATGAAGACAAAAATGTTGCTTCCTATACTTTACTGTTCTCATTGTTTTGTTTATATCATAAATAAATCTTCCTTTTTTGATTAATGCTGTGGGCTGTATGTCCGAGGGAAAGAATTACACACACACACTTTAATACCTTTAGTCTATATTTCTGTTATTAGGATATAAATGAATGGTGGCAGCAAGTGATTGGAACAATTTTTCAGCCTCAAATTCAGCAGCGCTGTGTGAGCGAGCACCGATTAATAAAGGGGGCTGTCTGTGGATGTTTCTGGGACTGAGAAGGAGGACCTGAGGTGTGAAATGGTCATGATTCTCTTTAGATTTTTAAAGAGACAAGAAGAATGGTGATGTCCTGACCTATGTGTAACAACTTGAAGAAGAGAGGTTGTAGAGGGTGGTCGGCACTCTGTGTGAGTGAATAGGGGGCATCACACCCAGAAATGGTGGAAACTAGGGTTCTGGAGCTAATCGCAGTGACCTTACACTAATCACTCAGCCTAACCTAACTCCCAGGGTTATTCAGGGAAATAGGGTAGGAAGAAATATATATGTGAGTTTCTTGAAGGAAGAAAAGTTCAGAAAATAAAGAGGGCAACATCTACTTATTTTGAATTAGGGCTGTGGTTCTATATGAACTTACTTGAAAGTAAGTTCCACTGAAACCAGGAAGACAATTGCATCTGAATTATATAGATAAATGGGATTTATTTGGGGAAAATGTTTTTATGACTGAAGTGTTCTATATTATCAGTACTGTATGATTCTGAACCCTGTTGATTTTGGCATACAACTTCTGTAAAAAATCATTTCTTATGAAGCATTGTAGAGGATCTTTACTGATGTTATAGATGTGCAGCAACAAGACATCACACTGTCTTTGCCAGAATGCTACACTGAGTTTGTGGTTGACTCAGAATCCTCTTTCCTTCAGCTGATTGCCATCACTTGATTAATAATCTCTGAAACCTATTTCTAAACATATCTAAGGCTTTGTATACCAACCAAATGAATACTCAGAATGGATTTCAACCATTGACTTCCTCTGTAAGTGATTTCAGTCAACAAAACAAGAACGTAAAACCTGGAGCCTGAAAGGAAACCAAGAGATTATTCAGGCCTAAGGTAAACATGAAGCAATGATTAATTTTAGTAAGTGCTACCTACTATCAGAAAGTCACTGGCAAACAGGAACATAATTTCTCAGAAAGGAACATAACTGTGAATGTAAAAAAAAGTACTGGAAACTATGGCTTCAGTCAGCACACTCAACAGCATTTATATTGTCATATTTCGACATGTGTGAGCTCCTCATGGAGTTATCATGCAGCTGTGAAAATGCCTGAAAGGCAACTCAGTGGGCCCACATCTTGATCAATGACTATCAATCCGATGCTGCTTTTTTGCACATCAAAAGCACCAAGGAAATTATCAAATAAGGTGTTTGATCATTTGAACTGGCCTTTTGTGTTTAAGGTTCTGGAAGAATTTGGTTTTGGGGTGAACTTTATAAAATGTTAAATTGATATGTACTACTCAATCAGCAAAATTATTATCAATGGAGAATTGATCAAATCATGTAAGGATACAAAAAGGAACAAGATAAGGATGTCCATTGTCTTCTCTTTTGTCTATTCTAGTTTTGGAAATATTGATAAGAGGTATAAAACAAGATGAAAAAATTAGAGGTGCCAAGATTAAGAAAGAAAATTACAAACTGAGAGCTTTTGTGGATGATTTAGTGTTGGTATTGGGAGATCCTTTAAAAGGAGCTAACTCTTTGACGCACAAATTAAAATAGTTTGGTTCACTTGCAGGTTTTAAGATCAATAAATAGAAGATGAAGATGTTAACTAAAAACATGAATTCACAAGCGGTGGTGTTCTGATGTCTGATGTTCCATTCAAATGACAACTGAAGGATATATCAAGATTTGTGTGTCAGGGGGAAAAAACTACATTAAATACAAAGTATTAGAAGACTAGTTGGATTGGATTAGAAGAAGAGGTGGATTGGGTTAGGTTTCCCAAGTCCCTCGCTGCTTCTGGCGGGGGACTTTTTTCACATGTGCAATGCACGCGGGGAGCGATGATGTCACCTGGAAGTGACATCACTGTGCTGGCAGCATTGCTCACCGGCCACTCTAGGCATTTCTGGGAAAACATTATGGTTTTCCTGGACGCACTAGCAATTTGGGAGGGGAAAACTCTATGGTACCTATTGTACCATAGTTTTCCCAGAAACACTAAGAGCGGCCGGCGAGCGATGTTGCCAGCGTGATGACATCACTTCTGGGTGACGTTATCGTGCCAGTGACATTGGGGAAGGTTTCCCCCGCCGGCTCAATGTGGGCCGGTGGATTGGGAACCTCCAGGGTGGGAAAAACCCCACCTGACCTGGGGGCTTGGCAGCTCTAGATTGAGTTTACCCAATTTGAGAGTATACTTTGCAGCTTGCTGTTTGGTATAGCTGCAAGAATGGTTTCTCTTGATAAATAAAAGATTGGAGTTAGAAGGTTGTGATTTAAGATTTGGGTGGCATGCTTATTTATGGTATGATAAAGTTAAAATTAATGCTGATTTTAAAAACCACTGTATTAGACATGCTATTCTGAGAATATGGAATAAACATAAGCCCAGGTTATGTCTGAAAACTCCACTATGGATCTCAAATCAAGAGGCATTTTTTAGATTGGAAATGGCTTCTACTCAAAAGTATTTAACATTTCAGGATATTTTAGATTTTTCTCAAGGTGACTGTAAAATGAAAATGAGAGAGTTTTTGTTAATACAAGGTTATAGTTGTCAATGGGTTTTTAAAATTCACAATTTTCAGAAAGATTTAAACTCCATAAAAGGATTAGTGGTTTTGATCAATCTACAACTGTATTTGAAACAGAAATTTGTACAAATGACCAACATGGCATTGCCAAAATGTATAAACTTGAAATTTGAAGCAGAGGAAGAACAGGTATTTATGATAAAGTGGTCAAAAATTTTGGTTATTCTATTTAAATGGAACAAAAGGAACATTTATGGTATAAAGTTAAAATTTACCTTAAGTTCCAATTTAAGAGAAAACTTATAAAATGATGTATCAATGGAATATAACTCCAGATAAACTAACTCAAAATGTATAAAGATATTAAGAATAAATGCTGGAAATGTCAATACCATGAAGGGACATTTTATCATATATGGTGGTCTTGTAAGAATGCTAAAAAATATTGGATACAAATACATTCGATTATGCAGAAGACTTTAAAGACTGACATACAAATGAAACCAGAGGCTTTTTTGTTGGGAATAATGGATAAACAACTTGAAAAGATGAATGGAACTTTGTATATATATGTATGACCAAAGAAAAACAAAGAAGGGAAAGAAACTTAACCCAAAAACTGGAGTAAGAAACCTAAAAGGTTAATATGCAATTAAAGGGCCAAACATTAAAAACAAAAAGTAAAAAAATCATAAATCAACATACATGTATTTATTGCAGAAAGCTAAAACCATTTAAGGGCCCATCATAAGCCTCTATCCTATGTAAAATCATAAAACCTCAATGGGAACCCACTCAACTTGACCTGACGCGTTTCGACCTAGATTGGTCTTTTTCAGAGGTCAGAAAGGTAAGTACACATATTGGCTCATAATACAGAACAGAATAAAACAATAGAACAATGCTGGACCACAAGGAAATTTAGTGAAGTGACAAAGGCTTAGAGATATTCTTGAGGCCTCTTGTTCTATAGCCTTATGTCTTAATCAAAGGCATACCTATAGCATTCATTGTTTTTTTTGTATGCCACGTGGTCCAGAATTGATCAAGTAAAGTCAGAGCCTATGTGCCAAGCCAGAGGCTTTTTTTGTTGGGAATAATGCATAAACAATTTGAGAAGATGAATGGAACTTTGCTTATATATATATACACGACAATAGCAGCAAGATGGTTATATGCGTAGAAATGGAAAACTGCAGGAATACAACTACAATAGAGGAATGGCTGGTCAAGATGATGGAATTTGCAGAGATGTCCAAACTCACATCTCTGATAAAAGATAGGACTTTTCTTAATTTTATGTATACATGGAAACCCTTTATAGTCTTCTTGCAAGAAAAAGAAAAAAATGTGTGTAGGTGGGTTTTTTGTTTCTGTTTTTTTATTATTTGTGTAAAAATTCTAATAAAGTATTCTTCAATAACTAAAAATACAGCAGTGCAAAAAAAAAAAAACGCACTAAGGAAAGAGCCATAGTCCAGTGCTAGACTACACCCTCTGCAGGATTGCAGGAGCAGGGCTTGTTGGTATTATAGTTTGCTGTGAAGCATGGTAGATCATGAACTGTCAGAATGACAGGTGTCACATGACAGAGGTCACAGGACTACTCTGGCTGATGCAATAACTGGTAATAAGTAGACTTTCTAAGAGAGTCATATCAAGTCAGCAGAATTAGCTGATTGGTGGGCTGAACTACATTAACAGCTGAGTAGTTAGTATGTTTTTTCTCGACATGAATGAAGGACTGGCGAAGCATACTGTTACTCTGGACTGTGTATGTATATATCTGCACTTCTGTAAATAATCTGTATAATACACCATTTGTTCTGGAAGAATCTGGTGTGTTGGCTCTTCTTGCTGGCGTTCCTACCAATAGAAGCCTTTCTGGGAGCACTCTGCACACACGCTATCCATCAGGGCTAGGAAGTATACCTGCCTGAAATGTGAAGCAGCTACTATCAGGTGGAAGAGACAGAACTGGGCTAGATAATCTAGCAGTATGATTGTGCATCAGCCAGCTTCTCATATTCCAAAATAATTTATTTAGGTATGTAACCAGCACATAGTAGTTAAAACACAGTTGAATACCATACACTGGATACACAGCCATTGATAAGAAAATTATTAAATGAAACTTTACAAGTATAGTATTCAAGGAAGAAGAAAAAACTTTTGTATTTTAAAAATTGAAAAATACATGGACTCGAAAGTCTCGAGTCTATATCACTTGCTTACATAATCTTTGCAGATTCTAGAAGCTGCGGCCAGAAATTTGCTGCAAGCAAATGTAACCTTGGGATTAGAATCTGAGAAAAGCATATTACTTAATTCCAAATCTGGGTGATCCCGGGATCTCTTCAATAGGGGTCAGGTGTACCTAACATGTATTTCTTGATAATACCCACAGCCAAACAGGATATGTTCGATCGTTTCAGCTTTTCCAGAGCCACAGGGGCAAACACACTCAGCTACTGGGACCTTTTTGTAATGGCCCTGTTTGACGGCAGATGAGAAAATATTACATTGGGCCATAGAAAAGGCCCTTTGATGGGATGGAATTTCTAAGCATGACAGATATAAAGCTGGAGACCTGGCTAGATAAACTAGCAGCAGTGTTCCCTCTAAACTGAGTTAGCTTGAGCTAGCTAACAGATTTTTAACCTCCAGCCCATACATTTTTGTCTTAGCTCAGGAAGAATGACCCCAGAGCACAATAATTTATGCAGCAGCTCACAACTTTAATGCCAATAGCTCACAACTTTAATACCAGTAGCTCACAAAGTAGAATTTTTCCTCACAAGACTCTGCAGCTTAGAGGAAAAATTGACTAGCAGTATGATTGTGTATCAGCCAGCTTCTCATATTCATATCATTGGCTGTTTTCACTCATGCACAGACCATTTGTTCCATGGATGCCAAAGACCCAACCGTTTCACAGTCAAAAATTCACACAGCTTCAGGGCAGAGTACTGCTGTGGTAAACATCTTGTGTGTCACAGTACATTTAACCTCTGACTGTGTTCTACTAGAACCATGTACTTGAACGAACAGTTCTTTCTTCTCCCCATCCAATTTAGAATTTTTAGAAACGTGCAAAATCTTATAAAGAATCACTTTACAAAGCACTTACCGTGTTGATCCCTAAACCATTAAGCATGTATATCACATCTTCTGTAGCTACATTTCCTGTGGCACCTTTCGCATATGGGCAGCCTCCTAAACCAGCAACAGCAGAATCCACCACATTAACTCCCATCTAGAAAGGAATCACAGCACCACCAGGCTTCAGTCAGACTGATCATTCACAACTAAATTCACAACTAAAATGCGCATGAAGCTGAACGCATTTTCAGCTGAACACATTTTCTTCACTCCATAGGCATTTCTTTAACAAAATACAAATTCATCCGGTTTTCTTGAATTGCCCTTAAAGTTCTATCCCTGTGTTTTGTTGAGCAGTGCATCAACTTATGGTAACCCCGAGAGAACAAAAACATCTTGCAGTGCCATGGCTAAGAGTCCAGTCAGAGTTACTCCAGGTCAAACCCAATGCACAGTCTTGAAGTGTGTGTGTGTGTGGTGGAGAAATCACTTGTTTTTAAATATAGGTAAATGTGTGCTGGCCTGCAATCATTAACAATTTAAAAAAAAAAATCTTCGATTCAAGTGGGTAGCTGTGTTGGTCTGAAGCAGCAGAACACAGTTTGACTCCAGTGACACCTTTAATAAGAAGAAGATATTGGATTTATATCCCAGCTATACTCTGAATCTCAGAGCGGTCACAATCTCCTTTATTTTATTTATTTTATTAGATTTATATCCCGCCCTCCCCTGGTGGGCTCAGGGCGGCTAACAACAATCTAAACCACATAAAACATTAAAAACAAGTTACACATGCAAAAACAATCATACAATTTAAAATCAATAAGTCCAAGGTATGCGTTTCTGATTTCTTTGATGTTCTTAATTCAGTTATAATGATTCAGTGGGATTATCGGTTCTGTGGAGTAATAGCTACCTCCCTTCAGCTGTTGAAAACGAGTTTGAATAATTTGGTTCTACAGGCCCTGGGGAACTGTGGCAAGTCCTGCAGGGCCCTGATGTTTTCAGGGGGGGCATTCCACAGAGCAGGGGCTATTACTGAAAATGCTCTGGCTCTGGTGATGGACAGTTGAGCCTCTTTCAGTCTGGGGATCTTAAGGAGGTTTAGAGACCCTGAGTGGAGTGCTCTCTGGGGCACATATGGGGAGAGGCGGTCCCAAAGGTAGGCAAGTCCCAGGCTTTCGCCCCACACAAAACAGACACCCTGTGAGGTAGGTGGGGCTGACAGAGCTCTTACAGCAGCTACCCTTTCAAGGAAAACTCCTACATGAGCGATGGCTGACCTCAGGCCATTCCAGCAGCTGCAAGTGGAGGAGTGGGGAATCAAACCCGGTTCTCCCAGATAAGAGTCCACGCACTTAACCACTACATCAAACTGACTCCAATGAAGATTAATTCTGGGAATGACCTTTTGTGTGATGAAATGTGCATTCACACAAAAGCTTGTACCAGGGGTGGCCAAATTTGCTTAATGTAAGAGCCACACAGAATAAATGTCAGATGTTTGAAAGCCAAAAAGGGAGGGAGGGAGGGAGGGAGGGAAGGAAGGAAGGAAGGAAGGAAGGAAGGAAGGAAGGAAGGAAGGAAGGAAGGAAGGAAGGAAGGAAGGAAGGAAGGAAGGAAGGAAGGAAGGAAAATAGATTGGGGGAGGGAGGAGGGAAGAAAAAGAACTTTAAATGCATTCTCCAAGCAGCCAGCTGGCTTGACTTGGAGAAGTGATTTAAAGAGAGAAATGCCTTCTCCGTGCCAGGGGCTTCAAGAGAATTAAAAGTTATTGGTCTTAAAGGTGCCACTGGACTTGAATGTTGTTCCTCAGTTTTTTATCTTGTGTGAAAAGTCTGCTCCAAATTGTTTTTGAAAGAGATCATTTTAATCAGCTGCATCCAGCTGGTCTGGCATTTCCCCACCACCACCAATCCTGTAAAAAAGGCTCCTTGGCACTCACAGCTCCTTCATTGCGTGGGCTCCTTTCAGTGTTCACAGTACACAAAATTAATTTTTACTGGTAGCTGACCCTGAAAACACATTGCCTTTAGCATATGATGCCAAACACAGGCCTGAAGCATACGATGCCAAAGACAGGACAGCCATGTATGCTGGCCTGCCAGATGATGGTCAAGGTGCCCCCTCACCCCACCCCATTCTTACAGTTCTAAGGAGGCAAGAAAATCAGCTTAACTGAGCTCCTTGAAGACTCAGTGCTCATGTGACAGCCTGCATTCAGCTTGGCAGGTTATTACTTGTTCAGGTCTGGCCTACCAGCTCTTCAACAAAGATGGGAAATGACAAGACAAACTTGTCTGCTGGAGTATTAAAACCATTCATGGCCTGCACGTAGGGTCAGCATATATCAGAAACAACTTGACAGCACTTAACACACACACATGCACATGGTCTGCTTTACCACTAAGAGTCAAGACGAAACCAGCCTCCCCCCTTCATTCCATCCCAGTACTGTAAGATCTACTGGACCTGGACAATAGGCCATCTCTGTGAGACAGAACCTGCCATTTTAATCTATCATTACTCTGTAGTTTTAAATTTTACATATTTTAAATTGGTCTTTTATTGTTTTTATTGTTGATTCTTTTTATGATGTAACCTGCCCTGAGCCAGTCCTATGGGAAGGGTGGGCTAAAAATTGAATAAAATAAATAAACCAACGGCACTGCCTCCGTGCAGTTATGTTTCAAAAAGTGTCTTTTGTTCACTAAACACCACTACAATTACTTAGAACATAAGAATTCGTAACTATTTAAGGATCATAGAAAATAATCATAGCAAGGAATGGAACGTTAAACCCCAAAGTCCAACAGGTAAAGTTCAATAATGTGATCCAATCACTCTTCTCCAGTTTCAAAACCTTTAATCGCATAATAAAATAAATAAATAAAATACAAACAGGATCTAAAATGAAAGAAGCAATTAAGACAATGTCACAGAGAAACAATACAAGAGAATTGATCAAATATTTGTTGCCCTTTTTCTAAATCACTCTTCTCTTTTCTCAGGCAGACATCTTCAGTTCCAGCAGTAAAATAATAAGGTTCCACTTGAGCAGTAAAATAATAAGATTCCAGCAGTAAAATAATAAGGTTCCACAGTCCAAGGACGGCTCTCAAATATGCAGTTAATCAGTTCTCAGACACACAGCTAAACAATCACATCCAGAACATTCAGACCCTGTTTTTGCTGAAAGCTTCATCTAAGCTTCATATTCAAGACAAGGCATTTCTTTAGATCCAAAACTTTAGTCTGGTCTGGGCCTTCCCCAACCCCATGCGTATGTAACCAAGAATCATGTTGGCTTTTCTGCGGCTAAGAATACCTGGCCAAGCAGTGGCTGTGGCTGATCTCGCCCATAAGGATGCTAGCATCTTTAGGATGCAAGCTAGAAAAAGGAGCATTCAAGAGCTAGTACAGAGACTTTCCTCTTCCCCCTCACCAGCTGTGTCAGGCTCAGCCTCAGGAGAAGGGCAGCTCCCTTCAACCATTGAATCTGTGGCAACAAGCTCTGATAAACAGGAAGGGAAATGGTCAGGAAATTCTCCTAGGTCTTTCCTGGGAAAATTCTTCTAGGCCTTTCCAGTTGGAACCAGATTTTAAAAGCCGTCCCCCCAACTAAATACCAATTGGATACAAAATCTGGATAATTGGCTTCAACCAATTTAGATACTAGAGGTCTTGAGATCATCTAAAGGGTACTCAGTTTGTTCATTCCCTGAATTCTTTGATTACGTACCAAAGGCAGTATGGAAGTTTCAGACAACAGCACTTTATTACAGGTGATTAATTTTTTTTAAAGGTCTATGCCCTTCCAGCAGACAAAAAGGAAGACCTCAGGCTCCTCTGCTGGACACTCATCTAAGGATGGGGACAATGCATTTTAGTGGACAACAATAATAATGAGACAGCCCTGGGGAATCACATGAAGCAGTCTCCCTGACAATCAGAGCCTTCATTGTGCTCTCAAATTTTGCCAGAGCCATCATGCTTTGGGCTGATATCCTCATTCAGGAGCCCCTTGACAGTTAAGAGGTCCATCCTAAATAGGGGTCCCAACCCTCCCGCCCTGGCGGGGGACCCCAGGATTTCCACCCTCTTCCCCCGCACCCCCAAAAAATGGAAGCGGGGGGAGGGGGGGAAATGGCGAGCCGCTGCCGCCCCCTCCCCGCCCAGTGAAGCCGTAGGCGGCGGGCCCGCCGGCGCCCAGCAGCAGGAGGAGGCGGCGGAGGAGGAGCTGTCGGCCGAGGGCCTCGCTGGTGGCATTGGCGCAGCAGAGGGGCAGCAGGAGCGCAGCGAGAAGATCGGGCGCGCCAGAGCAGTGGAGGCGGCGGAGCCAGGCGCGGCCCAGGGCGGTGAGGGAGCTCTTGTAGGGGTGCAGCACAGCCCCGCCAGCACCAGCGCGGCAGCGCCGGAGGCCGAGGAGGAGGCCCCGAGCCCCCGGCCCTGCTCTCCATGCCCGCACCACCGCCCTGCTTCACCCAGGCCTCCAGCCTCAGGCAGCCGCGGAGGGGCGGGGAGGACGAGCGGGAGGAGGAGGGAGGGACAGCTGCTAGTGCGGCTGCGGCACGGGAACCTGCGGCTGCGGCGCTTGTCACAGCCTTGATATTGGCTCCACCCCTAACATCTCCTGGCTCCACCCCCAAAGTTTTCTGGCTCCACCCCCAAAGTCCCCAGCTATTTCTTCAATTGGACTTGGCAACCCTAATCCTAAAGATTAAAAGGGCTGCAAACTTTGCAACAGACACATCCCAAGATTGGGATTTTGCAGCAGACGCAATCCAAGATCCCACTGAAGATTGGATTGGCTGTACAGATTTTTTAAAATGTTGCTTTAGCAGCAACTGCCACCACAGCATAAGTATCTTAACTAAGTGACTGAAGATAAATAGCAGCAGCCATTTTGTGGCTGGCTCCACTCCTACATTGGCCATTTTGTAGCTGTGCCCACCATATTGTGTCAGAATTGCAAATGTGTCCACAGGATCAGAAAGCTTAAGGGCCTTGGTATACCCTGATCTTGGATGCTAAGCATGACTGGTACTTGGATGGGAGACCACAAAGGAAGGCTCTGCAATGGAAGGCAATGACAAACCACATCTGCTATTCAATCTCTTGCGAGTTGCCATAAGTTGGTTCATGTATGTAACCTACCAGGTTGCTTGCCATTGTGGGTAACCTCTTTCCCCCATAGTCTGGGTTCCTGCTGCCACTCAATGGAGCAATGAGAGCAAAAATGGAAGGGGGGAACAGCATCATGTGATGCCATGACTTCACTTTCAGGTATGCAACCAGGAATGTCACATGACACCGGTTTCTGCAGTTTCTCCCACCACACTTCCAGGAGTTGCCATTCAAGGTCTGACAGCCTTAAGTATGATGTAGTAGTCAGGGCTGGGGAAACCATAACAAACTTAAGGGTTGTTGTAAGCATAAAATGAAGAAAAGGCAAAACATGCATGTCACCCTAAGTTCCTGGGGGAAGCAGCAGGATACATATAGATAGACAGGAAATAGATGTAGAGATTAGGGTCGCCAGGTCCAATTGTTGTGCTGGTGGAGATGGGGGAAGGGCTTTCTGGAATGGGGAGAAGCATCATAATGCGCCTACATAAACCAAAAGTGACATAGGCATGTTGGGGGATGCTCTGGTTTTTGGGCAAAACTCTATGGTAGAATTCACTTCAAATCATAGAGTTTTGCCCTCAAACCCAGTGTCTCTTCCCCTGACATGCCTATATCACTTCTGGTTTTCATAGATATGTCAAAATGATTTCCAGGTTCCTGCTGAAAAGAGGGATGATTTGGTGGGGAGAGGAGTGCCCAAAACTGCAAGTTCCCCACCCATACCTGGTGTGGGGGGGTGGGGGTGGTCTGGCAACCCTAGTAGAGACCCAAAGTTTGACTTTAGACATACCCAGACTTGAGCATGACTTTTGTCCTTTGAATGGCACCCTCACTCCCTTCCAATAGCCTCCTGTTAAAACTCCTATTTTCTAAATGATACATCATGACTTGAGGTGAACTGCTGGTTAAGAAGCACAAGTCCACAGCCTCCTGAATGCAAGGAAGTGACTCGATTTAAAATGTAGCACTGTCAGATGAGACATAAGATGCACTTAGCCATGTAATTTTATGTGGCCCTAATACTGCTTTGTGTGCAGTACAGCTACATGAGCCACATTAGTGCACCAACACAGCAGTCACCTGACTATGGATTTCTGGCATGCTAAGGCTACCTATGGAGTCACAAGAAACACTGCATTGCTAAAATCTTCTTATTCTCCAGAGTCATGTATCTGTCAGGCTGTAGTTCCACAGGATCTAGGCCATGGGCAACACTGAAACCCACATATTGAATGGTAAATACTAGCAGGGATGTAAAGCTGCAGTATTGCAGTCGGAGCCCTCTGCTCACAACCTGAGTTCAATCCCAGCGAAAGCTGGTTCAGGTAGCTGGCTCCAGGTTGACTCAGCCTTCCATTCTTCCGAGGTCGGTAAAATGAGTACCCAGCTTGCTGGGGGGAAAGTGTAGATGACTGGGGAAGGCAACGGCAAACCACCCTGTAAAAAGTCTGCCGTGAAAACGTTGTGAATGCAATGTCACCCCAGAGTCAAAAACGACTGGTGCTAGCACAGGGGACTACCTTTACCTTTATTGTAACTGTTCAGTGACTCAGCATCAAGTATTATCAGATATTGCAATCTGAACAAACCAAAGTTTTAAACATGTAAAAATATAAGTATAAGAAAATGTTTAAAATGATGACTAAAACTTGACACAGTTGCTACTGTTCTGTATTTTAAACAACTCTGAGTATGCATCTAAGGTATACCTCTCTGAAATGAATACCTTTTTAAAAGTGAAAACTATTGTTACACTGACCACTTGGAGGCACTGTTGCTTTAAAAAGTGCCACTTTCTAGTACTAGTAAAATTTGGAAATGGTAACATTTTACTTAAGTTTTTTAAAACTTTAACAGTTAAAGCAAGCAAAGGGAAATGGTGCTGCATGAGGTGCGTTAATACGACACTTTGAAATGTATGCTCTCTCAGTACAGCTAGCCAAAACAAAACGTTTTGTTGTCTTCATAAAAGAGGCATAGAATTATTTGGAACGTGTAGTCGTATTCTTTTTGTAAAACAAAAAGATTTTTATACCCATATAGCATATGTTCTATCATCACTCATCCTATGGTCTTCATAAAACATTAAGTATTGATGAGACCCAATTTTGAAAACTGCCTGATTTCAGATTCTTACAACTCATGAGGAACCCTCAAGTCTTGATTTTTGAATGTTTCCCTTTTTTTCACTCCAAAATTTTATCTTTAAAATTAATATGTGTTCCCAACATTTTCAACATCGGTTACAAGCATCAAGTGCCATATAACATAAACATGGTACATAAATGGCATAAAACAAACCAAAGGCCTGTAAAGACCAGTAGTGAAAAGGAGGCAAGCCCAAACTGATGACGACATCCAAGACAAAAAAGAAACAAAATGTCTGCACCACTTCATTTGCTGTATTTTCCTCATGCAGAGGACTATGTTTGAAATCACTGGCGCATGAAATGGAAGGATGTAGCCAATATCCTCAGTGCCCTAACTCATCTTTGGGGTCAGGAAGCAATATTTCCACTGCCAGTTTGGTCAGAGATTCTGGAGGCTTTTGGGGCATGGAACAAGGGTCACTATGTGTGTGTATGTGTGTGGGGGGGAAATACTTGTGAGTTTCCTACATTGTGCAGGAGGTTGGACTAGATGTCCCTGGACTAGATGTCCCTTCCAACTCTATGATTCTATCTGTAAGATACAGATAGCCAGACATCTGTATACTTAAATCTGGGGCTATGGACTGACAAGCCAGATCTTTCTATGGACTTGAAAAAAGCCCCAGTAATAGTAACACATTTGAGGACTTAAGACCCTCCCCCCCCAATAACAGAAGCAGCACCTGTAGTTTTAAGAAACAAATATCCTTGGGGGGGCATTGGTGGGGTTGCCCATAGCCATTCAGTGAGCTTCCATGATAGAGTGGAGATTCATATGTGGGTCTCCCAGATCTAGTCTGAATTGAAACTCTTAACCACTTTGGTGAGGAGGCAGGATCTGGGGAGAAAAGCCATCTTGGGGAGCATCCCACACAGAAGGGAGGGAATTGCTAAATGTGGGATCAGTCTCAGTTGCCTTACATCTATGAAGAATTAAGCATTCTGAAATTCCTAAAATCAAAGAGAATAACCCATCTAATGTTAAGCACATTTTCATTCTATTCTTTCCAACAAGGCACATGCTCAATTCCTACAGAAATTTCTAATTTGCAAGGGCTTAACTTTGGTGGTATGGTGCCAAAAATATAGCCTACCTACGTCAAGACTCCAAAAAAACATAATGAAACCTAACAGTGCCCTAACCTCTATATCTCAGGTAAGTAGATGACACTTCATTTCCCCCCCTCAAAAGAAAGATTATTTTGGCAGGACATCTTAAAAGACTCTTACCACAGCTGAGGCTACAGCCAAAAAGTCTCTGCTTTTTCTCTTAGGGCAATCAGAATACACAATTCTTCCTTTAGGATCCTGGCTTAAGTCATCTTTATTATTTTAAGAATGCTGGTATTTTTCAGGATCACTTGCTTGGTAACAAAAAAATACCAAACACCTCTAAAAGTACTCTGGTAAAAACCTGCTGATATTTTCCCTGTGACACAGATGGTATAATAATACAGCTCATGGCTTACAGTGACCTTGAACTTCCAAGCTAATCCACAAATCTATCATTTTTTACTTCTTTTCCTACTTTTGTTTTAGGTGGATGGCAATATAATGCAGGTTGAAATCCACATTGTGATTTTTTTTTTATTTCTTTCCACATCCCATGGAAGCTTTCAGATTATTTGCTACTCTGCTATGTAATTTCTATTTGTCATGAATGGTAATATAATTCAGGGGATTTACCTTAAGTGCTGTAACATTTCTCCTCTCATTTGCAAGATTCAATGAAGATGAATACCATTCCAGATAGCAAAGCATCAGACAAAGAATTCCTTCAACAAAACATCCTATTTCTGCTATTGTGCATAATTGTGAAAGATCCGTGGTCCCCATACAAATTTTCAGCACCCCTAGAACTTATCTCTAGGAACAGTCTGTATAAACATAATGAATAGGGTAGTCTGCACACGCAGCTGATCTGTGTGCAATGGACTAGGTCATATGCTTCAATCGGCATGCTTCTTCTATCCCTCATCATTTTTCGGTATGCACATTTTAGTCTTTAATTTAAAAATTAACTGTCAAATCTGTAACTGGAAAAAAAAATGTTTCACATTTCCTTCTATATTCATATCTGGGAATGAAGTCTATTCCTTCTTTTACTGAAATGACAATGGCTAAGGTTTATTGAACTATCAAGCTGCCTTATACCAAACCAGCCCATCGGTTCATCAAGGTCAGTGTTGTCTACTCTTCCATGTCACCTGCTACCTGACACTATTAACTGGAAATGCCAGGGATTGAACTTGAGACCGTCTGCCTGCAAAGCAGATGCTCTTTCACTGAGCCACAGCCCTTCTGTCACATTGTCTAGCTTTTGTGAGTAGGTGAAACATTCCTTATTTTAGAGTCTTCTGATTCCTGATACTGCTGGGTTTTCAGTTCTGCTTGCAACTTAAGTTTTGATTCTGGAGAGGATTTCTGGAACTTGTACACTAAAATGCAGCTCAAAGATTAAACACTTTCACAGCACAATGTAATGTGTTATTCTATCAAAATCACAAAAGATAGGGTTTTTTTTTTCTTCTGTCCTCTAAATCAGGTTTGCAAACAATGTTTTTGGGTTTAGATCGAAGTTGTGCAGACAAAATAACAGTCTGTCATGAATGCAAAGTTTTTTACTGGTCATACATGAGGAGAGGGCATAGAAGACCCCAAAGACTTCCCTAACCCCATTGATACAACAAGAAGTCACAGTGTTAGTAAATGACAGAAGAGAAAGCAGGTGGAAGTTTTATAATTAAGGCATAGTTAAGATGGACATCTGAACCATGCTTCATTTTTATTGGAGTTATAAACCTGGATTTAGGGGTGTGATTTTTTTTAACTAGTACTTTTTTATTTGGATCTATCAGAGCTGAAAAAGTCTCGGTATTTTAAGAAAAAAAATCCTGGCTCTCAACACTGTCATGGTATTCAGATTCAGGATCTTCCAGAAATATTGAAATTTTTTGAGTCCGACAGACTCAAGAAGAAAAATGCCATTAAAAAAAATGACAGCCCAACCTGAGGGCTGCGTTGGTTTCTCCTGCAGCACAGTTTGAACTGTGCTGCAGGAGAAGCTGGTCCTAGGATCTCCATATGGTGGGGAGGTCTCTTCCATTCATGCAGACCTGGATGGGAGAACTTCTCCTGCGGAGTGATTTAAACCATGCTGCAGAGAAGCTGGCCCCAGGACCTGCCTGCCACAGGGAGAAGCAAGTCCCAGGGGCTGCTGTGCTGTACAGAGCACACAGCTGTTCATGGCACTTAAGATGCTGGCTGAGCTCACTTCTCCTACAGTCTAGTTTAAACTGGGCTGCAAGAGAAGTGAGTTCTAGGAGCTGCTGTGAGGCGCAGAGCATATTGCTCCTGGCAGCACAGAAGATCCTGTGGCTGGGCTCACTTCTTCTGCAGCCCAGAACCTGGGTTGTAGGAGAAGCCAGTAGAAAGCCCAGCCTGTGGGGAGTAATCTGTTCCTGGTGGCACAGCAGATCCTGGGGTTGGCTTCTTCTGCAGCCTGGTTTAAACTGGGCTGCATGAGAAGCCTGCCCCAAGCTAAACAGTCTGCTCCTTCCTGGCATAGTTGAGCCTCAGGATGTCTTCTGCAGTCCCTTTAAACTTTAAAGTGACTGCAGTAGAAGCCCGGGAAACAACTCTCAGGGCTTCTACTGCAGATTGCTCCCATCTCTCTGCCGTTTTCAGATCTGCCCAGTAATCCCCAAATATATTCAGGATTTTCTTGGATTTTTTTTTGTTTTTGTTTTGCGAAGCTGAAATATACCCAGAAAATACTGATAAGGTATTTTCTGGGTTTATTTTCAGCTCAAATAGATCCAAATGCACATCCCTATCTGGATTAAAGCCACATGAGGCAGGGGCTACAGTGAGAAGGATCAAGTGGGATCATGTAGGAATCTGGTAGGATCCAACCTTATGAGTTTACAACCAGTCACTGTGTACTTAATCTGGTGATGGGTTGAAGCCTTAAAATCTAAGACCCCAATCCAACACACACTTACAGGGCATTTCTATGCAGAATTATAGCTTTCTCAATCAAGCATAGTCAATAGATTTAGGAGGGTATGTTTAGGATTGTACTGTTAGGTTCTCCTTGATTTCAGTGATTTCAGTAGTTCAGGAGGGTTTTTTGCACAGGCAAAAAGGTTGGACAATGCAAAATGGTTTCACCAACTTACATAACGTATTGTAAGTAGGATCCTATTCTGTATTTCTTAATGTGTCCCTTGAATGCTTATGCTATGCTCCTGTTCTTTCTGGTAGTTCCTGTCTTTTAATATCATAGAATCATAGAGTTGGAAGAGACCTCCAGGGTCATCTAGTCCAACCCCCTGTACAATGCAGGAAACTCACAAATACCTCCCCCTAAATTCACAGGATCCGAAGGCATTCGTTACTGAATATCCCATCCTGCTGATTGTATTGACTCATTATGTGTAATCTGCCTTGAGTCCATGTGAGAAAGGTAGACTATAAATAATATAAACAATAAAAATATGCTTAAGTGCTTTTGATACTACATTGACTTTTAGAATTATGATTTCAAAATAAACAGCTTGCATTGTAATAATATTTTTTGGGAGAGGAACAGAAAAGTGTCTAAGAAAAGCAATGCTTAATAATTTCAAATGCTTTCTCCAAGTACATTTGCAGGAATATTGCAACACAATACATGTTAGTTTGCAAAGAATATTAACTGCATTATTTTGAAGTACAGGTTGTCAAAATTAAAAGCAATCCCTGGCATTTATAGCATCATAAGAGTCACACAGGTGCATATTTTTCTCCAGCTATATTTCAGGAATGGAGCTTGCATTCTTTGTTTAGTGCCATTTAGTGCTGGACCCGAAGACTTCTATTTATCATTACAAAGTATAAAGCCAAATGTCCTCCTTTTTTCAGGAGCACCACAGATTAACAGGTTAGAATGTTTTCCACATGTCCGTTTTTACTGTCAGGAGAATATTAAAGACGTTTTCCAGCTTCCGCAGCTCAGCCAGATGTCCATGGATCCCACGGTGAGAGCAAAATTGGCAAAGTAGCCTTCTCATGACCCCGGCATTGTTTTATCAAGGATCAGTTTAAAAGTATAAAGGGCCATTTCTTGCTGAGATCTGTAATGTTTTTCAGCCCTTTCCCCTGCAATTACACAAAAGTGCTGACTTTGTTGAACTACTGATATGCAGTGGTATTCCTTATGACTCCTCTCACACTGCGCTGTAATTGCTGTTTGTGTTGGCACAAGAAAAGTACCAGGTCTTGTTTCCACTGTACATTTCCGGACTCTGGTTTCACTAACATCAGTGTAGGATATTGTACTGGGCATACGTTTTGTTGTGTAAACATTAGCCAGTAATTTACCCTGTCAATCTCCACAGACTAGCCTCTAATTACCAGGGACCTCAGATGGACAATTTCTAAAATATTTTCTAAAGCTACAACCAGTTGATTTTTCTTCCACTGATATATTGTGTTCACAAAGGCATTGCTGAGGCCCCAATGTATTTATGACAGAATTCTTTATTTAGACTAACTCTAGACCAGGTTTTATTTAGATACTAAGAGAACAAATGGGTAGCTATTTTTTTAATAATATGTAGTAACTTTTGACCTATTATGGTCAGGTGGCTTTTAATTTATTTCTAATTTTAAGTGACATTTGATTCTCTTACACTGTGCAACGTCTGATTTTAATGTGTATGTATATAACAATTGTTTAGATTTTTAACTGTAAATTATGAAATGTTAATTTTAATGTTTAATCTTAGATTTTATGTTAGTTTTATATGTTGTAAGCCGCCCTGAGCCACCTGGTGGGAAGGGCGGGATATAAATCTTAGATAAATAAATAAATAAATAAATAAAACATGCACTTAGTAAGAAAATGTACAATTATTTCATCAGCACTCAAATGAAATGTGTATCACTCTGCTCAGAGAACCTTTACTGGCTACTACTATTAACCTGCTTTGCTAATCTGGGATGCAAAAACGTTTGGTACTATTTAAATCCCACGGATTTCAGGAAAGACAGATATACCAATGGACCTTAAAAGTGCAGTTTTACTATTTCAGAAGCACTCTTTAGACCTGCCTGGGATGGCTTGGTGGCTTAGGTTTGTCAGAAGAATTGTGATGGGATACAATGCTCTTTTTCTTGGCTTATTTTGCATTTATGACCCATCTTATTTTGCATTTATGACCCATCTTATTTTGCATTTATGACCCATCTTGGCAGAGACTGACCAAGAGAGAGATCTTGGGGTCGTGGTAGATAACTCACTGAAAATGGCAAGACAGTGTGCGTTTGCAATAAAAAAGGCCAACGCCATGCTGGGAATTATTAGGAAGGGAATTGAAAACAAATCAGCCAGTATCATAATGCCCCTGTATAAATCGATGGTGCGGTCTCATTTGGAGTACTGTGTGCAGTTCTGGTCGCCGCACCTCAAAAAGGATATTATAGCATTAGAGAAAGTCCAGAAAAGAGCAACTAGAATGTTTAAAGGGCTGGAACACTTTCCCTATGAAGAAAGGTTGAAACGCTTGGGACTCTTTAGCTTGGAGAAACGTCGACTGCGGGGTGACATGATAGAGGTTTACAAGATAATGCATGGGATGGAAAAAGTAGAGAAAGAAGTACTTTTCTCACAATACAAGAACTCGTGGGCATTTGATGAAATTGCTGAGCAGCCAGGTTAAAACGGATAAAAGGAAGTACTTCTTCACCCAAAGGGTGATTAACATGTGGAATTCACTGCCACAGGAGGTGGTGGCGGCCACAAGCATAGCCATCTTCAAGAGGGGTTTAGATAAAAATATGGAGCAGAGGTCCATCAGTGGCTATTAGCCACAATGTGTGTGTGTGTGTATACATATATATATATATATATATAAATTTTTTGCCACTGTGTGACACAGAGTGTTGGACTGGATGGGCCATTGGCCTGATCTAACATGGCTTCTCTTATGTTCTTATCTTGAAGCTTAAGGACACCAAGCAACAGCAAAAGGGGGGGGGGAATTGATTAAATACAGTTCTAATGATTCATTTCTCTGAACCATTGGGTATAGGGATGGGCACAAACTGATAAATGAGCCAAAATTCAGCATGAATTTGGGCCAGTTCGGGGGAAGGCGCCTTCCCTGAATATTTACTGGACTTCTTTCCAGTTCATATGTTTGGGCCATTCAGCTGAGCAATGTGTAGCTGACCTGTTACATTTAAATGGCTGCGCAGGAGTTGCTGTGCAGAAAAATAGGTGGTGGAGCTCATCCAGGGATTGTTATGCAGCTACCTCTATTATTCAATTGGCAATGTTGAAAGGAGGAAGGGGAACCCTCAGAAAGGTTCAGGAGTTGTGCTCCTGTGAGCTTCTACTGAATCTGAGATCTGGCTGTGAGCCATTTCACTGGCTGGTTTCACTTTAGCAAAATGGACCAGTGAAATGACCACTAGCCATTTCAGTCTAACAGCTGACGGGTGCACCTGCCCCATGGTTAGACTGAAATGACTAGCAGCCATTTCTGCCAAGCATGGTAAAATTCCAATGGTAATTGTTTTAGGGTCCTCCATAAAGCTGGTCTGTGAAACATCATGGAGGGCCGGTGTAGGTTGGCTCTGTTATTCTCCCCCTTCTTGCTTTATTGCTTGTGAAGTAGAGTAGTGAGAAATGAAACTAGTAAGAGAAAGAATAATCAACACCTTCCCATACATTCCTGCCTAGGAGTGTGAGACATCTGGGGAAAGCAAGGATAAGACACTGATAACATTGTGGGAATGTAGACATTTATGATAGTTTATGTGTTAGCGAGCATTCCTCGCCCCCTCCTTTGGGAACCCTTTGAAGTATGTCTTAAAAGAATTGTATCAATGTATTTCTAGTATCACTCTCAAGGTCCTGTACCAGGAGAGCATATCGATTTAACAATAAACGTAGTTTTGTATCCACTTGACTCATTCTTTTGAAAATCGCATGCTTGACATTTTCACTGGTCAGTTTCCATGATATGGATTCAAGCCACTTCATCTGTCACTTTTGCAGGTCTGCCTGTCAGCTGTTAGGTTTAAATGGCTACCAACCATTGAAGTTGTTGGTTTTACTTCCCTCCACTTGGAAGCAGGGGAAGTGAAATGGATGGGATAAATAACTGCCAAGCCATTTAAACTAACAGCTGATGGGCCAGCTGCAGCTGGAAGAAAGGGGGAACTGAACTCACCATTTTAACTTAGAGCCTTTTTGCTTTGTTTGTGGTTCAGTTCGGGGGCTGCCCCGAACCCTGAACCAAACTAAATATTTGGGGCTGATGCCATCCCTAATAGTGTGTGTGTGTCAAATGCTATCAAGCTGCAATCAACTTATAGCAACCTCAGCAAGGGGCTCTCAAGGCAACTGAGAATTGGAAGTGGTTTGTCATTGCCTTCCTCTGCAGTGTCTTCCTGGGTGACCTCCAATCCAAGTACTGACTCTGCTTAGCTTTCAGGATCTGACAAGCTTGGGCTTTACCATGCCACCTTCCCTCCTTTGAACCATAGTCTTTTATACTATTAAAATGATTGTTTGAAAATTATTATATTATGAAGGGGGGGGTGCTAGGTAACAGCAGAAAATTACAGGCATCTAGGTAAAAGCCTGGTTTGCTAAGCATAAATATTTGTGTATGAACTGCCCTTGTGGCTAGCTGAATGGATATCATGCAGTAGGGTTGTCAGGTTCCCCCTAGCCATCAGCATGGAGTTGGGTTGCCAGTTCCAGGTTAGGAAACTCCTGGAGATTTGGGTCAACTATGGATTCATGGATGGGGGTGAATCCATAGTTAACCTGTTAGGTTTAAATGGCTGTGAGCCATTTCACTGGCTGGTTTTATTGAAGCGAAATGGACCATTGAAATGGCCACTAGCCATTTCAGTCTAACAGCTGACGGGTGCACCCACCCCACTGTTAGAATGTAATGACTAGCAGCCATTTAATTGATTAGTTTCAACGAATGGGTAGTAGAGCTGTAGTGCAGATTTCCAGTGGAAGCTGAAATAACATTGAAAAAATATCCTGACATTTCAGGAGTGCCCTTTTTTGCTTTTTGATATCCGTGAAACTAAGCAGTAAATTTCATGTAGAATTTCAGATCAGAAATATTTTAATGCACACCACTTAGTTCAACTGTCAAACACATTACCTGTGAAATTTGTGGCAGCTCTAGTGTTGATTTCTGGCATCAACTTCCTGTTGACACATGATGTTCCTTGCTTGTCTGTTAAATGAACATGAACTCATGTTCTTGTGTTCCGGTATCACATGCGTCAGGGGCATATCAAGAAAATTTTGGGTAGTGAAGCATTGGGAAATCTGGAGGGGGGGCAAGGGATGGGGAAGAGAGACAACTGTCCTGAACATACTAGGAACTAAATAAAGCAGAAATGGACTGGGGAATACAAAAGCCCAGGACATGGTAATAGCTGTTATTTTTAATTTGGGAAGTGTTTGGGGGAAGGTGAGCCCTTGGCTTTTTCCTCCCCCTGCCCCTACTCTGTATATGAAATTGGGATGGTGAGTCCATTGCTCTGGCCTTTTACTTTCACCCCCCCTCCCCCAGTTTGTATATGAATTTGGAGGTTCTCTGCGCCCTCCCTTGCCAGCAAGTCCCAAATATTCCAGGAAAGAAGCACGTGGAAGCGGTCCCTCTTCTGTGGTATGGGGTAGATTCCAAATCATTTTATGGGTGCCATTATCTGATTAGACCTGAGATGTATTGCTGGCCTTCCCTGTCCTGATTTTTTTTTTACTAATGTCTCTCGATTGTATAAGTCCCTGTTCTTACAAACCTTACTTTTAAAGTTTATTCCACATCCCAGTAAAGTTCCAATTTTTTGTGAGTGTGTGTGTGGGAAGGGTGATATGTATGTAGAATATATTAAACAAACTTACATGGGCTAATATGTGATAGGTTCCAAACCATTTTGTGGGGACCATTTTTTCAGTGGACTGTTCATCTACCCATTTGTGGTCATCTGGCAACTTTTTTAAAATAAGAAAGTTTATTTAATGGACTCTACATATATTTCATCCCTCAATAAAAAAAATAGAAATTTACTGGGATGTAGAATAAACTTTAAAAGAAAAGAATGTAAGAACAGGGATTTATATAATTAAAAAATCAGCAGAAAATTAAAAATACTCATATAAAGAGTAGGGGCAGGGGGAGGAAAAAGCCAAGGGCTCACCTTCCCCCAAACACTTCCCAAATTAAAAATAACAGCTATTACTATGTCCTTCTGGGCTTTTGTATTCCCCAGTCCATTTCTGCTTTATTTTCTGATTAGTCTTGAGATGTATTGTTGGCCTCCTTTGCCCTGATTTTCTGCTGATTTTTTTAATTATATAAATCCCTGTTCTTACATACTTTTCTTTTAAAGTTTATTCTACATCCCAGTACATTTCTAATTTTTATTGAGGGATGAAATATATGTAGAGTCCATTAAATAAACTTTCTTATTTTAAAAAAGTTGCCAGATGACCACAAATGGGTAGATGAACAGTCCACTGAAAAAATGGCTCCCTATTTGCAATTGACGAACAAGACACTGAATGGTGTTTCTGCATGCCTAGGCAGCTCTATAAGAAAGTAGCAGGGGGAGAGTATTTGTTCCTGGCATGGAAGAAGGGCCAAGGATGATGATCAGCCTACAGCAGCATAACCTATCACATGTGGCATAAGGATGTGGGCCTGGCTGTCTTACCTGGAATGCCAGTTGGCCAGGGCTGGCCATGTCAGACATGGGGGATGACTTGCTTCCTATAGATCTTGCACAACACCAGGGCTTTTTTTGATGCAGTTCTGGCTGGCTTGGCATCAAGGGTGTGACTTAATAGGCAAATGAGTTCCTGCTACTTATGTTACTTAAAAAGAGTTACCAAACTTTTTTCTCCCTCCCCCCGCTAATTACACAAAAGAAACACACAGTTACAGAATGTGAAACTGGAAGACCTGCATTTAAAGGCTTCAGCTAACCATTACAGCAATACTAGCACCAAAATTTGTCAATACCCCTTCTTAAAATATACTTCTGTAAAATTTAAAATATACTTCTGTAAAATGTAAAGAAAAGAATCTGAAAATGTGATTCTATAAACAAAAGAAGCCATCAGAAAAAAAGGCTTCTTGCATTCACAGCATTTGGAACCAATTTGTTTCTAGTCCTGAAAATGAATGACTGTTTTGGACACACGCACAAAAGAGGCACAAAGCAAAGAGCCTGGATTATTGCCCAGTCCACTTCAGGATTAGATGATACTGACTTCTTCGTCATTTGGATACTCAAGTTAAACAAGGCACAGTCAGATGATACTAGGAGATAAAGAAGCATCTGCTACAGTTGAGTAGGCATACAACTACTAAAAGAGTGTCTAGGGCCCTTTTCAGGCAACAAAGCTTTTCACTATAGTCACACTATTTAATTATGCAAGATCGCCATCTTAATGGAAGTGATGTATCCTGGCTGGAGAAGAGACTGATGTACTGAAGAAGTGTTTCTGCTTCTAGCACTAATACTTCAGCACTAGAAAAGGGAAACATTACAAATAAAAGAAAAACAAAAAAACTACTGGATAGGGAAGAAAGGGGAACCCCTGACATTTTTTTTTTTTAATACAGTGAGGGACTGGGACTGTAAGGGTGATTAGCTCCCAACTTTAAAGTCTATGACTTTGGGTGGAGGAAGGCTGAATTTTGGCATTCTTATTAATCTCACAAGCACTTTCTAACAAATGCCCGCCACATTGCACCGAAAAATTCCACATAGCACTCTCAACTGCAGTGGTGGCACTAACTACAAGAGGGAGGGGAGGAGATCACATTTTCCCAGAAAGAATATATTGCGGTTGGAATGTTCTAAAAATGTGATATTCCCTAAACTGAAGTTTGAGAAAAGATATCTGGACCATGTGCAGCATAAGGATAACAACTGCACATTTTATTTTCCCACACACATATACACACACTCACACAAAATCATTTGGAAAGATCCAAGGGAAACAACAGTGAAAGAGAGAAAAATCTCTTAAGTGTCATGTAAAAAGTTTAGAGAAGCATCTGTTTGTTATATTTTCTCCTTCCCTGTGGAGCTACCAGTCTAATCTCCACTCTGCTTATGCATTAAAACAGTCAACATTAAGCAAAAGAGGGGATTTGAGGTGGCCAGCAGAACCAAAGTGTAAGTAGAAAACATGACATAGCATGCATAAATTAAGGCTTAACGAGTCATTGTGTACGAGACAGATCCCTCCTGAAAGCTTTTTGCAGCTGCAGTTTGTCTTAACTCAAACTGGCCTGAGATGAGGAAGTGTCTGCAGTTCTGGCCACCAGTTTTTGTTTTGTTTTTAAAAGAGGACACTGGCAAACCAAACAGAATCCAGAGGCATAGAGGCCAGAAGTTTAAAGGGTGGGGGTAGATAGAATTTAGAATGCATGACATGTAAGATAAAGCTCAGAAAATTGGGAATGTTCTTCTAGAGCAGCACTGTTCAGTGTGCTTCCTGGTGAAGACCACTGGCCCAAACAAAGAAGGGAATGCATTTGAACAGTTTCCAGACTCCACAGGGAAAGAGTTGGAAAGAGCCATTTAGCATGAAAACACTGAGACAAACATGAAGCAATTGTTTAAAGTTGCATCGTATACAGTTGGGCTATGAGACAATTAAATTTCCTTTGACATAAATTGTCCAGCCAATAAAGGTACTCCTCCTCCTCCTCTTGTGGTTTGTAAAGGAGAACTGATGAGGATTGTTCACAGAACTTTTACAAGAAGTAAGAAATTTTGCCAGAGCTGGTCCTCAAGGATGTTTCTTTGTGTCTTCTCCAAACAGCCAGATAGTGAAGACCAAGATGGTGTAGGTTCGTGTCATGGCAAATACTCCCAAAATGTATATATTCAGTATTGACTGCTAAAGAGGTGTTAAATGCTTGACTCCCGAGGAGCCAAAAGCAAACAATGATTTTTTTTATGTTAATAAAAAGCAGGCAGTGATATATAGGACACTGAATACTAGCTGGCTATTAGGAGCTGAAAAATCCAGTGGTGGAGTTATATATATTTAATTAGAAAAGCTGAAATACAAATTACCTCCAGTAGAAAGCAATTTAACAAAGCCCAGAGGAAACCATTAGAGAGAGAGTGGTGCAAAATGGCAGGGCCAAATGCATCCCAAGCGTGAACCTTTCTTTCTTCAATAAAGTTAAAGCCTCTGGACTTTAAAGTCTCTAAACATTGCATAGATCTTATCCCTAGTTGACACGGCAACTCCCCACAGGCCATTTGATACATACTTGTGGAAGGCTAAATTCCAGAGTAAGAAAAAACTGTCAAGAGTTTTGAGCCTAAGCCAAACTTTTGTCTAACAGCTCAAACCAAATGCTAGGAAGCAACAGCCAGAGAGGAGGAAGCTCTGTAGCCGCCACTGTACAACATCTTTGGATGAACAGTATTGTGCCAAATTTAAGCTTGTCAACACCAAATTTAATTCTCCACATAAAATCCACCCCCACTTCTGGCTCATATACTATCATCAAGGGTCATGCTTCAAATTACTTTCTGGGACTCCTTACTCTGCCACAGTGAACCCCATTTTACATGCCCATTATCAGAACTGTCAGCTGGTGTTTGCTTCCTCTTTTAGTCTTTTCTGTCAAACCTCCCTGATCACATATGCCATTGATCACATATGATCACATATCCCATAACCAATTCCATCTATCAACCTATGAAACTTAAATATATGTAATTGATAAATAATTTCCTTCATTCTTCCCTTCTTTGCCATCTTATGATAAAACCATTGCCTTTCTTGGGATACTGAGAGCATCCAGCACATGGCTTTGGCATGCAGATGGTCCCTGTTCAATTCTCAGCATCTCCTGTTAAACAGATCAGGTAGGTGGGGATGTGAAAGATCTCAGCACAGACTCTGTAGAGCTGCTGCCAGTGTGAATTGCCAATACTAACTTAAATGAACTCATGGTCTGATTCAGTATAAGGAAGCTTCCTGTTTTCATCTGTTCAGTAGGTCTCACTAATACAAATATTATTATTTATTAAGACTGAAAGAGCCATACAGTGCAAACCTGAGCAGAGCTACACCCTTCTAAGCCCATTGACTTCAACTGATTTAGAAGAGTGTATCTGCTAAGAATTACACTGTTAATGTTGTAAGTCAAAGTGCACCTATTGGAAATTAATTATATTTACATTCACTTGAGCTTTTCCCCAAACAGCAGCTGTAATCAGGAAGAAAGCTTTACACACATGTGGGCATCTTGCTTTACAGGCCCATTCCCTTGGAAAAGTTCAAAATGGCTGTTGAAACAATTCAATACACTCAAGTTAGAATTGACCACTGGAGTCCAAACCAACAGCACGGGTGAACTGGGTGCATGTGCAACAGGGAGGGCTGACACACAAAGCTCTTTTCAAAAGCTGGCTCCAGGACTGAACAGCTGTTTTCATAGGAAGGGGAGCCAGATTTATTTGCTATGCTCCTTCCTTTTCTCAACTGCTGCTGCTGTTCCAAATGATAGGCTCAATTATTGGCTTCTTAAGAAGGGCCCTCACCACTGGATTAGGGAGTGGAATGTTGCATGGAGTTTCTGCTTCTGCACATAGGATGCTAGTATACAGCTCAGGATGTGCAGGCAGCTTCTTCAGCCTTCTTGAAGGCTGTGTATCCACTGCCATGCACCATGTGTCTTCTTCACTGTGTATTCACTTCCATAGGAATCTTGAATGGATCAGGATGAATGTGTTTTTCTTAATTAGGTTATTTGTATTATTTATCCAGATAAAGGCTTTAAGGACTGTATAAAACTGTTATATTCAGAGAGGTTTATCTGAAAAAGGTGAATTTTGCTATGTCAATTACACTAATTCTTTACGGTGTTTAATGTCCATATGCACAGAAACACAAATCATATTGCCTTCTGGAGTATATGATCATTAAACTGAAGGACTAGTTACAGGAAAGTCAATGTGTTAGAGTGGATAGAGTTATAATTTCAAATACCTCCTAAGGCAAGGAAGTCAATATCTTTCAGTACAATTCACCTCACATGGCCTGCACCCTTCTGCGTCCAAGGATAAAATAAAATGATATTTCATATTCGACAAACATACTTTTCTGTTCTGATGGACACTGACTCTGAACATTCTACCTCCACACTTGGAATACATCCTTTTTTAAACTTATTTGGATATTTTCCCCAGAACTGCTAAAATATCCCTGGGTCGAATCAGACTGAGTCTCTCCCCCAACTTTCTCAGCTTGGAAAGAATCTCTTATTTCTGAACAGAAACCTTCCCCTAATTGAAGGACTTGCTGTGTGCTCGCCTGCTGTCTTTGTATCACATGGATGAGTAGCTATGGAGCTTCCCCAAAAGCCTCTGCTTCTCTTCCCCTTTTGGATTTACATTTGGCCACAGCATGAGCTTTCAACTGCCTAAGACTAGCCCGGTCTTGTAAACCGGGGAGCTCCGATTGACACGCATTATATACATCGCATATGTCCCTGAATCTTTCCCTTTGGAGATTATGGTGGATCCCTGCCTCAGTGCTCATGCCAAGGAGGTAGAGTTAAGATGAGAAGACTTTAGGAGCCATCCTAAACAGGTCAACCTGTCCAATAGGGCTTACTCTCAGGAAAGTGCTCTTAGGATTGCAGCCTACAGCTTTTACCTTCCCTCTGCAGCAAATTTGCTTAGAGCGTTGGGACATTTATGATGGAGCAAGCATTAAGCAAGTGTGGTCACCCCTGATCTATAGAGTAGGAGTGCAATGCGGTGGAAGGAAGGCTTTCTTCCATGAATAGGATTAGACTATTGGGATACGAATTAGAATGTAAGACATATGTCAGTGAGAATATCCAGTACAACTATATTTTTGGACCATACATGGTTATAAGGAGGCATAATGCTGTGAATTATACTGTGGTTTTTAATGAAATTTCTTTGGTGAACTGCAGAATTGAAAACCTATAGCTTTTCTCATAATGTTCTTTTTCTTCCAGAAGTAATGACCATATAAGTAAAAGATGGTCCAAAAACATCAGGAATCCACTGTTTCTCATGCTATTCCACTGCACCCTGTTAAACACATGGACAAATAGAAACCCTGTCTTAGAACTAATATCCATGCTAAGACATGTGTTAAAGATATATAATCATGGGATCTGCAAACTAGAGCTTTCACTACCTTGTTGGAAAGGTCTCCACAGCAGGAGGAAAAATTCCATTTGCAGTTTCCATTTGTTTCCAGCCACTTAGCGGCATTTCGTTTTATTACAAGTTTCCAGTCTTTAATATTAACGTCCAGTACGAAGTTCTGTAAACTGTTTACTGAAATATCACAACCATTTAGTATCGTATCATGCATTCATGAGCTGTAGTAAGAACAGCACTAGAAATAGGGATGGACACAAACTGAACAACAAAGCAAAATTCATCATAAAATTTGCACAAGATAGCCTGAAACAGCTGCGGGGCGGGGAGTGCCTCCCTGCCCTCAGCTGTGTTTTGGGCTGCCTTCTGCAGTCCCTTTAAAGTTTGAAGGGACTGCACAAGACAGCCCAAAACAGCTGAACCAGTGTGCAGTGGTTAAGAGCAGCAGGTGCTAATCTGGAGAACTGGATTTGATTCCCCACTCCTCCACATAAATCCAGGTGGGTGACCTTGGGTCAGTCACAGTTCTTACCAAACTCTCTCATTCCCACCTACCTCACAGGGTGTCTGTTGTGGGGAGAGGAAGGGAAGGTGATTGTAAGCTACTCTGAGACTCCTTTGGGTAGTGAAGGGCAGGTAAAAACCCAAATCTTCTTCTTCCCTCCCACTCAGCTGTTTTTCAGGTTTTCTGCAAGTCCTGTTTAAAGGGACAGTAGCCCCTTTCAACCACTCAGCTGTTTTTCAGGTTTTCTGCAAGTCCTGTTTAAAGGGACAGTAGCCCCTTTCAACAAGGTTTGCAGGTCCACAAACCACAAACTGGTTTGGTTCATGAATAAGCCTTCCAGTTTGGTTCATGGTTCAGCATTTTTCCAGTTTGTGCCCATTGCTAATCAGAAAAGGCTAACTTACAGCCTTGTGCTTTTGGGAGCCACTCTTCAGAACCTGTGTGGTCACAATATTAAGCTTCATGTTCAGGAGGTAAGAATTGTAGGGAGACAGAGATCTGGGGGCTCAAATTTAAGCCACTTTCTCTTATCTGTCAGAATCCCTGGTTGTTGTTAGGTGAAATTTCTTATGTCTGCTGCTTTCAGAAGTTAAAAAGAAAAGATAAAGGTAGTTCCCTGTGCAAGCACCAGTCGTTTCCAACTCTGGGGTCACGGTGCATCATGATGTTTTCATGGCAGACTTTTCAAAGGGTGGTTTGCCACTGCTTTCCCCAATCATCTACACTTTGCCCCCAGCAAGCTGGGTACTCATTTTACCGACCTCAGAAGGATGAAAGGCTGAGTCAACCTTGAGCTGGCTACCTGAACCCAGCTTCCACCAGGATTGAACTTAGTCCGTGAGCAGAGAGTTCGGGCTGCAGTACTGCAGCTTTACCACTTAAGTGCTAAAGCTGCTAGAATGATGCAGCTTTCCTGCTGGATAATCTCAGGGATACATACTTCAAGATCCTCTAATCATTCACAGATGGTGGATTTGAGTTCCCTTTATGTGTATCATCCTCTGTGATTAGCTGTCTTAACACTTTTTCTCATTCACTAAAAAGACACACCAACCAGTCAGCCAAACTGTAAAAATTTCATGAAGGACATACATTTGGCTTTTTGACTGTTGCAGAGGAAGGCTGGAGTTGGTGATGTCACAGTTGATATTGGCATAAATGCTAGACTTTCCGGACCCCTCAAGGCATTGTACCGTATGGTATCTATATAGACAGACTATTCTTTCTTCTCTTACAAATTTTTTTTAAAATATAACACTGAAATTAATCCCATGATAAGCAATAGCCAGGTTGCTGTTTTCTTCAGTTTGTGTATAGCAGTTAACACACAGGCATGTGTTTCAAAAGAAAACTTCAAGTGCATGGACTGATGGCTCTAAAATTTCATCTTGCTGTTTCAAACCTCTGAGAACAAACCCCAAACCTGAATTTCAAGACCAAAGATTGAGCTCTGGCAACCTCACACTTAGCCTATCTGTCATACTAGTTCCTCCTTGCATCAGTACCACTGTGATCTGGGCTTTGTGGGCAGAACATCCCAAAATCAGTCTTCAGCACTGTGAAGAAAAAGGTTACTTAGAAGTTTTGGTCATTTTAAAACCCTTGGTTCAGACCTCAAACATGGCCTAGTGTGAGTTCCCAGAGGTAGAAAGAGACACTGCTAGCAAAACAAGCTGACTTTGTTATTCTTAGATAACATGCAGTTGTGCAAAGGACTGAGGGCCTAGCACCAGCTTCCAGTTAACACATTCCAATGGAGGTCTATGGGTTTCACCTGTGGGAAAGGAGCTGAGGTATTCTGCAGCTTTGATTCTTCTCATCCTGATCAAATCACCTTATCGGGCATTTGCCCAACAGCAGGGAATTACATCACCATAAGGATTTCCATTAGTTCTTCAGGCTTGGGACCATGTTGGACCCTTAACCATAAAGAAGCTAGATTTACTTCTTCATGTGTTAACCTGATGAGACTACGGGCGATTTCCCACACAGCTTACCGAGGAGCGAAGTCCCTCCTCACCATGCAGCGTCTGCTCGGATTTCCCACCAACTGCTCCACGGAATCAGGAAGTGCCGGACCTTTTGCATCTCAAATGGAAATCGCTAAAACCCTAGTTTACGTTAGCAATGCAAAAGGTCCGGCACTTCCTGATTCCGCAGAGCAGTTGGTGGGAAATCCGAGCAGACGCTGCGCGGTGAGGAGGGACTTCGCTCCTCGGTAAGCTGTGGGGGAAATCGCCCTACATGTTACCAAACCATGCAGTTGCTGTTATGCTCCTGGCAGCCATTCTGATTGCTTGCTCGAGAGGGCCAAACCACTTGTTGGCCCTGTCTGTCTCTGGAGAGGGAGCCACCTTGATGCTGAGAGCCTTCATCCTGAGATGGAGTAATATCTAGTAACTTAGAACCATTGTATTGCTGTGTTAGTGAATGTTTTAATTCTGAGATTTCTTGTTTTCCCTCACAGTCTTGTTCTTTTAAAAAAATATCCTTGCACCTTAACAAAAAATAATTATATTTTTATTTGTTAGTGGTTTCTGTCTTCAATGGACCACATTCTAATTCCAGTATTTTAGAGCCAGTGATCACCTACCAGGTAACTTGTCTTTATTTGGACTTGTTCTGCAGGTCTACCCTGCAGGTTCAACTTTCTGGTTAAATCCCCAAAAGGCTAACAGTTTGCCATTTTGCTTCTAAGCTGTTGAGATGGTAGAAAGGGCTGGTGGTAGCATACCAGACTACCGTGTGGATAGCTACACACTAGGATTTTGTAATTTTATTGTACTGCAGCCCTTCCACCAAAGGTCCCTACCGAGGCTAGACTGAGGACCTTTGACAAGCACCTCCAATCAAAAGGATCAGTTGAGGTTACAGACCTCTATTTCAGTCCCTTATGAGCTGCTGTCAATCAGAGTAGACAATACTGACCTTAAAAGAATGATGGCCTGGTTCAGTATAAGGCAGTTCATGTGATCATGTACTGAACCACACTACCAGAATATAACTCTCCATCATCTGTTGCTATGAAAAATTAGAAAATGAAGCTAAAGATCTACAAGAAAACAAGTAGCTCCGTTAGTAAAAGTGCTTGCCATTGAAGTACACAAGATAATGGATTCTACAGATTTCATTTTAAAGTCTCCCTTATCCACGTGCAGATTAATTCCTGTCTTCCTTAGTTAACAAGAAATGGCAAATGTTCTGTTTTTCACTGTCTACAGCTTCCAACAATGACTGCTTTAGTTAGCAACAAATGTAAGAGTAAACTCCATCTCTCCATTATTTCATCCAGTGTAATAATTTTACAGAGCTCTGCCTAACAGGCAGCATGCCTGATATATTATTGAGATTTAAAGTTAAGCCTGTTCTATTTATTATATTCCAGGTTTTACTTCTGATGAGTCAGTACTTACTGAGGTTAGAAAGAAAGATTTTGCTGGGGATATTTCTGAAGAGCACAGTCAGTCAATATAGAAAAAGAAATTGTATGTGTGGCTTCAAGTATCTAAGTCCCATTTGAACTGCTAGAAGTCCAACAAGCTTGAAAATTATGTGACAAAAATAATTCTTGCCAATGTCAATGACAGGGCATTTCACTTTCACAACACATTCTCTGTGATGTACTACGACCTTACAGAACTGTCTGCCAGAGGAGGTCAGGAAGGCCCTCATACTTCTTTCATTCCACAGAATGTGCAGAACAGAAATGTTCATGGCATTTTTATTCAGGGATTAGAACCAGTGTTCCCTCTAAGCTGTGTTAGCATGAGCTAGCTCACAGATTTTTAGCCTCCAGCTCACAGATTTTTGTCTTAGGAGAAATGGCCCCAGAGCACACTAATTTATGCAGTAGCTCACAACTTTAATTCTAGTAGCTCACAACTTTAATGCCAGTAGCTCACCAAGTAGAATTTTTGCTCACAAGAGTCTGCAGCTTAGAGGGAACATTGATTAGAATTGCAGCAGAATTAAGAAGTCCATGAAGATCCCTTTATAGTGAAATGGGATTGTAGTTTATTACAATGATTATTCTAGCTATTACCCTGCTGTCACTGCATTGTCTTCTACTGTTATAATTCTACCTGTTACATTGCCTAGTACACCTTGCCTAAGGCACTTTGATGTTTGCATCATCTATATACCTAGTGATGTTTGCCCCTATCTGCAGATACTTAAATCTACAGCTTGGAGCCACACCATTGTTAAACAAATTTTTCACCAAACTTGGGGGACTCCAAGTCTGCGGAAAAAATCTGAAATGTTTAAATCTCACCCATTCAAAAATATGTTTTTAAAAAACATATTTACTTTGCTTTACTGTGAGATGCGCTGGACCCAGCCACAGTGGCACATGCCGGGAGCTGTAAAGAAAATGCGGAGTGGATTTTCCATTAAGGTCTCGGTGCCAAGATAGATAGGGCCCAGAGACCTTGATGGAAAATCCATTTCATGTTTTCCTTACAACTTTGTCCATGCTGCAATGTGCTTCAATGGAGTGGAGATCAGTTTCAGTGTTTCCATAGCCAGCTGAAGCTCATGCTTCCTGGAGTTGTGTCCTTGCAAATAAAGGATTGGTGCTTTGAGCCAAATTGTCTCTGTTTAATGGACCTGAGAACTGGTGCCTAGTAAGTACTCTAACCTGGAAATCCACAGCCAAAGGGGGATATTACACTGGAGATCCATTGCCAATCCGAGTAGACCCGGGGAGGGCGGGGGGGGGGGGGAGAAGCTTGCAATGCCATTTCATTTTTTTCCCAGGCTGAGAACTTCTTGTATTTTTAGTTTTTGCTGTGATCCTTGTGCTTTTTCTTGATGTTTCATTTTAAAAATTGCATTGCCAAATCCCATTATTCCCCAATCTTTCCATTTTAAACAGAATATTGCAACAGTTTTAAGCAAGTTTGTATTTTAAGTTAAAACATAATATCTTTGTGTTTGTTTCCTTTATAAAGTTTATATCTCTACTACTTCACATTGCATTTTATGACAAACATGGCCCAGTCCCACAAAATCCCATTTGTGTCAGATCTGGCCCTCCTAACAAATGAATTCGACATCCCTGTACCCATTAGGTATAATGTACTCTGCAAGGGACAATCTGGGTTCATTACTGTCATTAACCATTTCTAAATTACTATATCACCAAATAAATCTGTTAACATATCTGCCAAGTTCCTAAACTGCAGGATTCTGTCACTAGTATGTAGTGATGGTATGCAAGCTTGATATTCATCTTTACTCAATACATTACAAACACCTACTGTGGAGTAGCTATAGCCATACAAGTCCTAGTAATATCTGAAGGAAGCTGATCAGGGCTTCGTAACATGGTAATATCCCACACCAGTGTCATCCTAGTATGGGATTGGGAAGGACTTTCATGCCACTCCTAGAGCCCTTCAGTACAGCTATAAATCATAGCAAAACATCTCATACTTGTTTCAGTTTTTAAGATAATCACATGCTTGTGTTTGTTTCTCCCTTGTTCCCAAACTCACACAAAAATAAAGACTGAGATCTGAAGATCTATAGTATGTAAAGGCTGGGAATTACCTGCATAGCTGTAAGGATATTGGCTAAAGCCTGGCCATATGTGTCATGACAATGCACAGCAATGGCATTCACAGGGATTTCCATCAACACAGAGTCCAGCATTCTTTTCATGCTGCCTGGTGTCCCTACACCAATCGTATCTCCCAGCGATATCTCATAGCAGCCCATGCTGTATAGCCTTTTAGAAACCTAATGAGAGGAAAAATTTGAGAGTGTCAGACACAAATGAAACAAAACCCTTCCCAATGAAAATATATCTGAGAAGTATTTGTGATTCTTAACCATTAAGAATTCAACCATGCTGACGAAGAATTTCCAGAAATATAAAGGTATAACAGCTATGCCATACTTCTAGCCCTTCATCTCTTTTTCACGTTGACCTTGAGGTTTGATTCTTTTTTAAAAAAATAAACGTTTATCTCTTGACACTTCTTCTAAAATTACATAATCAGTGTCCTCTTCTGGGTTCCTTGAAGTATTAAACTTGCTAGGTGACTTCATGCTTTATGGTTTTAAGCTTTCTTTTGTTGAATGTTTTGTTTAAAAAGGAAACTTCGGTCTGTTCTTGGAGTTCCAGGATCACAACCAAAGTGTGCTGTTCAATAAACTGTTCGTATTTATGGGAACATTAGTCAACATTATTACAAGTTACAACACTTCTTTTTTAAAAAGTTAATGTGAGATAATTAAATTAGCATTAGTAACAGTATGCTAATTTGTTTCTGCAATTGGCACAGGAATAAATTTGGTAATGATTGGAGACAATGTGTTATAGTGGTTAAGAGTGATGGACTCTAATCTGGAGAACAAAGTTTGATTCCCACTCCCCCACATGAAGCCTGCTGGGTGACCATGGGCCAGTCACAGTTCCCTCAGAATTCTCTCAGCCCCACCTACCCCAAAAGGTGCCTGTCGTGTGGAGGGGAAGGGAAGACAATTGTAAGCCACTTTGAGACTCCTTAAGGTAGAGAAAAGTGGGGGTGTAAAACCTACTTTTCTTCTTTGAATGCTTTGAAAGTACTTGACTGGTCTCTGACTAGTCAAGCAGCCATTTTTTTTTCTTTTTGACCAGTTAAACAGCCAAATTCTACTACAGTATGGACCCAATGTACAAACAGCTACAAAAGGCTTTTGAATATACTACAGTACTCTTGCTGAGTTTAGCAGCACCAAACTGCTAAAGAAATCCAAGGACTTTACTAGAAGTAGAGTCAGCTGTGGACATGTGTGATATAGGCTGACAGAGTGTGGAGTTACTAGTCCCTGTTGTCCTGGAGTGATTCTATTATGCCTTATTTAAAGAACAGATGACAAAGAGGTTAAACTGTTTTGTTCCAAGTCCACAAAGGAAGCTACGAACCCCATGCTATTGCTATTTATTTCCATTTGATGTAACTGTTACATGTCTTATATCTTCTTACTCAGATAAATGCCTGTCATGGCGCAGAAAAAGTAAAGAATGTGACATGCACAATATTTTTCATTTCTAACACAGTTCTTTATTTTGTATTTATGACCTTCAGAGGCATACTAGGACAAATTTTGATAGCCCTTCTGTAGAAGGTAGCACTGGCTGGAAGAAGACTGGGGCGGGGGGGAGTTGGGCTCCTGCTGAAATGTTCAAAAAAATCCTATTGACAAGCGGGGTAAAGCTGGTCTTAACTTCATGTAGAGGGTTTTGGGGTTGTTTACATTAAACTGCAATATGGTATTGCAATAGGAAAGTTGGGAGCTGCACAGTTAAACCTGTCATCACGAATATATCTAAAGGTATGTCATACAGAGCTTAACAGGAAAACTGATGGAATCAGAAAATGGCTATCTTTAGGAAATATAAAGTAGTAATGCATGTGTCTGCTCTGGGAGAAACATTCCAATAAACTCCAGGTAAACAGAGATTCAGGCTAAGACAGAGGTTTTCTGAGGGGGAAAAAAACCACAAAGCAGAAATTGTAGCATTAACCAAGAGGGACAAAACACCATGCCTGGATTTTTAGCACATCATTAGCAGCAGCTGCTAGTGTCTTCTCCCAAACTGGTCCTGATTAGCAAGCTCCACCCTATTACTTCCTTACCTCTCATGTATCGTTAAAAGTATCATGTTGAAGTTGATGCCTGGTGAGGTGAAAGTGATTTTTGAGCTCATTTAGCATCTTCACACATTAAAGCCATTACTTGATGTTAGAGCCATCAAGTGACAAACTTGAGAAACTTCCTTTAAATATTTCTTAAACTGTGGACCATATATTATTTACAAATGATCAGTTCTGGCAATGTTCAAATAGGAATGAGTACAGCCTGCAATCACAGATTAGCCAATCTGGATCTCTGCAAATGCTATCAGTGGCATACCAAGGGCGGGGTGGTGGGTGCAATCTACCCCAGGTCCAGCCAATAAGCATCACTTCCATCCCTTCGTTGCAAGTTCCCTGCTCCCTTCAGAGGAACTGTTGGGCCACCCTTGAGCACATGGTGTTATAGCACAACAAATCTGCACCCTACTGTTTCACCTTAGGAATGGCGGAGATGAATTAAGCACCCTTTATTCCTTCATGCTGTGTGCCTTTGCTGATTTGTACCTTAGTGCACTTGAGGGCATTTCTTCCCTATCAAACAATTGGATAGGGAGCCCAGAGCTGACTGGCTGTCAGAGGTAATATTAAGCTTGATAAGTCATATAATGTACAATCCAGATCATGCTGCATGTGGTCTTATAGAACAAACATGCACCCAGTCATTTTGGCTTAGGGAAGCCGGGGTGTGTGGGTGGGAGCAGAGACTGAAGCACCCTTTTCCCTTTGTGCTGTGCTTCTGAGCCAATTTGTTGAGTCATGTTAGGGAGAGTTCAGGCTTGTGGCAATACAAACATAAGTAAATGAAACAGCATGTTTGCATTGACCCAATTAATGCTGGTGCAAGAGTGTGCCACTTTCATTGTGTAAATTCTTGATCCAATGTTGATTGTTCATTAAAAGGCGGGGTAGTGTGTGCTGAGCAACTCCAGGTCTCTTATGTGGTGTCTGGCAAAAAGGACATAGGTCAAGATTGATTTTTTGATCCTGTTAGACCGAGGGCTTGCTACTTTCCTGGAAAACCATGTGCTTATGATGGATGTTACCCAACACTACCCCCCCCCCCAGGATTAAAAAATGTTTGTTTAGAGGGTTAGCTGTGTGCTCTGCAGTACAGCACTTAGCCCCATAGCACCTTAGAGACCCACAAGAGTTTCATGGTAGAAACTTTTGTATTGTATTGACCCAATTAATGTTCCCATTGACACCAGTTCCCATTGACACCACCACCTTTGATTCTTAAAAAACCATAGCCTGAAACTCTTATTGGTCTCTAAGATGCTACAGGACTCAAATCTAACTCTTTTTTTTTCTGGGTGTTTGGTTGGTCTTGTTGAGGGTTGCCAGCTCTGGCTTGGGAAATATCTGGAGATGGAGCCTGAGGAAGCTGGGGTTTGGGGAGGGGAGGGACTTAAATGGGGTATAATGCCATAAAGTCCACCTTCCCAAGTGGCCATTTTCTCCAGGTGAACTGATCTGTCACCTGGAGATCAGTTGAAATAGTGGGAGATCTCCAGCTACCACCTGGAGATTGAAAATCCTACTTCTTGCCCTGGTGACTACATATTCCTGCATTTAAACAGTATTATTTATTTATTATTAATTTTATTTAATGATTATTAAAATAATTTTGTCATATAGAGCTGGGGTGGCCGATGGTAGCTCTCCAGATGTTTTTTGCCTACAACTCCCATCAGCCCCAGCCATGCTGGCTGAGGCTGATGGGGGTTGTAGGCAAAAAACATCTGGAGAGCTACTGTTGGCCACCCCTGCTATAGAGAAGGGTGTTGAATGTGCTAGGTATGCCACTGAATTCCATTCTGATTCACTGCTTTTAGCATGCCTAAAACTTAATCCATGTTGTTACTCAGAGTGCTCAAACATGGAATATCCTGACATATATTGAGCAATGACCAAATAAATGCCAGACATGCACAGCCTCTTAAATAAGATTATCCAAGCTTCAGAAATGCTTTTAAAGTTCACTAAAGACAGCATGCATGGAATCACTTTAACTGTGTGAAATGAACCTGAGTATATGTTTTTGCTTAAGAACTAAAGAAGTACCTTATGAGTTAGAGCAAGACACAGGTGGACCAGTATTCTTCTAAAGAGCCCTAGCCAATAGTGGGCATTTGTGTTCTACTAGTGGTTCAGAGCCTATCCGTTGCTTCTCCTCTCCTTAGACTTCACTGGAATACATTATCAATGGAATCGTAATCAGAATTATACCTTTCTAAACCCACCAGCTTCAATGGATTTAGAAGCTGATATTTCTAGCCCTAGCTAGAATTGTTGCTCAACAGCTCTGGTGGCAGGAAAATGAGGATTATTTAATGAGTACTAGTCTTTGGTCCCTTTCTTGAACACGCACCTTAATATGGTGATGGGGGTTGTGTGTATCAGAGAAGCTGAGAGCAATATCATAAGTTGTCTAAACTCCTAGCAGGGTCACTCGAGGCAGAATGGTCACAGCTGAGGCACCATACTAGTATGCAATCAACCCCTTTGGGGATCAATAAGCTACATCAGCAGAAGAGAACAGAAGAAGAGTTGGTTTTATACCCCACCCTTCACTACCTGAAGGAGTCTTGGAGTGGCTTACAATCACTTTCCCTTCTTCTCCCCACATCAGACACCCTGTGAGGTAGATGTGGCTGAGAGAGTTCTGAGAGAACTGTGACTGACCCAAAGTCACCCAGGTGGCTTCAGTCTGACACTCTTAACCACTACACCAAGCTGGCTCTCAGTTCCAATAGTGATAGGGGCAGACAAACAGGCCAACGATGAAAGGGGCAGAGGATTCTTCAAAGGGTAGCTTTTGAGCAGCAGCAGGGCTTTTTTTGAGCAGGAATGCAGTTTCGACTGGCTTGGAGTCAGGGATTTCGCCTAATATGCAAATGATTCCTGATGGGTTTTTTCTACAAAAAAGCCCTGTATGAAACAATGGTGACATCAGGGTGTGTGGCCTAATATGCAAATCAGTTCCTGCGAGGCTTTTTCTACAAAAAAAGCCCCAAGCAGCAGCATTGTGGAAGGTGACACTGGTGAAAGATCTTTCATAGACAGTGACACTATAGGTAATCCTGGTTAGTACTGTGCAGAAAAAGGCAATGGTAAACCACTTCTGAATAATTCTTACCTCAAAAACCTTATGATGAGACAATCCAAAGTGAAAAATAAGATAGTACTGGAAGATGGAACCTATTCTTAATGATGCAACTGGGCTAAAAACAAAAGGAGGTTCAGTTGTTGACATGAATGGATGCAAAAAGAAAGTCCAAAGCTGCCTGGTACATAAAATAGGAACATGGAGTGTAAGAAGCATGAATCAAGGTAAGCTAAAAATCATAAAACGAGAAATGGAACATTTAAAGATTGGAATTCTGGGAGTGAGCAAACTAAAATGGACTGGATCAGGACATTTTCAGCCAGAAAATTACAAAGTTATTTACTCCAAGAATGACCAACACAGAAGGAATGGGGTAGCTCTAATAGTGAGGCCAGATAAACAGCGCAGGCAGTCAGGGGCTATAATACAAATTCTGACCAAATAATATCAATCAGACTTCATGGAAAACCTATCAATATATATAACCATCATTCAAGAACCTGACTTCCAGATGATAAGCTGGGAGCCTGCTTCTGATGTCTCTCACACACACACCCTTAAAAACTCTGCTGGGTCCAGCAGGAGATCAGAAGCTGACTCCCAAGTAATCCCTCATCAGTTGGGAGCTGGCTGCTGATGGCTTCAAGCAGTCTGTTCCTGCAAACACACATGAATAGGTTGTGAACAGCTAGACAGCCCATCAATTAATTACCTGTCTGATAACCACTAGTAAACAGGAGTAGAAATGATAGGACTAGTGAGTAAAACTGATAGGTGTTCAAAATCCCTACTACTAGCCAGAAGTGCCTGCCGGGAGCTTTTCGTGTCACCCATGCCATGCTCAATGTATGTCATCTGTAAGCAAGCAGATATTGCACTATAAATCTTCAACTCACTCTTTTCCCAAGTTGCTAGATGTTTCAGGAAAATGAGAAGCTACACACAAAACAAAGATATACTTCAGACATGGGTGTTTCTAAGCAATTTTTAAAAATAGGCTTACTTCTGCCACTTTAGCTGGTGCAATATTTCCTTCATAAGGACATCCCAGCGCACAAGACACATACCTAAACAAGAAAGAACAGAGATTCTTCTGTAACCTGCACAGATACACCCTCTGATAGCCAGAAATGTTCTTTAAATACCTAGATGTACAATTAACTTACAACAAATACAGAAAACCTAGTTTAAACTACACAAAAGAATCCTCAAATATCAGTATGTAAGTGCAACCTTACTCTGCACTTACAAAACCTTACTCTGTTTTTAAGGTTTTAACTGTTTAAATATGTAAATGTTTTATACTTGAAATTGTTTAAATTTTATGTTTGATTAACTGTTGGAAGCCGCCCTGAGCCATTCGTGGGAAGGGCGGGATATAAATCCTGAATAAATAAATAAATAAATAAAACCAAACTGGATGCAATTTAGCACATTAGTGATTCAGAAGACAATTGTATACAGATATACACATACTTACTTGAGAGTAAATAGTTCAACAGAATTCATTTCTCAGTGAACAAGCAGAAGATTGGGCTGCGTCCCACTGACGTCTATAGGACTTAAATTAGTCACAACTATGGTTGCTTTCAGTAAAAGAAACACTGCAGTCTTAAATATACTTTCTGATAAAGTACATCCCTTTGAATTCACTGGGAGTTATGGGCAATCACGTTTAGAACTGAATTGTAGATTATGCCCACTGAGTCCAATATGGGAGGCTGGCAATAAAAACAGTAGCCTTATACTTTAAATATGAACACTAACGTCAGGTAGTCTATCATACCATCTTCTGCGGAACTCATTTCTTTATACCTCTGACAGATTTATAGCTTGACCACTAACTCCGATTGCACTGGCAGATTAGCTGCAATGCTAGTATAAAATAAAGGGAGGTCCCAAGGGCTGCTGTTTCTGTGTTCAGATAACCATTCCAGTATAATAGGGTTTTAAATGGGATTCCAAGGATAATAAACACAAATGCAACTTATGCACAAACTTCCCCATGCTGTAATTTCACATGGCTGGGTGTTTTGCATGAATTGTACAATTACATGATCAGCACATTTTTTTCTCGATGGAACCTGATCAGTCAGGTAAAACTGTAGCATGTAAAGCCATGGAAATTACCACAGCAATCCTGGAGCCAATGAGAGTGGTGTTCAGAAACAGCCAATAGCAGATGTGTGCTGTGAGTTCGGGAATTAAAACTGGCAGTTGAGATTTGACAGATGGAAGCTGGAAGTGGTGAGAGGAAGTGAAGAGTTGGAGAAGCATTAGTTTTAACAGGAAAGAACAGCATAGGAATAAGATTATTTATTTAGCTCCCTTATCCTGGTCTGGAATAAAGAGGGGATACTGAATGGCAGCAGGGTGCTCTGATTATTTTGAGCATAAATTTTTAAAGCCTGCCAGGAAAAAATAAATAAATGGCATGTACAGTTTTAAAAAGTGGACATTCTATATCTTGTTGCTATCAGTTAGTACTTACCTAAGCTTGTGTTAATATTAAAAATGAATTTGTTCCTTTGTTAAAAAGAAAAAAAGCCGCCACATCCCTGTCCGCTTTGCTTCACACAATAATGACGAGCCCTTGGACATGTTTAGATTCCTCCCAAGAATCCCCCCCCTGCCCCAAATTAAGGTATGTATTCCCATTTGGGTCAGTGTATTTAGTCAGTCTGTAAAAACATATTTAAACTATCTTGCTGTGTTGTATGCTGCGTAGGACTGGGCACAAACCAGCTCATGAACTAAAGTGTGTGACAAATTTTGGCCAGTTTGTGACACACAAGCTGAAGTTCGTGGCAGATCAACCAGCATAAATTTTCTGATTAAAACAATTTTATTTGGTAATATATGGTAATTATATCCAATACTAATAAAATGTTAATAAACAATTACTACCTTCCCCATACATTACACTTTCCCCTCCGCTTTCCCCCAAATCTTGACTTCCGCTGGTGTCAATTGCCTAAAATTCTAATATCAAAAGGTATCTTTAACTTTAACAGAATCTTAATTAAAATATATATATATCATTTTGCAGAGAAATAAAAAAAAACACAGTTCTTATACTTTATAAAGTCCCACCCAGTTATTATAGTTCATCTTCTTTCTTCCTCTAAAAACCTAAGTGGTATTCTCAAAAATCACCCAATGACCTTTTACTTTCCATTCTTTTTCTATATAGCTTCTGAATTTATCCCAGTCCATTTTAAATCCCTCTAAATCATAGTCTTTCAAGATTCTTGTAAATTTATCCATTTCACTCAATGACATAACTTTTACAATCCAGTCCCATTTTTCTGGTATTTTATCTTGCTTCGATAACTGCACATATAATGTCCTAGCAGCTGAAAGCAAGTACCAAATTACAGTTCTATCTTCTTTTGGAAATTTCTCCATTTGTAATCCCAATAGGAAAGTCTCTGGAGTTCTCTTAAATTCATATCAAAAGATCTTGGAAATTTCTTGCTGAATCATTTGCCAAAACTGTTTCGCTCTTTCACAAGTCCACCACATATGGTAGAAAGAACCTTCATGCTTTTTACATTTCCAACATTTGGGATCTTATTGTTCATTTTTGCTAACTTTTTAGGAGTCATATACCACCTATACATCATTTTATAACAGTTTTCTTTGATACTATAACATGTCGAGATTTTCATAAGAGTTCTTCCACAAGTGTTCCCATGTTTCCATATGTATTTCTTTATTTACATTAATTGCCCATTTTATCATTTGAGATTTTACTACTTCGTCCTCAGTAGACTATTTCAATAATAGTTTATATAGTTTTGAAATCAACTTTTCATTGTCTCCAAGCAGAACATTTTCTAATTCAGTTTGCACTTTCCTTATTCCTTCATTTTTAATATCATTTTCCACCAAGCTCTTTATTCGTTGCATTTGGAACCAGTCATATTTATTATTCAATTCTTCAGCTGTTTTCGACTCTATCTTACCACCTTGTATTTTTAATAATTGATTATATGATAGCCATCTTGCATCACCCATCTCCGCCGATATTTTAATTACTTCTGCTGGCACTATCCACATCGGCTTCCTTTCATCTCCATATTTTCTGTATTTCATCCACTTTTACTTCTTATATAGTGATGAGAGAAAAAACCATCCATCTTTTTCTTCCCATAATACATATAAGTGCGCCAACCAAATATATTTCCATGACCTTCCAATGCTAAAAGTTTTCTATTTAACAACGTCACCCACTCTTTTATCCATACTAGACAAACTGCTTCATGGTATAACTTTAAATCTGGTAGTTGAAATCCTCCTCTTTCTTTTGCATCTGTTAAAATTTTCATTTTAATTCTTGGTTTCTTCCCTGCCCATACGAACTCTGAAATTTTCCTTTGCCACTTGTTGAATTGTTTACTGTCTTTCCCTATTGGAATAGTTTAGAACAAATACATAATTCTTGGTAAGATATTAATTTTTATTGCAGCTATTCTTCCAAGCAATGACAAGTTGAGTTTATTCCATTTTACCATATCTTCATTCATTTTATGCCATAGCTTTTCATAGTTGTTTTTATATAAATCAATATTTTTCATTGTAATCTCCACACCCAGATATTTAGAGGTGACTTCACATCGGGTCAGCTCCTGCAATTCTTTTTGTTTACTCACTTGCATATTTTTGCATAAAAATTTTGACTTCTCTTTATTAATGTAAAATCCTGCCATTTCTCCATATTCTTGTATCTTACCTAGTAATAATGGCATTACTTGTATAGGATTTTCATTTATAAACATTACATCATCTGCAAATGCTCTGTATTTATAAGTAAAGCCTTTTAATTTCAAACCTTCTATTTCTTTATTTTCTTGAATTTGTATCAGCAAAACTTCAAGAGTCATTATAAACAACAATGGAGAAAGAGGGCAACCTTATCTTGTTCCTTTACTAATTTCCATATCCTCTGTAAGATCTGCATTTATGTAAAGTTTTGCATATTGTTCAGTATATATTGCTTTCACCATTCTTATAAAACTTTCCCCCAATTCCATTTTTTCCATCACTGCAAACATAAAGTCCCAGTTTAAATTATCAAAAGCTTTCTCTGCGTCCACAAAAAATAAAGCAACTTCTTTTTCTGGATGTCTTTCATAATATTCTACAATATTTACAACAGTCCTTAAATTGTCCCTAATTTGCCTTTTGGGAAGAAATCCTTCTTGTCTCTCCTTAATAAAGTTCATCAAATGTTGTTTAAGTCATTCTGCTAAGATTCTTGTATATATTTTATAGTCATTATTTAACAATGAAATTGGTCTATAGTTTTTTACATTTGTGACATCTCTGTCCTCTTTTGGAATCAGCAAAATTACTGCTTCCTTCCAAGTATTTGGTATTTTCCCTTGCGATCTTATAATATTCATCTGTTTTCAAAGCTTTGGTGTTAACTCCTCTTTAAGGATTTTAAAATTTTGCTGTATATCCATCCGGACCAGGTGCCTTTCCCATTTTCATCGAATTAATTGCCGCTTCAATTTCTATTTTTCCAATTGGTTCATTCAAACCTTTCTCCATATTTTCTGTTAAGGGAGCTATTTTGATTTTTTGCAAATATATTTCCATCTTCTCTTTACTTATTTTAAAACCTTTAAACAATTTGGTGTAGTATTTAAAAAATTCTCTTTTAATTCCTTCTTGATCCACAATCTCTTTACCACCAACTATTATTTTGTTAATAATTTTATTTTCTCTCTTTTTTTTCATTTCCCAAGTCAAATATTTTCCAGGTTTATTTGCTCCTTCAAAAGATTTCTGCGGCAATCTTTTCAGATTCCATTCCAGTTCTTTATTTAACAAATGTCCAATTTGTGTTTGGAGTATTGTAATTTCCCTCATAATTTTCTTTTTCCCAGGTCTCTTCCTCAGCTCCCCCTCTTTTTTCTTTATTTCATTCTGAATGTCCAACAATTGTTTTTCCTTTGCTCTTTTATCTTTATTATTCAGTGTAATCAATATCACTCTCATTACTGCTTTATATGTATCCCAAACCGTTTGAAACTCGATGTCCTTATCATTTATTTGGAAGAAAGCTTTAGTCTCTTTCTCTAGAGATGCGACAATTTCTTTATTGTAGTAAATCTTCATTTAATCTCCATCTTCTCACCTTTTTAGTCAGCTTAGTTAACCACAATAATGGATTATGATCTGCTCCTACTCTATTTTCTTTGTAATAAGACCTAAGTCTTTTGTACCCCACAACATGTCAATTCTTGAAAAGGTATTATGTCTTGCTGAAAAAAAGGTATAGTCTCGCACTTCAGGGTTGAATTTCCTCCATATATCTTCCAAATTTTCTTGTTTAACTAATTTAAAAAAGGACTTTGGCAATTTCCCTTCTTTATTATTATTTTTTTGCCAGATCTATCCAACGCATTCTTAATTGTTCCATTAAAGTCCCCCATTATCATTATTTGTTCATATGTCACGTTATCCAATTGTTGTGTAATATCTTTAAAAATATATATTTTGCTCCATTTGGTGCATATAGTCCCAGTAGCGATGTTTTTTCCCATTTATTATTAATTCCACCGCTACATATCTCCCATCACTGTCCTTAAAAATCAATTTTGGGCCCAATTCTTGTTTAATATAGAAAATCACTCCTCTTTTCTTTTGCTCAGCCAGTGAAAAAAATTCTAACCCCAATTGTTTGTTCCATAAAAATTTATCATCCTTTTGTTTAATGTGTACTTCTTGCAAACAAATTATATTACAATTTTGCTTTTTAATCCAATGAAACGCCTTTCTTTTTTGTGGTAAATTTAGTCCATTTACATTCCAAGATAATAATTTGTAATCCATCATGGTTCAAATTCTTTTTGTTCTTCATAAAACCTACGCAGTTCTTGTGTATTTGTAATTGTGATCCTTTTCCCTTGAAGTTTAAAACTCACACCTTCTTGTAGTATCCACCTATACCTTATTTCATTGTCCCATAGTTTTTCTGTCAGTTTCTTGTATGTCCTTCTATCAGTTAAAACTTGTCTTGGCAACTTCTTCATGATTTTTACTCTGCTGCCTTCAACTGTCAATGTTTTCCCAAAGTTTTTATTTATGATCTTTCCCACCATTTCTTTTGTCATAAACTTTATGACCACATCTCTTGGTAGATTATTATTTTTGGCATAGAATGAGTTAACCCTGTACACATAGTCATACATGTTCCTAGTATCTTCCTCCAGGAATTCCACAATAATTTTTATTATATATTCCTTCAAGTCAGTTTGTTCGTCTTCAGGTACTCCTCTCAGACGTATCTGAATTTCCATCAACTTATCTGAATTTCCATCAACTTGCAGTCATGTATTATCACTTTTTCTTGTATTTTTTTCAAGGTGGAATCATGTGCTTTCACTCTCCCCTCCACTTCTTGCACTTTCTTGGATGTTACCACAGTTTTGTTTCTGAGATCCTCTATATCTTTTTTCAAATCTTCAATGTCCTTTCTAATTTCCTTTTTGGAGGCAGTTATTAAATCTTTCATCCCTTTCATCATCCTTGCCTCCATTGCCTCCAATTGCTCCTGCATCTTCTCCAGTGAAGCAGCCCTTGTATGTATTGGCTTATGGTCTGACATGTAAAAATGCTGAAAAAGTTGACCTCACCAAATTAAAATCCAACTATCAGATTTTGAAGAATAAATTTTGCTTTTTCCAATAAGCCCAAAATCGCCATCCCTGGATCCTCCTAAGCTCAGATATAAAACTTTTAAAGTTTATATTTTTTCCAAAATGGCGGTCGCGACTTTTATGTCCCTTTTAAAACTTTTTTCCACTTTTTTCTGGAGGCTTCCAAAGTAGTTTTTAACAATAATGTCCAATAGTATTTACGTTACAATGTTCAAATTCACCGATTCCACTAATTTTTGATGTCTCAAATCCTTTTAAATAACTTTTAAATTTTGACCTTTTTGTAATGGCCACCGAAATTTTTCTATAATTTCTCAGTCCTAGAGAAGGCTGGCTGACTCCCAATTTTCCCTTCTTCACTGAATACTTCCTGCTTTACTTGCCACCAAATCCCATTCTTGCTGGTAGAAAGATCTCGTGATGCTTGTAACATACTTCCTGCTTTTCATGCCACCAAATCCCGTTCTTGCTGGTAGAGAGATCTCGCGATGTTTGTGATGTACTTCCTGTGTTATCTGTTAAAACTGCAGCTCTATGACGATGGGGCTTTCTAACCGCAACTGCAAGTATTCAAAACAATTATTTTCTTTTCTCTTTTTGACACTGTCTTTTAGTATTTTACAGTCCCAATTTCGCCCCTTCTCCCCTTCTTTCTACCCCGAACAGAAGTTCCAGTCTGCTCCCCTACAGAGAGGCAGTTCAGCTCGCCATTCGCCAACCCCCGGAAGCCCAACCAGCACAAATTTTCAAACTATTTGTGGCAGTTAGTGAACAGATACATTTCAACAGTCTCTGCTCAATCAAAGTGACAGGTTTCCAAAACAGTATCAAAGCAACAGGTTTTCTCTGTGTGTATGTTTTCTCTATGTGTAGCTTGCACCTGACATTTTCCCCAAAAGCACTTTCCTGGGTCATCCTCTATGGGGGGGGGGGGATAACTCAGACCTCCTAAGTCAAATCTGCACATAACTTGGAGGGCATGTAGAGGATCATCATGGGGAGATCCCCTCCAAGCTTGATGTTTCTAGCTTGCACAGGGTCCATTATATACATTCCTGAACCTTTGCGTGTCATTTTCACAGAAAGTACTTTCCTGGGGGCACCTTCTTTGGGAGGGGCGCTGTAACTCAGATCCCATAAATCCAATCCTCACCAAACTTGGAAGCCAAGTAGGGGAAAGTCAGACAGAGACTCCGTTTAATTTGGTGTCTCTAGGCACACTGGGGCTGTTCCACCATGACATAAACCTCATGAACCTCACCAGTTAATTTACCACCTAAAAGTTCTTGATGGTTCCTGGTTTGTAAACCAGGCTTGCTACAAACCACAAACTGAAATGCATTTTCCCAATCAGATTTGGTGGCATGAAATGCATTTTCCCATCCCTTACACTGGGTGTCTCAAACTATGTTGGATATATAGCCAAGTGTTTGGAAACAGACTGAGCCTTTTGGAAACTACAGCCTGAATACAGACTTTGAAGTTCTGGTTTCACTTTCCTTTTATCCTGTCATCCTAGCTGTGTGCACGCTATTTTATCAGACTCCTACTTATATAAGTGGTTGTGCACGGTTTTGCAGAACAGTAATTCAATTGACATTCAATTTGATTCATTCCTTATGTCAGAAAAAAACATACTTTCAGACTGCTGGATATCAAGAGACAAGTTTTGAACTCTCTAGCGCAGTGGTGTCAAACGTGCAGCCCAAGGGCCAGATCAGGCCTCCAGAGGGCTCCTATCAGGCCCGTGAGCAACTCACTGTTGCCTGCTTCCTTCTCCCTCTCTTGATTCCTATTGCATCACAGCCTGCTTTGCCAACTTGCTCAATCAAGCTACAGAGCACAGTCTCTATCTTCTCCACTGGTTGACCAGCACATGAAACAAATTATGTACAAAAGCTTCCATTAACTGCAAGGCTTTTAGCTAAGTAGCAAGGAATTAAGAGAGCTGCTGGGTCACATGACTAAGAGCTGTGACATCAGACTGCTTAGAATTCTGAAGAATTGAGGGGAGGGGGGAAAAAGAAGCAGAGACAGTGAGTTGAGAGGGTCAATCAGATTGTTCAGACCTAGAGAGTAGATCTGTATAAAAGTTGCTAGAGAACAAATTCTGCTAATTACCTCTAGTGGCGGGGGGGGGGTGTAGTTAAATAAAAGGAGCTTTAAACAGGAAAGCTCCTTGGTGTAAACAGTCACACACACTTCTCAGAGAAAGCTTTTACCTGGCTAAGAAAAGACTAGGAGTCTGGAAAGGCTTGCCAAAGGGCTTGGATAGAGACAAGGACAGTCTCATGGGTCAGGCGAAACTGAGGTAGTTCTTATGGTGTATAGAGATTAACTGGAAGTTCAGACTAAGAGAGTCTTAGGAACAACAGAAGATATTAACAGAAGTGGAAAAACTTTGTGTGCTCTCAGAGACACCAACAAAGTAACTGCATAAGCTATACCAGTATAACATCTGCCTAGAGTAAATTAAAGTGAAGCATCTTGAACTAAAAACAAAAGACTGTCCTGTGTAAATATCCCAGCTCTGCCTGTGTTTGTGAGAGTAACCATCTAGTCTGTTTGCTGTTCAAGAGCTGTGGTGCCTGAATTTCTGAGAATTTCTGAACTAAAGAAATCAAACCCCCTGAAACAGTGTCAGCCCAAAAAGGGTACAAGCCAATCTGAAGGAATGTACAGTACCACACATTTTCAAATAAAATTTTGGTATTTTTTTAATCTTTAATTGTGTTTGTCTGTGTCCTTTATAGTTTATATCTCTGCTACCTCACATTACATTTTATAACAAACATGGCCCGGCCCCACAAAGTCCCATTTGTGTCAGAGCTGGCCCTCTTAACAAATGAGTTCAACATGCCTGCTCTAGCAAATAGACTGTGTTCCCCTATTGCGGATGGTATACTGCTAGTTTATCGGGCACCAGTTCCTTATTTATTTCATCTTAAATCTCCACAAGTCTGCAGAGTTGTTGTGCTATCCAGATTCAACATTTCTGCCTTCAGTCACCCTTCACAGTAGATTTTTTTTTTTTTGGGGGGGGGGAAGGATGGTGGCTCAGTGGTAGAGCATCTGCTTGGGAAGCAGAAGGTCCTAGGTTCAATCCCCGGCATCTCCAAAAAAGGGTCCAGGCAAATAGGTGTGAAAAACCTCAGCTTGAGACCCTGGCGAAAGAGCCACTGCCTATCTGAGAAGATAATACTGACTTTGATGGACCAAAGGTCTGATTCAGTATAAGGTAGCTTCATATCTTCTAATAAGTCTAATCAGGAGAGATACTGTCTGTGTTGAGCCAGGGTTCTTGAATTTTTATCTCATGTTATATTGAAGCTTTTATAGTGAGTTCAAGAATTCAATGCTTAGTCCCCTCTTACACAAATTTCAGGGTTGCCCAGGTGAGTGGTTGGTTTTATACCTTTTACCTGATTAGAATCCTTACATTACCAATCCAAGTTGCTAAGTATTTTCTAGCCCCTATGAGGATCCAAGGGTTGGTTATGATCATGAATAATTTTATCTCTATTTTACTTAAATATATGACCTTTTATCAGTTTATTTTCTGATATGCTAACTGGTTATGCAGTGTTTTATATTGCTTAGCATTTGTAACAAGTGCCTAATAAAGGTTCTGCAATGATGAGCATGTTATCAGTTAAACCTGTGCATTAATGGGCAAATAAAAATGTCCTATGCATTTAAAAAGGAAAAGTTCAGATTCTCTAAAGCAAAAGGAAGACAAAACCATTGCTCATCTCGAGTAGAAACAAAAGATCAGAGCTCTAGGTAGACTGCTGGGGTTGGAAAGCTACAGGGACCTGAACACGATGTTTTATTGTGACATGGGCCTTGTAAGGAGAACTTACAACCAGGATGTGAGCCACATACAGAGTAGCAGTGCAATTTATCTCAGTCAACATTCAGCAAAAGTAAAATCAATCCAAGCCAAAACCAAAGCCTTGCACAGGAGTCCGCCTCTTGTAAGAATCTGTCAGAGATGATTACAAAGCCATGTATACACAGCTGCTAGCACAGCTGAATGCAAAAAGCCTCCTGAGAACCTTGTTACAGGCACAGATGCCGCTGCTTCCTGTTTATTATTACATTGTAAGTTTTCATACAATTTACACTGTTCGTTGCAGAGCTATTTATTTTCATTGGAAGTTCCATGTTAAAAGTAGAGATGTCCATCCCTAAGGAACATTCTTATTATAGCTGTCGATGTATCCCTATGTTGTAAAGCAGCCAAATGTTTACAGTCAGAAGCAGAGAGATGGTGAAGTGACTTTTAAACAGCCAGATCGTTTGTGCAAAGACTCCCAACTAGAATCAAAATAGACAAACTCGAGATTGTGTGGAGTCAATTTCTATATTAAAAATCAGCAGACAGGCAGCTCTCATTATATACATTGCCAGGAGAAGAACAAAAGGAAGGGGAAAAGGATTAGAAATACAAAAGCAAATGAAGAAACTCATTAAATTATAATCAGTGGGGACTGGAAGATCATAGAGTAACATCCCCTGTTGTGCTGGTTGCGAAATCAGCTGCAACAGCTGTAATACACATTGGCCTCAACAAGATACACAGTCAAGGCACTTATATTCCATTATTTCATTAGCATCTAAAGACCAGTCAATGTCTGCTGTCCAGTGGCCATTTTATGTAACAATTTCTTTGAAAAAAAATCCATAATTTCTGGGGAGATGGAAATAACTTTGGCTATCATCTTACGTATTTTTTATTGTTTTTCATCTGTTTGAATGCAACTGAGTGGTAGATATGAAGTAATCGACTGAATTTGACTATCAACAGGAGAAATAATATATTCCAGAAGCTCCCAAACAACAGATCAATCCTATGCAAGCCTACTTGAAAGTAAATTGCAGCCCCAAATGTTATTCACAAGAAGTAAAAACAGAGGGAAAAGATATTCATCCATAACATACTCCCAAGGATTACAAATGTGTTTACATGCTCCTTCTCCTGTTCTTTACCAGTTCCCATTTCATTTGGTAGAAGTAGTGATCAATAGAACATAGAATATTTCTGGTTCATTCCAGGGTACATAAAAACTAATTCATAAAAATAAAATCAAACTTTAACATTTTAAATAAGATTATGAATCTTCATATATATATCTATCAAACTATCAGTATTAAAAAGCAATGCTCTCCTCCATATCATTTTTCTCCTCCTCAGCATGTGTGCGAAGAGATTCAGAACGATTCTGTCTAACAGAATGAGGACCACTGGTATATTTGTATATAATGACTTCCCACAGAGACTACCTAATTATCATATGAGCTAGTGTTAAAATGATATGATACTTTATCTCACCCGGAACTTCCATGGCGTGGACATCTTTTAGTCTGCTCTCAAACTATGAATACCATTAAGACAATAACAGAACTTAACTTCCTTCTTATTTTTTTTTCCCAAGCTCTTGCTTCTAGAAGGTTCTGGAATTCACTGTACCATTCTATGCACGTTCACTCAAATGAAAGTTTCATCTTATTCACTGGGCTTTATTTCAAATAAGTACGTAGGATTGAAACCTTAACGATCAAGTAAGTAGTCTTGCTCAGTATCTTTGCATGTATAGAGCGATCTGAACAGAACTCTGTCACATCTATAAATGTTTGTAATCCTGCAATTACTATGTATTGCATAACAAAATATTTACTCCTAGGTTGCAAAAAGGCTCCATTCAGTTACAAACCAACATATTTTAATAAGAATGCAACTTTGTCCAGGAAACAGGACTTTTTTTCCCTGGGAGAACATCATGGAATGGAGTTCCAGAACCTCTTTGTGGAAACAAAATTCTCAAAAAGAAAAAAAAAAGAAGTTTCAAAGTTCCTGAGGGGCACCTGAGTGTTTCTCCTTCATTTCCCTCTTGAGAGTTCCAGCACTTCTTTTTCCAGAAAAAAAAGCCCTGCCAGAAAATATCTGATTTTTAAAACTGAGAAATATGGCTCAAATAAATCTTTACTTGTTACTTTTGGTTTTAAAAAACTACCTGCCCTGGTTTATTCACTACCTACTGCCTGTGGTGCAGGAAGCAAGAAGGTCCATCACTTCTCCTACTCCAGACAATCAAGGGACACAAATAACTAATAAACCCTACGCATATGAAGTCTGCAGTAGAGGCTGTCCAGTTTTAGCATACCCAAAGAGAAGTCTATAACAACAACAAAATTGTCCCCCAAGCACTTCTTTGTTTCTTAGTATATGGTAACAGAAAGTAACCCACTCTTTCTGAGGTACTGCCACTGTGACCAATGGAGACAGCAGTGCCTGACTACACTAGTTGTCCAACACACTCTTTGCAGCCCTCCTGAAAAATCATTGAAAGGGTGCTATTTGTGGCAACTAGTTCTAACTCAGATAATCTCAGGCTTATTATGAAAACAAACAAAAAAACATGCTAAAGAAATATAAATAACACAGTACTTTGTGAGGTTATAGGACAAGGATGTGCTTCTTGTAGGAAGTTTCTTGATTTCTCTGCTGTTCATGGGAAATAGCTAAAATTATGACTAAGGCTACTGTGCTGTGCATATTTAATACAGGAGAGATACCTTGAACTCAGGCCAAAGCTACACAATACACTTTACCTGACTTCACTACAGGGACTTATAGCAATACTGCTGCTGTATGTCCCCAATGGTAACGCCTGTGTAAAAGTATAATGGGAGCCTATTTGGATTGGGATCATAATGCAAGTGGAGGAGGGGCTCCTGTTCCCCTATGTCATTTTCAAGTGCCAAAATGGCCAGGGACCATGGCTTCCAAAATAGTGGGGGGGGGGGTGGGGAAGAGGAGCCCTCCTTCTCTCCCACACTACGGTTAAAATGTGCTTTGCATGAGGTTATCAGCATGGGGACATGCAGCTGCAGAATGGCTACAAGTTATGGCAAAATTGTGCGAGGCATAACATGTACCTCAGCCCTCAGTGAAATATACTTCTACGCTTGCAGGCATAAGATAGGGCTGTGAATACCACGATAGAATATTGTTGTGATTGACACTTGCTGGGATGCTGAAATGGACTCTAGTCCCACACATCATCATGTCATATAGACCTTGCATTTATGGCCTGTTTGTTCAGCATCAAGTGTTGCCATTGCTGGCAACTATTAGATGTTAACATTTCTGCTTGCAATTGCGTGGCGGCTAGCCAAAGAAAATGAAAAATGTGGTTGATGCGTATCTTGGAAGTAGAGCATTTTCTATACCATCTTGCTAGGGTAATATAGATGAACAGGTTGGCATACAATAAATACTTGCTCTGTTTCAAAGAATTCCTTTGTTGTCTGTGGAGTAGTACGAGTTACTGATGGCTATGTGATAATCTGGCACAGGCGAGGGAATTTGTTATATATTTTCATTTCCAAGAACTGTAAATAAGTATATGTGTGTATATCTGCACTTCATTTTCTCAGTGGAAGCTTCAAGGTTTGCTGTAGGGCAGGGGGGGGGGGGAAATTCAAGCAGAAATTCCCACCCTGAAGAAAAGGTTCCACTGGGAAAATCTACAAAATCATACAAAGAAACATCAGTTTAAACATCCAGAGAAGATAAACTTCTACAATACATTTTCAATGCAGCATTTGACACTTACCTATGGTCATATACAGTCAGGGGAAAAGACAGACTTTGAGGACATTTGGAACACTATCTGTTATTTGCTTAGCAACTGGGCAGAAAAGCAAATCTACCAACTTGTCTTGTACTTATTCCTACCCCCCAAATAGAAAGAAAATGTGAAATTCAAATGAAGAAAAAAAAATTGCTTCCATTTCCCAAGCTGCTCAGCCTTCAGGGGCAAAGAACTGCAAGTTCTTTTATGGAAAAAGTTTCTTCCAGCTATGCAGTTTAACTGAAAATGTGTATTTTATCAAAATATGTTTGGCAACTTCATACATTTATTGTTGGCATAATTCTCTCTCTCTCTCTCTCTCCCCCCCCCTTCCTTTACAAAAAAAATGCTGCTGTGCCTGTTACCTCCATTTTGGCCACCCTGCCTGCCCCCACAACTCCAGCAAAAGTTGAAATTGGACAACTGAGATTTTGTGAAAGGAATGCAATTCCAGTGAATAAAAACAGCCCTTTAAATTTAGCCCCCCCCACACACACACAATTGGTGCATCAAGTTCCAATTTTTTCCACAGAAATGTATTGCCCAAGAACAGGGAGGTTCCATTTAGCTAGCAGGGCAAAATTAATTCGTAGACCTCAGCCACCTGCTACAACTACTTCTGTCTGTCATTGCAATCTGGCATCCAGAAGTATACTGACTCTGTAAGCAGAGGTTCCTTCATAGCCAAAAGCAGCCCACAGACTCTCCCTTCATCAGACTTTAGAAGGAGTTTAGAATGGAGAACTATATTAGCATTAGAAATCACAAGAGAGTCTTAAATGCTGTTTTCATGGGCATAAGCAATGCGGTCTTTAAATTTTACACAAGTAAACCCCTTTCTATCCTGGTTGTTGGGCTGGGAAATACCTGGAGATTTGGGGAAATACTTGGAGATTTTTGGTGTGAAGCTAGAGGAGGGTGAGATATGGGGAGGGATTTCAGTAGAGTAGAATGCCATCTTCTAAAGTTGCCACTTTCTCCGGATGAATCTGTCACCTGGAAATCAGCTGTAATCCTAGGAGATCTCCAGCCACTACCTGGAGATTGGCAACCCTACCTGTTTGGATCACCTAATTTCAGTTTGTAGATGGACAGGTCAGCCAAATTGACTTAGGGACAGATAGGGGAATTTACTCTATGAACCTCATGTTAAGTTCCAAATTCGCAAAAAGATCTGAAATTTCTTAGTCAAGGACACAGATTTGCTTAGGTAAAAGGAACACAAGGAGCAGACATATCTATACTTAGTTCTGATGAGCCCCCTTTCCTCAGTGCTGGACAATACCAGGGAAGGAAATAAAAAAGCAAGGCAGCTTGCCCTATAACTGGAAATATGCCAGATGCCAGGGAGACATTTCAGGAGAAAAAGGATCCTCCTCATGGACTTTTTCAATCCTGGCCCCAACCTAGTAGAACTCTCTGCCAGATGACATCCAGGCCTTGCGGGACTTTATGCAATTCTGCAGAGCCTGCAATGCAGAGATGTTCTGCCAGGTTACTGAATGAGGACAGCAACAGTTGGCATCTTTTCTTGCTTTTTTGTTCACCCCTCTTCAAAAGTCCGCCCCTCCTCTGGGTATGCTCTGATAGTATGGAAGGAGAACTTAATTAGTGGAATGCTATCAGTTTGTTAATATATATATTGTTTTAACTTGAATTGCTGAAATGTTTTAACATAAAATTTTATTTTTGTATTATTTTAACTGACGTACATCGCCCAGAGTCCAGCCTAGGCTGGGATGGGGCAGATGATGATGATACTGCAGCTGCTGCCAGCCACTGCTCAACTATTGGCCACATTGCAAAAGAGTATGACCTGGCGCAGCCACCAGCCACCATGCAACCGGGCTAGACTTTTCCTGAGCAGATGCTGCCAAGAGGAGGGAAGGCGGAGAAGCTGAAGACAGAGGAGACATAAAAGTAAGGACTGGAGGATGGGAAGGACAGGAGGCAGGAAAAAGAAAGGGGCTAGGTGGGCTGACAAGGAAAAGAAATAAGAAATGATGGGAGAGGAGATATGGAGAAAATAAGGTACCCCCCAAGCTCTTGCAGATGCCCCACTTTTACAACACTAATGAAAATGCCATTTTGTGTACCTTTAAAACAGAAACAACGGTAAACAATATGCCCCAGTAGTAAGAGGATCAACATTAGCATACCAAAATCTGAACTGAGGGTCTGCTTACCATTAAATAAAAGGCATCTTAATGTGCTGGTACACACCGTTTCATACTAAAGAAACCCCCAAACATCCTTCTGTAATGTGCATGGTCTTAACAGAAGAGAAAAAATGATTTGAATTAAAGCAAAGCTGCAGCATGAATGTGAATCCAAAATTAATTTTAGAAATGGCCCTCATGAATAAGAAGACAGGCAGAGCAGATGGAGAACAGAGATTCCTAGAGGAGAACAATGGAACAGAGCTGAGGAAACCCACTCATCCATTACAAAAAAAGAGGATTCTAGACAAACAGAGAAAGAAAGTCTCTACTATGTAGTTTATTTTGTACAATTACTGGACATGGGCTCTAGAGGCTGCAAGCCAGCTTTCTGTATGCAGGAAAAAAGTTGTATTGGCTCACGCAAAAATCCAGGACAAAAATCCAGGACAAAAACTTAGACCCAGCTTTAAATCTGGACTATATTATCAAACAACTAAATTTAAATGACTCTATGGCTGCTTACAAACCGCCAGCTCAGGGCGGCATCGGGCTGCCTCAGAAGTAAATCGGCAGAAACTGGAGTGCCCCAGAACATCCTGATGGCCCGCAGAAGAGGGACAGGCTGCGGGTACCCTAGGGAGCATCCAGAGCACTCACACACCCTGTCTGCAGCTTCCCGGGTGCTTTCTGGGCACTTCCTGATCATCCAGACAGCCGGGGAGGCACCCCAGTGAAAAAGGCACTGCTTTGAAAGTGGTGCCTTTTTATGCCAGCTCCCAGTAAGTTGGGGACGGGCCAAGGGCGGGAGCAAGAGGGCAGCCAGATGTGCACACCTGGATGCACTTTTGGGGGGTGCTCACCTGCCATCCCTGTGGTAGCTTAAACTGCCTGTCTGTAACCAACCGATATCTAAAGTAGCATACAACAAGGGTATACACAAAGATAGTTTCATTTTGCTATATGTTTATGTCTGTGCTTTTTGTTTTATAAACTCACAAATACTTGTCCATTAGAAAGGCTACTATTGCCCATCTTGGGTTTGCTAGAATGCTATTACGGTCAATGGCATACAGAAATAAAATGGAGGAAGAATTAATAGCCCAAAAGGCAAGATTCCAATCTGATATATGTTACTTCTGATTAAGGACACCTAAGTTCCTGCAGGTAAACTATATAAGATAAGGTAAACTAAATAAGGAGGTAAACTAGCATATGGCCACGGTCACATCTACTGCCCTTTGAAATGGAAGATGTTGCCTTTTGAAATGGAAGATCCACTTCTGATGCAGCTTACAATGGGGCATGCTATGGTAAAAGACATCCACTTTGGACACTTCCAGCAAAGCATTAGTGGATTAGTGATAGAGTGGTGAAGTGAAGCAACTGTAATCCTTTCATATGTGATATACTACATTTCTATCTGAAGGCCTCTTTCATTACAAAATTAGAGCTATCATTTAGAAATGGTTATATTGGCTAAGTTTATAATTACCCTCTCACTGGTATGTCCATATTCCTTGCTGATTTAACAACGTCTTCAAATTTGTCCATGCTTTCTTCTATGGTGCAGTTAATATTCATTTTGCTGAAAGACTCAGATGCTGCACCAAAGACGGCTACTTCTGTTGCCCCAGCAGCAATCTGAAATAAACAGAACAAACGTGAAAAAAGCATTTTTCCTTCCTAGACGTATGTTAATTTTCCAGCATCATGTTTGCAACTGTAGTAACTTTACTCATCTATCATATGAAGCATCAGCAATAAAAGAATTCATCCCAATTCCATCATGTTCAAAGTATACTACATCCAATGAAGAGAGGTTCAAGGCCTAGCTAGACATTATAAGGCAGGGGTGCCAAACATACAATCCATGCGATGGAACCAGCCCACCAAGATCTTTAATCTGTCCAATGGGTACAGCGTCCTCCCCCGTGATCCTCCCCCATTATAGATTTACTGCCAGTTACTGTTGGGGTCAGCAGTGCGATTGGCATCTCCACATGACTGGCTTTTTTCAATGGCTTTGATCAGCTATTTTCTCTTTTCCCATGCAAATCCCCTTATTGCTTGAGTCCACCTCCTCCTCGTCTTGCTACCGTGCATCGGTGTGTGTGCGAAGCAAAGTTAGAGTCTAGTGGCATCTAAAGACCGACATAGCTTTCTCTAAGGTATCAGCTTTCCTGTGTGTGTCTCTCTCCCCGCCCCCATGTGTTCTGTATGCTGCAGATCTCCTGGGTGCACCTGGGTCCACCTCCCCATCCCCCTCCTCTTCCCCTTGCCTTCTACCCTGCATCTCTGTGTGTGCAAAGCGAGCCAGTGAGGTGCATTAGTGAACCTTGTGAGAAAACCACCAGAAACAATGAATCTTTCATGTAGGACATGTATAAATGTGTTTTAGTGCAAATTAAATAAGACAAAAACTAAGGAACACTGAGTATTCAATACATGAAATTTCCCCACAAAGTCTTTCAACAGCCTTATGAAATGGCTTCTTCAAGACAGACACAACAGTGGGTAAGCACTTTTTCTCAGCATTTAACTCCTACCAATGTGGAGAGAGTAAGGAAGGAACCGCTTATGAAAGGACTCCTCACGAGTTCGATCATCGACTTCGTCAGCCTCCTTCCCCTGACATTACACGGAGCCTCAGCTCAATTTTTTCAACATGGGTCAACGCATGCTCTCATCAGCTGCTGCCGGCTGCATTAGGCTGAGAGTGGGTGTCCAGACCAAGTTCACCCAGCGCATTTCCTTTTATAGATAGGAGATTTTAAACCTAAGCCCCTCAAAAAGTAGGCTCATACTGACCACTATACATTGCTGCCTTTCTATTATTGCAGTGCCTTATAGGAGTTCTAGGTATTTTTCTGGGGAAGACTATAGTTTTGTAGACAAACACTCCAGTTTAGTTTTGTAGACTCCCCACTCAAGGTAGCATGTGGTCATCCCCAACAAAATATTGCAAGAGTGTTAATGTCTTAAGCATGTTTGCATTTTAAGTAAAAAATAATACATTTAATTGTGTTTGCCTGTGTTCTATAAAATTTACATTTTAGGACACATGGCCTGGACCAACAAGCTCTCATTTATGTGAGATCTGGCCCTCATAACAAATGAGTTTGACATTTCTGTTATAAGGAACACACAGCAACTAGTAATCCATATCTTCACATGAAAAACTTAGTAAAAGTGTGATGAGGCATCATAATATTCAATAAGTGCCTGCCTCCCACTCCAGTTCATCTGCTACCACTTGAAAGGCCAGAGATATGCTAGTCATTTACAAGACATTGCTAATATGGGTGGGTGGGGGAGTGACAACGAGAATTCTCAATGTCTTATTTGGGGAGGGACTGTGGCTTAGTGGAAGAGCCTCAGCTTTGTGTTCAGAAGGACCCAAGATTCAATCCCTGGGATCTCCAGTTAAAAGGACGAGGCAGTAAATGATGTCAAAGACTTCTGCCTGAGACCTTGAGGAGCCACTGCCCGTCTGAGTAGACAGTACTGGCACTGGTGGGCAAATGGCGTGATTCAGTAAAAGGCAGCTTTGGGTGTATTCATGTGTATCTGTATACTAATACTGATCTGATAATCTTACATCTGATAATACTTACATCTGGTGACTGGAGCTGTGAAGAGGAACTCCACCTTGCCAGAGGCTAAGCACATTTCAGAGAGCTCTGAGAGAGAGAGCAGATAAGAAGGCTATAAGGGCAAGGATTGGTTTTCTAAACAGCTGGGGGAATTGCTGAGACGTGTGAGCTGTGTGATTGTGTGATTGCTGAGAATTTCTGAATTTGTGTGGTTGCTGGGGAACTGCTGTTTGTTTGTTTTGAGGGGGCTGACGGTGATTGTTGCTGACTGACTGGGAGTGGCTGTGTTCCTGGGGCAGACTGAGGCCCCACCCTCTTTGCATTATTAAGCTCCACCTTACCAGAGGTGCGAGCGCCTCTTGACCTGTGGCTCTTAGCGTGGGGGCTCTGTAAGGACCAGGAACCCGGAACCCTATTTTCCTTGTGTCCCAATAAGGTAAGTAGACCCTCCAGAAGGAGAGCCACAAAAACACAACATGATTTAAAGGGGGACTGTATATTTTAAAAAGCTATCATGAAGGTAGAATGCCAGCAGGGGGGTGGGGGCTTTCCAGTGTTTTGCACTGAGTGTTACATGTATGACTATCTGCCCCAAAGACAGAAGTCTTGGGTGTGTGCTTGATGCAAGGAGTTCCTGGTCCTCAGGGAACGAGTTCGTACCCTGGAGGCCAAGGTGGATGACCTGGAGATGCAGAGACAGTCAGTTAGGCACTCAGAGAAGATTCTCGGTGACGTGTTAGATGAGCCCCACTCTGAACATGGCAGCCCCATTGCTGCCAGGGAGCATGAGGGTCGAGAGGGAACAGGGCACCGTGCTGAGGACAAGAGGAATGTGCACTCAGAAGGGACCTCTTCTTCAGTTTGTGAGCGGGTATCCTGTCGCGCCAAGGAACCATCCCTGGGCAGGGAGGGGGGGTCTTGGTAGTTGGTGATTTGATCCTTAGGCAAGTAGATAGCTGGGTGGCAAAACCACGTACTGACCGTATGGTGACTTACCTGCCTGGTGCGAAGGTAGCGGACATTACGTGTGTAGTAGATAGGCTGATAGACAGTGCTGGGGAGGAGCCAGTGGTCGTGGTGCACGTTGGCACCAACGATGTGGGGAAATGCAGTCGTGAGGTCCTGGAAGAAAACTTTAGGCTGCTAGACAGGAGACTTAAGGCCAGGACCTCCAAGGTAGCCTTCTCAGAAGTGCTACCTGTTCCATGTGCAGGGCAGGAGAGACAGGCACAAATTAGAAGTCTCAATGTGTGGATGAGACGATGCTGTACAAAAGAGATGGCCTCCACTTGTCCCCAGATGGAACCAGGCTGCTGGCAATTAAAATCAAAAAGGTGGTAGAGCAGTTTTTAAACTAAACCTTGGGGGAAAGCCGACAGGAGATGAAATGTCTCTGGTTCGGGAGGACTCATCTCAAAGAGATGAAGGGTTAGCTGTTACTTTTCTACCGGGAAATGGATCAGAGTTGTCCACTGAGATGGTGACAAACAGTATGGACTGTCTGTCAAAGTCTCAAGGCAGCAGGAGGAAGGTTGCGGGCCTAACTTGCCTGGGAAACTATAGACGTTTGTATACAAATGCTAGAAATATTTGAAGGAAAATTGGGGAGTTGGAATGTGTAGTGTTGGGGGAAAACATAGACATTCTGGGAATTTCAGAAACTTGGTGGAATGAGGAGAATCAGTGGGACACGGTGATTCTATATCGGAAGGATAGGGAGGGAAGAGTTGGAGGTGGGGTGGCTTTGTATGTCAGAGAGGGTATACAGTCCAGTAAGACTGAGGTCAGAGAATTAGATTCCCTTCTAGAAATGCTTTGGGTCGAAATAGAGGACCCAAAAGGAAATTTAACTGTGGGAGTTTGTTATCACCCACCAAATCAAAATATAGAGGACGATTATAATATGATGGAAGGATTAAAGATAGTGGCTAAACGGAAAAACTCTGTCATAATAGGTGATTTTAACTACCCGCAGATTGATTGGGTCAATATGTGTTCTGGTTGAGAGGAAGAGACTGAGTTTCTAGACACTCTCAATGACTGTGCTATGGAGCAGATGGTCACAGAACCTACCAGGGGCGGGGCGATCCTGGATTTGGTCCTAAGTAATGCCCAAGACCTGGTGAGAGATGTAAAAGTGATTGCACCCTTAGGAGCAGTGACCATAACGTTATTGATTTCACCATTTGTATAAATAGGGAGTTGCCCCAAAAGACCAGCACAACCACTTTTAACTTTAAAAGGGGTAAATTTTCTGAGATGAGGAGGCTTGTGAAGAGGAAACTGGAAGTTAAGGCAACACAGTCAAAACCCTTGGGGAAGCTTGGAGGTTATTTAAAACTACAATCCTAGAAGCTCAGATAAAATATATACCACAAATTAGGAAAGGCACAAACAGGTATAAGAAAAGGCCTGCATGGTTAACAAACAAAGTTACGGAAACTGTAAAAGCTAAGGATTCCTTTAAGCAGCGGAAAGCTAGTCCAAGTGAGATTAATAAAGGGGAACACAGGCTGTGGCAAAACAAATGCAAGACTGTGATCAGGCAGGCAAAAAGGGACCATGAGGAGCATATTGGAAAAAACATAAAGACCAACAATAAAAATTTCTTCAAGTATATTAGAAGCAGAAAATAAGTCAGGGAGGCAGTGGGGCTCTTGGATGACCAAGAGGTAAAAGGATTACTGAAGGAAGATAGGGAAATGGCTGAGAAGCTGAATGCATTTTTTGCCTCCGTCTTCACTGTGGAAGATGAGAAGTGTTTGCCCGCTCCAGAACCACTAATTTTGGAAGGGGTGTTGAAAGACCTGAGTCAGATTGAGATGACAAGAGAGGAGGTCCTACAACTGATAGACGAATTAAAAACTAATAAGTCACCAGGTCCTGATGGCATACATCCAAGAGTTCTGAAAAAAACTCAAAGTTGAACTTGTGGATCTCCTGACAAGGAGGGGGCGGCGTGCTTCCTCCGTGCCTGTCTGCCTGACTCCAGCTCTGATGCTTAAAGCAAGCACCGGGATCGGAGGGCGGAGGGAGCGATCCTGGCACTTGCTGTAAGCATCAGAGCTGGAGCCAGGCAGACAGGCACTGAGGAAGCATGCTGCCCCCTCCTCAGCCGGCACTCGCGAAGCGCTGGGTTTGCGGTGGGGGCAGCGTGGAGCGATCCCAGTGCTTGCTGGAAGCAGAGTTGGAGCCAGGCAGGCAGGCGCGGGGAAAGTGCCGGGATCAGAGGCGGAGGCGCTGGGATCAGAGGCCCCCCCTCGGAGGAAGGTATGTCCTATCGTCCCTTCACTCCATAAGATGCACACACTTTTCCCCCCACTTTTTTTTTGGGGGGGGGGGAGTGCGTCTTATGGTCCGAAAAATACTTTACTTTTCTCCCTTTCTCACAATACAAGAACTCGTGGGCGTTCAATGAAATTGCTGAGCAGTAGGGTTAGAATGGATAGAAGGAAGTACTTCTTCACCCAAAGGGTGATTAACATGTGGAATTCACTGCCACAAGAGGTGGTGGCGGCTACAAGCATAGCCAGTTTCAAGAGGGGTTTGGATAAAAATATGAAGCAGCGGTCCATCAGTGGCTATTAACCACAGCATATTATTGGAACTGTCTGAGGCAGTGATGCTCTGTATTCTTGGTGCTTGGGGGGGGCAAAGTGGAAGGGCTTTTGGCCCCACTTATGAACCTCCTTTCTTTTTTGGCCACTGTGTGACACAGAGTGTTGGACTGGATGGGCCATTGGGCTGATTCAACACGGCGTCTCTTATGTTCTTATGAACTGTGGTTGGCATTCTCCAGATGTAAGCTTGAGATCTCCCAGAATTACAGCTGCTTTCCAGATGACACAGTTCAGTTCCCCTGGAGAGAATGGCTGCTTTTGAGGGTGGACTGCATGGCATCACATCCCTGCTGAGCTCCCTTCCCTGCTCAAAGTCTGCCCTCCTCAGTCACCACCCCTAAGTCTCCTAGAATTTTTCTGGAGCTGGCAACCCCAAGTGGGAGCTGATCTCTGTAGTTAGGAGATCTGTTGTGATTCCAGGAGATATTCAGGCCCCATCTGGAAGTTGGCAACCCTAGAAGGAGAGAAGGAAGCAGGAAAAGGAGAGAAGCTATATTCAGGAAAGAGAAAAAAAATAGTGCAGGAGGGGGAAATGAGATACTTCCCACAAGTCCTTGTGCATTTCCACTTCGAAGATCTAATTAAGCTTGCAATCTTTTTACTAATGATTACTAATTATGATTACAATTTTTACTTCTATTTATTTGCATCATTAAATTCACTCTTTTTCAAGAATTAAACAAGGATTGTTCCTCTCCAGTCCCATATCTAATGCTGAAGATCAACAGACCCAAAGGGTAGGGCAAGGATCAGATGGTCTGATGAAAAATGAGAAGTTTTTTCTTTAAAAAAGGAGAAGGTGGTCCATCTGCCTGATGCAGGCGGGTGGCCAGATAAGAGGAGAGACACTGCCATCATCACATGAAACAGGCAGGTGAGGAAGAGGGAGAGCCACCCTGGTGCCAACCCTCAGAGCAGCAAAGGGAAGAGAAGTGAGAGCTCCCACTGTCGGCAGCGGGGAGCCAGTTGAAAGGAGCTACTGGAAAGCCTTCTGCTGATGCCAGCCTCACCACAAACACCACTCCTACGCAAGCAGATGGGCAAAGAGGAGTGAGAGCAGCTACTGCCTCCTCCCATTGCTGCCAACCTCACTGCCACTGCCCCTCCTGGCTAGGCTGATGCCCCCCTGCCTCCATGGCTCTCCCATCCCACTGCCAAGGCCACTGCTGCCAGCCCCTCTGTCATCAATGCCCACTGTGGGGCAAGCATGGGGGAGGAGCAGGAGCCACTGCTACTTGCTGCCCCATGAGCCAGGCAGGCAGGTGAGAGATGAGTGACGGTGGAGCTGTTGGCAGGCAGGCAGTGCGAGCTGGCTGAGCAGGAAGTAAAAGACTCTTGCCCTTGTAAGACTCAAGAGTACCTTGCTTGTACATGAATGTATTTTAATTTTAATACTAGGGCAAAAGGTGCCTTAAGCTATGTGAAATCTTATTACAGTATTGGTGGGAGAAGGATGGCTCAGTGGTAGGGCATCTGCTCGCCATGAAGAAAGTCCCAGATTCAGTCCCAGCATCTCCAGCTATAAGGATTAGGAAAGTAGGACATTTGCCCCTGGAGAACCACTACCCATAGACTATATCATCTGCCAGAGGAGACAGTACTGAACTTGATATATTAGTGGTCTGACTTAGTGTATGACAGCTCCATGCATTCATGTATGATACAAATTAACTGTATACAGCTTCCACTGCACTGATTAAATTGCTGGTCTAAACCCCTGCCCATGAGAAAATTATTTCCCTTGCAAAGATTCCATACATATGACATATTTAGCTAGAATCAGCATGCTGGCCATGTACTATGTGCAGTTTCCAGAATGTGGGCAAGGCATATAAGCAGGTAGATACTCTATTCGCATTCTGGTAACTACAAGTCAGTCAGTCTCAGGACCAGAATGCTCGTGCTCAGGGCTTTTTTTTTGCAGCAGGAACTCCTTTGCATATTAGGCCACATGCCCCTGATGTAGCCAATCCTCCTGGAGCTTATAGTAGGCCCTGTACTAAGAGCCCTGTAAGCTCTTGGAGGATTGGCTAAATCAGAGGTGTGTGGTCTACTATGCAAAGGAGTTCCTGCTACAAACCACCCCCCCCCTCCCCACTCTGCTTGTACTTATTAGGCATGCAGCAGCCTTCAGACCATGTTCCTCAAGAACCCCCTTGATTACAGACCAGGCAAGCTCCTGAGCAGATGACCTCCATATTCTCTGGCAAAGTTCATTCTGTGATCTATATGAAAAATAAAACAGGAGTCCAGTTACAGGAGAGCCAGTTTGGTGCAATGGTTAAGTGTGCGGACTCTTATCTGGGAGAACTGGGTTTGATTCCCCACTTCTCCACTTGCAGCTGCTGGAATGGCCTTGGGTCAGTCATAGCTCTGGCAGAGGTTGTCCTTGAAAGGGCAGCTTGTGGGAGAGCTCTCTCAGTCCCACTCACCTCACAGGGTGTCTGTTGTAGGGGAGAAGATAAAGGAGATTGTGAACCGCTCTGAGACTCTGAGATTTGGAGTGGAGGGAGGGATATAAATCCAATATCATCATCATACAGACTAAGAGCAGTACTGGGATGAATTTGCTAGAGGGTTTTTTTTGTGTGTGTTGGTCAATGCTGATAATAAATTAAATTAAATCACTATGCTGGTTATCGATTATCATGCTAAGAAACAGATAACGTATTCTTTTTGCTTTACAATGGGCCTCTTTCTCTATAAGTTTAATAGGATTTACCTAAGTGCATTAGTGCACTTCTAACCTTGAAATTATCTGAAAGTTTATTCAAGCAAACCTTTGTCATTGAAATACATGGGACTCCTTTTAAGGATGATGAGTTTCCCACATGGAAACAAATGAAGGTTCTGGGACAGAAGCCATGCACTTTCCATAGTCACTAAGGCTTCCAGAAAAAAAAAAGTAATTGTCAGGATGAATTAAACTCTCTCTTCACTCTCTAATCAGATTTCAGATGCTTTGTAAAGCTTCCACCTATGCCTAAAGAAAGAAATGTAGTCCAATGCAGACTGAAAACATAAACAAGCCATTACACAAGTCCTTTTTTCTATTCCATATTTTCAGATGGGATCTGACACCTTACGCCAGCTTGGCAAAACATGGTGCAATTAGTATCATCAATCAATATTATTTATTTACATATATACTTTGCAAGGTGCAAAATGAAAAGTTCCTGCCTTGAGGATCTTACAATTCAAAATTTGCCATAAGGGAGACGACAAACAAAGGGGAGGGTAAGACAGTGCAGACTGGGATAAACAAGGGAAGAACATGTGTTCATTTCAACCCACGCATTAAATTTAGCACAGATTTTCAAATTTGCTTAACTTGGCTTATGAAAACTCACAAAGTTAACCCATAAATGAGGCCACCTCATTTTTGACAAAAGTAACCAGCAAGGCCATCCTTAGGAAAGTTCTCTAAGCTTACTGACGTTAATGCACTTAGAAGAGCATAACTCTGCTCAGGATAGCGCTGTAAATGGAGCTTTACATGGTGTTTTCCAACTGTAACAAATAAGTTCTTTAATATAAGGACTGGTACTGCAAGCAATATACATACAGCAGAATGGAACCCTTGAAGATTAGGAGTGAGTACAGGATATCGGACTCCAGGATAACATTCTATTCCCCTCATTACTTCTGTGTGATCTGCCATCTTAGAGAGAGAGAGAGAGAAAAGCTGGTTTAGATTCTTGATGTCATAGATCTGTATCAGATATTTACCTGATAGTTATTAACGAGCTACAAATATTTACAAATAACTTTTATTTTATTTTAGATACAAGAGCAAAACAATCCTATTTTCATTTTGGGGGGAATACAGGTGGAAATGGTCATTATATAAAAACAGTCCACGCTGCAATGTACTTTGTTGCATGTTTCCTATAAAACAAAGGATCTGATCCTACAGCTGTGTGAGACTTCTACATGTGTATCTGTTTACTACAAAAGTGATGGCATTTTTCTAAAGTAAACTAAAAATCTGGAGATAATATCCCTATCCTGTCCTTTCACATTTGAAAATTGTTATATTTAAACTTGGAAGAGGAAACATGATACAACTGTTTTTCTATCCTTGCTTTACTACTTAACTTTTTTCTCCACAAAAGTGGATAGATACAACAGTGCAAAGAGATCCTATTTCACTAAAGAGCATTAGTTTAGTTCATCATTACAGACTTTGCAAGTCGCATTTCTCTCGCGTAGAATTCTGTCCTTTAAAAAAACAGTAAGGGGCCACATTTATATAACTCATGACAAGTCAAAACAGGTTTAATTTTTTCCCATTTAGTAAAGAAGATGATTTATATTATAAATTGCACCCCACAACACAAGTACCTATGGATGAAAACACATGGGCCCTTATACCGTGTCCTTTCCACTTTTAAACTCCCACTGTAGCATGTGCAGAGTCGACATGTGAGGAACAGAAAAACATTTGGGCAGGGATTCTGTGTTGGGCAGGGATAAGAAGTGTGTAAGAATGTCTGTAATGTCACTCATAGCTCACAACTGGGCATTTGACACAGAGGCACAAAATGAGAGCTTGGCTGTAGAAGCAGCAGCAAATGGGAGCAGAGGTGGGCAAGGCTGCCCTCTGCACAGTCCTGTTCCCATGCAGCTTGCTGCAGTTCCTACCCCTACCACTCCTGACCCTCCTCTTATGATCTGACATAGTGACAACTGTATGCCCTTCATAAGCAATCCCCCCTCCTTTCCTCCTTTGCAGCAGAGATGCAGTGAAGGGGATATTGCGGCTCAGCTGACAAACATCCCCCCCCCCAAAAAAAAACCCTTAAAGGGCTTAAAGTGAGGTCGAAACATGGAGCATCAAGGAAGAGGTTAGTTCTACCACTCCCCAGACTGTCAGTAGGCAGAGCTTCTTCCCACAACTATCTCACCCCAGATAATCTGATGAAGGGAGCGTGACTCTCCAAAGCTCATACTCCCAAAATTCTTGTTGGTCTGGTCTCTAAGGTGTGATTGGACTTGGATCTAGCTGTCCTACTGCAGAGCAACACAGCTGCCCTCTGAAACTCCCATTGTTTTACCTTTAAGTTGGAGCAAAGGAGATTTTTCTTTTGTTCCATCTTAAAGAGGCAAGTCCATGGAGCCCATGATTCATGCTCAGAATAGGCATGATGTAAAGTGGAGGGTCACAAAAACAGCAGCAGTGTCCCACTGGCCACACTAGGCAAAATCCCTGTGTGGAACTCAGCAGTCTGCTAGAGTTGGTGTGACTGGCTTCTCACAGAGTTAGAGTCATTAAAGAGGACAGAGCCAGTTAGGTGTAGTAGTAAAGAGTGGTGAACTCTAATTTGGAGAACTGAATTCAATTCCCCATTCTTCCACATGAAGGCAGCTGGGTGAGCTTGGGCCACTCACAGTTCTCTTAGAGTCCTCAGCCTCTAAAAACAAGTCTATATAAAGTAACCACCGGAAGCAATGAAACTTTCACGCAAAGCATGTAAATATGCATTTTAGTGAAAATTAGACACAACAAAACTAAGGAACACTAAATATTCAATACTTGAAATTTTCCCACAAAGTCTCTCAACAGTTTTATAAAGTTGGGACTTGATGAAGACGTGGGTGAAGTCTTTAATCCCTTAGTGTTCCACTCATGATTGTACAGACGAAATAAGGAACCGCTTTGAAAAGAACTCAGCCTCCTTTCTTCCTCAGCCTCCTTTCCCGCTGTTACACGGAGCCACAGCTCTACTCTTTACAACATGGATCAACGCATGCTCTGATCTGCTGCTACTGGCTCTCCCTACTGGGAGAGCCAGAAGCAGCAGATCAGAGCATGCATTGATCCGTGTTGTAAAGAGTAGAGCTGTGGTTTCATGTAACATTGGGTGAAAGATGCTGAGGAAGAAAGTGAAACCGTGAGTCCTTTTAAAAGCGGTTCCTTATTCTCTCTGTACAATCATGAGTGGAACACAAAGGGATTAACGACTTCACCCATGTCTTCATCAAGTCCAACTTTCTAAGACTGCTGAGAGACTTTGTGGGAACATTTCAAGTATTGAATATTAAGTGTTCCTTAGTTTTGTTGTGTTTAACTTTCACTAAAATGCATATTTACATGCTTTGAATGAAAGTTTCATTGCTTCCGGTGGTTACTTTATATAGCTTACTTTACACCGGTTCCAGTTGTATTGATCATCTCTAAAAACAAGTCTAGCTCACCACTAGCATGACATTAAGAGCTAGAACTTGAGGCTACCAGACAATCTTGGATCTCCTGGCTATCGTATACACAATGCCATACCATAATTCATTTATTTTAACTAAGGAGGATGATCTAATGCAGTGGGGATCCTATGCTGTGGCTGTTTTTACTGTTTATCAATCAAAATATTTTTTCAGCACAGTTACATAAACACATTCACAAAAGTGGAGATATCCATAATAGAAGATCTAGCAGTTTTGTAAATTGCCCATGCATTGCAGTTTTCATAGCAGCAGAGCAAGTCAATAGGGGCATTCACACACACTAAATAACACACTTCGCAAATGGATTTTTACTGTGTAAGGATAGCAAGATCCACTTGCAAACAGTTGCTGTGTGAAAGCACCCATTGTCTCCTGGCAAAATGCTGTGCGTACATAAATTATTAAAAGTATAAATCTACAGAAATGCACATGCCTCTAATATTCCAAGGAGCCCAAAAAATTGTCTTAAACTGTAAGTTACCATCTTGCACTATGGTGGATAATGAAATATCCCTTGTTTCCATGAGCCAGAATGAACCAGAAATGCCCTATTCCATTACTGCAATTTATGACCAAAAACCATTTTCTGCTGGTCTCCAAAGAATAACAAGAAATAAAGTGATAGTGGACATCACCAGTCTGGACTCAAACACCAAAGTATAAAATACACACAAATACTCCAAGTAAGGCTGGCATGCTGACTCTGGAAACCAGTCGGAGGGGTGGGGCTAGGGACATGGGGGAGAAGTGTGATATCACCAACACCTCTATGCGCCTTCCAGGTTGTACCACTCTGGGTCTGGGAATCTTTATCCCCTTAGTCCTTCAAGGAGCCCATCACGGAAAATATGAGTGCAGTTTGATTTTAATTACGCCCCCAGGGCGGTCTATCCACAGCCCAATGGCAAAAAGTCTAACCGAATATGGAACCTACTCTCTTCTCATTCTTACACTAAAACACTTATTACGTTTAAGGCTAGAAGCTGAACCCAAGGGGTTTTTTTGTCTGTGTGCATGTGACTTTTTTTTTAATCAGAGAAAATAATACACAGTGTCATATAGAAACAAATGGTTGTATAAAACCACCTCAAATAGGTTTTTGAAGAATATAAACACCCTTAAAAAAAAAAAAACATTGTATCCTAATATTCAATAAAATATCCAGTTCTTTACAATTTTACTTAATTGGTTTTTCTTTCATTCTCTTTTATAAGATGATTACATTACATTCCAGATCCTTTTTACCAGTCTATTACAAATGGCAGTTTCTTCATTTCTGCTGACAAATACATTTTTGAATGTTTTGTGAATGTCATTCATAATGAAAGTGTAATACATGCCTAAGGAAGGGAGGGCTGCTTGAATGCTGAAAAGCTGTATTAAAAACATGATCAATAAAAGAATCACATAACTGTGCCCTACCTAGCGGACCCAGTTCCAAAAACTTTAATCCCTATATTAAACAACAACGCCATCCAAACCTCCCAGACCAAGGGAAACCTATGAAACCAAATATCTACTGTAACAGTAAACCAGAGTGACAAAAACCTACGGTTTTAACAGTGACAGAGGAACTGAAAGTACAGTTAAAAGGCTAGACTGGAAGTACAGTTCAAGCTCTATGAAACTCAATCATTGAAAATCATGTTTATATAATGTATTTGTCCCCATGATTTTTTTCGTAAACAGAGCATTACTTTATCATGTACTTTTAACATTTATACAATTAACTTTCAAAGGGCAGTAAGATACTTAAGCAATAAGCATTTCAATGGCAGCTGTTTATCATTCTTGGCGATTTCGATTATAGGTGTGGGATCCTGTTTTATATGGCACCTTTGCTACTGCAGAACTTTTTTGACTTCTTCTGGCTGTTTTCAGTCAGAAACTCTCTGCCAAACAAAATGTTAGAAGGGAAATGGTAAAACAGCTTTAAAATACTAAAAAGGGTGGGGGGGAAGAAAAGAAAAAAAAATGAATCCATGCTGGAAACATAACCAGCAGCTCTATTCCCATGACCTAAGAAAATAAAGAAAGGAGTACTAAGAAGGCATAAGCAAGACTGCACTCCATCTCCAAGTGACACGGCCTTAACATATAAACAGAATTTAATCTAAACATCAACTAAGCTATTAAAACAAAACATCCAGACTTGAAATGAGAATAAAAAGGAATTGTTCCTCTCTCTCCCCTCTTCCATATCTGACAAGGCTAAGCCAAATTTGCTACCCAAAAGGGCTCACAGGAAAAGCAAGGAATTAAAAACACATTTTTTAAAAAAAATCAAGGAGGGGTAAAGGAAAATGGTGGTATATGCTTGCTTTATATATTACTACATGGAACAATTCGGTACTTCAGTGCTATAGTCATCAAACCTCAATGTTACATTGTACAATGACCTAGGATAAGTTTTAGGAGAGGCATAAGAAATTATATAGGTTTTATCTTATTTCCCTACTTTTTAGATAAGTTCTTCTCTTGATGGAGAGAAAGTGGTACGGTATTTTTTCCCCTGCACTAGGTTCATTTTGCTAGTTACTCCAAAAATGTACATATTTATTACATTCCTATTCCACCTTCTCCCCATCATAAAACTGAAGGTGGAATACACAGAACTAGGGTTGCCAGTCTCCAGATGGGTGAGATAGTCCAAAGCAAAAGCTACCGTGAAGTCCAGCCTCTACCAAAAATAATACAAAATTAGTCCAGAATAAAGAAATAATTCATATATTAAATTCTGACAAGTATAACACTTTTTATGCAATTTCAATTATGGGTAAGAATGCTAGCAGCTTTGCTCAATGAATAACCAACAAGCAAAGCTGTTGGCATTCTTATCCATGATTGAAATTCTTTATGTAGAGCTTGAAGAAGCTAAAAGCAAAACAGGGAAATCAGTACAAACCTGTTGCACTATGGACTGACTGGCTGCACAGTCTAATGAATTGCAGGCTGTACATGTTTGAAGATATTGGATGGGCTGAACACTAATCAATTTTACCGGAACGTTCCCAAGAGAGCTACAGCTTTCCGCTGTGAGACAAAGAGGGACTGGTGTTCCCCCCATATGGGCATCTCGGAGTCTCCAAGAGATGTGGGTGGCAGGGCATTCTCCCTGCTCCCTTGGGTGCAAAAGCCAGGAAAGGATTCCGCCCCCCCCCCCCCCCGTGCCTCTCAGAGATTCCAAGAGGCACAGGTGGCAGTGCTTTCTCCCTGGGGTGCAAAAGTAGGGAAAGGATCTCCTCCCCCCCACACCTCTTGGAGTCTCTGAGGGGTGCAGGCAGGGGGCCTTTCTTAAAAACCCTTCTGTAACATTGTGCTGCATTGGCAGACTGATCCCTCCATTCTATCCTATGAGCCCATAGGATAGAATGGAGGGATTGGGCCACCACTGTGGCACAATGCTACAAAAGGGTTTTTAAACTTGAAAACCCTTCTCTGGGGTCGCACCACAGTGGCGATCCAATCTCTCCATTCCATCCTATGGTCTCATAGAATAGACTGGAGAGATCTGTCTGCAGCAACCCCAGAGGGGGTGCAAGTGGTTAGCCTTGCCTAGGGTGCCAAAGGGTTCAGGGCTTTGCCCTGATTATGATTTCCCCCAATAAGAATAACTTTACACTTTACAAAAAACTGAAGAGATCCTTTTCCCCTTTATCATTAATGCACCTGACAGACCCAGCCCCTTCATTTTTTGGCAGCCTTCTTTTAAACACCAACTATTTATATTACAGATTAGTATCATGAAGGAGGAGGACAGAAAACTAGCAAAGATTCTCTCCGTGGCAGGATAGACACTATTAATAATGAGTATCTTCACCGAGTAGCACCAGGAATATTTCCGTTGCATACAATTCGCATTATTGCTTTTCAAAGAATTGCCAAGTTTCATTCAGTCCAGGAAATGATCTAAAATAAATATTGGAATATTGAGGCTTTGTGAGAAGGACCATTTCATACAGTTATAGCTTTACTCAAGCCAGATGGATTCAATATCCACAAAAGTATTTCCATGTAGTGAATATCTAGCGTAAGGTTTGCTTCCAATTCACTGGGCCACCTGACTCAAAGTTTTGTTCTGCTTCTCTTTTTTAAAAGTTATATTACCATATAGCATTTAGGACTGACAGAACCCTGAATGAATATAGAAAGAGCAACTGTCTCCCCCAGAAGACTTACAACCCAAGTTGGATAAGTATTAAAGGGATGGGGAAACAGAGAAGAGAAGGTGGGGAACTGACAGTGGATGTGAAGAAAGGGTAGGCACAGTCAGGTACTACCTGAAAAAGGGAAAACAAGGCTGGGAAGGGCAGTTGTGCCAGGAAAGGCATCAATTTTATATACAGGATGTGACAATACTGCAGTTTTCAGTGTAACTGTGCAACTATTAAATATTTACCTACTTGAGGTACCCATTTTGAAGAAACAAAGCTCGTCACTTCTACGACAGGCAAACCACTTTTAGAAAGTCGGTCGATTAGCTCTATTTTGACATCTGTAGGGACTACAGCCTGTGAACAGGGAAAAAAATATCTTCTGTAGCCATGTGGTAAAAACATTTGGGATAAAAAGAATGATATTTATAACATTGTAAAATAAAAAAAATCACCAGTGATATATTAAATTATTATAAAACCTGTAACCAGATGCTGTTTTCTTAGGCATAAGAAAACTGACACATGCAGGGAAATGGCCCAAGAACCAGTTGTGACTCTCACAGACAACTATTGGGTCTTCTCAAAAGTCTGTAAAAGCTGCTCTCTTTATGTACTTGCTTACATTGGGCTGGATCCTATGACTCCTTTATGCTCTTAAGCAAAGAAACTTTCCTTTGACAGAGCACACCATCTCAGTCAGCACAAGGCAGTCATAAAATCCAACCCAACATTAATGGACTGCTTCTCAACTGAAAACAATTATTAAAAAATGAAAATTCTTACAAATAATTTTTAAATAATTAACTAAAATTAGTAAAACTATATAAAAAGATAAAACTCTATAAAGCACAATGAGAATCATCCTTAATCCCAAGAGGCCAAGACATCAACAGTTGATGGTATCTAACCACACAGTTCTGAAGACTTAAGGGATTTAGGTTTTCTTAAGAGGGGGCAGCAAATTCCATGAATTCCTCCCACCTTGCTACAGCCCATTGAATATCCCAAAAAATAAAAATAAATGAAGCATTGTTCTGGGGGAAGGGTGTCAATAAACTCTTTGGAAGAGCACAGGGGTAAAGTTGGTGCCTCCAGTAAGAGGGGGATTAAGCAGAAATTGCTCCTTCCTCTTAAGAAAGCTTACCTGACCTCGAGTCTTTGGCACGCTTGGTTAAATACAGATCAGTCCCCCCCCCCACACCATTTATTGAAATAGATGAGAAAAGAACAACTACATACTTCTTGGGGGAGACCATTACACAGCTCTAGAGTCACCACAGAAAAGGCCTTGCTCAACCTTTCCAGCCTTATGGAAGAAACCCAAAGTTCATCCCTAACAGATCTTAAGGGGTTGTGTGGCTTACATAGGAGAAGACATACCTTGAGATACCTGTTATCAAAACCTATGCAAATGATGCTCCAAAATGATACCACAGATAATTATGAACAGTGGACATGAACTGTTTTTCTGACTAATATGCTTTGTACAGCACCATCCATGTACTTTGTAATCTAGAGGCTGACAAAGCTTTTAAGTGGCAGATCCTGGCCCCAGCACTTTGAAATACAATCATTCCAAGAATGCAAAGGATGCCATAAGGAGGGGACAGGGAGAAAACAAAAGATAATTAACCATCAGAGACAAGTGGGAAATCACAAAATCAAAATAAGGAAGAAATGTTATAGTTAAGAGTGGTTTCTTCCTGAGGGTATAACTGACATAACTGTAGTATGTGAGAATACTCCCATTATATAGATGGAGCAAATTGCATAGGTCTTTCCCACCTGATCATCACCTCTTCCTCTCAACAGAATTTCTGATCAAGATTCATATGTGAGTCCCATGCTCACTACTCCAGTATTCACAGAGCTGCTGACCCAAGGTTAGAGTACATCAAGGTCCATCTCCTTCTATGTGAACCCTTTCAAAGCGTTACTCCTCCTCAGAGGCTCTGTAGTATATGTCCTTACCATCTGAAATGCAGTCACTGGTCACAAACACCTTCTCAGTAGTGGCAAAACTTATCAAGCTACCTTCTCAGTCAAGATTGCTTAGTTTCTTTGTTACGGGTCTTCAGACCACAGGTAAAGACCAGATGTCTGCCTGTTTTATTTTAGGCTTGGTTTTCTGTGACTTTGTTCTTTATTTTGGTTTGTTGTAGTTTTTTTTAAAAAAACCCTGCATCTGTTATTTTTAATTCATTGTGGCATTACATGCCTTAAGCTGCCCTGAAGGTCACTGAAAATGGCAGCAAATAACTATATGAAAGCATAACTAAGTAAAATATGAAATATCACCAATGCTTTCACATGGCTCTGTGTGTTTGGAAAGATGGTCCAAATCTCATGTACTCTGACAGCGTTTTTTTTTAAAGGATTGAAACACAGATCAGTCAACATGCCTTAGATTCTCTTTCACCTTATAACTTCTGGTGGGTAATCACACTGACGAGCAGGGGAAGAGCAAAATTCAAGTCCAGTAACACCTTAAAGAGCAACAAGATTTCCAGGGCACAATTCCAGTTTGGTGTAGTGGTTAAGTGTGCGGACTCTCATCTGGGAGAACCGGGTTTGATTCCCCACTCCTCCACTTGCACCTGCTAGCATGGCCTTGGGTCAGCCATAGCTCTGGCAGAGGTTGTCCTTGAAAGGGCAGCTGCTGTGAGAGCCCTCTCCAGTCCCACCCACCTCACAGGGTGTCTGTTGTGGGGGGGGGGGGAAGGTAAAGGAGATTGCGAGCCGCTCTGAGACTCTTCGGAGTGGAGGGCGGGATATAAAGCCAATTTCTTCTTCTTCTTCTTCTTCCTTGAGGTTTCTGACGAAGGGAGCTTTGACTGTTGAAAACTTATACCCTGGAGATCTTGTAGGCCTTTAAATCTATTGGACTTGAATCTTGACCTTTTATCTTATGATACAGCTGACAACGATGTGGTTTGGATTCCTATATGACAAAACCCAACCTCTTTTTCAATTTCATGCGAGTAAAATCGAACAGCCCTCCAAATCTTAAGCATCATGGAATGCTTGCAAACTGGTTTCTTTGTCCCCCCCCCCTTTTTTTTTTTTTGCTCATCCACAACCTTTAAAGGCGGGGCATCCTTGAGCTATTAAAGGCCTTTTAACCTAACAGTTTTAAAGAGGTTATTATTTTATTGACAAGATTTTAATATTGTAACAATTGGGTATATTTTTCCAGGATTCACAATTCTTAGGGTTACAGAAGTGTCTGTCCATGGGATTTTATAGTTTCTCTTTTGATTGCAGTCTCCACAGACACTGTGGAACTGAGCACAGTCTCCACAGACACTGTGACATTTTCTTTTTAATCCACGAGTTCTGTTTTCTGACGTCTGTAAAATTTGACAGATGACCGCTGGACTGAAGATGGGACAAATCTAAAATGGGATGGGACTGGAGGAATCTGCTCACCCATACTTCCCACCTTCTTCCAGTATGATATATTCATGTTTAAAAGAGAAAGATATATGAATATAAAATTATAATCTCATCAGGAGTGAGAAACACTGCTTTCCAGACAGACACATAAATGGTCTACCTCAGATCATTAGAAACATGGATATTAAATTACCTTTTCATTCTGCAATCCATCTCTTGGACCTACTTCTACGACCTTAACAAATTCAGGAAATCCACTTGTGAGAAATTCCTGAAATGTGAGATAAAAAAAAGGAAAGATATTAAATATTAGGATTAAAACTGTATTAAAACTTCTTCTAGGGTGAGTAAATCCAGAAGTGCTTTCAGGAACATGAAACAATTTGTTTTATTACACTATCCTCCCATCTTTCCACTATAGAGCACAGCTCTTTACTTACACAATTTGGTAGAGTGGTTAAGTGTGCAGACTCTTATCTGGGAGAACCGGGTTTGATTCCCCACTCCTCCACTTGGACCTGCTAGCATGGCCTTGGGTCAGCCATAGCTCTGGCAGAGGTTGTCCTTGAAAGGGCAGCTGCTGTGAGAGCCCTCTCCAGCCCCACCCACCTCACAGGGTGTCTGTTGTGGGGGAGGAAGGTAAAGGAGATTGTGAGCCGCTCTGAGACTCTTCAGAGTGGAGGGCGGGATATAAATCCAATATCTTCTTCTACCCTCACAAAAACCCTGCGAAGTGAATTTGGTTGAGAGGCAGTGTCACACCCAAAGTTACCCAGTGAACTTCATGACTAAGGACCTAACCACACGTTATGTTTTCCTTGTGTCCTCCCTGGGTCCTGGCAATTAGACATTTGCTGCAGTTTATATGCTCAGAATTCAATTTCTAGGTGCATGGAGCTCGATGGTATGAAGGCAGAGAGGGTTCATCCCTTCACACTGCTTTTTTCCTGATATAAAACATCCCTGGTAGATGCTATTTGTCCTTTTAGCAAACCATATGTTTCTGGGTGGGCTGCAAATGCTTCCCTGAAGGGCAAATAATACCCACCAGGGTCTTACTGATCGAAATAAAATATTCTAGGCTGTTCATCACACCGGCACCAAACTAGCATTATGTGAGTAGTAACAAAAATATCTCAGAGTATGTTTAGAGTGCCTTTTCTACCCCATAGTTTTATATACATTTGCTTTATATACAGTTCTGTTTTATATACATTTGTCTTCACAGAGTTAGCATTAAGGAGCAGGAATTCCAGAGCAGATGGCAAAAGCTGAAGGCAGGTGTGAGCTCCAGCTCCCCTCTTTTTAGAAATTATGTTTCATTTTGAATTCTAGAGCCAGATCAAAGCTTCTCATAAAATAAAATATACACAGCCAAGAAGCAAATTTAGTTGTGGATGCTTTTAAAAATTCTCTCTAGAACCATGTGCTGAATACCTTTGATCTGGTGCCAGCAAGGGAGCGTGACCAAATCTGATCCTAGGGGGTAGTATCTGGTTCCTTGTTGCCAATTCATATGGGAATGAGTAGCATGGAGGGCTGTGATAATAGCGGTTTTTTTGCAGGCTACTTTGGGAGCTGGAGTTCAAGACCTTGGCCCATTTGCCCTGCAACCTATTCTTAAAGTGACCTACCAACAAAATTAGTTGCTCATCAGGACCTTAGACTACCAAAAACCTGGCTTCTATAAAAGGGTTATTTTGTAGAAAAATAAGTGGTGGAACTCATCCAGGGATTGTTATGCAGCTGCAATACTATTCAATGGACAAGGAGGTGGAACTCTCAGAAGGGGAGGTGGAACTCTCAGAAGGGGAGGTGGAACTCTCAGAACGGTTCAGGAGCCACGTTCCTGTGAGTTCCCACTGAATCTGAGGCCTGTTTCTATATAACTGGAACTTGGTAGTTAAGTTTATTTGCAAGTGATGCTATGGTGATTCCCTCAGGATCCCTCCATCTTCATTTTGGTTGGGCAGCCCCTTTTATTTAATTTTCCTTCTTTGTTTTTCCATCTATCCCACCCAGTTGTTTAAATGTCTAGGGATCTGAGGAACTAACTAAAATCCTTCTTTTTTGCCTTTGTTTAAAAATGGCACACGAGATGTAATTGGTAATTCAAAATAAACAAACTGTTTTATTGTACTTATGAGTGGAAATGGACAGGTAAGTGTCAGGTTTAGGGCTTAGAAAATGAGAAGGCAACAGGCAAGAGGTAACTTTGTATGCATATAGACAATGAATAATCAAACATGTAGCTGTTTAGTTATACAGACAGGTCTTAAAGCTTGAGGTAAGAAATTTCTTGGGAGTCTCTACTCTCTCAGCCCCACCTACCTCACAAGGTGTCTGTTGTGGGGAGGTAAAGACCGCTCTGAGATTCAGAGTATAGGGCAGGATAAAATTCAATATCATCATTATCATCATCATCAAATAAACAAGCATAAGCTTCTTTGTCTTGAGGACATTTAAGTTGGCGAAGGCAGGAACATTCACACAAGCTCCAGTATCCCTTATAACCACTTGGCAGAGATCATCCCCCTTTACTAGGAGCTATTTCTCTCAGATTGGATAGGGATCACCCTCCTTTACTAGGAGCCATATCCCTCAGGCTTGAATGAGGTCCTTCTTGATCTTCTCATTCCCTTAACTTTCCTTCCCAGTCAACTGTCATTTCTTAACTGCCACTTCGAACTGCCACTCTCAACTGTAGAGTTCCATTTGAATCCCTTGTCATCAAGGTTCTCAGACCAGGTTAAAGCGTTCATTGTCACTGTCCATCACAAATGCCAAAAGAAAATGAAAAAAAGCAGACTAACGGTAACTGAAGATTTTATATTTTGATTAACTAAACTGATAGTATAATTAGGCATGAGGCTTATAATCTAAAATAACTCAGTACTCAAAGCCCAGAAAATGCATTCAAACACCAACTGTCCTACTGGTAAAAGATAAAACTATCAGAGGGTAATGATTCAGCTGCAGAGTCAAATTCAAGGTTCTTGCTTCAACACCGGAAATGCTCCAAAGGAGCTTGACTATCCCCTCCCGCTACACTAATGACCTTCATTTCATCAAGTTCATATGGATCAATGACACTGGCAATGAACTGGGGAAGATTTGTGCGCTGAAAAGCTGGGACTTGCACAGATGCCAAGGCAAGAGTCAGGAACTCATTTCTCTAGGAAAACACATCGACTGGGAACCTCAGAATGTTTGCCACTAAATGCAAAACCATCTTTCATCCCGGGTGCATCTCTTTTAGCATCACACTAAGGAGAGGAAGAAATTCTGAGGCCAAGTGAGCGACACAGCTTTGTTTTGGGGTAGCTTTCTATCATATTTACTGCCATGAGTGTCACCTGCCACAAACAGCCTACACATATTAAATTAAGTCCTATGTAGTAGCATCCTTCAGTGATTGCTAAAGTACAGTAAAAATATTTTAGTACATTTACTGTGCATTTATGTGAATGCTGTAAAAAGAAATGGGAAACAGCTGTATAACATCTCTGATCACGTGCAACATCTGGCACTCTAAACCCTTCTTGGACTAAACTGGGCCCACACTTGCCGAGAACATAAACCTATTTAAAATGTAAAGGCAAAACTTTCACATCTGCCGCATAACATAACCAATCTCCCTTCCTCTTTTTTTTTTAAACATCAATTTTATTATAAATTGAAAATCTCCTCACAAAGCATATATAGTTGAGATTTTCTACAACTATTAGATAATTGCTCTTACGAGGCAAATGCCACATTCATGATATGACTACATCTGTGACAGAAACAAGAGGATCTAAAACAAATCATACCTTAAATAGAATAGATTCAAAGCGCACATAAAACTTTTACTGTCATGACTGTATCCTATGTAAGCTGAATCTTGTAAAATACATTGTTCACAAACTGTATTGCTGCATATGGCTGGAATCCTGCAGGTTTCAGAGGATGGCAGGTGACATGTGATTATACGACGGGAGATCTTTTCTTTATAACCTTAATATGATCTATCAGTTATGCACACATAGCTGGAAAGGGGTTTGATGATACTTACCACTTCATAGTTTTCTTCTTTCAGTTATCTGTGACAAATTAAGACTGCCTCTTCTTCTTTGGATAAAGATCACATCTGTTCTCAAATATATGGATAAGAATCATGGCTTTACAGAAAGGACAGGATTTAGTTTTCAATTCTTTTGGGAGAGGGTCTCCTCCCAGCAGTTCCCTGCCATTGTCCTGTTCATAAATTCTTCGTAAATTCTCCCATACACACCATTTCAAACATGCTGTGTATCTAGGAAATTTTAAAATGGCAGCAACACTGAAAAAAATGGCACCAGTGAAATTACACAGGGCCAGGTGAAGGAGGCAAAGAAAGGAGGTAGCTATACAGATCCCAAGTACTGCAGTCCACAACTGAAACTAACTCTCTGGTAGCACAGTCCTTAGGCTTTTTTTTGTAGCAGGAACTCCTTTGTATATTAGGCCACATACCCCTGATGTAGCCTATCCTCCTGGAGCTTACAGTAGGCTCTGGACTAAGAGCCCTGTAAGCTCTTGGAGGATTGGCTACATATGCAAAGGAGTTCCTGCTACAAAAAAGCCCTGCTTAGGAGTTACACCCTTCCAAGTCAATTGATGTCAACAAGGATGCTTAGTGTTGCACCATGGATTTGACGGAAGAACCATGTATAGAAGTAATAAAAATAATGCTACTTTTGCAAGGAAGGGATGAATTACTCACTTGCCCTGGTCTCTCGTCCCAGATGGAAGTGGTACTGAATTTCACAAGTACCTTGTTTGGTATAAAAATCTGGCTTCTAGTGTTCAGCTGCACAAATCAAGTGACAAGTCCCCAAATTTTATCTCTCCATATTGCTGTGTTTCATGAGATTCTGGGCACTTGTACGATTATTTAAAGTTACCCTTTCATTTTGGTGAAACTCTCATTGATGGATGTGAAGTACAATCTACCGAGCCAAGCAGCCTTTTGATAAGCATTTTCTACATCTAAGTCAATCAGTTCTTTGGATTGCTTTGTTGCAACTTTCCTTGTGATTATTCCCTACCACCACCACCACATCTAAGCATACTTTAGTTTTCCAATTTCTTTAAAGCATTAGAGAAGAGGCAGAAATGAATTTCCCAGCAGTTCTCTTCCATGGCGAGTGTTACTGGATAAGTGCAAAGCAGGTAGAACCAAACAATAGTTTTCAGAGGTAATGCAATAATGTGCATGCATGTTGCATCATAACCACATGGGCACCAAAACTCTTGAAACAATAGTTGAGGTTTTCCCCCCTCAATGCTTGTTGAAAATGCTCTCAAATATCAAGCACTGAACTAAATGTTCACCAGTCACTAATACCAGTTTCTAACTAATTTAGTGTTTTCATCTCTGGTCCTTCAACACAACAAGACTGGCAGATTTGCTGCTTGCTGTCAAAGTGTATTTGTTTCCTCTGTGCTGTGCTTGTATTTATGTAAATAAATTCCTACAAAGACATCATAAAGCTCTGACATTCTCTCATAAACTGGTAGCACAGTTCCTAAAACATCTTACCACTAAGGGTAGGCTTCGTATGTTAACATATTAGTATATTCTTCCTTTTTTACATTTTTCAAATTTATTTGCAGAATTTATAAACCTCTTTTCTTCAAACACCTCAGCAGCATTCAATATTAATTTTTTAAATCTGTAAAAGACAAGGCCACTAAATAACCCGAACAGTGTAAAAGCTAGTACATTCAGCCGGAACACAAGAATTAAACTTTAAAAATACATAAAAACCAGGGGAAATATTTTAAAGTCTTAATGTGATGTTAAAAGGGCCTCTTTGGAAAGGCTGTCCCATAGTTACATTAACTTTTCTTCCGTAGTTTGATGCAACAAAAAGCATGCCTGGTCTTTATGGATAATGAGGGGTTATTGAATTAGATATTGGCTCAAGTGGTGAGTACTATGGGTGAATTGTACAGAATATCAACAAGGAAATAATTTACATAAAAGGCTAAGAGCCTGCAGCATTCAAGTTTTCCATTCATCAGGTGCTGCCAAAGAAGAACAAACAAGAAAAGTGACCCCCCCCCCCTCCCCTTCCATGCAGAGAGCAAAGCTGTATTCCCTCCTCCTTCCACCCACAGCCCCATTTTAGAAAGGGAGAAAAAGGGCTATCAAAGCTTGACATGCTTTTTGCCAAATAGCTCCTTGGAAATGTCCCAACCCCCAGGTTACAAATTGATGAAAATGCATAATAGAAAAATGCCGCTAACCTTTAATCATGGGATTCAAAATTACCCAACTGTAAGCAAGCAAACTCTGCAAACATACACATTCACAACAAGTTGCTAATACCTTCCTGGCATGTGAAGCATAGAATTCAAAGCTATTAACAGAAGACTTGCCTTAGTCCGGATTGTGGAAATGCCACCCAGCTTGCTACTTGGTCAGTGTAGCCATTTTCACACAGGTTATTTGCCCCAGGTTTGCTGTTGGGAAGTGGATTTCTTTCCTGCTTCCTCACAACACTGCAGTACATTCATGTACCTCCTGAGGTTTCTCCAACTTCTCTCCCCTCTCTCCCAAAAATTTTGGGACAGGTCACAGAAAAACCTGGATGGCTACCACCATGCGGGTGGGAGGTTTGGATTTTCCCATTCTGACCCAAATGGCAGCCATTTTCCCTGCCTGCTATGGCCATTTTTTCCTATCACCACTAGGAGGCTGTTTGGTTTCAATTAATTGGCAATGGAGTATCATTATATCATTAATGATAAAACAATCTATGTATCAGGTTATCCAGATTCCCAGCTTTCATTCTTGAAAATGTAATTATCTAATAGCTTTTGTTAAAGAGATATGCCTTTCACCATCTGTCAGTGCAATCAAAAGGTCTAGAGACTTACTTTTTAAAAAATGAAAACTGGGAGTTTGTAGAACTTGATATGTATGTTAAAATACTGATTTAAAAAAAATGGGGAAAGCTGTGATTGCACAGAGAGACTGGCTTTTTTTGTAGCAGGAACTCCTTGGCATATTTGGCCACACACCCCTGATGTAGTCAATCCTCCTGGAGTTTACAGTAAGCCCAGGAATAAGAGCCTGTAAACTCTCGGAGGATTGGCTACATTAGGGGTGCGTGGCCTAATATGCAAAAGAGATCCTGCTACAAAAAAAAAAAACCCTGGGGACTGGGATAGGGAAATTGGGTGAAAACGTGACACGCGGAAGCCCTGATGCACTGTGCTGTATTAGCACTGCAGCAGCAATGGGAAAACTACACAAGACCATCCCTGCATCGAAAACATCTATAACCCAACACAGCCAGTTCACCTGCCCACCCAGACAAACAGCATTTGTGGATGATCCACTCAGCAATAATCAGTGAAAGGCCCACCTGTGCTTGGAGCTACAATTCATAACCCCCGCCTTCAGCTGATCATAAAATGACTCTTCAGACTTAATTTAGACATGAAACCATGGCAGAAACTTGTAAGCGCACATGTAAGCAATATAGATTCCAATCCCAATACTGCAGCATTGGGTATGAGCTGAATTGAATGTAAGCAAATTTCTCCTCAATAATGCAGCACTGGGTATGAGCTGAGTTGTGGAAGCTTACACACACATACTCATCATTCAGTGATATTGCATGATTGTGTGAATAAATGTATGAAGCTGTCACTACAGGAACAGATTTCACCTCACATCGCAGTAAATGTCATACTGATTGAAGAGTAACATAATAGACTGAATCAATGTTAAACAGAACATGCTCCCTGGAGGAGCAGCAGAGCAGTCTTGTTCTAAACATACTCTCTTCATTAAAGCTTCTGTTGACAGTCTTTCTTGCAATGACATAAACATGAAGGAAGCACTCTGCACACAAAGCACTGAATCATCAATAATCTGTTACACCCTTCTAAACCCATTGACACCAGAGAATTTCGAAGGATGTAATTCTGCTTAAGAATTAAGAGCCCTGTGGCGCAGAATGGTAAGCTGCAGTATTGCAGTCCAAGCTCTGCTCACGACCTGAGTTCGATCCCAGCAGAAGCTGGCTTCAGGTAGCCAGCTCATGGTTGACTCAACCTTCTATCCTTCTGAGATCAGTAAAAAGAGTACCCATCTTGCTGGGGATAAAGTGTAAATGACTGGGGAAGGCCACCCTGTAAAAAGTCTGCCATGAAAACACTGTGAAAGCAATGTCACCCCAGAGTTGGAAATGACTGGTGCTTGCACAAGGAATTACCTTTAATTCTGCTTAGGACTGTATTGCCAGTGACATAACAGTGTGCTTGAATCAGTCTCAGTTGTTTTACCTATATATGTGATACCCATTACGCAATGTTCTGCAACAAGGCAGCAAAGTATAAGGCTGGCATCTCAGCATCCATTTAAAGATACAGGACTAGTTCATAACTGAAACGGGTAGAATTAAAAATAACTTTAGCTGCCTCCTCACAGTGCGAATTCTCCATGTTGCCCTCATTTCCAAGTGTGAACACAGAGGCACTGGCAACAGAGCATCCACATGGTCGTTCTGCATGCTTTCCTTCCATCAGCCCCTCACGGCTGCCATTTCCAACTCTCTGCCATCAGAGGGCTTCTGAAAAAAAATGATAATTGCTATCCAGAAACAGCTGGACAAAATCTCGTTTTCAAATGCTTTTTCCTCAAAATATCCTTAATCAGAGCTCACATGGATGGCCATTTCATCCCACATTCTATCACAAATTCACACCTGATGTGCAGCAGAATTCTCTGGACCACTCGGTAAGTTGATAATAATGAAAACAATCAAGATATCCCAGGTGACAGAGCCCACTGCAAGGCAGTTTGGATCATTTGTACAGGTTCTTCTTGAGTAACAGCAAGCAAACCGAAAGTAAAAGCAAATTATTCTTAGCTCAAAGCAATTAGAAGCAATGAGAGTTGGAAAGGGGGTAGTTTATAGTCAGGGTTGCCAGATGGTCCCCTGTAGGAGATGGGGGTAGGGTTGCCAGATGGGAGATGCAGTTTAGGGAGGACAGAGACCTCAGAGGAGTATAACACCACAGAGTCCACCCTCCCAACCATCCATTTGCTCCAGGGGAACTGAGCTCTATAGTCTGGAGATGAGTGTAATTCCACAGGATCCCCAGTTCCCACCTGGAGGGTAGCATCCCTATTCTCATTGGAAAGGCACACTGCAGAAGAGAAATAACCAAACAACCACAAGCTTATACTTGAGAGAAACATCACAGTGTTTTAAAGTAACAAAAGGAGAATTCCATGCAGAATAAATGGTATATGAACACTGCTAATGCAAGTTAAACCAACAACACATTGTGGGTTTGAGAATGAGAACTTGATGGAAAATGTATGGCAATAAAATGGTTCAAATGATCTAAGACTTGTAGTAACCTCAAATTAAAAACATACTCTTTGGGATACGCAACACTAATAAACCAATTACTACAAATAATAATGACTTCTAAAATCCATTAGGACAAAAACATTTTGAAATAATAGAATGCACCGAAGGGTATTTGCTGATCTGAATACTACTAGATTTGGAACATGAAGGTAATAAAAATCCCCCCAAAGATTGAAACCAATCAAGAAAGTATACATAAAAGGTTGCAGGTTTTCTTCTGATGTTCACGTCTTATCTTAGTTTCACCTTCTCACATACCAAACAAAATGTTTTGCAGCTCTTCTAAGGGACTCTTTATCAACTGCTTTTCTTTTTAGATGTGTCTCTCTAAGCTTTAAGTGTATGCTTCAAATGTAAAGTCTGAACATGACAAACATCTATGTCACACAGGTATTCTCAAAGTCTGGAGTGGGTTTAAGTACTGACAAATATGCACTCAGTTTAAAGCTCAGGTTCCCTTAACTGGTCAAATAGCACCCCTTCTAGACTATTTCAGGGTGGAAAATGACATGAGGGACCTTTTCTCTACATGTGAGAATCTGAATTGGGCACCACATGCATGGGAACTGAGGGGAACTCACAGCCCATGTCTGACTGTAGTGTTATTTGGACACAGGGTGAGGACCCCAGACCCAAGTTGTGTACTGCATAATGTGCTAATAGCCCGTTACTTGTCTAAGGCTATGCAGACTGTTTCCTGGGCTATGGCTCCTTGCCACTAAATAGTAACAGATTTGTTTATTCTACAGCCAGCCTTAAATGCCAGTGCAACAATATTCACTGTCTTACACCTTCACTTATCATCAACTGTCCACATGTAAAAAAGGCAAGCATTTATTTCTAATCATTCTCTTCTAAGCCATCAAAATGTTCCTGATCCCTTTTCTCAGCAACAGAGTGCAAAGCTGCATGCTCCTGCCCAACCAAAAGATATAAATATGTAACCCAATGCTCGATTTCTCAACAAATGTTTCCTATAGCAGCAATGACGTTTATGTTAGTGATGCATACCATATTTTATATGTGGGGGTACAGACAACCTAATAGCAATCTCTTTCCGTTAACTCAAAAACTGAAAGACTGGTTTCAGTGTCTCATCACAAAGGGTGTCTGGATGGAGAAAGATACCATTAGAAATAATTATGGATGCTATGGGATTTCCCACCCTGCTAGACTGTTTCCTCACACCATATTTTCCTATCAATATTAATGCATTTATAAGCTTATGTTTGCATTAACTGCATAAAAATGGTGTAAAAGAAACAACTCTATTAAGGGCACCAGGAACAAAATGGTGCACAATAACGGCGTATAAATAATAAATAAAGAAATAAATGACACATGTATACCTCATTAAAGATAATGAACAATAAGCATCAGCAAAGAAACACAGGAAATCATTATAGACTCAAACACACCAGCGTGCAACTTTTCAACCCAGCCAAGAGTCAGTTTGGTGCAGTGATTTAATGTGCGGACTCTTATCTGGGAGAACCAGTTTGATTCCCACTCCTCCCAATATGCCTGCTGATGTGACCTTGGGTCAGCCACAAGTTCTGCCAAGGCTATTCTGCTCAAGAGCAGTTCTGGGAGAACTCTTAGCCCCACCTACCTCACAGAGTGTCTGTTATGGGGAGGGGAAGGGAAAGGAGATTTGTAAACTGCTCTGAGACTCCTTTGGCTAGCAAAGGGCAGGATATAAATCCAATTTCTTCTTCTTCTTCTTCTTCTTCTTCTTCTTCTTCTTCTTCTTCTTCTTCTTCTTCTTCTTCTTCTTCTTCTTCTTCTTCTTCTTAGTGGCAACTTTCTTAATCACTGAAATTCACCACAGTTTAGCATCCATCCATCTATCTATCTATCTATCTATCTATCTATCTATCTATCTATCTATCTATCTATCTATCTATCTATCTATCTATCTATCTATCTATCTATCTGAACAATCTCACATCACATGAATGGTCTCTTTGAAATTCAAAATAGCCAGTACTTGAGGAGTTTTGTACCTACACTGTGGCAGTATTTGGTATGGTGGTTCACCAGGTAGTCTCTTTAGGCACATGCTCATAATCTGTAGGCTTGTTTGGGTTACACATGCCCTTGGGTCACCTCTAGGCTTGATATTTGCCACTGGAGGTGGGAGATCTCCCACAAAAGACACCTGCATAGCTAATCTCACATTACAAAATAAAACACCTTTATGCTGAAATTATGAGAAACAGCCATTCATAGGAGAGTTTCTAATATTCTTATTGTTCACTAGAAGAATATAAAAATCAGAAACTCTTAAAACTGGTGTATGTTGAAATCTTGGCTTCAATTAACTCATCACTCATGGAGTCTTCCTTTAGAATTTATCTAACAACTATATGAACAAGCAACACATGTTTTAATTTCAGCAGTATGTAAAATGCTACAGGGAAATTATATGCTGCTCTATAGAGTGATAACTAGTTACAGTGCTTCAGTAAAAAACACATAGAGCTGCCTTGAGTTGTAGCATTCATGACGTTCAAGCATGCTTTAGCTTCAAGTAACAGGACTAGCATTTCAGTATCTATGGCTGCTATGGCACAGGGTCCTCCGTACATATCCCCAATATCCTGCCTCTGATTGTGCAAAGGTTCTTTACATCTGAGCTCATTCCTCTCTCCAGTTTCCAGTCTTAACAAATCCTTATTTATTCAGCACTTTTTATTCTAAAGTTCATATTATCCAAATATTCTGGATGCTCCTTTATCACTCAGTTTTTCTTGATCAATCACATTGTTACCTCATGTGGAAATATAATAACTAGGATATTTCAAAGCCTGGACATTTTACACTAAACCAATTTTTTGTCTTCTGCTTTACTAGTGACCTCTCTAGACTCCCTCTATTTGGGGGCTATTTGCTATTTGAGGGGTTTTAAATATTTCTGTTGAAGCCCATAAAATAACATCATTGTTTTCAAACACCTTTGCTTCAACTAACATCTGTGGTCAGAAACACCCAAAAAAGGATAAATTCTGTGAGATACAATTTCATGACAAGTGAATGAATAAAACTGTGTTATTTCAACAGAAGGAATTTATACATGCTGGCCCAAGCCTGGCCAAAATTACTTACACTTAGGTCCTACTGAAACCAACTAACACATATCTCACTGTTTTCAACCAATAAGAGTGGATTGGGACCACCTGATTCAGTGGTCATAGACTAGACTAACTCTGCATAGGGTTGCCAAGTCCAATTCAAGAAATATCTGGGGACTTTGGGGGTGGAGCCAGGAGACTTTGGGGGTGGAGGCAGGAGATATTGGGGGTGGAGCCAGGAACAAGGGTGTGACAAGCATACCGTATTTTTCGCTCCATAAGACGCACCTGAGCATAAGATGCACCTAGTTTTTAGAGCCATTTGTGTGAATTTAGAGGCATTTGTGTGAATTTTTTGCAGTATTCGCTCCTTAAGACGCACACACTTTTCCCTCCACTTTTTTGGGGGGGGAAAGTGAGTCTTATGGTGCAAAAAATACTAATTGAACTCCAAGGGAGTTCTGGCCATCACATTTAAAGGGACATCACGCCTTTTTAAATGTCTTCCTTCCATAGGAAATAATGAAGGATAGGGGCACCTTCTTTTGGGGCTCATAGAATTGGACCCCCTGGTCCAATCGTTTTGAAACTTGGGGGGTACTTTGGGGAGAGGCACTAGATACTATACTGAAAATTTGGTGCCTCTACCTCAAAAAACAGCTCCCGCAGAGTCCCCGAAACCTCCAGATCAATTCCCCATTATACCCTATGAGAATCGATCTCCACTTAGGGAACAATGAAGTGCTCAGTTCCCACCCCCCCACCCTCCACCCCGGTTTCTGGAGACTCTGAAGAGAGGGATTGGCCTCTCTACTCACGAGTTGCAGCCAACTTCTTCCAAGTAACACAGACACCCCATCCCAAGAGGAAGCCTTTCCAATCGGAGACTGGAGCCTCCAGAGGGGGGAAAAAAATCACATGGTGGCTTTGGGGGAAGGGCTTCCCCATGCCAGCCAGCTGACTGAGGGCGGGAAGGAGACTGGGAAAGTGGCAGAACCCCCGCTGGGACCTGGGGATTGGCAAGCCTAACTCTGCATAGGATTTCATTGTCAGTAATTATATGCATGCTTTAGTCCCACTGATTTCAATAGAATTTACAAGCTAAGAATCATACCAAGCAATGCTACAGAACAGAAGTCATGTAAAACATACTATGAAGATGTTTTGGAACACATAAAAACCTGTCTTATATTGAATCAGACCCCTGGTCCATCAAAACCATTACTGCCTATTCAGCCAATACTGTAGGTCTGTGATACAGTTCTGGGACTTCAATGTTGAATGTGTTTGGGGGGGGGGGGTGGAATCCAATATATCAGATTAGAAACCCATAGCTTTCCAGCCAAACACCTTTGGGGGGAGCCTACTTCAGGGCCTTTAGACACAGGAAAAGGCCAGAGTTCCTCTTGACCAACAAAGACCACTTGTAAAAGTACCCTCTCCATTAGGAAAAACTATTCAGCTTTCTCAGACTACAGATCTGAAGACAGGGATTTCTCCCTTAGGATCTGAGGATTTTGATGGAATTGATACATCTTCCAAAAGGAAATGGTAGTTGTGAGCACAGATCCCACCTTTATTCCCAACACACCTTTTCACAGCTCACAGGAGATATGTTTGCCATCCATCTACCCATAACCTTCTCATCCTCAGGAAAAGAACCGGTACTCATTTGACCCTAGAATTGGCATGTTGCATTTATATAAGAAGGGCTAAGACATTTAGGAAGGGGGGATAAGAAGGATAAGGCATCCTGGTAAACCCTTCCTTCAAAATACTAACATCGTGGGGAGTTAGAAATGGGGGGGGAGGACAATGACATGCTGATGATTCATGTTACAGTTTCTAGGATGCCTCAATACTAGCTTCACACTCCACATGCATAATATAGGCAGGCCGAAAGTCAGCCAGGGCAGAAAATAACAATGCAATCCTAGGAAGGGTAACATGGATTTCAGTGGACTTCGTCTGGAGCAACCTTGCCTAGGATTGCACTGAAAATTACATACCCTGCTCAAATTTGCCTGGTGGAATGGTTTGATGCAATATGAGAACATAGGGTGGCTGGAAAGACTATAGGAAGCACATGGAAGCAGAATGGCATTCCAGCCTGTCAGCACTTTCTGATGGCCATTCCAGCCACTCCATATTTTGTTCTCTATTCCACGCCAGAAGCATGGGTGGGCCAACAGATGCCAACATCTTCAAGGGAAGCAGTGAGGTATTGAGGCTGCCAAGGTGAAAAGATCTCTGCCTAAACAAGCTGCCTCTCCACAGAGACAGTGGGCTGCATGCAGGAATATCACTTTAATCTACCATGCTCAATTTCAAGTGAGGGGATTGCTGGTGCAAACCATTATCCAGAACTTTCCTTTTGTCCAATTCTATTTTATTTAACTTCCATGAAGGGATGGGGGAAATCATCAGCATCTGGCTATACTACTGCTTGAACAAGCTAAGCAGGGAGAGAAAAGAACAGACACAGAGTGCACATTAGAATTATCCTGGTGTATAAACCTACCAACATTTCATGGCATTTGAAGATATGATGCAGATTGTACTGCACATTCCAGTGTCTATTCCCATCCATAATCAGCACAACTCATCACAAGTAATTATATCTAACCATAACTGAAAATGGGTAAATCCAAGTGGACAGCCGTGCTGATCTGAAGCAGTAGAACAAGGTAGGAGTCAAGTTCATCTTTAAGACCAACAAAGTTTTGTTCAGAACATAAGCTATTGTGTGCTCCAGAAGAAACGAGGTAAACATGGGCAAGGCCTAACATCCCACATAAGCGAAACCATTTTTAAACTCAATAGACACTTCCCATGCACACGTCCTTGCATCTCCATCTTTGCGTTTCTCCTCTTCTCATAACGTGTGTGCTCACACTTCAAGGTAAGGCAGCAAACCAGATGAAAAGTGGCACAATTAATAATCTGCCCTGAATCTCTGTGAGGAAGGCAGACACCATGTGTATCAATAATACACATGCCCATATGTGGTATTACTTGTTTATTGCCTGCTTTTCTTGCTGAATCTTAGGGCAGATTACTGGTTGTACCACCAACAGGTCAAAATGCATGCTGCATCCCACCACTATAATGAAAATCATTCTGCCCAACAGGGGGACGATGTGTAGAACCCCATATGTGCAGTTATTTGGAAAAAGCAATGATATTTAAATTCTTCATTTTTCTGAGGATATCTAAGTGTGTGGGCAGAGAGTTGGAAAATGGGACAAGCTTCACTACCACCCGCACATCTCTGTATTTGAAGAAGTGTGCGTGCACACAAAAGCTTATACCATGAATAAAACTTTGTTAGTCTAAAAGGTGCCACTGGACTCGGCCTTTGCTCTGATGTCTCCTAGCCACTCTCCCCTCCGTTCCAGTAACTTCCTACTGTCACATACAAACTCTGCTGCCAGAAATGGAGGGAGGGGCAGAACAAGGGGCAGCGTTGCAAAGTCTTTAGGCTGTCTGTTGTGTAATACTTCAGCAAGGAGAGAGGAAAAGGAGACACACGGTGCCTGTGCAGTCAGTTCCAGGCCGTTCAACGGACTTGCTCTTCATTGGCGCAAGACTGCAGCGTTAGTGTACCGATGATCCCATAGAGAACCAGTGGCCGCTACTATACCCTAACATTCACGGAAGAGAGAATTTTGGCTGGGCTAAGAAACCCTCCCATACTTCGGCTTAGATTCTTCACCTTCAAATGAAAGAGTAGCTAGAGCCCTCTAGTAGTTCCTATGATGGCGGAGTATCTCGCCCCCCACCCCTCCCGCGCTAGGATATTTTCTCAGGAGCATCCTCTCTCAAGACGTCACCATCCAGATCCCTCCGCGTCAGTGCCGAGGCAGGGGCGTGGTCTCCGCGACCACTCTGGCGGGCAGAGACCCCTTTTAGCTGCCGGACAGCTTTGTTGTTGCAGAGGCTCGCCCCCGTGAGGTAGTACCTGTGCGGACGGCTGCAGGGCCGGCTCCCCAATCCACAGCTGCTCTTTGAGGAGATGCTGGTAGCTGAGACAGTGTTTCACCGCGGACGGTACATTGCCCATGGCCACCACTACCCCGGCTTTGGGGCGCACGCTTTCCAGTGGCCGCAAGGTCACCGTTGCTTCCTACCAACCATTGCTAGGAAGTCGCCGCGGGAACCAAGACTCAGAGCGAGCAGCGGCTGCTGCAGCCTCCTGCATCGGGGTTGGGGAAATCCCGGGCAAAGGAGACGCCGCTGATTGGCTGAGGCGGCCGCTGAGAATTAGGCAGCTTCTGCATCCCTCCCGTCTTGGATGCTGCTGCCGCAGGCTCGCTTGGGCTGCGTCATCAGGTAACGCGGGTCGAGGACATGAGCAAGGCCCGGTTGTGCATCATCCTGCCTGCCTGACCTGTGCATATCTAACTCTGTACAGGATTACAGGCTAACTGCCCAGGCCCCTAAGTGTCAATTTGGAAGTAAGTCTCAAATCATTGAGATTTGCTTCCTAAGTGAAAGTCAGTTGCAGACTAAGTGAGGCATTATGTAGGGCCCCTGCTCCCATTGTATCACCACACATTTCACATGGTCAGCAATCCAGTAGGTGGTGGTGATAGAGGGATAAGTCTCCCTTACACAGGTTCCACCTTAGGGTTGCCGGATCTAGCTTGGAAAAGTCCTGGAGATTTGGAGATGGAGGACAGAGATCTCAGTGGGGTACAATGCCCCCCTCCAAAGCATCCATTTTCTCCAGGGGAACTGATCTCTGGAGTCGAGTTGTAATTCCAGGGGATCCTCAGGTCCCACGGGAAGGCTGGCATCTCTATTTGGGTGCCTCTTTCAGTGCCACACAAATAATGGTTCTTTCTTTCTGGAGTTTCTGAATGATCTAGTGCCGATATCCCAATGATTTTCAAATCCAGCCTGAGAAATTTTAAGGTATTTTAAGTTTCCTTCAAATACCTTCATAAGGACTATCTTCCCTGAAAAACAGCTGCTATAGTATGTCCCCTCTAATGCATAGTCACAGGAGAATTGGATGTGTTCTAGGGCACATCTCAAGTCACACAGAAGAAAGTACTCCTGGAATGTAGAAAATTTACATACATAAACTGTAAACTTAAAATCTTTAGCATTTTAACCAAAGGAATATTTTATGGAAACTCTTTTAGGTACAGAATAGCTGCCTGTAACATCCATGAACATGCACACCTATTAATATCAATTTTGTATTCGAATATTCGTTGATTTTTGAGAATGCTTATAAACTTTTAAACTATCTTCTCATCTCTTGGAGGCTAACCGATGGTCAATTAAAATGGGCTCTTTGTGCCCTTTCTACAGATAAGAGACTCATTTTACTACACTGGAAAGATAAATACCCACCTTAGAATTCTATCAATATTTGAACCCATGACATAAGATGTCAGTTGCATGTGGACTTATTTTTAGATATTTGGAAACCCTTGCTAGAAGCATGTGTGCAAATCTACCACCACTGTTATATTTTTGTCTTTTTAAAAATTCTATTTAGTTGCTGGATTTTTAAAAATTCCCTTTTGCTGGAGTTTGAGCATTTTTTCCTTGTTCATTTTAAAGAATAAAAAAAAGAAAGCTGAGAACCAGATGGTGTAGTGGTTAGAGTGCTAGATGAAGATCTGGGAGAGCTACATTCAAATCCCTACTATGTCAGAGAAACTCACTGGGCGGCTTTCAGCCAGTCACTCTTTCAGCACAATTTATTTCTATTGTTGTGATGATATAGTAAGAAAGAAGAGAATTATATAAGCTGGGGGCAAAATGCAGAGTATAAATATCAAGATAGATAAATAAATACTCTGTCTGGTTAGCCAAAATATACTTTGGGTCAAGTAATTGTTTTCCATTTTCATGGCACACAAAAAAGATCAACTTGAACTTCTAAAAGCCTTTGTCAACATGACTTGGAAAGTTTCCGCTGAACTGCAGCCCTTTTACCTTCCATGGGCAGGTCCCTATGGGCTTCGTATAATCTAAGAACATAATAGAAGCCATCAGGCCTGTAGCCAGGATTTTAAAGGGGTGTGTGTAAAAAAGTTGGGGGGCACTTAATAGCTTCCCTCCCCCGGCCACCACCCCTGTGACTCAGGTGCCCAACTCAGGGTGCCTGTCCTTTCCTCCCACTCCCCCACTGCCACCACTTGAGGGGCCACAGGGCTGAAAGCTGAGAGGCCAAGGGCTGCCCCTTCCCTCCTTCATGATTTAAAATGCACAGGAGGGGTACCCAGGAGCAGCCACTGACCCTCCAATGCCTGTTCAAGGGCCCAGCAATCATGGGAGGGGCAGCAGCTGCTCCTGGGTACCCGCCCTGTGCAATTTAAATTGTGGGAAGAGGGAGACAGCCTCTCAGTTTTTACCCCCATGGCAGGGGAAGAGAGGGACGGACAGGGGCACCTGAGGAAGGCAGGGGCCAGGGTCCCTACAGGCCCCCTGTAGCTACAGGCCTGGAAGCCATGTTGGATCAGGCCAGTGACCCATCCAGTCCAACACTCTGTGTCACACAATGGCCAAAAACCAATCTAACTGTTTACAAGCATGGTTTTGTTCCTTGATTGGATTTTGCCTGATTTATTGCAGTTCTATTTCTCATCTAATCATAATGCACCAAAACATAAGAAAGGGATTTTTTCAGTGATGTACCAGGACTGTGAAAGTCTGGGATTTTATATATTTCTGGAACAAATCATAGGATTTGGCACACTATTTTGTCAATTGTTTTGGAATGCTTTAAAAATGGAATACCAATTCATCCTATTAAGTAGGAAGAGCATCTTTTTGTGTGTTGTACAATGCAGTGCAAGACTTCCTGCATTATAATAGATGTGGATGTTTCTCTAAAGTTAGAGGTTTTTAAAGTAGAAATTGTCATGCATTCATTATAGACAGGATGATCAAAACAGTCAAGATTTTTTCTCTCTCTCTTGTTACCGATCTCTAGCCAAGAACAGCAGGGTAAAAATAGATTTATTGTTTGCAAGCACTGTTGCATCAAGGGGTGGGAGGCGGGAACTGATGACAGTAAAGAGAGAATGAAGCAAGGAAATTAGATGCCAAAATAGGCAAATGGCCAAGGTTCCTACTAAGAAGGGATCAAAGCTACATATGGTCAGTCTCAAGCAACAAAAATAAGCTATACAATTTTGGCAAGCACAAGGCGGATAACACAGTCCAGCCTCCACAGAAAAAGAGAAAACAACAGACCTTACCAATACTGCATGGGATCTCTGGGGAAAGCAGAACTATCATCATTGACTCAGTTTTATTGGAGAAAAATGTAAATAATTCCTCGCATATGTTACGTCTAGTTGATGTAAATTGATGGGAACAAGAAGACAGTGCTTCAACACTTCTACAAGATATGCCAGTAAATCGGTGTTCTATTAGCTTATTTCAGAAACTGGATTCTTGTGTAAAGATGACTAACAGCTAAAGTTGCTGAACTTTGGCTCCACCCTACCTGGCATCCAAATCAGACCTTGTCTGAAAAAAGTTCAAGTGACCTCTCCAGATGTTAGAGTCTATTATGTCACTCCTTTTGGTGTCTTGGTACCATCTCACTGTTACAGAAAAAAATAGCTTCCAAATTCTATAGGCTATGGCTCAGTCTAGACAATCAGCAAGTGACAGCCATTTCAGTATCATGGTTAAAATGCCAGAATTGGAAGAAGGAGGCCCAGGTTCAAATTCTTCTGCTGCTTACTGAGTGACCTTTGGTGATCTGTCTTTGTCAGCTTTAGTGTACCTAAAAGTGAACTTGTTATCCTCAAAGCACTACTTCTCAGCCCTCTCCTCTGTGGAAATCTAAAAACCTGGCACCACTGATGGACCTCCTGATGGCAACTGGGTTTTTTGGCCACTGTGTGGCGCAGAGGGTTGGACTGGATGGGCCATTGGCCTGATGCAACATGGCTTCTCTTACGTTCTTATGTATCTAGGCTGTGAGTGACTAAGTGGCTGGGATATCAGTATGGGGGACAGGGGGTGCTTTTAAGGATGATTTATAAATGTGTTTAGGTGTTCTCTTGATGTGGCTCATCAGTCAGTATTGTGTAGTGGGTAAAGTGTTGGGTTGGGATTGGTGAGGTGGGCTCAGATACAGACTCAGGCATGCAGCTCATTCAGTGAACTTGGGCCAGTCACACTGTCACTCACACTTTCCTCACGGGGTAGTTATGGTTATAAAACTGAGGAGACTGTATTATCTGTAGCATAAAAGTGATATCTGTAAGGCAATGAGGCTGGTTATGAACTCTGCAATAAGTTCATTTGGATACTTTCCCCTCTATTCCTTGGCTTCATCAATAACCAAAAGGCAGACTGTGCCCGAGAAGTCAGAAGGAGATTGAAAAACTCGGAATGACAGCAATGAAGGAGGCAGAAAGAAAAGATCCTAAAGATGGCTCTCCCATCTTTGGGGAGGGACGGTGCCTCAGTGGTAGAGCATCTGCTTGGTAAGCAGAAGGTCCCAGGTTCAATCCCTGGCATCTCCAACTAAAAAGTGTCCAGGCAAGTAGGCGTGAAAAACCTCAGCTTGAGACCCTGGAGAACCGCTGCCAGTCTGAGTAGACAATACTGACTTTGATGGACCGAGGGTCTAATTCAGTATAAGGCAGCTTCATATGTTCCTGTATGTTCATATGTAAAGTGTAAGGATGTGTTGCTGGTGACCAAGATCAAGTCAATTTATGCCATTCCCCATTAATATGTATGGGTTTGAAAGTTGGACAATGAAGAAAGCTGACAGGAAGAAAATAGATTCCTTTGAAATATGGTGTTGAAGGAGAGTTTTACAGATACTGTGGACTGTCAAAAAGACAACTGGGTCCTAGACCAAATCAACTCCCTGAACTCCCCCTAGAAGCTAAAATGGCTTACCTGAGGTTATTTTGGTTGCATTATGAGAAGACAAGAGTCATTGAAAAGGACAATGATGCTAGGAAAAATTGAAGGCAGCAGGAAAAGAGGAAGACCCAACATGAGATGGTTTGACTCAGTAAAAGAAGCCACAGTCCTCAGTTTGCAATACCTCAGAATGGCTGCTAACAATAAGACATTTTGGAGAACATTCATTCATAGAGTCACCATATGTACTTTTCAAAAGTAAGATCCCAGTAGCCATTGTGGAGGTTGCTAAGCAGCCACAACATCAAGAAGCAACATGATGGCTCTTCACTCACAAAGGGAGGGAGTGGAGAGAGATTTCCAAGTCAATAATCAGCCAAGCCCATGGCAGTTATCATCAGTATATCTAATGTGGCCAGATCTGAGAATGCTTAAATGTGGAGACTATCTGAACAGACAAAACACTTATTTTGACTAACATGAGAAAAACATTATATTTGCAGAAAAATTTGAAATCTAAAAACCAACACATGGAATATTAACATCCTCCTGAAAAATAATGGAAGCAGCCGCTATACTTTTCAGAAGTTAGGTCCCAGTAGACATTGTGGAGGTTGCTAGGCAACCACAACAGTATTGCAAGTCTTCAACCCTTGGATTCTGTCATTAAACAAAAATTATTATTATTTATTAAAAGGGAGTAGGAAGGACTTTTTCCAAGATCATGTTTGCTTTAGAATGAGGACTCATCAGGGCCTGGACCAGCAGCAACCACTGAGAACCTTGCTTCCATTTGACTTACATAACTTAGCTAGGCCTGACTGCTTGCTACTGTTCAACAGCAGCTACCTGACAAAAGCCAGTGTGGTAGTAAAGCTTCAGATCTGGGAGGCCAGACTTGAATCTCCACTCTGCCATGGAAGCTCATTGGGAGATCTTGGGACAGTCACACACATTCAGTCTCACATATCTCACATGGTTGTTGTGAAGATAAAATGTGAAGATAAAATGGAGGAAATGATATAAGTTGCTTTGGGTCCCCATTGTGGAGAAAGTTGAGCTCTGCAAGGTAGCAGGTCCTGCTCCAGTGACAAAATGTCTGGAATGAGGGAATAAACGGGCAAGGTTAGCAGACATGCAAGGAGAGGGTAAGTAGCTTTTTAATATATATAAAGTTTTAATATAAAATTTTGTCAAGATAGGCTGAGAAAGGTTCAAATAGTAAGGAGGGCAAATAGTTAAAAATACCTTTAGATACCAACATTTAAAGGGTTGTAGGCTATATTCTGTGAGGAAATTGAATAAAATATTAACTAGGGTATTTTTCAGACTGCAGCTGTCTCTCACATTTTCACAAGTGTTGTGTCACTTCTGATGATTGCACTGTCATTGAGATCAGTTCAGACTTCCCTTCATGGGTTCCATCTGTTCCAGGTTTGGGTGTGTGTGTTTTGAGGGGGCCGGGGTTGCAAGTGCACTGAAGTGTTTGAGCATTTCAGCAGACTTGTTCGCTCCGCCTACCTTCCTTACATGAAAGTAGCCCTATTTACTCTTTTGTAAACTGCTATAGGCTCTCAAACAGCAACTCTGAAGTACAAAAGATAATTTATTAACTAGGTCACTTGGCCCCTGACAATTTAAAACTGAAAACATTAAATGAATGTACCAAAAAGAATAAGTGTTTTCCCTACTGGGGAGAAAGGTGTGAGGGGTCAAGAGATGATCTGGTGGATCTTACAGGACAGTAGTACTATTGGCTTCAGTATGCAAGAGGGGGACATCATCCTGGCTTTCTCTGGCTGGCTGGAGAGAGAATTCGAGAGAGGAGACTAGACCAGAGAAAGACACACACATGCCCACAAGGCAGAGCAAAGAGGAAGGTGCCTCCAATGGGAATGACTGCTTGTTTCAACTCAGGAGCCTTCAATTGTTGAAGCATTTATCCACTGGGATTTTTTTTTTTAATTAAAATGCCCAAACCCACCTGCCCTTTCTGGGTGGGTTTTGGGAGGCAAGTTGTTGTAGAAGTCACCAATGCAAAAAACTTCATTCAGATTTGTTACGTATGTGAGTCAATGTTATTAATGGTGTTCCTGCCTGACGCATTGGAACCTGAAAGACTGAGCTTGGGGACTTAGGAACTTTGGGTAGTAAGATCCAAATCCATACTGCCCTGCTCCAATCACGGGCCCCCTGCTGGTTTGAATGACCCAATAACATGCTTGCATGGGAACCCAGTGTTGTATATAGTTGGGCCAGTGGGCCCAGTTCTCCAGTCTTGTAGTGCAGCCACCTACCATACTGTATTCAATAAAGAGCTTGTTACCACTACCACCTCATCTCATCCATGCATAGAACCCACTATATTACAAGAATACAAGCAGAGGCTTTGTTGTGAATACATCTTGCTTGAGGGAGGGGAAGTGTGGGAGAAACCAGTCTTATTAGGAATGGGGAAGATATGAGACAATGGTGGGATGTTTACAAAGTTGTCTGAACACAAGAATAAAACACGGTATCAAGTACTGCAAGTGATTTTTAAGGAAATGTGAAAGACACCTAGATAACTTGATTTAGCATGAGCTACATAATAGATTATTAAATTCACCAATTTAAGAATGGAACAGGAAAAGTAGGAAGGGACCAAATAGATACGGGGTAGTTTCTCTTTAGGAACCTAGATGCCAAAGTAGGGCACTAGAGGCTGGCCTTTCTGGGTTTGGAAATGTTGCTGGAGGAAGAAAAACTGACTTCCTTAATATGGAGATCCATTGCAAACCATAACCTTCTGGTTCTCAGAACCCAGATACAGCCCATCCCTAAACAAGAATATTTTGTGCACATTATAAACAAGATAAAAGAAAAAAATGTGCTCAAATTATGTTTACTTTATACTTATTGAGTCATTTACATGTATTTGTGAAGTGATTTTAATTCCTGCTTTTCATGAGTCCAAAATGGAACTCACACTTGCATTGAAATAAATAAATTGCATATTGTATCCCAAAAGTCACTATACTGGCAGTGGAGAATAGAGAGCTTTTAGGAACGCATCTTCATGAGAAAATTAATATGACTTGTTAAAATAAGTTGTGTGGTTAGTCTCAGACGAAAGGGGTGGGAGATAATTGAAAACACATTTCCTGAGGAATGGTATCTGAAAACAGTGATTCAGCTTTTGAAAACAAACTACAAATTATATTCTCATACAGTTAACAAAGCAAGTAATTCCTTTGATTCCTAGCACATGGGGTCATGACAAATAACTAAAATATGAGTGTGTGTTTTTTTAAATCAGTGTTCAAATTAAGGATATCACTTTTTCATACAACTGTACTTAATATAATTTTATGCACCCTGCACAATACACCTGGCCTCTTTTTGTGCATGATATAACTGAATTCACACAAAAACCTTACCCGATCTATAAATAATGAAAATATCTATGGGTATATTATGTAGGATTTAAAATAAATACAAGGGATATGAACTTCCATGCTTCAGGAAATAAGCCAATCACTAGCTGATGGGTTGGGGAAAACTCAAGAGTACAGGCGAATTGTTTTATTTTTGCTGTAGGCAGGCAGGAGGTTTTTTTGCATGAGACATCTGGTTATTGAGCACTGTCATAAACAAAAGTGTAAGATAATGGGCCCAAGATCTTGTTCAGTTCACAGTTCATGCTTTACATTCCTATTTGAGATGTTAGAAGTCTTCCCTGTACTCAGCGAGACTGAAATGATCCATGTTGTTGGGAGTTAGCAACCTTAATGAGCATTGATTGAACGGGAATAAAAACTGCCATTTTCTATTGGAAGGTATAGCCAGCTTTAATACTATTTTGTTCTCTATTTCAATATTACACAAGAATTAAAGCTTTTAAAATTTAAACTGTCACCTCCACTCTTTAGGATTTGCACTGTTGCAATTTGGCTCCTTCAGCTAATTTTTCTACTGACTAAATCGATAAAGGGTGCATTTATGAGTAGACTTACAAGAGAGTCAGGGAGTGATCAGCAGCTTTACTGAAAAGTAAGTCTCATTCCCTTTTAAATGTTTTGCCACTAGGTTTTCATTACTGCAATGAATCAAATGTTTGCAATATTCCTTTCAGCCTTAGTTGGTATTATAAAAGAACTGTATCATCTGCACAAAATAAATGAGGAAGAGTACGATAAGCTGATTTATGCATGAAGTCAGGAGAATTAAAACTCTTAATCCCATTTTATTCTGTGGAATTTACTTCCAAGAAAGTGTTCCTAGGATTGCAGCCAAAGTCAACTGGATAGGTCCCTGGGGGAGAAGTGTATAGGATTCCACAGTAAAGTTTATAGCCCTACTGAAGAGTTGTATAATGCCCTTTCATGATAATGCCTGAAACTATAGTCATCACAGAATTAACACTTCTGGGTTTTTTTATTTAAAACATTTCTAAGCTGCCTTTCCACCCAATTTAGCATCCCGAAGGCAATGAACAAAATTAAAACAACATAAAAAACACATATAAATATATATAAGACAGTTTAAAACATATAAATGGGGACTCACAATACTTACAAAGAAGAATCCCACTCCCCATCTCTGTTGATTCCCCTTATGACTTGAGAAGGGGGAGACTCGGGGGAAATCTTATTCCCGCCCCCAGTGCCATGCTTGGAACAGCTCCTCAGCCTAGCATCGTCCTCAACTGTTGCTGGGCCTTGCATGGCTACCGCCATCCTCCTCTGTCTGTTGGTGCTCTCTGCCACCACAGTTGGGCCTAGCGCAGGTACTGGGCATCCTCCACCACCAAAACTTGAGGGATGGGTGGGAAATCCCATATTCCCTCATCAGTGCCAAGCCTGATGCAGCTCCTCAGACTGGTGTCCTCTTCTGCTACTGCTGGATGTGGCGTGGCTGATGGCATCTTTTGATGACAAGGCTGAGCCCAGAGTGGGTGTCTGCATGTACCACCAGGCCAGGTTGCAATGGCCCCATTCTGATCGAGTAAGAACACTGTGCATGCACAGACAGTGTAAATGTATTGGCAGGAATTTAACCCCCTCTAAAGAGATGGGAGTACCAGACCACCTCACATGTCTCCTGAGAAACCTGTATAAGGGTCAAGAAGCAACAGTCAGAACCGGATATAGAACAACTGATTGGTTTAGAATAGGAAAAGGAGTTCGACAAGGATGTATATTGTCACCCTGCTTATTTAATTTATATGCAGAGTACATCATGTGGATGAAGCAGAAGCAAGAATTAAGATTGCCAGGGAAAATAACAACAACCTCAGATATGCAGATGATACCACTCTAATGGCAGAAAGTGAGGAGGACCTAAAGAACTTCTTGTTGAGGGTGAAAAGTAAGCTTGAAACTCAAAACATCAAAAAACCTAAGATCATGGCATCCGGCCCCATCACACCATGGCAAATAGAAGGGGAAGACATGGAAGTAGTGACAGACTTCACATTTCTGGGATCCAAGATCACTGCAGATGGTGTAGCCATGAAATTAAAAGACATTTGCTCCTTGGGAGGACAGCTATGGCAAACCTGGGCAGTATAATAAAAAGTAGAGACATCACCCTGCCTACGAAAGTCCATATAGTCAAAGGCATACATCCCAGTAGTAATGTATGGCTATGAGAGCTGGACCATAAGGAAGGCCGAGCACAGAAGAATAGATGCTTTTGAGCTGTGGTGCTGGAGAAGAATCTTGAGAGTCTCTTGGACTACAAGAAGATCAAATCAGTCAGTCCTAAGGGAAATCAACCCAGACTGTTCCCTGGAGGGTCAGATGCTGAAGCTGAAGCTCAAATACTTTGGCTACCAAATGAAAAGGGAGCACTCACTGGAGAAGACTTTGATGCTGGGAAAGACAGAAGGCAAAAGAAGAAGGGGACGGCAAAAGATGAGATGGCTGGACAGCGTTACTGATGTAACAAACACGAATTTGAGCAGTTTTTGGAGGATGGTGGAAGACAGGAGGGACTGGCGTGACTTTGTCCATGGGGTCGCAAAGAGTCGGACTCGACTGTGCGACTGAACAACAAATGTATTTTCATTTTGATTTAATTTTTTTTTCAGCAAATCTGGGGAGTCCACAAATTTAATTATCTGCAGGAGGGGCACACATTGTTAATAGTATATAGATAAATAACAGAGGAGTCAGTGAGGGAATACCACATGGCACAGAAAAGTCTGGTGAGAGACAATGATAGAAAGGGACAGATGTATCTGCTTGGGGGGAGAATAGTTCATAATTTTGTTCCCATGGCTGAGAAGGTACTTTCTTTGGTTGCCACCTGTCTAGCTTCAGATGTTGTAGACACCTAAACAGAGCTTCAGGCATGGCCTAGCAACTGGCAGGAATCCAGGGGTTGGTGACATACCCCCTTCAGTTGTGGCATGATGTCACTTCTGGAGATCTGGGCTGAGTCCAAGCCACCAATATCCAGATGACACTATCTCACACTTCCAGCAGATCCCAGGGAGGCTGTAGAAACTGAACCGGTGTTGGCACTTTTGGAATGCATGAGGGCTAAAAAACTGAAACTTAATCCTGACAAAACAGAGGTAATATGGGGGGTTGGGGGGGAGCCTGGCTAAAGAAATGGGTTATTCCCTCTTCTGGATAGGATTGCACTCCCCTAAAGGAGCAGGTTCATAGCTTGGTAGTGCTACTGGACCCAAGCCTCTTGCTAGATATGCAAATGACAGTAGTGGCCAGAAGTACCTTCCACCGGCTTCAGCTGGTGAGCCGACTGCATTCTTTCCTGGGTAGAAAAGATCTTGCTAATGTGGTACATGCCCTGGGAACATCTAAATTAGATTATTGCAGTGCACTCTACTTCGGGCTGCCCTTAGAGACTGTCTGAAAGCTGCAGTTGATACAGAATGCTCTGGCCAGAATATTGACTGGAGTGTGTAGCAGGGACCATATCACTCCTGTCTTGTTCCAGCTACACTGACTTCCAGTTTTCTTCTGCGCTCAATCAAGATGCTTGTACTGACCTTTAAAGCCCTGTATGGTCTGATTAGTTCCTAAAGAGGACTGACATTACTTGCAGGTTTTTCCCTGGAAGTGACAACATGCAGTCAGCCTTACAGTAGCTTTTTAAAAAATGTCTCCCACCACTGCTCTTAGTGGTGGCAGGAAGAGAGGATTGCCAAGGGATGATCCCATGCCATAATGGGAGATCTTGCTACCCTAAAACTAGTGCCTTGAATCGGACCTGCAAGCTAACTGGGAGCCAGTATAGGTGGAACAAGATATGGTTCCTACAACCTTCTCCAGCCAGAATTCTGGGGCAGCATTATGAACCAGCTGTATTATCTGGACACTCTTCAAGGGCAACATAATGTAGATCCCAACAACCACTGCCACCTGCTTTTATATTGGGTCCCCATGTTCAGCAGCACCCCAAGCTATGAGCTTGCTCCTTCCAATAGGAAGACAACTTCCAATTCCTGCCATATTCCTTCTACTGGTAGCACTTTCATTTTGTCATGATTAGGTTATGTAATCTAGAAACTTTTTTTTAATTCTTCCTTTCCCCCTTTTCCTTCCCCTCCCTCCCCAACCCTTTGGAAAACTCAATATAATGTGTTACATACATATTTTAAAAGCCCTGGGTTTCATCCTCCAGGCACCAGTTCATGTTTTCTACAGGTTCCCTGGGATATGTTGAAAGCATAGGACAGAGCTGAATATCATCCACATACTGGGAACAATCCAGCCCAGATTTCTAAATGACCTCCCAGCAGCCTCATGTAGATGTTGAAAAGCATGTGTAAAGTAGGTGCAGAGTTTGCATTTGGCAACCCAGAAAAGCACGTGATGTTGCAGTGTAGGCGCACTGATGCATTTGAAAGACCAGCACTGGGAAGTATTTGGTCCCCTAAGAGGTGAGGCAGCATTCAGAGCAAGCATTTGGAAACCCCAAGACTCTTTCCCCCTGCAGCTCAACTCCAAGGCTGCAGTTACAGTGGCAAAGTAAACTAAAGATGAGTCCCTCTGTATTGCATTGAATAGCATGTCAGATTCGTTCTGGGGAGTCCTGGTTCAAACAGCCCTTGAGTTGTGAAATTCCTTGACAAACTTTAAAGCACTTGCCATCTCTCAACCTACCTCACAGGGTTGTTATAAGAATGAAATGAGGCAGGGAAAACTCCAGAAATTTATTCTTTGGCAAAAGGGTTCGATAAAAATTAGATCAATGAATGAAGAGACCTGTAAACGCAGGAAAATACACAGTCAAAGGAAACTGCAGTGCTGCTGTTTACAGATGGCTCCAAAACCCTTACCCATCCTACTGAAACAATTTCTGATTGGCACAACTGTTGTTGGCAACATCCCTGTCACTTACATTATCTGCTCAGTGCTAGGGTTGCCAATTCCCAATTGGGGGCAGGGGATCTCCTGGTTTGAAGGCCCTCCCCCCATTTCAGGGTTATCAGAAAGCAGGGGAGGGGAAAATGTCTGCTGGGCACTCCATTCTCTGTGGAGACCAGTCCTCATGGGTATAATGGAGAATCAATCCATGGATTTCTGGGGGGTTGTTTTTGAGCTAGAGGCACCAAAGTTTCAGCATAGTATATAGTGCCTCTCCTCAAAACAACCCCCAAGTTTCAAAAGGATTGGACCAGGGGGTCTAATTCTATGAGCTCCTAAAGAAGGTGCTCCTATCATTCATTATTCCAAATGGAGGGAAGGCATTTAAAAGGTGTGCAGTCTCTTTAAATATGATGGTCAGAACTTGTAACTTTCCTATGTGCCATTAGCCAGACTGACTCCATGCTGTAACCCGATACTAACACACTGTGCCCGGCTTCAGGCCACTAACACTAATTCCTCTGCATTTCAAACAAACTGATCACTGGAGGATGGCAGATAACCCCTGGTCAACATCTGCAGGTGCTCTTTGAAGCCAGGCTGACCAGGCCTTCTCAGCAGGACTCCATCCTCCCCTCCTGATAACAGACCCTGAGAAACGGGCAGTTGTCTCTAGCCGTGTGAAAGATCGTTTTATTATTGTTGCTACAACCGCATAAAGTGTAACTAATGCTAGCCCTTGGCATCAGTGTTATCCTGTACCTTCAGCTCTGTAGTTCTCAATAAACACCTATACTTTTGTAACAAAGTCTTGGGCCTCGATTGAAGTTCTTCCAGTTCCGACAAGGACTCCCTTTGGAGTTCAATCATGCTTGTCGCAACCTTGCTCCTGTCTCCACCCCCAAAGTCCCCAGTTATTTCTTGAGTTGGACCTGGGAACTCTACTACTCACCCATTCTTGCTCTACTTCCCCTGCTCTTGCTGAATGGCAAAATAGTAAGATGCAAAAAGTCTAATAAATGTATACAATTATTTCCCATAAAAAGCTTTTTTATTCAGTTACACACATACTAAAGAACAGCAGATAATTCATTCAGTTTTTTATTTATTTACATCTGAATTCACATCTTTATAATTTATTTTGTGGTGTTCATTGGTATAGTGCTGTAATAACATCATTAAAAACATTTAAGATCAATCTACTACATGCCAAACATTTATTTTTAAAAATCAGCATATAAATATTTGGTTTAGGGGTTTTATTCTCATTTTTGTGTTCCAAGGGCATGTTGTTATGCTCTACAAAAACAAGTATAAAATGTTGTTATTCCTTTTACACAACACAGGGGGCTCATGTACTCATTTTTAAAGCACTTCAGTGATTTTTGCCTCTTGGTGTAGTGGTTAAGTGTGCGGACTCTTATCTGGGAGAACCGGGTTTGATTCCCCACTCCTCCACTTGCACCTGCTGGAATGGCCTTGGGTCAGCCATACCTCTGGCAGAGGTTGTCCTTGAAAGGACAGCTGCTGTGAGAGCCCTCTCCAGCCCCACCCACCTCACAGAGTGTCTGTTGTGGGGGAGGAAGGTAAAGGAGATTGTGAGCCGCTCTGAGACTCTTCGGAGTGGAGGGCGGGATATAAATCCAATATCTTCTTCTTCTCTTAAAATAATTTTTTAAACCTTTAGAATTAAAAATGTGTGGTCTGAACAAAACATAGCTGTATCAGATAACGTATCATTTACTGACAAGGATATTTTTTCCATTGCTTTGTTTTATTCTTTCTAAATTGCACATCTATCTCAATGGTTCATGGATTCTTTTCTTTAAAGCTCCTGTAAAGGACATTTTGCCTATTAGTTGTGCCAGTAATGGGAAACTTTCAACCTACCCACATGCTTTATAAGCTTCATTGTCTCTAGTTGTTGTTGACAACACTGGGACATCCACCCACGCCTCCTGCAGTTCACAAAATTGAATTCTAACTTCCTAGTTCTGACTTCCATGCTCCCACAAATTATTCCCATGGCTGAGATCACAATGTGAGAAGAATTTATACATGTCTAATGAATATTCTGAAGCATTCTCAGATTCTTGGCATAACTGTGTCTGATTCATAGTTATGTATGCGTATCAAACCTTCCCACAATATGAATTTAGTCATGGGAATGACTTGTGGGAACAGGATTAAAATTTTATCATGCCATGGATCCCTAAGGCCATGATGTGAAATGCATTTGGTAAAAAAAAAAAATCAAAAAGCTAATTCACATAATTCAAAAACATACTCCTGATCACATGCCAAGTTCAAGATGTGCTGCAAAAGACTGTGTAACAAAGCCATAGTCTAATTGTCCCATCTTGTGGCCTATCTGATCCTCAGAATGTGATAACTTCCCTGTTTTCTCCCCTTTCCTCATCTTACTCTCAAGATTGATGTGGTCATACAATGGAACAGTAAGCCATGCAGCCAGCTATAACAGCATTTAAATTCATATTCAGAGGCAATTTGGGTCATGAGATTGGTGACCTAAATCCCATTGCAAGCAATGGGACTTTTCAAGCAAGTGTGTTCAGAGTTGATGTGCCAGTCTCATATGATAGAACGCTCTGTTTCATTCCTCATAAGGTCATTTATTTTGAAGGTATTCAGCATATTAATGGGAGTGTTGTCAAAAGGTATTACAGACTAAACACAATCCTTAGCAAACCAACTCACATTCCACAGTATCACTTACACAATTAAATACTAATAGGGTAAGTCATTGAATCCAGACAAATATTTCCACAGGAGCAAGGGCTTCCCTCTGTGGAGTGCAGATTTCCAACTTCTCCCACAGCAGCCCAAAATGCCACTGAGGGGGAAGGGGAGGGGGGAATCATACTTTGCCTGTGCATACATTAGCCTGGATCTAAGCCATGGTAACAGGATCTAATATATTTGAAAGATTTGTGTCTTTACTAAAATGGCCTGAACAATTGCCAAGAAGAGCTGAACTTAGTGGAAGAATTCTCTACAGAACAAATAATGACTGGACAAGACAAGAACAGGGGGGAAACAGAGCAAATGGATTCCATTTATGAAAGGGACGAACAGAAGGTAGATCGTGTTTACAGAGAGATCACTGACCAATTTCCAAAAGGGGTGGAGGTAAGGGTCCTCAACAGATGAGTTTCAAATGTAGGTCTTTAAAGCTATGTGTTAATTTCTGTTAGCTAGCATAACAATTCTTATAGGTACACCACAGCTAAAACTAAGATATTTAGGCTGTGAGTCCAGCCCTTAAAATTGTAACTTAAAACTTTAAAATATTACAATTATCCATCAAGGCTTTTCATTTATTTTGGCTACAGGAATAGTCTTTGCACATTCTTCCTTGATAATATCTCTGGTATAGTTCTTCCCATTCCCTTCCTTTGACCTCAGTAGTGCCATGTTTTAGCGTTCTTTATAGCTACAGTCTAACTACTTAGGAAAAAAGCAGCAGCAAAGAACCAGAGAAGCAATTTGGTACATAGACCTACATTCATGTCATAATGAGGGTCACAGGTACACAGTCTTCCTGCTTGATCCATGTGATCCACAAACTATTACTTCCTGTGCCACTTGAAAGAATCATGATGCAGATAAATAACCTTTAAACCTAATTTTAACACATTAAAGATTTAATAAGCTTATACTTCCATGGATGGACACATAAGCTCTGAGATGTGTATTTGTGTGTGTAATTAACTGCAGAAAAAATATGGCCAAGCCCTCTGCTATTACCAATACAGCCAATCTTTAGCTTGGATATAACTTCTCTATACATAGTTTGTGTATATTTAATTTTCAGTAGGTCCTTATTACAGTCAGCAAGTGTTTCCCAGGTGGTTTCCTATACTGAACCTTTTAAATTCAAGTGAAATCAACAGTCAATTCAATTATGATTCATATTTCCAGACCTTAATTAAGACAATGCCTGTGCAGACAGTGTTTAAAAGAACAGATGGCTAATCCATCTCCTGACAATGTGTGCTAAAGAGGGGGCCCATGCTCAGATTAGGTCCCCAAGACCCTTTAATTCATTACACTTGCAGACAAAACAGCATCATTTTTAATTGATTGAAATAATAAAGAAGACGGTTTAGAAAGCAGTTTGATGAACTGTTGATGACATTTAATAAAGAAAAACATGGCTGTGAGAGGAAAAAAGAGGCTGACAAGATTTGTCCTGGTGTCATTATTCATATTTGACAGACCCACCTGCTGTGAAAGGAGATACAAGGAACTTTCCTGCAGAGATATAAACTTTGACAACCCTGTTCAGCAGGGTCTCAAAATGCTGGAATAATGCTGGCAACAAAAAAAGGATTGCTGCTATGTTGTTAAAATACCAGCTAAAATGCACAGACTAATCTCAGTTTCACATTAATGTTTGCACTCAATAATTTTAAGAATCTTATCTTAAAATAAAATAATAATCAGCTTGCCTTGCAGCAAGGCAAATAAGGAACAGAGATATCAGAGTGATTCAGATGACTGAGTTTCAAATTGATTTACTGTAGGAAATTAGTGTTGAAAAATTGACAAGATCCATGCAATACATCCTCTACTTTATAATTCATCTGTGTAAATCTTGTGTTTCACAAACAAAACAAAACAGAAATTTATGCCTGGGAATGTGTAACTTGGAAACAGATTGCAAAAAGGTTTGGAAAGCCAATGCCAATGAATAGCTCAGGAACTCTAGTCTAGACACTATCTACATTCTCTCTCATTTCTTCAGACAGTAGACACACATCAGTAACTCAGAAATATATCTACACATTGTAAACAAGGGAATAAATATTGTATTGGGAAGCATTATCCTACTGTTTTTCTGCATTTACCAGCAGTGGCTTGCCCTAGCACAAATCAACTTATTGCTTCCTGATCTGGCCATCTCTCACTCAGCAGCCGAGGGGCAAGAAATGTCATCTCCATCACCTGCATTGCAGTATTGAGTCCCTAAAGTATTTTTAGAAGGGGGAACTCTCATCCTTGAAATGCTGGTGCTTTCCCATGTTGGACTTGGCAATGTTGTATCATCTTTGCCTTTAAGAGAGCAATCGACTTAGAATCCTACTCATGTCTGTTCAACATGGCTTGCTCCAAAGAAAGTGTTCTCAGGATTGCACTGTACATTTAACAAAATGGATTATTTCAATATCTTCAAAATGTGTTCACTTTTTTACTACTGTGATATTTTTATGTACTGATTTCATTATGTAAGACACTGACAATGTTGCTCTACCCCATGTCACCAGAAAACCAGATCCAGTCACTGTGAGGGGAATGGGAGGTAGCTGTGAACCAAAAGGCGTCTGTGCAGCAACTGGTGGCGAATCCATCACTTGAGCTGGCTCAAGCAGAAGCCCAAGAGCAAAGCAGCTGCTGGTGAGAAATCAATCAGTTCTCAACTAGTAATGGCAGGATACAGAAGTAGTCTAAGTGGAAAGTAAGGTTTTCATAAGTCACTAAGAAAACTATTGGGGGAATATTTTAACCTTTCAGGACATTCAGTTGCTGATCTAAAAGTACTAGATACCTTACAAAGGAATTTCAAAGGGAGATTAGAAAGAGATTCTGCTGAATTGCAACTGATAATGAAGTTCAAGACTTCAAGACAATGCATCCACTTGAACTGAGTAATCAAGAGCGTTTCCTATCTCAGTACCAATGCTGATTTCTGACCACCTGCTTTGTTGTTCAGTCACTCAGTCGAGTCTAACTCTTTGCAACCCCATGGACCAAGTCACACCAGGCCCTGCTGTCTTCCACCATCCTCCGAAGTACACTCAAATTCATGTTGGTTATATCAGTAATCCTGTCCAGCAATCACATCTTTTGCTGTCCCCTTCTTCTTTTGCCTTCTGTCTTTCCCAGCATCAGGGTCTTCTCCAGTGAGTGCTCCCTTCTCATTTGGTGGCCAAAGTATTTGAGCTTCAGCTTCACCATCTGACCTTCCAGGGAACAGTCTGGGATGATTTCCCTTAGGACTGAGTGATTCGATGTTCTTGTAGTCCAAGGGACTCTCAAGATTCTTCTCCAGCACCACAGCTCGAAAGCATCTATTCTTCTGCGCTCGGCCTTCCTTATGATCCAACACTCACAGCCATACATTACTACTGGAAATACCATGGCCTTGATTATACGGACTTTTGTTGGCAGGGTGATGCCAACACCTGCTACTTCTCTGCATATCACACCTAATCCAGTCACACCTGCTATTGTCATTTGCCTGCTAATGTCAGTTGGCATCTGAAATCACTCTACTCTCCAAGACAAATGGACTCACATTCTAGCTGTATCTGAAGCAGTGAGCAGTGACTTATGAAAGCCCATACCCTACCACAAATTGTGTTAAGTCTTTAAAGCAGTCTTTAAAGTGCTATTGGACTCTTCTACTGCTACAGACAGACTACCCATCTTGATCTAAGAATTTACTGTCCCTCAGTCTCCACATCTGCCTACAGATGTGATGTGCCACCTCCTTCTGACCCTGTATTTTTTTTTTTAAATTATTTTTTTAATTGTAAAATGTACTTCAAACATACATCATAAACATTAATGTAAACAAACCTGTTATGTTTACAAATCTATATTATTAGTAATATACAAAATTTAAATATTCTCTGGAAGCTTACACAAAGTATTTTGATGATTTTGAACAAAATCAAAGAATGTAAACCATTTTTCGATAAAGTTATTAGCATCAGAGTTAGCATTTGACTGTTGCAAGTTATACACAATTTTATCCATTGTAATTACATCCCAGATCTTTAGGAACCATTGCCTTTTAGATGGCAAAGATGTAGATTTCCAGTACTGGGCAGTTAACATTTTTGCAGCCAATAAAAGCATCGTTAATTCAGATTTATGTTTCGGAACCTCATCAGGCATCCATAGATTTAACAAAATAGATTCAGGAGAAAAAGGAATCTTATGATTAATAACTTGCTCTATTGTTGGTAAAATTAGTTTCCAAAACTGCAATATCAATGGGCATTCCCACCAGCAGTGGATAAAAGATCCAATATTGTCACATTCTCACCAACATTTTGCATTCATCAATCTCTTAGCATGGAATAATTGTAGGGGAGTCAGATACCACCTTGAGTATATTTTAAAGTTTTGTAATCTTAAATTCAGCAAAGGAGTATGATATAGTTTTGACAACCAAATATGTGACCAATTTTCAAGTGTGATTTGTTTACCACTATCTTTATTCCATGCTTTTTGCTGAGACGTTTCTTTGAGCTTCTTGCTTTGACTAAGAGCTTTATATATTATTGCTGTCATCCCTTTGAGTTTAGGTTCTGAAGCAGTCATAGCTTCTTCAAATGCGTTTAACGGCCTGTTGATTTGGGATAAGATATTTGGGCTGTGTAATAAGTTGTGAACTTGGTACTTTCTTTCTAAGTTTGTATTTGTTCTCATTAAATTATTAAGTTTTAAATGCTTAAATCTAAAAACTCCTCATCTCCAATTTTGAAAATTTGCAATAGATTTAGCAGCTGGGAACCAGTCTTGTCCTAAGAATACCATCGCAGGAGATGGTGTAGGTGCCAATACTGCTTTATACCCATTCCACAATTCTAAGATGAGTGATAAAAAAGGATTAGAATGAATATTGGAATTACGATGCTTAGGAAAGTTCCATATCGTTTCATGAAGTAGGTCAGGGGCAATAAATGATTGCTCTATCTGAATCCAGGCTTTTTCCCTAGTTGGTGAAGCGTATAAAATAATATATTTTAATTGAATGAACAAAAAGCTTCCTTGCAGATCTAACAATGTTTTATGGCATTAAAATGGAATGGTTTTAGATAACAGGATGGTCGCTCCTCTTGCCTTGGAAGAGTCTGGGGCTTGAAAGCTCTGGGAAAACCATTTAGTTTTCAAAAGAGGTGAAAAAGTTCTTTTAAGATGGGTTTCTTGCAGGCAAAGAATATTTATTTTGTCTTTATACATCAGGTTAGAAATCCGTCTAACCTTAATAGGGTTGCTCAACCCTCTGCAAGTGGCAATTTTAATAAGTTTAGACATTATATACGGTAATAAGCTGACTTAGTGTAACTTAGCAGAACAACTTTCAAAATGAAACTTAACAAACCACAACACTATAAGAACAATCTATCCAAATAAAATTCCTCAACTATTGGGACACGGTTCCAAGCCTCTTCAAAGAGAGAGGCCAAAGAGAGATTAATTTAAATACTCCCGTTAAAGGAACCGAAACTATACACCAAGCTAAAACTAAAAAAACTAATATGGGGGCAGTTTTAAATAGTCAAGATTATTTACATAGAAAACTCCCCCCTCCAATTTAGTTTTTGAATAAATAGCTTTAATAGAAATGCTTGCCACTAAATCTATCTTGTGTTTTAACGTTTTTGATTATATTGATACTCTTTCCCTTGTATTTCATATTTCTTTAATTAGTCTTATCCATGTTACTTAATTCTATGTTGATCTAAACAAACAGAAAGAATAAAGAAAAAGACTTATTTGGTTGTCAAAACTACAACTTCCACTATATTGATTATAAAACGTGAACATGAATATAAGGAGATCTTCTTTGGCTGTCATCTTTAAAAAATATTTTTAACATAGTGTCGTTCAACCATATTAAAGTGTCAAATACAATCACCATTAATTAGCTTTAATATTAAAGTCATAAACTTGATAACTATTAAAAATAAATTCATAATTAATTCATCTAAATTTATATATGATTTCATCCATAATAAAGTTAAGCAATGAATTATGTTGCAATGAATTATTGTACATACAGATTAGAATTTCATAGTAAGCTGTATTTCATAACCCCAGCAATAGATAGATAGATGTAAAAGCTGGAAAGAAATAAAGAGAGATCAAAAGATAGGAAGGATGAGAAAAGAATGTATTACTGCAGTAAATATACTCGTTACTATTCTAAAACAGGATCAGAATGCACTTCATATTATCAAACATAAGATCAGTTATAATACAATAGAACTTCTTACTAACTATATACACATGAGTAGTTATAAGCAACAACTGTATATTCCAGTATTATAGTCTTAGAAGATGAGAGTTCAATAGCAATCCTTAGGGAAACTCTGCTGGGATTTCAATAATGGTCTTTGGGAAAAAAGCGTTCTTCTTCGGATCAAAATTTTGCTAGTTGCAAGTCACTGAAACGAAACAACTGTATATTGTCATATAAACATATAGAACAAAGTTCTATAAGACAACCCAACTGACATAACTAAAGAAAAAAGTTATCAGGTCTGATTTTTTGCTTGGGAAACAGGCAGCAGTAATTCTTCTTGTGTGATAGAAATGTTCGGTTTAAAACAATTTTATTGGTAACATATGGTAATAAATCTATATCTTACATCTTTTAAAAAAACTTCTTTTATCTACCCCATATATTACTTCTACCCACCCCTCCCCCCGTTACTCGACCCCCACCAGTGTTATTTACTTAAAATGCAAATATTTAAAGGTACCCTTAACTATTAGAACAAAAAATTATATTCCTCTTCTTTTTAAAACTTAATCATTATCAAAGATTGTCCAGTGTCTTTTTATTTTCCACTCTTTTTCTACATATCTTCTAAACTTTTTCCATTCCATCTTAAAAACTTCCAAATCATAGTCTCTTAATATTCTTGTTAATTTGTCCATTTCACTCCATGTCATAACTTTTATAATCCAATCCCATTTCTCTTGAATTTTTTCTTGCTTCCACAACTGCGCATACAATGTCCTAATGGCTGAGAGCAAGTACCAGATTAAAGTTCTATCTTCTTTTGGAAATTTTTCCATTTGTAGTCCCAACAGAAAATTCTCTGCAACTTTGTTAAATTCATATCCCAAGATCTTAGAAATCTCTTGCTGAATCATCCGCCAAAACATTTTAGCTCTTTCACAAATCCACCACATATGGCAGAAAGAACCTTCATGCTTTTTACATTTCCAACATGTGTGATAGAAATGTTAAACGCCGCCAGCAAAGCCTTGCCTGTGACGCCATCAGATGCTTGAAAAAGAGCGCCATTTTTGTATACCAGTATATTTGATACCGGACTCCAGCGAAAACGGATTTTCTTTTCAAAAAGTTTTGTTGATACAACCTTTAGGAGATGTCTTCTTTTAATGTCTCTGGTGACAGATCCGTGAGGATAAGCACTTTTTTCCCATTAAATTTAAGGTCACGTTTTTGCGCCTCCTGCATTACTGCATCACATAACTCCAAGGAATTAAATTGAATAAGGACATCTCTGGGTCTTATAAACGCCTTTGACCCTAATCTGTAGGCTTTATTAATAGTAGTTAAGGAAATCCCCTCAATTTTTACAGTCTTTTCAAGCCAGTCTAACATAAGTTTTGTCATTGTTTTGCCATCTTCCGCGCCCTCTTCTACCCCCCTTATCTTCAAATTCCGCTCTCACCAGCGGTTCTCCAAAGATATTAGCCTCTCAGTTGCCATTGTTTCAAAGTTCTGTAAGGCTTTAATCTCATCCTGAGCAGCGTACAACATCTCTGTGGCATTTTCTGCAACCTTAGAGGTTTCTTTAAGATCTGCCGCGAAAGAATCAAGTTTGTTGTTCACTGGTTGAAGTAAGTTAGTAATTGAATTTGTAAAGTACATGCAAAGATCTTCCTTAAAAGCGGTTAGATCTTTTTTAGTAAGAGGGGCGCCTTCATTCTCTATATTAGTGTCAGATCGAGGAGAACTAGTGCCAGGTGCCATTTTGGCTATTGGTGGAGAACCCCTTTCAACCGGAGATATTATATTATTTGAAGGAGAAAAAAAACTTTTTACCAACTTTGCTGATTTGTTTGCAGATTTAGGAGTCTTTTCTGAGCTTTTTCTCATGATTTGCAAAGAATGAAGTTATCCATAACGATTTATTTAGCAGTAAGGAGGAACAGAAGTCGGAGCTCTCTTAAAACGCACCCACCATGTTGAAGTGACGCCCCCCCCCTGTATTTGTCCATAAACTTTTGCCATGTTTTAGCAATAACAACATTTCTGTATATAAATTCATATAAATGTCCTTGAGGGAAAGTGAGCTTTTTGTTTCTACCATAGGGAGACTAAGATTTTTTTTTTAGCAGAGTGACTGGTGGGTCATATGATATGGAAGTGAGAACAACTTATCTAAGAGACAGCTAAATTGTAATCAATACTCTTTTGACACAATTTAAAACAAATTTAATAAAATGTTTTAAAGATGAGTGTGCTTCTGCTGTATCACTCTAGTACTAAAATGTTCAGGCAACTTTAAAAATATTGGTTACCTTCTCACTCCCTATTTCCCAGCAACACTTGACCATATCATGAATGACTTTATTAATTTTAAAATGGAATTGCATTGCTTCAAGTATTTGAAGCTGTGTGCTTCTCTCCAGTCTTGGATTGCATGTCTTTACTACATGGAATACCATACAACTATTCTGGCAGATGCTTCCTGCTCTCCAGTAGTACACTAGCCTTACAGCAGCATCCTTGATGTGTAGTGCTAGCAGGACTAAACTGTGCAACGCAGATGCAGGCGGGTTGCTGGATTACATAGGGTGAGGGAATACAAGATTGGTCCATACAAGATGGGGAATAGAAGATGGGACACAGCTCAGTGAAAGAACACATACATTTTATACCATCCCATTCCAGTTCCTGGAACCTCCAGTTAGTGAATCTGAGGTGATGCTGGGAAAGCCCTTTCTCAAGTTGTTGTCAGAATGTATACACTACTGAGCTAAGCAAACCAGTGGTAAACATAGCTATGTGTTCACTTCTAGTACACATTAGTATCACAGTGGAGAAGGGGAGGAGAAGAAGGAGTTGGATTTATACCCTGCCCTTCACTCGGAGTGGCTAACAATCTCCTCTTCCTCTCCTCACAACAGGCACCCTGTGAGGTAGGGAGGGCTGAGAGAGCTCTGCGAGAACTGCTCTTGAGAGAACATCTCTGTGAGAATTGTCACTGACCCAGGGTCACCAGCTGCTGCATGTGGGGGAGTGGGGAATCAAGTCTGGTTCTCTAGATTAGAGTCCCCACTCTTAACCACAGCACCAAACTAGCCCTCAACTAACTTGTGCATTTTCTAGGAGTTGGATTTTGGTGTTGGTGGCACTGTACACACCTAGTCTCAAGGTTCTTTTGTATAATTGCTGCCCTTCCACTCACAGTTATAAATATGGTAGACTAGAAGTATCAGTTTAATACAAGAAGTCATCATATCTGTTATTTAAAATGCTTCTGTAGCTCTTGTTTCAAACTAGAAACTCTAATCCACACTGTTTATTATAATGTCAAGTGCTCATTTTAAAGAATTCATCTTTGAGCAAGAGCTGAAGTAAGAGAAAGATGGACTGCACACTGCTTGGTTACTGTAGATAAATATGATTGTGATTCACAAAGATATTCAGTTTTCTAAAACTTGCAAAACAGTATGAAAACATACAAAAAGCAGAACAGAATACCCAGTGACTTCATCTTGTAGGACATTTTCTTGATTGTATATATTGGGAGTCAACTGGAGAAGGTCTGTTAAAAAAGCAATTTAAATAAGTAAGGAACTTATGTGTGTGGGAGGGAAATCAAAATGTTTTTCTGCAGCACTCATTGCTCACAACCTTGCTGTCCTTTTAAAAATGAAATGCCAACATACTAAAATAACTAAATATGTACCATCTCAACTTCACTTCTCTCTTGCTTTTAAAAATAAAATCCAAAACTTTATGTTAATATAAATATTTACTCTGGAACAGGAAGTAGCACTTTGAGATCTGTCAAGTATCATCACAGGTCAACTCTGAGGATCTAAAGACCATAGCACCAAGATGGTGACACTAGCATATGATACATGCACATACAAACACTGAACTAACAACTCCATCTTTGTTGCACTGATGGCCCTATATGTGTTACTTTATCATAAGGAAAGGAAGAAGCTATTTCCCAGTGTTGGACTAATCAAGGCAATACAATAGAGAAATTTACTTCATGATGTACACATAATGTACACACTCACTTGTCTAGCTGAAGGCCTAACACTCCTGATTCAGAATAGGTACATGTACATAACAGAGATTTTCATATGTAAGTGGAGAAGGTGCTTAAGAACAGTTAAATAGATTAAGGGGAGGGGTCATGGCTTAATGGTGGGCCGTGGTCAGACATACATTTTTATCCAACACAGCAGCAAATGCTCTTTGGATTTAAAGTGCACGTCCATACAACATCTGGGAGTAGTTGGTGAGTTGTGGGTATCTCGTCATGCTGCAACTTATTGTTGGAATTTTTTGATAGTAGATAAAATCCGGTCCTAAATGCTTGATGATGGGCCAAAAATGGATTTTCCCTGTCTGATCACACCAGCGTTAGTGAGTTGTCGCAACTTGCATCCCAGATCAGCGCCATTTAAAAAAAATATCTTAGCAATACACGCATAACCACATAATCAGCAAAAGGCGGCAGGGGCTCCTGGGTGCCTTAAGCACCCCAACAGATGCATTCTGAGCAACTGCAAATGTTTCTTTTAAATTTTTTTGGGGTTGAATTTTGTGACACAATCATTTTTAGTTTATGTTTCTAGAAAATAGTCCCATCATAGTTGAGCCAATCAGCGGCATTGTTTATGCACATGAGCAAAGGCCGGGCTGTCTGATCAGTCAACGAACAGGACAGGCGAGACGGATTATGTTTGGGATGTCTGAGCAACAACGTTTCAAATAAGGACGGACAAAACAGGAGTGCCTTGCTGACGAATTAAATGGTGCGTCTGACCACGGCCGTTGTGTATCTACTTTGAATGGGGGAAGGTTCAAATACAATCCCCAGCATCTCCAGGCAAAAGGAACAGGTGGTAGCTGATATGAAAGACCTTTCCCAGAGACCCTTGAGAGCCACTGGACACTGAGTGAACAGTAGTGACCTTGATGGACCAGTAATCTGAATCAGTATAAGTCAGCTACATATGTTGAAGACTTCCCTTCCTGGGTTTATTTTTCCTTCTAAATTCTACATAGTCTGCTGAGCTAATTCAAATAAATGAATATTAATAAAACATCTACCACATAAATCACAATTTGTCAATACACCTGAGGAGTGGGAGAGTCAGAAAGGTTAAACTTCTTCCTTCAGGGCTGTTTCCATACCATACACCTCCATAATGTATTACTCCAAAATTTAAAAGAGTGGCCCTTCTCATACATTCCCTAATTTCTTTACTGGGATACCACTTAAATTACAGTAAAATTACTGGAGACTTGAAGGCGGAAAATAACCCCTCATGTTGGCATGGGACAGGAGCCTGCACTGCAGCTTGAAAGCTCTGTTGTTTTCATAGGACTTTTTATTGGTAGGAAAAGTAACAGAATTTCCCAGTTCCCCACACCTCAATTTCCTTCCTCCTAGTCTACCCCTATTCCAAGGCCTGTCCATGAACAGCACGGCATAGTCACATTCCATCTGTCCCTCACACCCCACTCAAAATGAGTATTTCTTACCGGCTGTTATGATCTCATCTGGAAGTGTTTTAGCACTGTATCATAGTGTCTCCTTTTATTAGTCAAATTTCTCTGCTTACTCAAAATAGCAGTCAAAAATCAAACCGAAGGCTTTCTTTAAGGGTTTTGTCTTTCTCTTTTTTATTTCAGTGGGTCAAAAATTACTTGATTTCAAAATTCTAACCTGTTTAAGAACACATTTCACTCTATTCATGGTAACTACTGTGAGTGAAGCTGAAGAGCAAAATGTTTGGAAAATTTACACCAATATTCTCGTTTTAAAATAATTCTACATCTTTAATGAGAACCGTGTGTCTCTGTCTGGGAAAGAGCCCTTATGGCTGGATTATTTTGATGTCTTGAGGAGTCAGACTTTGCACTTTTGAAGACTGTATAATAACTATGGAAAGTCTGGCCATTTTTTCTTGCATTGAGAGGGTTCTCTTGTTTAGGAAAGTAAGGGGGAGATGGAAAGGCCCTAGACCTTTTGGAGCTGGACCTAATTCATGTTACTGAAATGGAAAGGAGCTGTTTCCTCTTAACTCTATAATATTCAAAGATCTGGCCAGGGACAATGACTGAGGCTGCATTCAGACATTCTGAACAGTAACTTGGTCAAACCATGTTTAGTTTGACATATGAATGAAAATGACCTGAACAAACAGATTTCAACCTAGAGAATTTTTTTGTTTGTTTGTAAACCAGAGTTTGTACTCATTGGGGCTGTTGTTATATCAGAATTTAACAAACCAGAGCTTATTGGGTAAAACCACTTCTTTTGTACTACTTGACTTATAGGAGAGTAATATAGGAATGGAAAGTGTCTTCCATTCTCCCTGGCAGGAAAGGGAAGAAGTAAGCAAAAACAAGGCAATACAGCATCTGCATGGCAACAAGCAAAAACACTACTGTGGGTTAGACTATCTAATACAATACCAAATTAATGACTATCTAATAATATTAATAAATATAATTTACAAAAACTATCTGTGAATATCATATTAGATAGTCTTATACACAGTAACATTTTTGCTTGTTGCCAGGAAAGATAAGAAAACATAGCAATTGTTTAGAAATACACCACGATTTGATACTTAAACAGCTGCAAGAGTCTGTTGTACAAGCTCAGGACTATCGTGACATCTGACTACATCCTTGAGCTACAAATCAGGAAGTCCCCAGTGTGAATCTCTTGTCAGGAACATATACATTAATAAGCCCTGTTCACATGTTACAAGGAATATGCATGCATCTGTAAGAAACAGCCAACACACGTTCACTTTGCAACCAAAACCTGGGATTAGTACCTGGATAGATGTGGGGTTTGTATCACTTGTTCAGCTGCACGTGCATTGAATGTAACTTGATTTTTATTTTTATAAATGCTGTACGTTCACTCAGAGATGCCAAAAACAGTCACAGGCCCCCAGACAAAGATTCCATTTCCCCCTCATGACCCTAAAACAAACCAAATGACAAAATGAACAAATCACTTGGCTTGCTGTTACCATGAATCTATAGTAATAAAACAATAGGTCTGTCTGTCCATGTTTCTTTGTTTATTTATTTATATCTCACCTTTCTCCCCAAAGAAGACCCAAAGCAGCTTGCATCATTCTCCTCTTCTCCATTTTATCCTCACAACCCTGTGAGGTAGATTAGGTTGAGTGTGTGACTGGCTCAAGGTCACCGAGCAAGCTTCTATGGAAGAGTGGCAATTTGAACCTGGATTTCCCAGATCCTAGTCAAAGTGTCAGACTATACTACTATACTACATTGGCAGGCATAACTCATCAGAGAATAAAGCTAAAAGACTCAAAATCAGCAAGGAGACTCAAAACTCGCTTCAGGATGATTGTGGAACTTCCATGGCCAAAACTGACAGGCATGGGAAAATCCTGGCCCAGGAGACAAACCACCACAACATGCTATTTGCAACTGAGGGTAAGGGTCTCTCTGACAGGCGTAATTCAAAAAATAATGTTATATGATGGAAAACTGGACATTAACCCCAGAATGATGATGATGGAAGTTTCAGTGCCAAATATGAAGGGAACTGGAATACCCTGAACCAGGTTATGTTCATGACAGACAACATACAATAAAAGAGCTTTTAAGCAACCTGTCATGTCTCTAAGGATGTGACCACATGAGTGGTTTGGTCCAACATAGCCACCTGTCCTTCCCAGATTAAATGGGCACGATCATGTGTGCACATCTGGCCCCCAAGCTGTACTTGTGCTTACCTCACGCTACGACAACTCCCAGATGGATTAAATAGCCACTGGGAATTACTTCCAGGGTGGGCTTCTGAGCATCTGATCATTCTGGTGTGCCATAGAAATGCATGAGTGGCATGATCACTCCACTCAGTTTCTCATGTGTCTTTTCACCCCTCTCCGACCCCATTCTGAGGAGCACTCATGTTTGTCCACTTGTGTGCACACACAACAGGACATTTTTAAAAAAAAAAAAAAAAATTCCCCATGGGTCCATGGTTGCAGCATGTTAGCAATGTGAACGGCTTACCTTGGGCCCATGCTGCTTTGGTACCGATTGAGCACCTGTTGTCTCATCATGGCAGAGTGGGGCAAACTCAAACAACATTTCCAGACACAAGCTGCTGCTGCCTCAACCTGCCCGTCTGATCACACCATAATACTCAGATTCCCCAACAAACAACGAAAGGTTGCTGGTGATGCACTCTCATCCACATCTACCTCACAAGGCTGTTGTGTGGATAAAATGGAGGACAGGAGAACAACACAGCTTTTGGTTCCCCCTGGGGAGAAGGACTGAGCATGGTACTTGTTATAAATCCAATTTTTAATTATATTTAAAAGATTACATCATTTGTCATATAGCAAAATAGCTAATAGATCTTCTACCAGCACAATAACAATTAACAACCCAGTGCCTGAACTGGGAATTACATCTTCTATTCCACATGTTTAACCACTAAAAGAGATTAATGTTCCATTACCAAGCATGTAAAAGGGGGAGGAGTGAGGATGCTTCCTTTTACTATGTTAGTTCATGAGGAAATATTAACTCACTCTGCACTCTTCTGTTCATAATATTAACAAATGTTTGCTACTCTTAAGGACATTTTGTCACCAAGCAGGATAGATTTGAGAAGTTCTTGAGACCAACAAGCAGGAGTCATTTTGTAGAAGAGTAGGCGGTGGAGTTCATCCAAGGATTGTCATGCAGCTGCAGTACTATTCAATGGACAAGGAGGTGGAACTCTCAGAGGGAGGAGTTGGAACTCTCAGAAAAGTTCAAGAGCTGTGCTCCTGTGAGCTCCCACTGAATCTGAGGCCTGCCAACAAGTGAAAATAAAGTTGGGGGGGGCGGGGTGGACACAGAAAACTTAGTTGGAGGGAGATAGAAATGAGTGAGAAAAGTGTGGAAAAGAGGGAGAGAAATTAAGGAAAAGAGAAAGATTGTTTTCTCTTCCTGTAACACCCTAACTCCTGCTTTGCACGATCTGGCCGAGCTGGGTGCAAGGATGGGAAGAGAGAAAGCTTTCTTGGTTGGCCTTAGCAGGCTGGCAAACTGACAGTGTAGCAGCCATCAGCCAGGCTTGCTTGTCTTCCTCCATTGCTGGATTAGTTGACAGGTTTTGTTATAAAGTGGGCTCAGTCAGCTCTTTGAAACCAGAATGCATTTATTGAGAAACATACACAAACTGGCAGTGAATGAACATAGAAAATTACACCCCCTTAGGCAGTCACTCCCCAAAACCAATGCGCCCTCTAGGATCCTTCATTTGCATTTTCCTCTGAAATGCATGCTTCCTGATTGGCCGATTCTAGCAGAACAGCCAATCAGAATGTAGGCAGCAGGATCCTGGCCTGCAATGGATGTTTGCTTCATTCTCAGTCACAATGTAGAACATAACAGGCTTAGCATGATCTGTTATGCACATTAGCCTCAGTCTTGAAGAAAAATATGTCTAGCCAATAGTAGCCTGCCATTTTGCAGTGCTCAGACTTTCCTGTGCTCCTAGTGGCTGCAACCAGAACTGCATTAGAAATAAATCGATGTTCAGATGGATGAAGGCCCTTGAGCTGACTTGCCCCCCCCCCAATTTTGTTTCCCTGGTCTCCCTCTGTCAGTGGCCCTGCATTCACTGTATGTACAGTTGGACTTGAGATTTAAATTCCATTGCAAGCTCTAACTTAGCAAAGGATTTAACCAATTGTAGCCTAAGCATTTCTTAAAGAACCACACTTGGTAGCCTGCAATATTACAAACACAAAAAGATATTGTAAGAAGTGCATTTCTTAAAACGATTTCATTCTTTTTTGCCAAATTATTAATAAAGAAAAATCACTTGTAATAACTATTGTTTTATGTTAGTGAAAGTATATAAATACAAATGGATTCCACATGCAAAGAAAAATTCCACAGTGTTGGCTTTGCATTTATTTGGCACTTGGGACTTATTTATTAGTTCACAGAGTTGGATATAAAGCAATTGCTATATGGTAAAGCCATATGGTAAAGTCACAATAGCATTCTCTAAAATATCAATTATTCTCTGTTTAATGCTTGAATTCACTTCTATCTTCCATGAGCTTGAGCATTCTAGACCAAAGGTAGAATTCCACCTGGTGGTCCAAGCCTCTGAGCACATACAAATTGCAGTGGCTTCTACAATTAGTTGTCTTTGATAGATGTTGCTGTTTTGCAAATAAACAATGAGTCCTGGCTGAAGATTCTTTCAAGAAGTAAAACTTTTACTTAACTTTCAGATAGATGGTTCAGATAACTATGTAAGTACAGTGCAGACCTCTCATTCAGCAAACACCAAAGGAAGGGAACAAGCCAAACAAACAAGAAGACAAAACTTCTAGGCCCTGATTAGTAACTACGCAAGGCCCCCATCTGTTGAATTATCTGTTGAATAATTTGGTAAGTATGTTTACTGTCTAAATACCTCTCTGCTTTTATAGTGTGTGATCCATTGCTATTGCTATCCTAACACCCCTTCTTGATAGCAGATGGATCACCCCATGAGGCCCTCAGGTGGTGGAATTCTGCAGATAGTGGTTTAGTTAGCACATCTGCAACCATCTCCTCTGATGGACAATACTTAAGTTCAGGTACTCCTTTTTCACATGACAGGTGACAACTCACATCATTAGGTTTGGTGTGTGGTTTATTCTTTCTATCTGAGCTGACTTTATGTGCCTGTCATTGTCCTCCATAAGAAGTGGTAGGTCGTTCATGCTTAGTACCATGTCATCAAACAACTGGCTTATCCAAACTGTTTGTGAGCCTAGGGGCTAGGCAGGGGAAAGGACACAAAGTGCGGAAGGAACCGCACATAACACAACCAGGTTGTAAAAGAAAGGGCATAACTTAATTGAATATAACACATGGTCACTGGTGCAGCATGGGGACAGGTCCTGCACTGGACAACCCATTGGCAGCCCAATGTACCCGCCATTCTCAGGCTGCTGTGTGGTTTTCTTGCTACCTAGTGGTCAAGCTAGTCTGCAGCCTCTGAGCTGGGCATACACTAAAGTCTTCATCCCCAAGACCCCATAAGGGAATCTCCAAACTGGGGGAGGTGGGCATGCAATCACCCCTCCAAAAGGATCCATCCCAATGCCCAACCCTAATTTACAGACCTACGCCTTCAGTGGCTGGTCAGCAAGGCCTTGGCAGCCAACCCTAGGTTGCCTTTGGGTATTGCTCCCTACTCTGACCAGCAGACCATACAGCTGGCCCAAAGCAGGTGGTGCCATCTTCTACCGTGCAGGGCCCCCCGCCCCAGCCCTGGGCCACAAAATGTGGTTTCACGTTAAGTCTTACCACACCTTTGTGACATACATGTGCTCTGGCCACAAAGTCAGCTTCTGTAGATAAGATTGTTACTGTTGTTTGTTTTCTTCTGGTCCATACAAAAAGATATCCCATTGTAGACTTGTTGTCTATTCTGTCACTTGCCCAGATGGTGTCTACATAGCCTGAGGGTTTAGGGTCCGAATTTTAATTTCATTTCAATAGTGCCCTTTGAATATTGCATAACCCTCTTCTATTTCAGTCACATACAAAGCATTCTTCACAGGTAAACTAATGTTGCACCCGAATGTGGTAATACAATTCAAAATTTCCTGTCGAACTGCTTCAACAGGGATGTTTTTTCCACTAGCAAGGGAAAATTGTGTTTCATTGTAGAATCAATTTCTGTAAAGGATTCTTTGTCACTGGTCATATGACTGGTGGCTCCTCAGTCTATACACCATCCAAATTTCCTTTTTTCTTGGCAAACTACAAAGCAGCCAGCTAAGTTTTCCTGTGCAGTCTTACCTGTGATGATTTTGGCCATTTCCTTTCCTGTTCCAAGCAGGGGTCATTTTGTAGAAAAATAGGTGGTGGAGCTCATCCAGGGATTGTTATGCAGCTGCACATACTAATCAATAGAAAAGGCAGGTGGGTGGAGAGGAGACGGGGCAGTCAGAAAGGTTCAGGAGCTGTGTTCCTGTGAGCTCCTGCTGAATTCAAGCCCTGGTTCCATGGATACACTTGTATAGCTCAGCTTTCCAAACTGAACAGTCTTTCTTTAGAAGTCCAGCTTTCTTGCAGTGGAAACACACCCTCACTTCTGGTTTGTGTTTGTTGTCTTCATTTATTTAAAGTACTGTAAGTACTTCTGTAGGTACAAACAAAGGTACATAAGATTTACAAAAATGTGGTACCCTATAATACAGTATCTCTCAGAAAAGATATTATCTAAATAAACCACAGTATCATAACTTAATGTACTTTTGAATTAAATCTGCTTACCTGATCCATGTGATGATAAGGTTTTGTAGGGGACTGATCTTGAAGGAGATACAAATCAAAACTGGTTGCAACTTAGCCTGCCTCCCAGAGATGGTATTGCTGAATTGGTGGTCAGAGGACCACCAATTGGTGGTCAGAGTTAATAGAACAAAACCAGAAACTATATTATTGGCAGTACCACAATTAACTATAGTGATGTATAGGAAAAATAAGACAATGCGTACATTGCAATCCTGGAGAATACATTTATGGGACTATTTCATTCTAAGGAAAATAACAACATATGGTTCTCAGCAGGGCTTTTTTTGTAGAAGAATCCCAGTAGGTGCTCATTTGCATATTATGCCACACCCCATGATGTCAGTAGGTACTCATTTGCATATTATGCCACACCCCATGATGTCATCATTGTTTTGTATAGGGTGTTTTGTCAAAAAAGCCCAGCAGGAACTTATTTGCATATTATGCCACACACCCTGATGCCAAAGCCAGCTGGAACTGCATTCTTGCTTAGTCTCTATTATAGCCACCCCTCTGCCCTCCAACCTGGGCAGCCTGCCAAAAGGCACCCCCAAACCCTGGCAATATACCTCGGAAGTCACAAGACCTTGAACCCTGGTTTATACATGGCACATTTCCAGGTGCCAGCTAAAGAGCCAGCCCAGCTAGCAGGAGCTCAGACTCTGGAAGGTATAATAAGGAAAAGGGGCAGCTGTCTTCACGTAACAATGACTCTTCTCACATCTTCATGACACCTTTTTGGATCTATAAAAAGGTACACCCAGCCATAGTGCTGTGTGTTGTTCTAGGGCACCTATAGAGTCTCATCCCCCAAACTTACAGTTTGGTCATTCATGTTTCCTTTTCCATGGACTTCTGCACATCCTGATGGTAAATATCACCTCTCCCTTAATGTCTCCAGGCTCCTCCATTTCTCTATAATCTTGTATGTGTGTACATTTGATTGTTTTGTTAAGTGTGCCTTTTCATATTTATCAGTGATTTTTCAATAAAAATCATTTATTTTTAAGTTGGTCTGGTCTGTTGTGAGAGCCTTCCTGGAACTGACCTTGGTATACACAGGTATAGGTTCCACCTGTTATGCCCATTTTGCCATCTCTGTCTCCCCATTTATTCCCTCATCTAAACAGAGACAGGCAATTTGGGTAACACTATCATGTAAAAATTATGAAAGATTTATAAAATTGTGGTACCCTATAATACAATATATCTCAGAAAAGGGGATTTTTTTTTTAAAAAAATCACATTATCATAATATACTTCTAAATTAAATCTCCTTACCTGATTCAGCTAGGGCAATCTTGCTCTGGAGACCTTCAAATGTTTAGAGGGTAATATATAAGGAATATGAAAAGAAACTGAACATCTCATGGGCATAATTGTTGCGAAAATGTTAATTTAAATTTGTTTCCTACTTCTTGCACCATATAGGCAAACTCTACAAGGTTTATGTTTGTTGTTTCTTGGATTTGCTTAACATTTTCATTTCATTTCATTTATATCCCACCCTACCCCACTGAAGTGGGCTCAGGGCGGCTCACAACACAAAGATTCTAACAATAAAATTAAGAATTAAAATACATTAATAATTTACACAATAAAAATAAACAACAATTCGTCAATGTGCTATCCCATAGTCTTCTTTAGAAGTATTCAGATGCCGGTCAATTGTATGCCAACCGGAAGAGGACTGTCTTACAGGCCCTGCGTAATTGCCCAAGGTTCCGCAGGGCCCTCACCTCTTCTGGCAGCTGGTTCCACCAGCAAGGGACTGTGATCGAAAAAGCCCTGTCCCTAGTTGACTTCAGATGGGGATTGTAAGGAGATGTTGAGAACCCGATCTCAGCACTCTCTGGGGAACATATGGGGAGAGACGGTCCCTAAGATTGGCAGGTCCTAGGCCATATAATTTGTAATTATGTAGCTCCACTATATGGTTGTGTTGTTTGTTTTGCTTTGAAGACTGTTCAAAATTTTTAAAAAATGAAATTTAAAAAAAAAGCAGCAGGAGGCATTGGCCCATCCATTTCTTTTCATGCAGACTGTGATAGCACATCAAGAAGAAGCACCTGGTGAACTGACACCAGCCATCATTGCCACTGAAGGGTCCAAGCCAAGTTCCCTATGGGATGCTGGTAACATTGGTGGGGTTTGGCTCTGCTTGCTCCTGGTCACTGGTGGCTCTTTCCTGCCCTGCCAGGAAAATTCTCGGAAATTAAATGGCAGCCCACCCCTGTAAGTATGTTTCTAAAAATAGAAAGAGTTGAGTTGATTGACATGTGTTTGATAAAACAGGCACATTCATCTGAGAACTGGGATTTGCTCTGAATTGTTGAGTGTGTTCTAAATGACAAAGTGTGGTTTGTGGTATAACAAGAATTTATCTGTTGACCTTCCAGGAATATGTCTGGGATGTAGATAATAGAAATGGCCCTAGCATTTTCTTTTAATATACAGATTTGAAGCAGTAGGCATGTTTGATAAGGAAGATTTTGCCAGTTTTCCTGATAGTATCTCTTAACGTGCTGTTCCCATCCTATATTTGCTCTCTGGATTTTAATTCAAGTTATATATGTGTAACTTTCATATTTTTATTTATTAAAACATTTATACCCCACCTTTCTTTGTGATTCAAGGAGGCTTATAATAACAGTTCAAAACTTTTCCAGTTTACATTTCCATATCAAGTGGGATCCTTATAAATACAGTAACAAGTCTACAGTTGGAAATGTGGGGATTCTCTGTGTTTGTTTGGAATGGCTGAGAGCCACTTCCAACCTGATTCGTATTATCCTCACTAAGATTCAAATGGCAAGCACCATCTTTCCGGTGCAGGGTGGGGAGGAAAGGATGCTCCATTTAACGCTCTTAGACAATAGCAGATTTATTTTTATCTTAATCTAGCCTTTTATCCAAGTATTTCCTTTTCTTTGATGGAGCACAAGCTAAGTGAAAACATCACCCTTTCCCCACAGAAACGTGACTGGCCTTTCTTCCTTGCAAGGGATGACATTAGCAGGCGAGATGGCCTGCCCTGACTGGAAGGTATCCATGATATTAAACAGCTCATGGGGGCTGTGAAGTGCTGAGAGTGATCACGCAGAGCAACAGGCCACAGGAATGCAAATCATGTGAAACGCCAAGAGTGCAGCTAGCAGGTGGCCTCCCTTTTTCATCTGATGTCAACACACTGTTCTGAGCAAGCCCTTTTAACATCTGTGCTGACCCACCATTGCCTTTAATTAAAGATAAATGCAGTCACTGAATGGGCTTACGTTCAAAGTAACCACATTAATATACTGCGGAATATTTGTTTGGCTTCTGGAGAGTGGCTATAATATATATGTAAATAATCACACTCGTATAACATAAAATGACATTTTTTCCAAGCTGTAAACCATTCTATATTCCGCAGAAAGTTTCCCTGGCAGGGCATTGACCAACTCTTTTTCCATGGGAAATGCTCCTGTCCAGTCAGAAGCTGATTTTTCAAAAAGGCCTTATAATTAATATGTGTAAACCACTGAAACATTTCCTCTTAAAAGGGTATGTGAACAGAAATATTTGTTTCAAAAAGATTTTGACAGTTAAAACCCCCCGCAAGTCAAGGAAATGATCACAATATCTAATGTCATTCCTCTCTTCCCCAACATTCCAGCATAATCCTACTACCCTCCCCAATCCTAATTCAATCAGTAATTGATAACAAAACACTGCAAAAATATGTTAAAGCTATTGCCTCTTTGAAAAATAGAATGCCAGAAAAATAGAATGGACACAGAAAGGTGGGAACCAAATTTATCAGCCAAATCAGGCATGGGTTATTTTTTTTTAATGTCATAATGAATGTTAGAGTAATTATAATGGAGTATTGAAACTGAATGTATAAGGAGCACAGGTGAAGTAATTACCTTTGTTCTCTGTTTTTTAATTACTGTTTATTGTTTATAAGAGATGAGGATTTATGTGTGTATGTATTTAATGATAATTTAATAAACAGCTAAAAAAAAGAAAATTAGAATGCCACAAGATCTTTTTCAAGGACAATAAATCCTAAAATAAAACAAGAATAATATAAGCATCAACAACCGGGTTTCTGAAATATTAGTATTTCATTTCAATGAATCTTTGATTAGGTCGGCTGTTCATTTTGAAACATCATTGAAAAAGTAATCCAGAAGTGGCATGTCATAAGCCTCACTTTCAACATAATACTGTATTGTGACCAGTGTTCCCTCTAAACTGAGTTAGTGTGAGCTAGCTCACAATTTTTTAGCCTCCAGCTCACACATTTTTGTCTTAGCTCAGGGAGGATGGCCCCAGAGCAAGCTAATTTATGCAGTGGCTAAATTGCTTGCTCACAACTTTAATGGCAGTAGCACATGAAGTAGATTTTTTGCTCACAAGACTCCACATTAATTGTGATCCTATATCTATTTCTGAGCATGCTCTAGCCAATATAGCCTTGTATGGATGTAGCAGGAGTGGCCAAAGCTGCTTACCGTAAGAGCCACATAGAATAAACGTCAAGTGTTTGAAATCCGCAAGATATGAACGTTAGATGTTCGAGAGCCACAAGGAAGGAAGGAAGACCAATAGATGGGGGAGGGAGAGGTGGAAAGAAAGCAACTTTAAATGCATTCTCCAAGTCAGCGGCTTGGCTTGGAGAAGTGATTTAAAGAAATAAATGCTTCTCCAAGCTGGCCGATGGCATGGTGGGGGCTTAGAGAGCCACACAACATGTGTGAAAGAACCGCATGTGGCTCCTGATTCACAGTTTGACCATCCCTGGGATATTGGCTTACCATATGCAGGCCCACAGCAGGCAAACTCTGGCCTCAATTGCCTACTCTCAGTCAATTGAGCAGTAGGTGGGAAAGGGGGGCATTGTGGATGCTGTGTTGTCACTTCACCAAGGAATGATCTCACCACACCTTTGATGCTTCCCCAACAAGGGTCTGCCCTCCATAAATTGTTAGTACTCATGGATACAAGCTGGCAACCCTTTATGCATAGGAGAGAGTATTCTAGTAACCTGAGGAAACCTCATGATTTGCAGGGCGGGGGGCGGGAATAATCTATTTCTCCCTAAAATGAGTCAGGTGGGTCTGCGGAAGTTCTGAACAGGTGCCTGGAGACAGCAATGTGATGAATGAGGGCCATTAAACTGAAGATCAGTCCAGACAAGTTGAGGTGCTGCTGGTCAATAACAAAACTGCTCAAAAACTGAGGAGTCACCCTGTCCTAGATGGGTTGCATTCTCCTTGAAGGGACAGACTGGTAGCTTAGGGATATTGTTTGATTCTGCCTGCAGTTGGAGACCCAGATCTTCCTTGTGGCATGCATTGCTTTTTATCAGCTTTGACTGATAAGCCAGCAACATGGTTCCCATTACTGGACTATATGGTATGACAGGAGATTCCAAGTTCAGTTACTTCCTTACATTTATTGTAATGACTATGAATGGGTAGTTTTCAAACCTGCTTCATTTGTATTATTGAAAAGTTGTAATGTTTGTTTATATGTTCTGCATTGTGTTAAAACTTAATAAAAGGGTTAAAACAAAAAATTGTTACTTTAAGCAATCTGTGGTCTGTTTATATAATCTGTATACTTATGCTGGGCTAGGACATTTTTAATGCTGGATTTTAATACCTTTTATTGTTTTGTTTTTATTATTTTATTTTGTAAACCACCTTGGGAAGATTTCTGGAAAGGCAGCATTAAAATGTTTTAAATAAATGTATTTTTAAAAGGAAATGGTAAAATAAAACAATTTTTCAACATGCTAAGATCTTACCAGATATCTATGGTTGCCTAGGTAATCCAAAATGACTACCACAATTTCATTTTAAAATTTGAGATGAGACATGGGAAATGAGGCAGGCAAGGGGCACAAGAAGAAAGAGAGGAAAGCAAAGCCAGAAGGGAGGGAGGAAAGAAAAAATTGTTGAGAAATGGAGGATAAGCAGGGAAAAGGGAGAAGTTATTGCTGTTGCTGAGGGAAGGATGGCAGTAGGGAAATGTGAGGAGCTGCAGAGCCCATGAGGGGGGAAGGAAAGGGAAAGGAGAGAACATGGGGAGAAAGATCAGTTGGACATATGAGATTATCCCCCTAGGTATTTCTGTATCCCCCCCTTCTATTTTTGTGTTTGGTATTTGGATTTTTAATGCGTTCACAAAACACATTGTTGCACGAGTACCTCACACATAACTATCCACATTTTGTTCCATTGTGTAGAGGGTAAGTTTTAACACACCATCAACATTTCAAAATTTTAAACTTGGAGATGCTCTTCTAAAATTAACAATGTTGAATAGAAAGCCAGGGTGGTATAGAGGTTAGGGTGTAGGTGGGGGGGAAACCCAGGTCCAAGCCCACACTTGGCCATGAAACTTGCTAGGTGACTCGGGCCAGGCATTCTTCTTCAGCATAACATATCTCACAGAGTTGTTGCAATGATACAGTAGAAGAGGAGTTAATAGATATATGCTCTCTTGAATCATTACAAGAAGGGTGGGATAAAATATTTAATTAGGACAGTGCAAATGTGTGTGCATTTCTTCATCATGCTGCATATTTGAACCTTGCTGTTTCCTTTGGCTGAATTCTTATACTGGAATAAATATTATTAGACTTAGTGAAGTTGGAGGGCTTCTGTATATATTGCTAAGTATAGGTCACAGCCATTGTTTTCTCTGAAGGCTTTTCACTTGTCTTGTAGCTAAAGACATCCTGGGTTCTACTCTGTACAACAGTGGAGGCTTCTGCCAGGACAACCATGGGGCTATCCCAGAACATTATAGTTCCTATACACAAAGTTGAACATAAGCTTGATTTGTTTTTTCTTGGGAGGAGGGAGTGCATGGTTTGGTAAGGGGAATTTCCCACTCTTCCCTTGTTGGGACTGACCATTCTGTCTTGAGGGTTAGACTCACAGTTGCTTAGAACTTCCATAAAGGTGGCAGGCCAGTTACGATAGTCTACCCAAGGAGGCCAATGAATCCAGGTGGTTTCTTGGAGTCTCTTGGAGGTTTCCCATTTTAAAAGGGTGGTGCTCTTGTTCCAGCTTTACTCAGCCTTTGGAATGTGGAGATTATCTATACTGTCAACACAACTGAAGTGGCCTCTTTCCTTCTGCAGAACTCAGAATGGCCCTTTCTATTCTAAGGAACTCAAGACCAGGCAGGCAAGCAATTGAGGGACAAGTAGATGGAAGTGTGAAGCAAATGAGACTGACACAAGTGTGAGTGTGCATTATGATGCTTACTTTCTTGCAGTGATGGTGGTGAAGAAAACTCACTTCTCCACAACTGCATCTGTGCAATGCCAGAGCTTTTCCAGGTTGTGAGAATGCTCTTATTTGGGGCCCTGAAGATATAGACCCAGCAAATGCATAAGCCCTCTGTGATCCTTTTTTAATGCTTTTTTTTGCTTGCATTCACTTCATTTAAGATATCATACTTGGTTCGGTGCAGTCTAGTTCTAAGATGACATTCAGTTGGTTAGCTCTGATGAAGTGAACAAAATGCTTAGAAGTGTGTGGTCCATTGTGATTAGGCTCAGCCCTTGCCTTTCACAGTTGCTGGTTGTAAGTTGAGGTGGGTGAGGTGGGCTGGTCCAGGTAGTAAAAAAAATGGCTCTTTGGGGAAGCACTGTGGCCAGTCTTTTTTTTTTTCAAGTAGTTACCATTGGCCAGTCTGATTTTTTTTCAAGTGGATGCCATTAGGGTGGTTTTATTCTTTCTTCTTGATAGCCTGCTTGCTTTCCACCTGGCAGTCATCCAGGTGCTAGGTGAAAGTGCACACACCGAGTGCAGAGTTATGGCTGCTTAGAAAGATGCAGTCATGTGAGACCTCCACCTGAAGACTCCAGCGACCTCAATAATTACCACCTGGTGACAAACATACCCTTTTGGGGCCAGGTATTCATGCATGTAGCGGCTAGAGATGGCTTTGGGTGGTCTTGGGAAGAAACGGATTAACTATACCCATTTCTGTCCAGATTCAGGCCTGAATTTGGGGTGGGAATGGCTTTGGTCCACCTGAATGATGATGTCTGCTGGCAGAATGACAGGTGAAGTGCATCCTTGTTATTCACCTGATCCTCTCAGCTGATTTTGATATCATTGATCCTAGTATCCTTCCCCAAACACTGGCCAGGTTAAGAATAGGGGGCATGAGAGCTGGCCCAATTTTGAGCACCCTAGAAAAATGAGTTTGCTCTCCCCCCTCACTGTGTGGAAACCACCCCAATTCAGGCCACCATCCCTAGAGCTGGGGTTGCAGCCTTTTGCAGTGTTCCCACCACCTGTCCTAGACCTGGCAATGGGGAAAGGGCCTGCCTGGCTTCCTGGTGCCATCGTGCTGTGTGGTGCTGCTGCTTGCCATGGTGCCATGCCTCCTGATCCTGCCCCAAACCCCCAATGGGGGAATGTCCCTCTGGTTCTTAACTTTAAGGCTCCAAATGGCTTGGGGCCAGAGTTCTTGGAGGAGTGCCTCCTCCCATAAAATCCAATCCATGACTTAAAATCTTTCTTAGACTTGCTCTCTGTGCTCCTGCCTGCTGAGGTGAGGTGGGTGGGGACCAAGACAGGCCTTTTCAGTGGCAAAACTTTGCTTGTGGAATGCCTTTCCCCTTGATACTTGCCTGACACCTATGCTATTTTTTTTAGGTGCCAGGCCAGAATGTTTCTTTTCACTCAGGGTTTAAATTAAAAGGTTGGAGTGTTTATTTTTCCAAAATAATTTCCTATTGTCCACTTTTAGCCTGAGAACTGTTTGATGACTCTCTTGAAACTGTTCTTTTACACTCTTAGCTGGTATTGCAGGGCTGTGTTTTGTTTTAACCCTGTAGATTTAATTGTTAATACTTTCATTATTTATATATTTATTAATTTCACTTTGTAAGCTGCCTTGAACAGCTCTCTAGGGCTCTGGTGAGGTGGTATAGACATTTATAAAAGTTAAGGTATATTCTGCCCACAGAAGGACCCTTCTTTCCAAGGCTCCACTGTTAGCAGAACAGAACATTTGGGTTCAACCCACTGGTTTTGCTATGTGTTTGTGCATCACATAAATAGTGATACTATCTCAACACAAGTTAAACCCAAATGCTTTTAAAGATTGTCTAAAATTGGCCCTTACAGGAAAACAGCATGACTTTGTACTTGCCATTAATATCTAAACATTTATTTTACATTTAATTGGCAGTAAATATTCCCCAGGCTCAAGTCTAAGCAATATCTTTTGCTCTCGGTAGGACATCCTTGAGTATGTTTAGGATTGTACTCACAGTTAATTGCCTCTTTTTGTTAATGCTACTCCATTCCCTCCTTCCTGTCCATCTTGCAAAACACTCATCCCGTCTTTCCATCCTCTTGAAACATCCCAACAGTTAGCTACAAAAGTTTACAATGTGTTATGTGACAATTCCCATATAAAAGTTCTCCGTGTCTAGCTCAGCAATTCTGGCTAACCCTCTCTGGAAAATGAATAGCACTGGTGGTGTAAAACAAACCAAAATCCAAAGGTGGGTGTCCAGACATGCACACTATCTAACAAGAGCGCATCTTCAGAATGGTGCCTCAGGGATTTTCTTATGCCCAGCACACATATAAATCTTCTGGGTAACCAAGACATATGCTGATTCCATTCGTAAGTAGAAGTAAAAGTTTGTATGAGTCAGTCCGCCTCAGGAGCACAAGGAAAGGTCATGGCTGTGAGATATTTTCAAAGAATTAAGACAGTTTCCAAGGAATTTTTTCCCCTAAAGGTTGCAGCTGATAGACACATGAGCTAATAAAGTGTTTAGGTGATATTTACTTTGGTATTTATTTCAATCTCATCTTCAGAACTGTAGAAGCTTAATACATTTTATCTTTTTTTTTATTTCTACAAATTCATAATCAGGACATAAATGAATAATGATGACCAGAAAACTTCAACAATTTAGTATTTTTATTTCCAATTTGGATGAAAAATAATATCAGTATAGTATTAAAGCTCTGGTTTCATTGATTCAAAACTTTCAAACTGAAAAATGTAGATTTGTCTGCCTGAAAGTTCTGAAACTTGCTTGGAACCACTGGAGTGCTTCCACAGCTGGAATGATTTCCACCCATGAACCATGAATTTCTTCCCCCACTCCTGCTGCAGTCCCGAAGTGCTCTCCCTACAAATGTTCTCCTGGGGGACATGTAGCAGAACAGGGTCATTTAAAGGAGAATTCAATAATTAATGTAGATGAAGAAAGCACACATTTATGGTTCTTTCAAGTAATGCAGTGGTTTTTCAAACTATGTTCCAGAGAACCTTAGAGGGCTCCTCAATAAGAAGATCAGACAAGTTCCCTCAAAAGACAGTATATTCACTAAAGACAAGATTTCTCTGGCAATATGTAGCGCAAGAGAATGTTTGTTGTGTTCTTGGCCTCAATCTCATGTCAGTTGAGCTGAAATGAGTTTCAAAAGGTCTGGTCCATGATGGTATCCCAGAATTCTTTGTAATGCAGTTTCCTTCAACAACAACAAAATAACAAGAACTTTGGTCCCCAAAGGTAGAAATTGTTAAAAATGCAGATTTAACTTAAAATGTCTGAAAATGATGGGTCTCATTTTATACTACCCCAAATGTTCACTTATGTAGGTTAGATCGTGTAGGGATATAAGCCTGTTTTCATGCACACCACAAGCTTCACATTTGATAGCTCCACAAATAATACTTGCTTTGGGGGGGGGGGGTGCTGTTAGTGGATATATATCCTGATCTTATGCATTCTTACCTGGAAGTAAAACCTATAAACTAAGGTTCAATGAGCCTTGTTTCCATGAGATCATAACCTTTGCCTCCCTGCAGTTTTCCAAGGTAGAGAAGAAAAAGTTATTAGTTCCTGAGGACTGGAACTAGCAAATGTCACCCCATCTTTAAAAAGGGTTCATGAGGAGATCCGGGAAATTACAGGCCAGTCAGTCTGACTTCAATACTGGGAAAGTTGGTAGAAGCTATTATCAAGGACAGAATGAGTAGGCACATTGATGAACACAAGTTATTGAGGAAGACTCAGCATGGATTCTGTAAGGGAAGATCTTGCCTCACTAACCTGTTACAGTTCTTTGAGGGGGTGAACAAACATGTGGACAAAGGGGACCCAATAGATGTTGTTTACCTTGACTTCCAGAAAGCTTTTGATAAAGTTCCTCATCAAAGGCTCCTTAGTAAGCTCGAGAGTCATGGAGTAAAAGGACAGGTTTTCTTGTGGATCAAAAACTGGCTAATTAATAGGAAACAGAGAGTGAATATAAATGGGCAATCTTCACAGTGGAAGACGGTAAGCAGAGGGGTGCCACAGGTACTGGGTCCCATGCTCTTTAACTTTTTTATTAATGATTTGGAGTTGGGAGTAAGCAGTGAAGTGGCTAAGTTTGCAGATGACACTAAATTGTTCAGGGTGGTGAGAACCAGAGAGGAGTGTGAGGCACTCCAAAGGGATCTGTTGAGGCTGGGTGAGTGGGCGTCAACATGGCAGATGAGGTTCAATGTCGCCAAGTGCAAAGTAATGCATATTGGGGCCAAAAATCCCAGCTACAAATACAAGTTGATGGGTTGTGAACTGGCAGGGACTGACCAAGAGAGAGATCTTGGGGTTGTGGTAGATAACTCACTGAAAATGTCAAGACAGTGTGCAATTGCATTAAAAAAGGTCAATACCATGCTGGGAATTATTAAGAAACGAACTGAAAAGAAATCAGCCAGTATCATAATGCCCCTGTATAAATCGATGGTGCAGTCTCATTTGGAATACTGTGTACAATTCTGGTCACCGCATCTCAAAAAGGATATTATAGCACTGGAAAAAGTCCAGAAAAGGGCAACTAGAATGATTAAAGGTTTGGAACACTTTCCCTATGAAGAAAGGTGAAAACGCTTAGGGCTCTTTAGCTTGGAGAAACGTCGACTGTGGGGTGACGTGATAGAGGTTTACAAGATTATGCATGGGATGGAGAAGGTAGAGAAAGAAGTACTTTTCTCCCTTTCTCACAATACAAGAACTCGTGGGCATTCGAGTAGGAGCACTTTCCCTATGAAGAAAGGTTGAAATGCTTGGGACTCTTTAGCTTGGAGAAACGTCGACTGCGGGGTGACATGATAGAGGTTTACAAGATAATGCATGGGATGGAGAAAGTAGAGAAAGAAGTACTTTTCTCCCTTTCTCACAATACAAGAACTCGTGGGCATTCGATGAAATTGCTGAGCAGACAGGTTAAAACGGATAAAAGGAAGTACTTCTTCACCCAAAGGGTGATTAACATGTGGAATTCACTGCCACAGGAGGTGGTGGCGGCCACAAGTATGGCCACCTTCAAGAGGGGTTTAGATAAAAATATGGAGCAGAGGTCCATCAGTGGCTATTAGCCACAGTGTATGTGTGTATATAACATTTTTTGCCACTGTGTGACACAGAGTGTTGGACTTGATGGGCCGTTGGCCTGATCCAACATGGCTTCTCTTATGTTCTTAAGTACTTTTCTCCCTTTCTCACAATACAAGAACTCTTGGGCATTCAGTGAAATTGCTAAGCAGTCGGGTTAGAATGGATAAAAGGAAGTACTTCTTCACCCAAAAGGTGATTAACATGTGGAATTCACTGCCACAGGAGGTGGTGGCGGCTACAAGCATAGCCAGTTTCAAGAGGGGATTGGATAAAAATATGGAGCAGAGGTCCATCAGCGGCTATTAGCCACAGCATTTTTTTTTTAACTGTCTGGGGCTTGGGGTGGGTGCAAAGTGGTGCTTGGGGTGGGTGCTTGGTGGTGGGGTGGGTGCTTGGTGGGTATTCTTGGTGCTTGGGGTGGGTGCAAAGTGGAAGGGCTTCTAGCCCCACTTGTGAACCTCCTGATGGCATTTGGGTTTTTTTTTGGGGGGGGGGCACTGTGTGACACAGAGTGTTGGACTGGATGGGCCATTGGCCTGATCCAACATGGCTTCTCTTATGTTCTTAATCTCTCCATCAGTCCCAAGGTCACTGTGGCTGCCATGGGGGAGGTGGGACGCATTTGTCATTTGGACCAACACAGACTGCTCTTAAGAAAATTGTTACCACTGAGCAAATGACAAACAGCTTCTTTGTAACAGTGAGACAGAAAATATTGGAGTCTTTTTCTCCTTTCCTCTCTTGGAGAGAATATGAGATGGTGAAGATAAATGAATGGCACATAACTTCTCTGTATAATAGGCTTTCAGTGTGCCTGCTTCCAATAGGCAATTCCCCAAAACTGCATGCACTTTCCTGCCACTGCTGGAGAAAGGTGGAGATGGCATCTGACCCAGAAGAGATGTAACTTTAGGTTTATGCTCCAGAAATCCACCCAAAGTCTATGGTTAACTTCTAGTATCACCCTCAATGTCATGGTGTCACTTTTCAGTGGAAGTGATATCATAAGCCAGCATGATGCTGGCACACCTGTGCTTATCCCCCAAATCCCTGACCCCAAAATCTCTCAGGGGGTTCAGCAGAGGCCTAATGCAGAATTACATGGAAATTAGGCCCACTGGAAGTCAGGCCCATTGGGACACTTAGGGAAAATCCAATGCATGGTTATAGGATGGGGGAGACTTGTCTTAGCAGTAGTATGTGCAAAAAGGTTCTAGGGGTCTTAGTGGATCATACACTGAACATGAGTAGGGGTGCGCAAAAAAAAATATGGAATTACACAGATTCGGAAATACACGGGGCCAAAAAGATACGGAATACCGTGTATTTCCTATTACCGTACTCGGAATAGCCGCATATACGTAGATGCGCGGCTATTTCTGAATATACGGCCCCATTATACCCTATGGCCATTTAAATCAATGGCAAAATAGGGTATATTGGAAGCCGCCTGGAGGGGAGGCGGTTTGAGGGAGAGCCCCCAAATTTGCAGGGGACCGTCAAGGGATTCTCCCCTACAAACCCCCCAAGGCCCAAAAAGATTGGGCCAGGGGGTCCCATTCCAGGGGAACCCAAAGAGGGTGTCCCTATCCCACCATTATACCCTATGGGCCATTGAAATCAATGGCAACATAGGGCATAATTAGAGGCTACTGGGGGCAGGGGGGTTGAGGGAGAGCCCCAAAAACTGCAGGAAACCTGCAGGGAACTCTCCCCTATAAAACCCCCAAGTCCCAAAAAGATTGGGCCAGGGGGCCCCTGTCTTTGGGCTCCCCAAAAGGCCCATTGCCACCAATGATGGTGAAAGCCCAATTAGCCACTTCCTCCACTATAATTGCTGTGGGGAAAGTGGCTCTGGCCAGAGGGGGGTTTGAGGGAGAGGCCCCAAAACTGCAGGGCAGCTTCAGGAGAGTCCCCAGCATGAAACCCCTGTGGCCCAAAAAGACTGCACCCATCTGTGGGCACCCCAAAAGGAACACTGCTCCCAATGGTGAGGAAAAACCAATTAGAGCCACTTCCTCACTGTAATTGTTGTGGGGAAAGTGGCTCTGGGGAGCAGGAGGTTTTGAGGAGAGCCCCCAAACTGCTGTGCAGCTTCAGGGCACTGTCCCACACAAAACCCACACCCAAAAAAATTGGACCAGGGGGTCCAATTCCTGGGGCACCCAAAGCCAAACCTAACTTCACACCAGAGAATCTCTATAGGACCCAAATGCACTACATCCCTCCATCTACTCTATGAACGCTGCAGGCCTGGAACCAATATAAACCCAGTTGCCAATGTCACTGCCACACAAAACACAATCTGCAGAGCAGACCTGGCTGCAGAAAAACCCAGATGCCAGCTCTCCAGCCCTACCCCAAACAACATGGGGAGAGCTGGCCAAGCACAACAAGCCTGCTGGTTCTGGGTCTCTCACCCAGGTGCCAGCTTCCCTGCCACAGAACACACAATCTACAGATGCCAGCTCTCCAGCCCTACCCCAAACAACATGGGGAGAGCTGGCCAACCGCAACAAGCCTGCTGGTTCTGGGTCTCTCACCCAGGTGCCAGCTTCCCACTCCCCAAAACCAGAACCAGGAAAAGGGACAACAGGAGAAGGCCAAGAAACTCAACTGTTAAAAAGTGGCCTTTTAAACAATGAAAATTAGGCCAAACAGCCCCCCCCCCCAATAACCAGAAACAGAGAAAAGGAACGACATCAGCACAACACAGCAGCAACAAATCAAACATAGAATCCTTTTAAAACAGTAAAAAACTTAACTTTTAACAATACTTTACCAACCCGTCCCCCCAAAAAAAACCCCTTCACCCTAACCCCAAGAAATCCAAGTCACCCAAATCAAGAAAAGTAAAAGGACACTGCACTTTTAAAAATCCTCTCACTAAAGTAAGATACGGGCAAATTGGCAAACCCCCCCAGGCCCCCACCCCCAGCAGAACCCCCTAACCCCAAATAATCTACCCAGTACTCACCCACCCAAATCTGGATAAGTAAAGGGACTCTGAGTTTTAAAAAGTCCTTTTACTAACTACAATAAAAACAAGAACCCCAAGACTATCTTACCTTAGACGTCTTCTCTTCTCAAGGCAGGTCAGGAAAGGCCGAGAGAGAGCAGCAGCAGCTGAGGCCAAGGGCCAGCGCAGCACAATCTCTCTCTCACACCAACACAACAGCAATGGAATGGAGTCCAGCCAGGCAGACTCTGACCCTACACAGAGCAGTTTCAAAAAATAGCACTGCTCTGTGATTGGCCAGAGAACACTGTTTACTTGGATACCCAAGTAAACAAAAGAACAACAATGTTGCTGATGGCTGAGGGATTAACCCAGCCATCAGCTACACAAAAGCCCTGCAAAGCATGCATTTGCAATGCATTTTGCAAATGCATGCTTTGGATTGGCTGCTGGGGCTCCTCTCCCCCTCCCCCTCCCTCCCTGATCCCAGGGAGGCTATGGGAGAGGCGGGAAAAGGCTTCCAAAGGCGGGAAAGGAAGCAAGCAGCTCCCCTGAGTCTGCAGAAGCTTTTTTCTCACCTTTTCCATTGGCTTCCGTATATTTCCGAACATCTATACGGAAGTATATGGGGAGCCATTTACGGCTCCCGTTTAATGGCCTGAAAATGGAATCGGAAGTATACGGTGCCGTATACTTCCAAATCAGGGGTGATTCGGTGGTCTATGCAGTTTGGCCGAACCGAATGCACACCCCTAGACATGAGTCAACAGTGTGATGTAGTGGCTAAAAAGGCAAATGCAATTTTGGGCTGTATCAACAGAAGTATAGTGCCCAGATCACGTGATGTGATGGTATTGCTTTACTCTGCTCTGGTAAGACATCACCTGGAGTATTGTATTCAGTTTTGGGCACCACATTTTAAGAAGGATATAGGCAAGCTGGAACGGGTCCAGAGGAGGGCGACGACGATGGTGAGGGGTCTGGAGACCAAGTCCTATGAGGAAATGTTGAAGGAGCTGGGGATGTTTAGCCTGGAGAGGAGGTGACTGAGAGGTGATATGATCACCATCTTCAAGTACTTGAAGGGCTGTCATATAGAGGATGGTGTGGAATTGTTTTCTGTGGCCCCAGAAGGTAGGACCATAACCAATGGGTTGAAATTAAATCAAAAGAGTTTCCAGCTCAACATGAGGAAGAACTTCCTGACCATTAGAGCGATTCCTCAGTGGAACAGTCTTCCTGGGGAGGTGGTGGGCTCTCCTTCCTTGGAGGTTTTTCAACAGAGGCTAGATGGCCATCTGACAGCAATGAAGATCCTGTGAATTTAGGGGGAGGTGTTTGTGAGTTTCCTGCATTGTGCTGGGGGTTGGACTAGATGACCCTGGAGGTCCCTTTCAACTCTATGATTTTATGGCTGAGAGCTAGCGTGATGATGCTATGGCAACAGGGCTGTAACTGGGGTGACCTTGGGCAAGTCTCTCAGCCTAACGTACCTTATGGGGCTGTGCTGAAGACAAAGCAAGAAAGGGAGAACTTTGTATACTGCTCTGAGCAACTTGGAAGAGGGACATAGTTAAAATGAACTAGATGGACAGATAACGTAAACCTCTCTAGTGGTACTCAGGAAAGGGAGACTGGAGACAAACATTAGCCCTCAGTTATGCAATAACAAACGGAAACGTAAAGTCCTAACCAAGCAACTGAACCCAAGTTCCTCTATGCTTAGGCCACTGCAGAAATTCATGAGTCATCCTCCTCCTCTTCAGGTGCTCACTCATTGTTACCAAGGATATTAGTTACTTGGTAAATGTGCCCCCAAGACATTTCCCTGGGCTGGCTGCAGTGGACAAAGCCTTGAGAAATAAACAGACCTATAAACACAGTTAAAGCTGGCCTTCTTTTATTGCGCTGCTGGGAATGTTTGTTCAGGCATCCTGGCTTCCCTGGTCCTCCCTGCTGTGCCTCTGACTGCTCCCCCGCATTGTCATTGCCACATCCCTTCATCTGTCCCTGAGGTTCCTATTAACTTCCTTCCTTATTAAAAGCTTGTCGTTGAACCACTTGGTGCTGTTTGATTCATTTTTCTGTCAGCATAAAAAAGTGCAACTGAAGACAACTTTATCCAGTCCCTTCAAGAAGTAAAGATGCTGCATCAGTTTCTTTCCACCAGCACACCCCGCCTATACCCATTTGTGCCAGAGTAGCACCAAAACACAACTGCAATTGTTGAGGCTAGGCCAGTGCAGCTATGCCCTACAAGGTCCCAAAGAACTCACAAATGCATGAAGACCAAGTTCTAGAACACAAAGGATGGAGAAATGGTGTTGTTCACATAGGAAAGGAAAGGTCCCCTGTGCAAGCACCAGTCATTTCCGACTCTGGGGTGACATTGCTTTCACAACGTTTTCACGGCAGACTTTTTATGGGGTGGTTTGCCATTGCCTTCCCCAGTCATCTACACTTTCCCCCCAGCAAGCTGGGTACTCATTTTACCCACCTCAGAAGGATGGAGGGCTGAGTCAACCTCGAGCCGGCTATCTGAAAACCCAGCTTCTGCCGGGGATCGAACTCAGGTTGTGAGAAGAGCTTAGGACTGCAGCTTTAACACTCTGCGCCATGGGGCTCTTGTTCACATACATCTTGCCAATAAGACCAGGACCAAAAATACTGCAGCAATATGAGGCATTAAAATATATTGCCTACAGGAAAGGTTCTGCTGTATGAGTGGCGTCATAAACCTGCTCATCTGGAGGAGGTTGATCACCCCTTTTAAATGGAGTCTTGACCAATGTTGCCTCTAAGCTGCAGAGTCTTGTGAGCAAAATGTCTACTTTGTGAGCTAAAGTTGTGAACTACTGTATAAATTAGTGTGTTCTGGGATCATCCTTCCTGAGCTAAGACAAAGATGTGTGAGCTGGAGGCTAAAAATCTGTGAGCTAGCTCATGCTAACTCAGCTTAGAGGGAACACTGGTCTTGACTTCTGTTTACCACTGAGCAAATTCACTGCCACAGGCCCCTAGACAGCTGCTTCTCTTCTGAAGCAGAGCTCTAGTTTGAGGATATTTTCCAATTCCAACCAGTGATACACAGCTGCTGAGAGGTTTACAAAAGTTTTTAATTGGGTGTGAGGAAACCTGTTACTTACCACTCAGTCTTGAAGCCACACTTTAAAGCAGTTAAAATATTGAAGTGTTACTCTGTATTGGAAATTGATGGCGTTCTTACCCAGTATATGAATATTATTTGTGAGAAGCTTGAAGAAGCTAATGCGAAACAGGGACAATAGTACAATCCTGTTGCCGTATGGATTGCTGACTGCATACATCTGAAATATTGGATTTATTTGGACTTTAATCATTTTCATTCAGGACTTTCCTAAAAAATTGGCATTGATTTGCTTAAGAAGAAGGAACTGGGTTCCTAATGAAAATCATTCCTTGAATGGTTTAAAAGACTGATAGACTTCACTGTTTGTAAAACAATTATGTTTATGGTTGTATAATTTTGTCCATGGGGTTTTCTTGGCAAGGATACTGGAGTAGGTTGTCATGTCCTTCTCCAGTATTTGTATTTGAGCAGACTTCGGAGGATGGTGGAAGACAGGAGGGCCTGGTGTGACTTTGTCCATGGGGTCTCAAAGAGTCGGACTTGACTGTGCAACTGAACAACATAATTTTGTATCATTGGTTTGAATTTTTTGGAAGTTGAATATCACAGTAGCTTTCCGCTTTGTTTTCCCCTACAATTTAAAATAAAGCATCCCCACCTGGTCTGGAAAGCTGTATAGAACTTTGATCCACTTTTGATCAGAAGTAGGGTTGCCAGCCTTCAGAGCACAGAGATCACTGCCGCTGGAGAAAATGGCTGCTCTAGGGGGTAAACTGAGGTCCCTCCTCTCCCCAAACCCCATGTTTCCCAAGCTGCATCCTCAAATCTCCTTGAATTTCCCAGCCTGGAGTTGATAAACTTAAGGGCCATGTGCTTCTCTCTACTACGAGGGATCCAAAAGCAGTTTGATCATCTTGCACAGCAGTCTTATTTGTAAAAAAACAAAAACCTAACCTTGTAGGTTTCTCACCTTCCACATCTATGTGAGCAGGGACAATGGCTCAGTGGTAGAGCATCTGCTTGGTAAGCAGAAGGTCCCAGGTTCAATACCCAGCATCTCCAACTAAAAGGGTCCAGGCAAATAGGCATGAAAAACCTTAGCATGAGACCCTGGAGAGCCACTGCCAGTCTGAGTAGACAATACTGACTTCGATAGACCGAGGGTCTGATTCAGTATAAGGCAGCTTCATATGTTCATATGTTCAGGGACGTTCCATGTAGATATATAAATGATGAGCCCTGAGCCCACTTGTAAGAAGAGTGGGATAGAAATCCAAAATACTAAATATAATAATAGATGATAACTGTAAGACCTCTAGATTCTTCTCTGTCATTATACTTTGAGTAACAAAATAAAGCCTGGAATTAGATGCAGTTGTCAAAACACAACTGTGTATTACCTAGACCAAATGAAATATAATGCTTTACCAAAAAAATGGCCTAATGTTTTTTATATAAATATAGCCAGACACAGAGATGGCTTTCTAACATGCCCACGAGCAAGAGAGAGAATGGAGCCCTCAAGAGGACCCCAAAGCCAACAAAGGTTGAAATGTGTGGAGTACTGTTTTTAAAAGCAATACACGTTTATGGGTCTTTCATATGAACTTATATTGATAAGGTTAAGTTCTCCTGCAGTTAGTTTTTTTTGCATTCTGTAATTTATATACAAGTACAAATTCTGCAATTATCCCCCAAACTTTCCTTGAATATCCAGTGTTGTACCATCTATTTCACTTTTAAAAAATAACACCAGTAATTGTAGCGCATTTGGTACTTGCAGATTTCTCTCCCCACCCCTTCATTCTAGAGTGCTACTGGTGTTGCTAAAAGAGGTTGTAATTACTCTTTATTAGAAGTTATGCCAAAAGGGTTCAAACTATGAGGAGCCAAGCAGCTATACAGAAATCTTGTAAATGCTTTCCTTACATGGCCTTCAGAATAAGGGGGCTATAGTCATTACATTTCCGCCAGAGTTGAAATAAATGGTGGAAAATAGGTTTTGTGATGTGGACTCTTGAAAAGAAGCCATTTCAACACTATGTTCTCAATGTACTCTCAGTCATTAACAAACGAAGCTTACATTTAATGGATGACATACTTATAAACATTTCCAGAGCTAATTATCGACCTCCTACAGCCACTCATGCCCCTCATATCACAACAGTGACATTTTCCACTATCTAAATACACCAAACCAAGGAAATCATTATGTGTAAGCCTTTTCCTGTGCAGGTAGGCTGCACAAACAAAACCCAAGTCATCTAACTGTAGGCATTTGAGTCTATTCTAATGAAAACATAAGAAGACAGGAGAATTTATCATACTGGTAATGGTAAATATTTATACAGTGACATTTGGTGAGGTATTACAATGTACTGTATTGCTCCTTAAGTCTTGCTGAACATGATTACAGTTCAAGCAATAGGTGGGTGGAGAAGAAAATAATCTACCAAGTTTAACATTTTTGGCTAGAAAAATGCAGGAGATTGTACTGTGGATACAGAATTTAAAAATGGGCTGCTTCTACAACTATTTGAAGAGTATTTTGAAAGCAACCTTTAGTGCAGAAAATCTTGCCCTTTCTCCTGCTTCTTTGGGTGATTTTAAAGAAAATACTCTCCATCTCACTTCATGCAAATGGCATATGAGAACCACATCACTCATTTGATTTGGATCTAAGAAGTTTCATCCATGACCCATACAAGGGGGAAGATATCACTGATTGCTCTGCCATGCCACATCCCAGACTGTTCCCATGCCTCATGAGTGGGTTTCAGGAGGCAGGTATGGGCTGCAACAGGCAAGAAATTGCAGGAAAGCCCTATTATAGGAGTAGAATACAGCCTATGCTGATTTTGCATAATATTTTAAAGTGATTTTGTAAGCTATTATATGTGTAAATATGGTAGATGTGTGCTATCATCCGGGTAAATGTTTTAGGGAGCCAGCACTTAAAATGCACTTCCCTAACAAAGATGCATTCAGTGGCAAACCTATTATGTTATCTGATACTAATTTCTCACTAGCATTACTTTGCCCCCAGGCTTTTGTGTCCCCCCCCCCCCCCCAAAACAAGTGATGGATTTCCCACCAGTTGCTCCGTGGGTGCATTTTGAAGCAAGGCTCCTTCCAGTTCCCCTCACAGGTTCTTAATCCTTAAAAGACTGCATCACAAAGCCGTAAGGGGAACTGGGGGAAGCTGTGCTTCAAAATGCACCTGGTGGGAAATCAATCACTTGCGCTGGGAGAAACAGAAGCCTGGTGGCAGAGAAACGCTGGTGAGAAATCGGTCTGAGTGAAGCAGCCTCAACTTGAACCAAAAACCAAGAGAGGGCCTTCCTAGTTACATATCAAAAGTGAGGTATCACCAAGCAACACACCGCCACTTTATGTTACTTCGTGTGGTATTGCAAAATGGGTTTAATTGGTTGGTCTGCAGGAAGTCCCATAGGATTTGTAAGTATTTCTGCTGGTGTCCCACTTGCAGTATGCATACAGGTCCAGTGACTCCAACCACATTATTCTACTTGTACAGTTCTCTACAAAAATTGGAACTCTGTCAGAGCAATTCCTCACATCCATCTACCACTCAAGTGTTTTTCCTTGAGTGATTTCGTATCCAGTAAGATATCATGGCAGGGTCTTTGTGCATGCATCTTCTGCTCATGAATGAGATGAAGGGTCAGGGGTAGTGACCACTTAGGGCGCCAGTAATGGAGGAGTGCCAACCAGCCTTGTGGCCTCACTCACCCCTGCCCAGTTCCTCCCTCATGCACTGTGGTCTGCCCCAGAGGGTGCCCCCATGACCTCAGTGAACAGCCATCAGGGAGCCTTCTCCATCCTTCCCTCAGTGGAGGGGGCAGGCCCAGCTCTCTTCCTCCTTACCTCTGTTAAAGCTTGCCTAACAGGGGGCTGAGGCGGTGGACAGCAGTTTCTTGCTCCAGTGTGAGAGGTAAGATTGCCAGGCATTACTGTGCCTTACCCACCTGGCCATTGTGGGGCTGAGGAAAATTCTTGCAAAGGTGTGTGGGGTGTGTGTGTCCTGCCTCACCTTGTTGCAGGACAAGGAGAGCAGGCTGTGACTTCTTGTCATGCTGTGGGGTAGATGAGGGTGGATATAATCTTGGCTCCCCATAGCCCAGTAAGGGGGGAGAGTGAGAGGTGTGTTCCTGCCCCCCTGCAGTCCAGGGGGGATGACAGCTTGGGTGCCTAGCCAAGAATCCCAAAATCTTTGGGCCAGCCCTGAAGGAGTAAGGATGAAGCTGCTGTTTTTCTGCCCTCAGATGTGATTCTTGAAGAAACCAGTGTCAAATCAACTTATTGCCAAAGCTGTTGAGAGCCACCATGGGACAGCAAAGAAAAATTTCCATATTGAAACAATACCTAAACATCATATGAAAACAAATTACATCCCCCCCCCCTGCCCCTACAGACTCCCAGGCTGAACGGGGGCCATGGAATTGTAACCTTCTCCTAGTTTACCACCCTGCATTCCACCATATAGCCTACTTCCAGATAGTCTGCAATAGCGTACTGAATCATGACTTTAGCCCATCAACCATAGGCCTGTAAATGCAGCAATCTTGGTGGTTCACTGCTTCTAGAAAGATGCACCCATATGTTTCAAGTCAATTCTAACCACACAGTTTAGCACACTATGCTTTGACTTCCTGGCAGCCATCCCATGGGAGATGTGTGAGAAGTGCATAAGGGTAACAGAAAGAGACCCTCAGATACTGAGTTTGCCAGGCCACCCCCAGGTTTTTGACATAACTGGAGGAGAACAGAGAAGCAGCAATTCTCTCTGCACTGCTTGCCCTTGAAAAGCCCAAGGCAAATACCTAACCTAATTACACTATTAGTAAGTGTTTACTTCAGCATGCTGTCATTATGTTGATTATGTGAGGACTAACAGGCAATTACTCTTGTGGAGTTTACTTTCTGAAGCTGAAGTGATTAAAAAAGTGACACTAAGGTTTTTGCAGTATATCCTAGGGTTTTAACTTCACAGCTTTTGTAGGAAAGTTTAGCTTTCAAAACATTGCCAATTGAACTAGTGTTCTTTGCTGATATTAATGTCAGGGTCTTTCCATATTATTCCTTTAACAGACTTCTCAAGACTATGGTCACATCATAATAATCATATACAGTGTATCAGTACCATATATTAATGGTTGTTTTTTTTCTTAAATATGATAAAACACTTGAAATGTATTTGTTTACATTTAATAAAATAAGGAGTTTTTGCTAACTCTGAAAAGGAAAGAAGGACAGAATTTCAGAAATGCAGTATTCATCAACTGATATTTTTAAAACTAAGCTTTAGGTTGGGGTTCAAGAAGTTAGCTTTCACAGATGTGCATCTGGAGAAGACTCTGATTCTAAAAACTGGATTATGTGGATATGATATGAGAGTTATCTATCTGTCATTCAATAGAATTTATAATATAGAAGTGTTCAGGAAGACACTTTTATAGAGGAAATAGGCAGGGCTTGTTTTGTAGGAAAAGCCCAGGAGGAACTCATTGGCATATTAGGCCACACTTCCTGACATCACCATTGTTTCACATAGGGCTTTTTATACAGGAACTCATTTGCATATTAAGCCACATCTCCTGATGCCAAAACAGCCAGAACTGTGTTCCTGTGCATTCCTGCTGAAAAAAACTCTGGAAATAGGATTCTAGTTTACTGCACTGTTTACTGCCTTTTTTTACTTTGTTATTTTCTCTTCATAATCAGATTTTTGCATCATTTATAGCATGTCATGTCTTATACTTTTTAAAAAAAATTGCATAGTTTTCTAATTTTATGGTCTGGCTTTACTGCATTGTATATTGTATGTTATTCTGTTTTTATTGCAAAATTTGAGTCCAGTGCCATCTTAAAGACCAAGGTAATTTTCCAGGGTACAAGCTTTCATGTATCAAAGCTCACTTGGTATCTGATGAAATGAGCATTGACTCTCAAAAACTCGTACCCTGGAAAATTTTATTGGCCTCTAAGGACTCATATTTTTTTCTACTACTGCAAACTTAACATGAATACCCATGCTAAACTGTTTTTACTGTATTGTTTTTATATTTGTAGTCTGCCTTGAGTCTCAGTTAGAAAGGCAGACTATGGATAAAAGAAAAGAAAAACATCCTGCTTTTGCAGGGTGTTTCCAGGATAGCTTGGACAGAGCCTTTTTCTTCAGGGAGCAAGGTCACCTCACCCCTACACTATAAAAATTAATAATAAGCAAGGTCACCTCACCCCTACACTGTACGAATTAATAATAAGCATCTTAAAATGAGTAAAAGTAGTATATTAAAGACCCACTCTCCAAACACAGGATACATTTAACCATTTATTGCATTATTTATTTGTTTAAATCATTAGAAACTTCTCTTTCCTCAAGGCAGTTTCAAAACAAGAAGCAAAATGTATCTATTAAAAACAATAAAATCAATATCTCAGGAAAATTTAACTGTTCCATAAATCCAATGAAAAGAGCATAGTGTAAGGTTTTGCCCAGGTTCAATCACGAGACTTCTTGAGTGGGATCAAAAGAAGTTTTAATGATGATACTTAAAGCAAGCATTACGTGGCAAGCGATCGCTAGTCCAGGTCCTGCCAGTTTGAAGTACAATCAAAAGTTGCCAACTATTATAGAAGAAGGGCAACAGTAGTCACTTTCCCGCGCCTGCCAAAAGTCTTTTGAAATAATATACAGTTCTTTCCCAGGCCTCAGTAGTCAGGATCAAGTCCTCTCTTCATTTGGTGCCTATAGTGTTGCCCAGGGAGACCCAATCAAACTTGTGTCCCCGCAGCCTCTTTCCACCTGTGAGCCTGTAGCATCCCAGATCATCACAAAACATTGAACATTCAAAAAGAAATCTTGTAATTGTTAGTAACTGAAAATAAGTCTACACAATGAAGTTAGTATTATATGAAATCCAAACTGGCTACATTTACTATGGCCTTATCCACAGACAAAGAAAATAATACCAGGGCAATAACATCAGTAATACAGACATCAGTCAAGAACCAGCAATCATGTAATGGAACATTGGCAGGGACCTGTTCCTGACACACAGCCTACAATAAATCCAAGAATCAACAGAAGGCCTTTCACAATAGCATTGCCTTGCATCCTTTACTGAAGGAGAGCAAGAACGGTACAGCCCCCACTTCACTTGGGAAGCCATTCCACAAAACAAAGCTTCTATTGAAAAATCCCAAATATGGGCTGTAGGTGAACAGACTTCCCTATAGGAAGAAAAACACAGCAGAATTGCTAAGAAGAATGAAGCAGACATAAGGGCATGTGCAAATAGAAGTGGTCCTCAGATGTATATAAAGGCTCTGTACTGGATAATACAAAATACATCACAAATGAAAAGCAATATGTAAACTGTTCTATTGCTGTCCACTGCCTTAATCCCTTCTAAATGCTTAAACTATATCCCCAACACAACAGGTTCATAATAAGTCATCACGTGACTTCCTACTGAAAGTGGGTACAATTCACAATATCAGTTCCCACAGATCCCTAATTGACTTAGTGTTGATGCTATTCAGATGCTCACAATGAACCCGAGTTTAAGGGATCTCACTTTTGAACAATCCCTAGTGCACTAATAGTCATTTTGAAAAGCTTCTTAGCCAGGCGTCATTTAATATTTTAATTTTTGTAACACATAGTGTGATACCTAAACAGCACAAGCCACAGGGCTCAGTACTGGGTCCCATGTTTTTTAACTTGTTCATAAATGATTTGGAGTTGAGAGTAAGTAGTGAAGTGGTCAAGTTTGCGGATGATACTAAATTGTTCAAGGTGGTAAGAACCAGAGAGGATTGTGAGGAACTCCAAAGGGATCTGTTGAGACTGGGTGAGTGGGCGTCAATGTGGCAGATGAGGTTCAGTGTGGCCAAGTGCAAAGCAATGCACATTGGGGCCAAGAATCCCAGCTGCAAATACAAGCTGATGGGGTGTGAACTGGCAGAGACTGACCAAGAGAGAGATCTTGGGGTCGTGATAGATAACTCACTGAAAATGTCAAGACAGTGTGCGATTGCAATAAAAAAGGCCAACGCCATGCTGGGTATTATTAGGAAGGGAAATGAAAACAAATCAGCCAGTATCATAATGCCCCTGTATAAATCGATGGTGCGGTCTCATTTGGAATACTGTGTGCAATTCTGGTCACCGCACCTCAAAAAGGATATTATAGCATTGGAAAAAGTGCAGAAAAGGGCAACTAGAATGATTACGGGTTTGGAACACTTTCCCTATGAAGAAAGGTTAAAACGCTTGGGGCTTTTTAGCTTGGAGAAACGTCGAATGCAGGGTGACATAAAAGAGGTTTACAAGATTATGCATGGGATGGAGAAGGTAAAGAAAGAAAGTACTTTTCTCCCTTTCTCACAATACAAGAACTCGTGGGCATTCAATGAAATTGCTGAGCAGTCGGGTTAGAACGGATAAAAGGAGGTACTTCTTCACCCAAAAGGTGATTAACATGTGGAATTCACTGCCATAGGAGGTGGTGATGGCTACAAGCATAGCCAGCTTCAAGAGGGGGTTAGATAAAAATATGGAGCAGAGGTCCATCAGTGGCTATTAGCCACAGTGTGTATATATATGTATGTATGTATGTATGGCTGTGGGAATTATATGGCCAATCACACAATTCATTTTTGGTGTGATAACATGGCAGTGGTCCATGTCATTAATTCCCTTTCATCCAAATCTCAAAGGGTTATGAAATTGGTGAGGGCCTTCACTCTGCACTGTCTGCGGCTTAACATACTGTTTTTAGCCAAGCATGTTCCTGGGGTAGATAATGGGGTAGCTGACGCTCTCTCTCGTAAACAGATGGAGAGGTTTCGTCAGCTGGCCCCAGATGCCGATCAAGAGCCGGCGCCAATGCCCCAGGAGCTATGGCTGATTAGAGAGCCGAGGCCTGTAGAGTGATAAGCTAGCCATTGCGCCTAGCACCAGGAAGTCTTACGAACGTGTTGTGTGGCAGTTTGAGGACTTTAGGGCTGAGTTAGGGTATCATATTGTTTGGCCCCTCCCGGTGGAGCAGTTGCTCCACTACTGTGTTTCTCTAAAAGGTAAGGGATTGGCCGTGCGATCCATTAGGGGACGCCTGTCTGCTCTGGTTTTTGCTAGCAAGGCGTTGGGATACAAGGAGGAAACAGCAGACTTTCAGCTTTGAAAGATGCTGGAGGGATGGGCCAGAGAGGCTGGGACTAATCTCGATACTAGGGAGCCTATTTCTCTTTCGATTGTTAAGGGTTTGAAGGAGATTTGGGGCACAGTGTGTGCATCTTATTTTGAGTCCGCACTGTTCCATGCTGCTTCTTTCGTTGCCTTTTTTTGTGGCCCTTAGAGTTAGTGATTTAGTGGCGGGCTCCAGAAATGATGTTTCTGGTAATGCTTTGTTGCTATGGGACCTGAGGTTAATTGAGGGTAAGGCGGTCATTACCGTTCGACCTCTAAGACTGATCTGCATCGCAAAGAGACCGCATTGGAGCTAGGCATGTGCTCTGAGCTTGAGTTGTGCCCAGTTTCTGCTTTGGCTGCTTATTTGGCAGTTCAGGGGACCAATGATGGGTTTTTGTTTTGTCACCTTAACGGCAGCCCACTGACAAAGCATCAGTTTTGGGCTGTGACTTCCCAGGCTTTAGCTAAACCGGGGTTGTCCAGGGTGTGGTGTGGTACCCACTCCTTTAGAATTGGGGAAGCAAGCCTCTACAGCTGCTGCCCTGGGATATCCTTCTTTCTCCACTCAGCGCCTGGGCCGTTGGCGGTCAGCAGCCTATAAATCTTATGTTTGCCCTCTGCTCAGTTCCTAGCTTCATTTGTTTGTAATAGAGATGTCATGATTCTTGGTTCTAGTTTGACTGTTTTTTTCTTTTTAGATGCTGTTGTTCCTGGCCAGAGGAGCCGAGTTCTCGTCTGTAGACACAGCTATGTGTTTTGGGCTGCACATCAGGCTCAGAGAACTTTGATTGGCTCTCAGGTGGGATTCAGTCAATATGTTTCTGTCGAATGGCATGGCCGCTGGGGTCTTCAGTGGCCTGGCCTGCTGCCATTGTTATTTCATGGGAATGCGGGCCCTCCACCTGAGATTATAATCATCCACCTGGGAGGGAATGATCTAGGGCTAGTAAAAGGTAAGGCTTTGGTCTTGCAGGCCCCTGAGGATTTTTGGTACATTAGGGAGAGATGGCCCAGGACCACTATAATTTGGTTAGCCATGATCCCCTGCCTTGTTTGGCATAGTACTTGGGACCCTGCAGGTATAGAGAGGGCCCATTATAAAGCTAACAAAGAAATTAGGAAGGCATTGGAAGGGGGGTTGGGCCACTTTCTGCCCCACCCAGATATTTCTACAAAATATCCTGATGTTTGCAGAGGGGATGGGGTGCATCTCTCTGAAAAAGGTAACTTGCTTTTCTTGAGAGATCTCCGGCAAGGGCTTTGGGTTGCCTTGGACCTCCAGGTGGGTGCTAAGCCCTAAGTAGAGTCTTGGCCTTAGTAGTAGCAGGTTGTTAATGGGTTTATGGTTCTATGCGGCTAGGGGAGGACCAGAAAGCATCCCCCTTTTGGAGAGTTACGGGTCTGGTAGGATCAACCTCAGGGTTTGATGACCTGGGGTGTGAGAATGCAGACCGTCCTGGAGGCTCGACTAGAGGGTGCCTTCCATTGAGATGTGCGTCTGGTGGTTGGGCCCTCTGGGGCTTGCCTCCTTGCTGGGCCGGCCTGGCAGGAGCTGTGCCACACAGCTCCAGCTAGGGGGCTGGGTCTCTCACCCTCTAATGGCAGGGGAGCGGTCTGTTGAGACCCCTGTCCCTGACCAGGCCACAGTTCTTGTTGCCCTTGACGTTTATTATTATACTTAATGAAGTGGCCCTTAGTTATACCAATACCTTGTGTCCGACTCTTCATTCCGACGGGCAAAACACCTTTCAGTAGAGCACCAACACACAAGAGCCTTCACAGTTCTATAGTGCACAATTTGTGCACCAAAGGCCCAAAAAAGTATTGTTCATCTTTAGTCTGTTATCTGGAATTAGTTGCAATTCCAGGAGATCTCCAAGCCCCACAGGGAGGTTGGCAATTCCATTTTAAGTGGTGCTGCAAGGCCATTTTATTTGCCAGGGCAGTTCATGGGGTAAAAGACTGCAGGTTTCTTGAAAAGGAAGAGAATTATATGTGATATTATTTTATCCTGCATGTTTTAAATTAGACTCTGCTATGATCTGCCCTCCACCCACTTGTGGGAGGGGCAGAATATAAATTGGAACAAACAAACAAATTGTGATTTGTAACTTGAATCATGAGAAAAGGCCATCGGCCCATGCAGACAACAGTGGCCTATGGCTGTATTTACACATCTAGCTGCAGCACATGTTAGTGCAAATGTGCCACCTAGAAGCAAACCCATGGGCTACTCATTCCATGGAAAATTGCCAGAAGTGAAAAAATGCCTACAAACTTGCAGTTCACCTTTTCATTTAAACTTTAAGGATTCAAAGGGACTGTATACATTCTCAACTCTAAATCAATTATCATCCTGTTACACTGTCATCAATACTAGTGTTTGAAATCCATAATAGCTAAGAAAACCACCTTTATTATCCTCCTTCAGCTTATTTTTCTGGAGTAGGAGGAAGGAGTTCAATTGAAGTCTTTGTGAAACTGAACTGACAACAAAGAGGAAGAAAATAAAAAGAGAAACACAAAGGCTTAGTTTAGAGTAAAGACTCCACAATCTTTTGCTGTACACAGTGAAGGAAAACACATCATTTCAAGAGCATGAAGAGATCTAAAGGGGAAACAAAGGCCTGTAATTGTAACCCCTATCTGTAGATCTGTGGTGATGAAGGAAAAGAAAGCGGGTGGGTAGTTAACAAGAATAACCTGAAACTGAGCTTTGTTATATGAGTAAAATTAGCCCACTGAGAACTTTTGTTTTCCGCATAACTTTTAGCAGGGCATTGTTTCACATATCTCGGTGGTAGAGAGCTCTTTTACAAATTGTAACAAGCAATCACTGAACTTGAACTAATTTTCCTCCATTTTCCATTTCAGCTAATTAATACCTGTGAATTAGAGTTGGTTTACTAGCAATGCCCTCTTTCAAAGTCTGTCAGCTTTCCTATTGTAGGAACCCTCTAAAAGGGGACATTTGTAGCTACTTCAAACCATAACAAATGGCTGAAGAATGGCAAGGCCTGCCAATGATTCCTCAGCCGTATTTCTTCTCATGCAATGATTACATTCAGCATTTAAAATGTCAAGATAGACATCCGAAAGGTAAGGTATTTTATACAGGATTGCCAACTGACCAGGGTGGGATGAAGACCCAGGTTCCTGTGCTCTTGTGTCTTTAACAGTAGCTTCAAGTGTAGAAATCAACAAGAGAAGGTTTTTGTAAGCATACACTAAGAAGAAAAACCAAATTTGACCCAGTAACCACCAGGCCTCAGATTCAGTGGGAGCTCACAGGAGTGCAGCTCCTGAACCTTTCTGAGAGTTCCACCTCCTTCTTCTGAGAGTTCTACCTCCTTGTCCATTGAATAATATGTGCAGCTGCATAACAATCCCTGGATGAGCTCTACCACCTATTTTTCTACAAAATGACCTCTGGTAACCACATTCAAAATGAACACTGGGCAGGGGGGAACAGCTGAAGCTGAGGTCCTTCCCCCTCATTAACCACCCTGTGTTGGCACTTCTATTTGCATAGAAGCCAATATGTCAAGCACATGTGTGTTTCCTTCACATGATCTGAAAATAAATCATATGTAAGGAGTTTGTGTACTCACATGGAGATTTATAGCTAGAGGGTGTGCACAGATGTGCACAGTTTTTTCTTTCTTTGAGTGTTGCTCTCACAACTCCTTTGTATTCTGGTTCTAGTCAAACTTCAAGGAAATGGCTTTTGGTTTACTCTAGTTTACTCTCAGTTCTCTGCTTCTCATGCTGCGTGATATTTCTGGATGCACAAATAAAGACTACCAGAAAAAGCAATAACTTGAAGTAATTATAATAAGAAGAGCAAGTAAAACATCTTGTATAGCAATTTCAAAAACTTGTTCTAGAGCAAACTGAGGTAATGTGAACTTAGGGCAAGTATTCAAAATACAAGCAACACTGTTAAATGTGAGGGAATGCCTCTAGGTTGTAAATTCTTTCACTATTCAGCTCAATTCCAATGTCTTTGAAAACAATCCTGAGCCAAGCCACACTGTGTTACATAAGCTCTTTTATATGAGCTGGAGTTGCCAGCTTTTAAACAGAACCTTCTAGCTATCCCTTCAATGTCATTTTGATCAGCAGCAAATATTGTTGACGTCATTGACCTTCATGGTCTTGAGAAGCTTCAGCTGCCTATTTCCACACATGAAGCCTCTTTTAAAGGGACAGGATGGTTTCCTCCCGTACAGATGGCAACACTAAATTAATCTTTCCTTGGTAAACATACGTTGACGCTTACTTACTGCTCTTTCTTTCACATAAGGCTTATCTAAACAAGCTTTCTTTACCTTCTATGAGTTCCTCAGCCCAGAGCCTCAGCCAATGTATCCCTTCCCTTCTTCTGAGCCTGAAGAATTACAATTGTCTCTTTCTTATCACTGTCATAAAACATCTAAAGCTTGCCAGAGGGAGCTTAGATGTCCTATACAGGACATCATAAATAGATTCCCCTTGGAGGGGCTTTTTCCAGCACCTCTTAAAGAAATTGTGGTCTGCCCCCTCTTGAAAAAAGCTACATCAGATCCGGCCGAATTGGCAAATTACCGGCCAGTCTCAAATTTACCCTTTTTTGGGTAAAATTACTGAGAGGGAAGTCACATTACAGTTACAGAGTTTTTTGAATGACGCTTCCATCTTAGACACCCACCAATCTGGCTTCTGCCCAGGCCATGGGACGGATACAGTGCTGGTCGCCCTGACCTCCTTTGGCATCTGGATCGAGGCAGCTCAGCAGTGCTGATGCTGTTAGACCTATCAGCTGCGTTCGATATGGTCAACTATCGGTTACTGACCTGCCGCCTCACTGACGTGGGGATTCAGGGGTTGGCCTTGAAATGGCTTTCCTGTTTCCTTGATGGTCAGGGACAAAAGGTGATGATTGGGCAAGAACTGACCCTGAGGCACCCACTTAATTGCGGGGTGCCACAGGGGGTGGTTGTCTCCCTGATGTAGTTCATCATCTACATGCACCCCCTTGCCCAGATTGCCCAGAGGTATGGGTTGGGCTATCACGAATATGCTGATGACACCCAGCTCTATTTACTGATGGATGGATGGCCTGACTGTGTCCCAGGAAATCTAGATCTGGCACTGCAGGCTGTGGCGCGGTGGCTCAGACTGAGTAGGTTGAAGTTGAATCCACTGAAGACAGAAGTCCTTTATCTGGGGCGGGGCGGTCCACGAAGGGAAATTCCCCTACCAGCACTTGACGGTGAGCCACTGAAAGTGGTGCACAAGGTCAAGAGCTTGGGGGCACTACTGGAGCCTGCCCTGACAATGGAGACCCAGATAGCAGCCACTGCTAAATCTGCTTTTTTCATCTTAGGCGGGTGAGGCAGTTGGTCTCCTTCCTGGATCGTGACGACATGGCAACAGTGATCCACACAATGGTCACCTTGAGGCTGGACTACTGTAATGCCCTCTACATGGGGCTGCCCCTGTGCCGAACCCAGAAACTACAGCTAGTGCAGAACATGGCGGCCAGGCTGTTATTGGGGTTTCCTAAGTGGGAGCACATACAGCCGGGGCTGCGGGAACTACACTGGCTGCCAATAGCGTACCGGATTCGTTACAAGGTGCTGGTTATTACCTATAAAGCCCTATATGGTTGAGGACCTGTCTACCTTAAGGATCGTCTCTCCCCATACATTCCCCAGAGGGTACTTCGATCTGACTCTCAAAATTTACTGGTAATCCCCAGGCCGAAGGAGGCCAAACTGAAAGTCACCAGGGAAAGGGCCTTTTCGATTGCCCCCACCACCACCACTGGTAGAACCAGCTACCAGAAGAAATACGGGCCTTGCGGGATCTTGGCCAATTCCACAGGGCCTGCAAAACCATCCTCTTCAAGCTGGTCTTTAACTAACGTAGTGCCTACAGCGCAGATGGAATGCCATCACACTGAAAAATGGAATAATACTTAGATCTTAGCACCAAATGATATGTAATGCTGATTTTAATTCTGAATGTATAATTTTATTGAATGGATTATTTTATAGCTGGTATATTTTACTATTGTGGGTTTCTATGTTGTGAGCCACCCTGGGCCTGCTCTGGCGGGGAGGGCGGGATATAAATAAAATAAAATAAATAAAAATAAATAAATCTAGCGGTGCCTCATATAAAACAGCACCATTTGTTTTCTTTGCAATCCAAGATACTCTGAGCATGCATTAAAAATAAACTGGGGTTATGCCTGTCAGATGTTTCTCCACAGCAATGAAACTTTAAAAAAAAAAAATTCTCTGAAAACAGAGAGAATTATAATTTTTACAGTTTTTAAACCATAGATTTCACAGTTTCAGTCTCTTCTGCAGGCCAATATATAATACACATCACTACCCCTAGATTTTATAATGTGTCCATTTATCATTTCAAAAATATATGAAGATAGAAAAACAAAAAAACACAGTGGGTGACTTCCAGATCCTAGTACATTCCAGGAGCATGACATTTGTCTCAAATTGGTTGAAAATTATTTAGGTTCTTGGTTTAAGTGACATATATACATATACCATTTTCATATACAACAAAATGGGTTGCTGTCTATCCCAGAAAGGGGAGAATTTTTGGACGGGGTTGTACCATTCAGATTTTAGTATCAGAACAAAGTATGGAAGAAAAAAGGGAAGGTGCACTGAAAATTCTGAATGATGTATACATTCTAGATTAAACTGTTTAGAAAGTGGTGTATTTAAAGAAAGCGTATTTTTGTTGGTTTTCAAATACCTTGTAATGCCCAGAACAAGCACAGAGCATCTGAAAAGCTGACTACCCCAATCTGGCTTCCCTAAATGGCATCCCTGTTACATGGCTTCCATGTAACCCTCTGTCAACTCGCATTTAAGATGGCACCCGGAGATGACACCTAGCCATCCTATACACATTCTGAACTGTGGCACTTTAATTTAATTTATATTTGATACATTTTAATTGTTAATTACCGTTAACTTAATCTGAATTGTATCTAATTATTTTAATTGTTTTTAATGTATTGATGGATTTTAGTGTAATCATGGTGTAAACCATGTCATGTGAGCCGCCCTGAGCCCGCTTCGGCGGGGGAGGGCGGGATATAAGAATAAATTTATTATTATATTATTATTATGTACAGACTGGCCATCTAGACTGGGTCCCCTTTTCCCTCAGCATATGAAAAAGACTGTGCATGCACTTAGAAAATTGGCGCTGCCATCTAGTGGCTGGAGGAACTTCTGGCTCCCCAAACAGGTTACCAGCACTATCAAATACGACTGCGCTGCCCATCCATTGAATGAAGGAGATCTTTGTGTAGCTCTTTATGGTCTGTTCTCCCCCAGTCAGAAAACAAAGCAAAAAGAAAGAAATCATCAGGAAAGTGAAACATTTTTGAGCCTTAGGGGGGAAAAGAGGTTTCTTTAAAAGCTTTCTGAACTACAGACACAGACTGTAATTCTTGTGCTGCCAACCAGACCTTCGTGTCTTGTTTCATTTCAGTAGAACAACTTTCATTTTTCATTAAGTAATCACTCTGTGATCATAAAGATTTATAATTTCCCTCCTAAGATAGTTTATAGGCCCCTTTCAGGCAGCTTTTGTAATCCATTTTGGTAGGTAGTTGCTAACAGATTTTTGTGTCATTTCAGACACAATTGTTTTAGCAGCTGAATGCTATCAGATTTTATTTGCCTTTTCATTAAAAGCTGCTTGCATCCAGTTAGGAAAGTGTGGTTAAGCCTTTCTTAGGTAAACTGCTTTCTTCTATTTTCACCTGTTTTTTGTGCTGTAGTGTGCTGTGTAAAATGTCTGCAGTGCTTCCAATAGCGCTGTGCTTCCTTCCTTCCTTCCCCCTGCCCTTTTCCACCACACAATCTTCTCAAACTTTTTAAAATTTAAATTAAATTCAAAGTTGTACACTGTAGAGCTAGACAAATATAGCACCTCAGTGCTACATTGAGATGCCTTAGAACCATTGAGATACGTCGAATAGTGCTATATTGGACAAGCACTATAGCACTCAACTTAGAACGTTGAAAAAGGTTTGAGGAAGATCATGTGGCAAAAAAGTGCAGCGTTGTTTGAAATGGCCAGATTGCTTCAGAGATGGCTCATTAATGGAATGGAATTCACTGTGTGAAACCTCTGTCCCTGTATTGGTTTACTCTGAACTGTCAAGTACTGCACAGTCTTCATAAATGATGAGCTCTATGTTTGCTGAAGCATAGAAACTTTATTCAGTAATAAAGCTGTAACAGGCAAGACAGGTCTTGCTAGAATTAAGGAGTCACAGGTAAACAATCAGATAAATAGGTTGGTTCAGAACATTACTTTGTTCACGTGAAAAAGTGTCTTTTTCTACAATGAAGCAGCACCCAGTCCCTCTTACATTCTAGTCCCCATTAGCCGCAAACAGTGATAGTCTCTGAGAGTACGACCTTGAAGAGTTCAGGCATACCAGCTGTCTCGGGGTGAGAAACGGATACTTGGTTGTTACATAGATACAATATGATTAAGCAGCCAGTTGCATCTACAAGCACAATAGCACAGTGTTCTAATAATACTTCCAACATGGAAGTACTTATGGCAAGGAGAGAACTTGACATGGATCAGGCCAACAACGGATGACATCCAGTTTAGAATGGTAATGGGAAAGTGGCCATAATAAACTTGGTGAAGCAGAAGCAAGAATAGCCAAACTTCAAGTGTTCCAGGCTCAGGGGTCCACCTTAAAGAAATGTATTGGATTTTCATTTTATACAAATCAATAAACAAACAATGAGCGAGATGTCTATTGAATGAAAAGCCCTGTAAAAAACATCAAGTTTTTTTTTTTAAATCAAGGGTAGTAGGGTTTCTAAGTCTGGGTAGGAAATGCCAGAGATTAGGGGGTAGAGCCAAGAGACACCAGACTATGGGGAGGGAAGGGTCTTCAGGGGGGGGGGTAGTATAACGCTGTACAGTCCACCCTCCAAAACAGCCATTTTCTCATTTCTGTGGACTGGAGATGAGTTGTAATGCAGGGAGAACTCCATGCTTCAGCTGGAGGTTGGCAACATTAAAGTGTAGCTAAAAAATGGAAAATAGTGGCTGGGTCCAGACTGGCAGCTTCAGGCACACAGGAGGTGTCTCAGAACAGGCCAGCTCAAAGTGGAGTGGCTGAATCCCAATCAGATGCTCCCGTGTGAGTCTGTACATTTCCTGAATGGGAGGTGCTTTAGAGCTGTCAGACATTTCTTGAGCATCATCCCCTTGGTGCAGTTTTTTAAAAAAAGAATACTGGTGATAGCCTAGAGTGGATTCCTGGGTTCACACTGCCAATGCACCTCGTATGTGCGCTGGTGTTCAGAACCCCACTGAGGCAGATGCCGTGCAGCTCAAAAATTTCCTACCGCTTTGAAAATGGCAGCTTTTTGAGCCGCGGTAGAGACGGGGTGAGTATGGGAGTGGGATGAGTGGTGGATGTGCGCATTTGGATTTGGTTATTTAATCCATCTGTGAGCCATCCCTGTGTCAGCTTAAACTGCTGGTCTGGACCCAGCCAGTGTTGCAGAATCTGAGGCTGCAAAAGGGTAAAGGGCTACAAAATGTTTTATGGATTAAAATGCCATGTAATTCAAACTATTTTAACTCTGAAATGAACAGCACACATATATGTTATACACTGAAACAAGAAACTTAAGTCTCATGTATAAATTTTAAGTGAATTTCTACTTTGCTTAAAAATATGAAACATCAGTTCTCTGAAGAATATGTACAGTACTCTAAAGGAATTTATTTAGACTCTCAATTTGATTTTTCAATACTCTTTCTTTATGGGTTTTTTGGTACATACTCAAAATCTGTCACAATTGTCTATCCACTGAAGGTGAACACATATAAGCTGCTATTACTTTTCACTGAAAGAGGATGGCTCAGGAAACATCAATACCTGGCAGAAATGCAACAGGTGAAACAAGTAAAAACTGCATCTGCTGAATATCTGGCTGTTACAGGAGCCTCAGTAGAAAATAACTGTGGCAAGCTTAAATGTGTGCAAACATACAAATACATGTACCTGAGATTTTTCAGTGTTTCTTTTACTGTTACATCACTTTAAGCATGATTTGCTGCCCAGTTCTCACTTCTGGTGCTCTTGTAGCATGAGCCCTTTGAGTTCAGATAGAGTAATTGATTTCCCATATAACGAAGAAATACAGAATGACATCCCCATATGGAAAGAGTGTAAGAAATACCAGTCACATCTGACTTACTCAACATTGTTTCATCCTGCTCCAGCAAAGGAATCTGGGTTCAGAATCATGAGTAACTTGCCCTTCTGGATGTGAAAGCCGCATAAGTGTACAAGTGCTGTGGGACCATTTAAAAAGATGTTTGAAGTATGTGGAATCCTCTGCACATGGGGATCTTTGAAGTAGAGCCTGTATGTTTGTGCTATTGACTTATGTGTGTGTGTCAGTATGTGTGAGAGAGATTTCTGTTTGAAAAAAATTAAGTAATCGTTTAAAATAAGACTTTTTTTACACTTATGCATCATATAACTAGTAAGTATCATATAACTAGTATGGCCAAAGCTCATTGTCACCAGAAGAATGTCTCTTTACCTGTGACCAGTCCCTGCCTTTTACATAATCTGTAAAGCATTTGTCCTAAGAAGCCTTGGCTAGATCAGACCCAAGTTTCCTCCCATCTAGTATTTGTTTCTAAGGGCAAACAGACAGATGTCAAATTTAAAAGCAAGCCACAAAGACTTCAGCTTTCCCTTATTGCTTATCTATAACACATGAAGCTGTTTTCTACTGGTCTATCAAGGCTAATATTGTCTATTTGGGCTGGAATCAGCCGTCAAGCAGAGATCTTTTATATCACCTCCTATCTCCTTTTTAACTAGAGCTACAGGGGCTTGAACTTTGAAACCAGAGCACACAAAGCAGATGCTCTACCACTGAGCCACGGCCATAATATCTGTTGCTTAAGGATATGGACTCTGAAGCTTCCCTTTCAAAATCATGGCTATTGCCCATTTGTACTCATATTCTTTATGAATTTATGGATTTTTCTAAGCATATATATATAAGCATATATAATGGGCTTATTAGTATGATAATGAATTAACCAGGTATTGTGGTAACAAATCTCTGCCAAACCTACTGACAGACAATTTAATTGGGTAACCATAACAAGTGGTATCATGAGATATAGTATCTAGTATATTTATTTTTATTGATATAATCTTAAGCAGGGGTATCAAACTCATTTGTTATGAGTGCCAGATCAGACATAAAGGAGATCTTGGCAGGCCGGGCTATGCCATTTTGGGCCAGGCCATGTGTGTTTCTATTTAAGATTAGGTAGCTGAGATATAAACTTTATAAAGGACACAAACACAATTAAAGATTTTTTTTAAAAAATAAAATAATAATAATAATAATAATAATAATAATAATAATAATAATAATAATAATAATAATAATAATAATAATAATAATAATAATAATAATAATAATAATAATAATAATAATAGATTTTATTTGTATCCCGCCCTCCCCGCCAAGGCGGCTCAGGGCGACTAACAACATTCCATACATTAACATAAATAGGTAAAATTTTAAATTTAACAGTTAAAAATTAAACATAAAAACCAGTTAATTGAGTTAAAATACATAGTTTAAGTTACATTAAATGTATCTGGCAGCAATAAACTGTTCTGGCGCTGGTTCTGCCAGTTTAGATAGTTCCATGGTAGTATTATAGATGGCGGTTCTTTTATTCCTAGTAACTCAGCAGTCGATATCAGCATAGGCTTGTCTGAAAAGGGCAGTCTTGCAGGCCCTGTGGAACTGGTCAAGGTTCCGCAGGGCCCGCACTTCCTCCGGAAGCTGGTTCCACAGTGCAGGAGCCGCGGCTGAAAAGGCCCGTGCTCTGGTGTTTTGGAGTTTGACCTCTCTCGGCCCAGGGGTGGTCATTTTATTTTTACCCACTGACCTCAGTGCTCTCTGGGGTTCATATGGGGAGAGACGGTCCCTTAGGTAGACTGGTCCTCGGCCATATAGGGTTTTAAAGGTAATAACCAACAGTTTGGTGTAGTGGAGCCAGTTTGGTGTAGTGGTTAAGTGTCTGGACTCTTATCTGGGAGAACCGGGTTTGATTCCCCACTCCTCCACTTGCACCTGCTGGAATGGCCTTGGGTCAGCCATAGCTCTGGCAGAGGTTGTCCTTGAAAGGGCAGCTGCTGTGAGAGCCCTCTCCAGCCCCACCCACCTCACAGAATGTTTGTTGTGGGGGAGGAAGGTAAAGGAGATTGTGAGCCGCTCTGAGACTCTTCGGAGTGGAGGGCGGGATATAAATCCAATATCTTCTTCTTCTTTGTACTGGACTCGGTAGGTGATTAGCAGCCAGGGATTGCTTAAAATATTAGCATTGGTCTTAAAGGTGCTTTATTTGTATTTCTCCCATGGGATCTAGGGAACTGGGCAAAGGAAGCTCTGGCTCTTTCCTTCCTTCCCCAGAGGACCAGGAGGGGGAGGAGCTTCAACCAGTAGAAGAAAGAGAGGCTTGGCTCAGTAGCTCTGCTGTGCAATTGAGAGAGCCTGGCAAAGCAAGATCTCCCTTCCTCCCCAAAGGAGAATCCTCAGCCTATGGAGAAAATAGAGGCTTTGCTCTGTAGCTCCTGTGCAGATTGAGCAAGCCTTGCAAAGCAAGCTGTGATGCAGAAGGAAGCAAGAGAGAGGGAGAAGAAAGCAGATGACAGCCAGTTGCTTGGGGGCCTGATAGGAGCCCTTTGGGGCCTGATTTGGCCCCTGGGCTGCATGTTTGACACCCCTGATCTAAAGAAACTTCCAGTGCCATCCTAAGAACTTTTGCCTAAGAGTTAAACTCCACTAAATAAAATAGAACTTACATCTGAATAGATCTGATTGCTTCAGATCACTCCCTTGGGTAAATCTCAGTCTTATTGAAAAAAATGGAATGAAAAGTCATTGTTAAAAGAATAAAATTCATGGAATTTAGGCATGTCTAACCAGGTAGATGGTGACTGCTGTCTTCAGCTCAAAATTAAGTAATAGATTACTATTACAATCAGTCAAAGTTTAAAGTAAATCAATAAAATATAGGAATGTTTTCATTGTAAATTTTTTCTCCTAAACCATCCATGTACTGCCCTTTGATGAACCCAGTTTAAAGGCCAATGACCATAAACATTCCTGAATAATGATAGTCTTCATTAACAGTCTTCTGACAGCTGCATGGGGAAAATATGTCCAGACTTGAAGTTTTCACATAGCTTAGGGGAATAGAAAAAATAAACTTTGTTGCTAGATGAATATGATTCTCTACTGCCAGTATTGTGTGTGCATTACTTAAAATTCATGCAGAAGTTCCTATGCTAATTATTAGTGTCATGATTGTTTTAACCTTTTTTGCTCCTCTAGGTGAAATTCTCATCTGTCCCATTTCAATGATCTAGTGCTAGTACACATAGCAGCTTCATGTGTGTTTTCCTATCTGTATAAATAGATTAATGTAATTGCAGATTTTATGGATGCCCACTAGAAAATATATCTTACACGACAGAATGGGTATGGATCATATTATAGTAGTGTGGAATACATTAGTGCTCTGGTTTATCCTTGGGAATAATCATATTCATTTTGCTTCTACTTCAAGAGTGATGTGACAAAGGCTACCCCCTTTCAGGCCCGTAGCCATGGCAGGGCAAAGGCTCTCCACCCAACCCTCCTGGACCTTTATGGCCCCTCCTTTCCTCAGCCCCTGTTCTCTCTGCTACCACTTTTCTGGTAGCCCCGATCTCCGTAGGGTTCTGGTGGCCCTTTCCCCTCCACACGGCACCTCCCTCCCAACTCACTCACCAACCCAGCAAAACAATGAAGAGCGGGCTCCTGAGGCTCTTTCAAGGCGCCCCCCCGCCAATCACATGATCAGCAGGAAAAGCCGCGCTGAGGTCGGCAGTTCCTATGTCAGCTTTCCGAAGTGCTCAGGATGTTCAGTGCTGGGGTGGCCAGTGCTGAACTTGTTGAGCATGCCGGAAAGATGGCATAGGAACTGTCAGCATCAGAGCGGCTTTCCTCACCAATCATGTGATCGGCGGCGAAGGGTGCCTTGAAAGGGCCCCAGGAGGCTGCTCTTCACTGTTTTGCTGGGGTGGTGAGTAAGTTGGGAGGGAGGGAGAGGTGCTGTGTAGAGGAGGCAGGGCCACCAGACGTCCTCAGAGATCGGAGTTGCCAGAAAAGTTGTGGCAGAGAGAGCGGGGGTTGCTAGAGGGGGGGGGGGCGCTCCAACCAAATTTTTTTCCATGGGTCCCCCAACTGGAATTTTCTGGCTATGGGCCTGCCCCCTTTCTTTTGTGTCACTATCCAATATCCAAGCTGTCCAACTGGATCAGCAATAGAAATAGCAAAGAATCTACAAGGCTTTAGTGACTTAAAAGGAAGAGGAAGACACACTCATGGTTTTCTTCTTTCTCTTCCTGCTCTGGCCTGATCCACTTCCTGAACAATGCATACCAGTAGCCTGTCTCCTTCCTTACCTTCTCATGTGGTGATTGTCTTGCAACATAACTGATGGCTCAGGGCTTTTTTTGTAGCAGGAACTCCTTTGCATATTAGGCCACACACTCCTGCTGTAGCCAATCCTTTTGGAGCTTACAGTAGGCCCTGTACTACTACATCAGGGGGGGTGGGGGGTGGGCTCCCTCTGGGAATCCTACCCCCCCAGGGAAAGTGCATGCGCAATACATAGCCTCTCCTCTCCCGGTGTAGTGAACGCCGCGTGGTCACTGTCTGGCTATGCCTGGCAGATGGTCACTGCAATGGCCTCTCCTGCATTACTGCATCCGTAGCAACACCTTCTCGCTGGTCCCCCCCGTTTTCACAGAGTTTGCTACGTCATGGTGCGACCGAAGTGTCCGGCGGTATAACCGGATGGGCAGGCTGGGCCCACCAACCTCGTCAGCCTAAGAGAAGGAAAACTCTAACATCAAACCCGGGCAGATAGAGCTCGTTAATGTAACACCTACCACCTGGAGGACTCACTGCCGGCGTCCCGGCTTACTGGGCCATGGCAGATGACCCCCAGGTGAAAGGGTGGAGCCAGTACCGCGCACACTGCGCTTCACCTAAAAAATTCCTCTGCGCAGGCCTGAAGGGCATATCCACACACACAACCCACAACGCATCAAGTCCTGCAGCGATAGGCAAGGGGCGAAACGGCAGGTGGAAGGTGCCACTGGAAGCCGCAGTCCCGATCCTGCATGTAGGCGGTTCAGGATATTGGTCGCCTGATGCTAACCCGGAGACGAAAGCATCTTTCGGCAGCACCCTGAACGACCAAGCAGCCTTATCTAGGGACAGCACTGCTTGCTCCACACGGAGAGGGGCCTAGAAAAGGTGGCCTAAACAAAGCTCATCTCCCCCACCCCAGTTGGCTAGCCGCGGTCAACGGGCATCCTTACTTGCGGTCGAAAAATAACAACAAAGAAAAGGCATGCACCTGCCTCACAAAGTGTGCAAAGACTAAAGCTTGCGTGTTGGAACATCAGAACCATGCTTGACACAGTAGGCAGTGGTCGCCCTGAACGACGCTCTGCTCTAGTTGCCCACGAACTTCTCAGGTTGAATATCGACATAGCAGCTCTCAGTGAGGTCCATTTCCCTGAGGAAGGTAGTCTTCAAGAACACGGTGCTGGCTATACCCTCTACTGGTCGGGTAAGTCAAAGGCTGAGAGCCGCCTTTCTGGCATTGGCTTCATGGTCAGGAACTCAATTGCCTCCAAACTCGAAAACCTTCCAACAGGTCACTCAGATCGCATCATGTCCATGCGCCTCCCACTTCAAAACAAGCAGCATGCAACACTCTTCAGTGTGTATGCCCCAACCCTTCAAGCAGATCCTGCAGAAAAGAACAAGTTCTATGCTGATCTATGCAACCTCGTACGGAAGACCCCTACAGAGGACAAGGTGATCATCCTTGGCGACTTCAATGCCAGAGTAGGTAAAGACTCGGAAGCCTGGAAAGGAGTACTTGGCAAACACGGCATTGGCAACTGCAATGACAACGGGCGCCTCCTGTTAGAATTCTGCATGGAGCACCAGCTCACCATCACCAACACTATCTTCCAGCAGAAGAACAGTCTGAAGACAACCTGGATGCACCCACGGTCCAAGCATTGGCACCTTATCGACTACATTCTGGTGCGCCAGAGAGACCTTCGAGATGTCTTACACACCCGAGTAATGCCCAGCGCAGAATGTCATACGGATCATCGTCTTGTACGCTGCAATCTCCGTCTTCACTTTAAACCCACACCCAGGAGAGGAGGTATCCCTCGGAGGAAGTTTCAGGTTGGCAGCCTCCAGTCAGCCGAAGTTAAAGCTGCCTTCCAGGCAAAACTCCAGTCAAGAATTGAGGACCTCAGTTGCCCCACAGACCCTTCTCCAGAAGCACTCTGGGAACACCTAAAAACTACCGTCCTGCAGATCTCTGAAGAAGTCCTCGGGTTCTCCACAAGGAAGAACAAGGACTGGTTTGATGAGAATAATCAAGAGATCCAAGAATTACTGGCAAAAAAGAGATCTGCCTACCAAGCACATCTTGCTCAGCCCTCCTGTCCTGGGAAAAAAGCAACCTTTCGCGCTGCATGTAGCAACCTCCAGCGCAAGCTTCGAGACATTCAGAACGAGTGGTGGACCAAGCTTGCAGAGAGAACCCAGCTGTGTGCAGACACTGGTGATTTAAGAGGGTTCTACGAAGCCCTGAAGGCAGTATATGGTCCATCATATCAGGCTCAGAGTCCCTTGCATAGTGCAGACGGCCAAGTGCTCCTCACAGACGAGGCATCCATATTGAACCGGTGGTCGGAGTATTTTCAGGTTCTCTTCAGTGCCAACCGCGTAGTTCAAGATTCAGCAATCCACCTCACCCCACTTCAACCGGTGAAAACAGAGTTGGATGAGATCCCCACCCTAGAAGAGACTGTTAAAGCCATCAAGCAACTGAAAAGTGGCAAGGCAGCAGGAGTTGATGGAATTCCACCAGAGATCTGGAAGCATGGGGGCACAGTACTACATAGCTCACTTCACAAAGTACTTGTCACCTGCTGGGAACAAGGCAAATTACCACAGGACTTTCGCGATGCAATCATCATCACCCTATACAAGAACAAAGGGGAAAAGTCAGACTGCTCCAACTACCGGGGGATAACCCTGCTCTCCATCGCAGGCAAAATCCTTGCCAGAATACTCCTGAACAGACTGGTGCCCACCATTGCAGAAGAACTCCTCCCAGAGAGCCAGTGCGGCTTCAGAGCTAACAGGAGCACCACCGACATGGTATTTGTTCTCAGGCAGCTCCAAGAGAAATGCAGGGAACAGAACAAGGCTCTGTATGTGACTTTTGTCGACCTTACCAAAGCTTTCGATACCGTTAGCAGGAAAGGCCTGTGGCAAATCTTGGAACGTTTAGGATGTCCCCCAAGGTTCCTCAGCATGATCATCCAGCTACACGAAGACCAGCGAGGCCAAGTCAGACACTGCAACGACCTCTCAGAGCCCTTCCCAATAGGCACAGGTGTAAAGCAAGGCTGCGTTCTCGCGCCAACTCTCTTTACGATCTTCTTTAGCATGATGCTTCAAAGAGCCGCAGTAGATCTAGATGAGGACGATGGTGTCTACATCCGCTATCGCACCGATGGCAGCCTGTTCAACCTGAGGCGACTAAAGGCACACTCCAAGACAATGGAAAAACTCATCCGAGAGCTACTGTTTGCTGATGATGCTGCACTCGTCTCCCACTCGGTATCAGCTCTGCAGCATATGACGTCCTGCTTTGCAGAGGCTGCCAAGCTATTCGGCCTAGAAGTTAGTCTGAAGAAGACAGAAGTTCTCTACCAGCCTGCACCCCAGGAAGATTATCACCCTCCCTGCATCACTGTGGGTGAATCAGTTCTGAAGACAGTCTAGCAGTTCAGCTACCTGGGGTGCATCATCTCCTCAGATGCCAAGATTGACAAGGAGATTGACAACAGGCTGGCAAAGGCAAACCGTGCATTTGGCCGACTGCACAAAAGAGTGTGGAGCAACAAGCATCTGAAAAAAGGCACAAAGATCAATGTTTACAAAGCGGTTGTGATGACAACCCTCATCTATGGCTCCAAATCGTGGGTTTTATACCGTCATCACCTGCGACTCCTTGAGCGCTTTCATCAGCGCTGCCTTCGCACCATCCTCAACATCCACTGGAGTGACTTTGTGACCAACACTGAAGTCTTCAAGCGGGCAGAGGTTACCAGCATCGAGGCACTGCTGTTGAAGACGCAGCTGCGCTGGGCAGGGCATATTTCTAGGATGGAAAACCACCGCCTTCCCAAGATTGCCCTGTATGGCGAACTCTCCACCGGCCATCGAAATAGAGGGGCACCAAAGAAGAGGTACAAGGACTCCTTGAAGAAATCCCTTAGCACCTGTCACATCAACCATCACCAGTGGTCTGACCTAGCCTCAGATCGCAAAGCATGGAGGCACACCATCCACCAGGCTGTCTCTTCCTTTGAGAACGCACGCATAGCTGGTCTTGAGGACAAAAGGAGATTGAGGAAGAATCGCACTGCTACAGGACCAACCCTAAATCAGACTTTTCCCTGCAGCCGCTGTGGCCGGACCTGCCTGTCCCACATTGGTCTTGTCAGCCACCAGCGAGCCTGCAGCAAACGTGGACTATTGCACCCTTCTTAAATCTTCGTTCGCGAAGCCAAGCCGAGAGAGAGACTACATCAGGGGTGTGTGGTCTAATATGCAAAGGAGTTCCTGCACACAAAAAAGTCCCAGCTGTCTTTCCTTTTCTGCCAACCTTCCCTCTCCAGTGATTTTACTCCAAAATCCTTGATACCGTTCAGGGCTTTTTTTGTAGAAGAAGCCCAGCAGGGACTCATTTGAATATTAGGCCACATCCCCTGACATCACTATTGTTTCATACAGGGGTTTTTTGTAGAAGCAGCCTAGCAGGAACTTATTTGCATATTAGGCCACACCCACGACACCAAGCCATCTGGAATTGTGCTCAAAAAAAGCCCCGATACTGTTGTATTCCATCCTATTTGACCTATCCCAATATCTCCTCCCCAAACACAAAACAATATTGAAATCGAGAAAGGCAACTATGTTGACCTGTTGCAACCAAAACAAAAGAGAAAGTTGAAGATGCTTTGTTGTGGCTTAAGTTTTTGTGAGCGAGGGCCTATTTCATCACAAGCATCTGACAAACTAAGCTTTGGCTTATGAAAGTGCTAAAAGACTGTTGACTGAGCAAAGCATTTTGATAGACATACTTGACAATCTTGCCTAGCTCCATTTGCCAATCATATGCTTATTAGTGTACACAATCATACTGTATTCAGAATGGATGCTTCTAAAATAAATTAGATGTTCATATTAAGCAATGCTACACAAGGAAAACTCAAGAAGAATCATGTGTTTGGAAGGGTTGTGTCCAATCTACTCCAGCTCATAATAACTTTATAAAATTTGCATTTTTTTGGGGGGGGGGAGTTGTTGATGGATTGTGCTTATTGGTAGTACTCATATTTCTGTCTCCTTTTTTCCAACTATATAGAAACAGGTTTCTATCTACATTTATAGTCTTGAGCAATTTCAAGACAAGCTTATCATCATAAGGTGGGATTCAAATTTCCATGAATACAAAGAATTTGGGGAGGTACAAATTCGGAGATGTAGATCTTACCTTTTGCCTAAAGCCCCCTAAACCCTGCAAAAGCTGCTGTTGAGGGACAGAATACCTGAATAAAAATTTGTCATGTGCTATGGTGGGGCACTGGAAGAAGGGAAATACCATGAATGGAGCTCAAAATTTGCTGTATTCATGCAAGAAGGATTTCACACTTGATTTCCTAGCTACATGGTTTCTTGGTCTAACATAGCAGGTTTCTTAGCTGCATGGGTTTCTGTTCAGGAGGATTCCTTAACCCTCCATAATTTTGTTGTTGTTGTTGGGGGTGGGGGAGATAGAGAAGCTACGGCAGGAAAGGGAAGGTGGAAAAGATCACTTCCATGAACTCCTTTCATGAATCTAAATTTGGATCCAAGTCATAGCATTTATAATTGCTGGTTTTTAAAAAGCTATGATTGAAAGTGGTGTTTTCAGAGATGTAATAATCACTGGTGCTATAGTTTTTTTGAATTGCCCACCAAAAATCCTTCAAATTGTACACTGAGGAACCTTTGATACTATGTGTGAGTCCAGCTAAAGGACCTGCAAATATGAGAAAGCTGTTTCATGGAATCCTGGCCTTGTATCAGGAAACTATGAAGAAGTAAACATTCCGTCTCATCTACCGGCCATGAAGTCACAGTACACTCAGTTATGAAAAGTGATTTATAAATGATGTCTACATATTACCAGCACTTTGCGTTCAAGCTTTTAAAAGAAAAAAGCTCGGAACGATGTTGTAACTGCTCCCAATTGCAGCATTTCACAAATAAAGTTCTAATTTTAAAGGAGATGTTTAAATGTTTTTAGTTCATGGGTAAAGCCAGGCAGAAATCCTTAGTCTTTTCCAAAAGTGTGATATTGGAATGCAGCAGCTGCTGGAGATTCTTCAGAGAGTCAAGACCAGCAGATTAACTTGCTTTCTACCAATTATAATTAATCTTGTCCCTAGGTGTTTACATTTCTGCTGTCAGCTATGTGCATTAGCACTAGGTTAATGTGCAAGCCATACATTAAATTATGCACTGCATAAATCTTTCATTAGATACCAACCCCCTTCATACTTCCTGAGACTAACCTTTGATCTTCCGATCAACAACAAAAATAATTACCATCTCTGGCCAACCTGGGTTTATCCCTATCATGACTGCACAGCTGGAGACAGATGTTCATTCTCCCATGGCTACATTCAGAGAGCATTCTGCCATCATTTATTTCATACTTGTTATTAGTTTATCAGTCTCCATATTGCGAATGCCACATTAAATACACTCTGAATTTTATTTCTTTCGGTTTTAACAATTTATTAAGTTATAAAGAATCACCAACATGAGGGAAAGGGGAAATGATGGGGGGAAGGGAAACAAAACATAAAACACTTGGTTTTATACATAAAACCAAGCTAAACATATTTCTCCAATTATACTTTTTAAACCCTTATTTCAAATCTGATTTAACAAACCCTGCGTCTGCTTAAAGTTCATTCTTTATCTTCTACTTCTTGTTGTACTTTTCAATCCATAAATAAAAAGGTGACCATAATTCTTTCAAGTTTCTTTTACTGTCCTCTTTCAGTAAGTCTGCAAGTATGTCCATTTCCACTATTTCCAAGAACTTTGTGATTAGTTCTTCCTTTGTTGGTGTTGCCATCTTCTTCCAATCCTTGGTATATTGGATTCTTGCTGCTGTTATTAAATGAACATATATATATATATGCTTCAAATTCTTATCTGTAACACCTGGCATTATATCTAATTTAAAAAATTCTGGTTTAAATGGGATTATATTGTTACAGATTTTTTTGTAAGATTTTGTATACGATAGACCAGTATTTCTGAGCCTTTCTGCAAGACCACCAACATGAATTTTAAACAGCAACAAATCAGCAAGGGAGGGTGAAGAAAGCCAGGAGAAATGGGGAAATGATCCTGAAGTTTTAATTCTGCTCCTTAATTAGTGGTGGTGCAAGTTGTATAATTACTCTGTAAACCGTAATTAGAAACTGATTTATTACCTAGCACTATGTGTCCAGTTAGTTTATCAATTAAGTTGCTAAATTTGAAAGACCATGGCTGGCCCAAAGTCACCGAGGAACATCATGACTGAAAGCCAAACTATGCATTATGTTTTATTATGCTTAGGTTCTGTCCTTGCAGGAAACAGCATTTTAAAGGTGTGCTGGTTCCCCTTTGCCTTCCTCTCTGCACCATTGTTTCAAACTGAGACAGTCCCAGGAGACAGTTGTGTGCCCCATTCTGGAGCTGCAGGTGCACATCTACATATCCAATTCCCAACATGGTCCCTCTGTGCAGATATCTAAATCTGCACATCAGAGGGCACATGGAGGGAAAAGAGATTTTTCTTCACACCTGGTGTTCTCAGGTTTGCAGAAAAATCTGAAACCTTTAAAAATACATTGGGGGTTTAAATTTCCCCCAAAAGTAAAAAGTGTTTTTTGCACATATGCTGGCGAGGCTGGGAACAAAGAGGCTTCAATTCCCCATGTCGTCCTTCCTTCCTTCAGGGCAACCCAGCGGGGAATGAGGCCAGGCTTCCCTCTTCTCCCTCAGGGCAGAGCCAGCATTTCACCCAGCGAGGAAAGCAAGGGAAGGAGGCGTCATCCCTCAAGCTGTGATGCTGGTGCACCCCTCCCCAGCCCAGTGGCCTGAGGCAGAGTGGCTGTTCTCAAGCTTTCCCTGCCGCGGGCTGAGATGGGGCCCTTGCAGCTGCTGCCACTGCTGGGCCTGCTGCTCTGGGTGCTTGGTGAGTCAGAAAGCCCCCCAAGCTGCACTCCCTCACCTTGCCCACCTCCTGAGCCAAAGAAGTGGTATTCCTCCATCTTTCCCTGCCACAGCCTCTTTCCCTGCTGTTCATCCACCTCTCCCCACCAAGTAGGGTTGCAAAGTCCAATTCAAGAAATATCTGGGGACTTTGGAGGTGGAGCCAGGAGACTTTGGGGGTGGAACCGGGAACAAGGTTGTGACAAGCATAATTGAACTCCAAAGGGAGTTCTGACCATCACATTTAAAGGAAATGCACACCTTTTAAATGCCTTCCCTCCATTGGAAATAATGAATAGACACCTTCTTTTGGGGCTCATAGAATTGGACCCTCTGGTCCAATCCTTTTGAAACTTAGAGGGTGTTTTGGAGAGAGGCGCTGGATGCTTTGCTGGCGCCTCTGGATGCTGGTGCCTCTATCTCAACAAACAGCCCTCGAGCAACTAGGCTGTCATCTGCTTCCTTCTCTCTCTCTCTTGCTTCCTTCTGCATCACAGCTTTGCTTGCCAGGCTTGCTCAATTGCAAGGTCTCCCCTCACCAGGTGATGCTATTTACATTCAGCTGCCTATTTCTACACAATAAAAGTCTGTTAAAGGGACCAGACATTTTTCTTGACTCCAGTAGGCAACTCAGGATACACCAGTGCCTTCCTCGTTACTAAGAAACCACAAGGTGGGATCAGAATATCAACACCAGACCATTAACACTTTAGGAAATGTAACAAGTAAGTATATCTTATTGTAGAACAAAGTTTGAGTCCAGTGGCACCTTTAAGCCCAACAAAGTCTTAATGGTGCTACTGGATTCAAATTTCGTTCTGCTGCTTCACACCAACACCTGAATCTATGTCCTAGGCTGCTGTCAGACAGTCTGTTTGATTTTATGTCATTGTTTTTACCCCTTGGATTTAAATTGCGCATTCAAACAGCATTGTCAGTATCCCATTCCCCAGTTGTCCCCCCCCCCCCTCACCTCACTCTGATTGCAAGTTTTTCTACACAATGGAAAGTCTGTTCTTTACAGATGTAGCTTGTTTCACCTCGCATTACTGTATGTCTGAACTCTCTGTTGCAATCTCAAGCCATTTCGGAAGTCTCGACCTTCCCTTCTGTTTTCACTCCCCCTTTTAAAAAACCAGCATTGTGCGCATCATTGGATCTTTGCAACAGGGTTGTAAATCATTGCTTGAAAGTTTCAGTGCCCAGTATTCCATCAGGATTGACAGCTTCCACGGGGGTGTTTTAGAGCAGCTGTCCCCAACCATTTTGGCACCAGGAACCAGTTTTGTGGAAGACAATTTTTCCATGGACCGGGGGTGGGGTGGGGTGGGGTTGGAATGGTTTCAGGACAATACAATTGTGCACTTTATTTCCATTAGTTTGGTGTGGTAGTGAAGTGTGCGAACTCTTATCTAGGAGAACCGGGTTTGATTTCCCACTCCTCCACTTGCAGCTGCTAGAATGGCCTTGGCAGAGTTGTCATTGAAAGGGCAGCCGAAATGCAAGAGCTCTTTCAGCCGCATCCACCTCACAAGGTATCTGCTATGGAGGGGGTGGGGTGGGAAGGTAAAGGAGATTGTGAGCCGCTCTGAGACTCTGAAATTCGGAGTGGATGGCAGGATATAAATCCAATGTCTTCTTATTCTTATTATTACTACATTGTAATATATAATGAAATTATTATACAACTCATGGCCCGGTGGCTAACAGGCCACAGACCAGTACTGGTCCACAGACCAGGGGTTGGGGACCCCTGTTTTAGAGTGACAAATTCAAGAAAAAACCCCTTTCTGCCATTTCTTGGGATGGTGCTGGAAATAGCCTGTATTTAGGTTCCTATATCAGTGACCAGGATTCCACCCCCAGAACTTTACTCCAAGCCACTTCATAATGTTGCTCTGTTGCAAAGCTGTATAGGGAAAGAAAAAGGGGAAACTTCCCTAAGAAATGAGTGGGAAAGGGAGTAAGATCAGGTGGGAAAGGAAGTGATTTCTGGTGGAGAAATACAGTTGTATAGGAATCAAATGATCACAGTACTTAGTGGAGGGATTACAGAGCTATCAAAAAGAAGCTGGTGTTTTGGCTTATGTGCATGTGGGGGGGCACACATGGTTACTGCAGTAATCTGAATGGTCAACCATGGAGTCAGCGCATGGAACAGCAGATTAAGGGTGGATGTTTAGATGAAATTTTCAAACTAAAAAAAAAAAAAGGATCAAATTAGAGGCATGGCCTCTGATCTGACCACAGCCCTATTGTGTTTTTCATTTCTATGCAACCTAATCCTTAGCAGCTCCTATAATTAAGTCAATACATCTGTTATTTACCCTGTGGTTGACTGTTCAGATTGTTGCTGTGTGGTAACCATGGAGCAGTTGGTTGAGCTTTTTTGTTGCTGTTGTTTTTCACACATGCGCATAAGCACGTAGCTTGAGGTGGATTAGAATTAAAATCAACAGTATAAAAACAAGCCATTTAAAAACAAGCCATTATAAATCAAACCATTAGACACTTCATTCTCAACATGGCCAAATATGTGGATAAATCAAGGATGTGGATAAATCAAGGATGTGGAGTCTTCCAGTAGGAGGGAAAGAGGAGACAGTGTTGGGAAGGAGATATAGTGTACACCAGAGGTTGTGGTCTCCCAAAGATCCCCCATGACTACCCACAGTGTGCTATTGGTAGTCCTCTGTATTCCAACTCTAAGCAGTTAACCAAATACTGCCAGGAATGGGGAATTTTATCCCAGAAACTTACACAGGGCCAAGCCAAGGCTCAGGATGTACATTTCAATACACACAGTAACAGGCAGGAGGACCACTGTCCTAGTCAGCCCCTCCATTACTGACCAGGTTTCACTATACTGAGAAGCAAGCAAGGAAACCATGGAAAAAGCCATTTTCCAGAAGGAGAGTCGGAAAAGGACAACACATTTCCTTCCTTGCCACCATTACTGCAAAGCAGCCACATCACGTACACAGCTGGAATCATGTCTATGCATATGGAGAATTTTTGGTTCAAATGAAAGGCAGTTACTCCAGTGAAGTCAGGAACTCATCAAAAAGTCAATACCCAGCATCAAGACCCAGCAGCCAACAGGCCACATCCATTGTTTTCCTTTTCTCCTTTTTATCTTGCTAATTTTCCTGAAGGTGTCACCACGGTAGTTAGCATCTGGACCCCAAATTTTCACATGTTAAAGAAACCACAGACTTTATTGGTCCACCATGGGAACCAATCAATAGGGCAAAGATCAGTGTCCACTCCAATCAAAGTTACTGCTCAGTGGTCACAGCCCCCTTTGCCCCAGGTTATGAATCTGACTATTTAAGTCAGGTTAATGGGAGTTTGTGGTTCTCCTGGTGGTACTCCCTTATTGCCAGCAGAGATAGCCCCCTTACCCTGATCAGGTTTGGGTATTGTGAGACCTTCTGGTCGGTTCTTGCTATTTCCTTCCCTTCCTTCCATGCTGTTGAGATCTTCTCTTTGGACAGGTAATTGTATCACCCACGATCATCGCTTTGATCCTGCTAATGCAAACATCCCTATCCAATTTTCATCTCTGCATATTCCTAGTTCTTTAATGATAGTGTGAATGCCAGTGTAACTGTGTGATTGTGCGACCTATATTCCCAATAAAAACACCTTGAATTTTAGCAACCAATCTCCTAATATTTTATTGGGTCTCTGGAAAAGTCTGACTCCTGTAAACATAGATTGTTGATCCTGCTCTTGCCATTTGCCTATTAATTTTAATTCCCAATTTGATCTCAGAGACAATTTGGCTAACAATAGGGGAAAACACACACATCCTGGCCAGTTCTTGCAAGGTTTCCACTGTACAACTAGGCCAAAGATTTCTAGGGGGAACAAGGGAAAGCTGAAGCAGGGGCTGATAAAGGTAGGTTAGCTGTTGGGTGAGAAGGAGAGAAAGAAGCAGGAAAAGGTGAGAATATGGAGGCTGCCGCAAGAGAGGAAAATTGAATTAGTGGGTGGAAGAAAAGGAGATGCCCCCTTAGAATCCTCGTGGATCCCCATTTTATGTATATATAAGCAAAATGGACAGAATAAACTCACATACATACATAATACATACTGTATGTATAAAGATAGCAAACCTCCCTAACAGGTCTAAAAGATGGATTAGGGAGTAAGAAAACAGATTTATTTAAACAGGACAGTAACAACAAAAAAAGTGACTGTCCTGGCAGACAGTGTCTTTCTGGAGCAGAATTTGGGCAAGAGCAACCCCTTATGGAGCTGTTAGCTTTGAACAATAAAACAGATAACATGCACAAAGGACTGTTCAACCTCTAAAGACTATGGGAAGACAAATTGCAACATGTTATGTAGGGAATAACAAGGTAAATAGATACAATGGAACTGAAATGAGTACAGGTGCTTTTGTCACAATGGCTGCTGAAGCATCAATCGATTCTAAGCTATGAACAGCCCAATCCTATACATGTGCCCAAGACAAGGGAAATCAATTGGATTTAGCCTGACCGAGGTACATAAGGATGCTCAGGATTTCAAGGCAAATGTGGGCTCCAACTGAACCTTACAGTGACTGCATCCATTGTTTATACGCAAATGAAGCTGCTTCATTGGATCAGCTCAGTGCTAGCATTCAAAGTGTGGCTCAAACACCTTGCCAAGCAGCTTTTTACCTGCACAGTAAGTACTTGGCATTAAAGGACCATGCCCAGGTCATTCCTTGGTCTTTTCTTGGTCACCAAAGAAGGCAGCATGTATCTTCCAGGATCTGTCAGATCTTTAAAGTGACCTCCTTGTTGAGCACTCATGGTTTGCCCCCCGTGCCAGTACAGTCAAATGTGTTATTTATATGACTGAGAATGTGTACATTGCTTGTAAATATATGTACACATAAATTTACCCTGATCGAAGCCCTTACTCCCTATCCATCACCATGCTATAATGAAGCCAGCTGCAGAAATGCTGAAATAATAGCTTCATGATGGATAGGACTGGTGCTTCAATGAGGAAATTACTTGTATGAATAGTGCATGTGAAGCCTTGGGTTGAAGAAGGTATAAATACCAAAACAGATCCTCTTCATTTGTGCTTCTAACCATGTCAGAGTAAACAAAAGAAGACATCCACGATGGATTTTTTGGCAACTCATGTTGTTCTTTAGATAGAAGAAATTATGGATGCAAAATAATGGACTGATAAATGAGCTGAGGGAGCTTATTGTTTATTATACATTACTCCTAGATACATGATACTTTGTGATAATGTAGGAGTGATTTACTAATGGGAGTTTCTGCAATAATAGAGTGGTGACACTTTGCTCTAAGCCACACAATTTTTATTTCATCACCTGTTATATGTAAAAACTGTGGTTCTTATATTTAGACACCCCCCTCCCTTAGGAGAGGCAGGGGTCCCTTGCTGCTAGGCCCCACCTCCCTGTCACCTATCAGCTGACTGGCAGGGGGAATTTACCTTTTAAAAGAGGGAGGACATCCAACATGCAGCAACATCTGTATGCCATTGCCCCTGTGACCCGGAAGTGACATCATCACATCTGAACTAATAGGGGCAATGCTCTGGTGTTTGTGCAAAAACTCTATGGTAGAAACCAAATTTATCATAAAGTTTTTGCCCAAAAACCAGACTGTTGCTCCAATGTCCTGGACATGATGACATCAATTCTGGGTCATATGGACAGTGACATAGACATGTCACTGTATGTTGTTTGGGTCTCCCTGCCGCTTCTGGTACTTCCCCCTCATTCCACACCAGTTGCCAGGAGGGACCTGGCAACCCTACAGAATCAACACACTTGCAAAGCTCCAACTCTTGTTCTCCAGAACCAGGCTGAAGGCTACTCAGGAAGACCTTTCTTGTTGCTGCACCTGGAGTCAGAACAAAAATGTATAAAGCAGATTGCAATTAAACCAACAAAATAATAAAATCAACTGGTCTATTCTGGAGTACATTCCATAGGATTGAGGGCACTCCAAAACAATATAGGTCTATATATTTTTTTCTAAAAGGCCTGTAATGAAGGCACACGTGTATCTCATGCAGAGAGGTCTCTACAGTAGAGTGATAGGAGGCTGTTCCTTGGGTCCCATGTAACCCTAAACCTTTGAAAAAGCAGGCTTCTGCAGCAAGATCTTTGGACACACACTGCATACAGTGAGCTAGGATGTATGGGGCTGGAGGTTCTTCATACTGGAAAAAGGGAAAGAAAATCTTGGTGGCAATCAAGTTGACTTCATTATTTCATCAAACAAAAAGTTTCATAATAATTGTTCCTGCTAAACATCTGACTAATATATTCGAATCCAGGCGGTAAAAAAACAAACTGTTGAGAGAAAGTTCAGAATACAAATGTATCATAAATGCATAGTGAGTCTGTGCTTCATGGAGTAACATAGGCAAGAGGAGCAAGATGGAAGAAAAAAGAAAATCTACACTCTGGGAGTTGGCCATAAAATCGTACATTAGCCATTGGTGACTCAACCATCTAGCTAATCTATTTGTACTAAAGGTGGAAGTTTACATTTTGTTTATTTTTCTTTTGAATGAAAAGGTTACTAATTTGACAGAGGTTTTCGCCCTTTCCATGAGGTTACAATGGAGCTACTGAAAGCTAATGAGAGCCCCTCTTTGCTTTGCTATGTCAAGCATTCCACACCAAGAGTCTCCAAGGCAGGCAGTTTTATTCCACTTGGACGAATCAGAAGCTTCCATCATGGCTATAAAATGGTGGGATTTGAGCTAAATTGATTCATGCCAGATAGGATGTGTCTTTCAAAGTGCTACTAGCTCCACAACCATGCGCTACAGTTTCTATAATACACATTTCATTAGTTTCTTTGGGAATGTCATTAGGAATCCACTGTGGTTCCCAAGGAGTCTGAAAGCTTAAACAACTTAAACTAGATCAAGACAACTCTCTGAAGACTTTCTGCATCGAAATATAATGTTCTTGGCCATTTACTTGCAAGAAAACGTTATGCCAGTAGTTTTCAAATTGACAGGAACCTGGAAAGAGTTTTTATTAGCTACTAGGAAAAGAGATATGCTTGCGTGCATGTTCAACAAAAACTGCTGAGGTGTGTAGCAATACAGGCCATCAGAGAATGTGGAAATACTGGTGCCAGTTTGTTTTTCTTTCAAGCAGAAGCAGTGATAGCAATCAAATTGAGCGTTCTTCCCCCGCCCCCCCCCGCCCCAACTTTTCCCATGTAGATTTTCAATGATGGTATGCTTTTAATGGTTTAGAATAATGATGCTGCTGAAGCTGATCATTCCTAGGGTCACAATGAATTTTGACAACTTGCAATGCTTGCTTCTACTCCTAGGCAAACAAAAACATCTAGAAGTTCTTTTCTGGTTCAGATTATACATAGCTGAGGAGACACCATTGCCCCCTCACCCATTTCTTTACTTCTTCCCACTTTATGTTCAGCTTTTCACCCTTTTCCCTCCTCTTTCCCACCCATATGATAGAAGCATGGAAAGAGAGAAGAGTCTCTTCTTTTAGGATCCCTAGGATTTCAGGGCTATGTTTCCTAGGGTTCCTGAGACCCTGTTGAAGAAGTGTATAAATTTGAGGAGACAGGAGCCGTAAAAGCATTCCTGCTTCTTATGTGATTGTTGCCATTCCATCCACACCCACAGCCAGGTAAGTGAGTTTACACCTGGTTGGCTGACTGGGAGCTGGATTTGGAAAGGCCACTTGCCTCAGAAGAAGTGCCAATTAAGTTCTTAAATTCAGGACTGGGCTTCTAAAAAAAAAAAAGCCCTATTGTTTTGCACTTTGAAGGGTGTGAAGTAACAGATGATCAAGATCCAAGAATCTGAACAATTCAGAAATCTAGAAAACAATAACTGCAATAATAGGCTATTTGTATTCAGATTAAAGTGAAGCTGAAGCTTTCCTAGAATATGAAACAGAAACAAAAGGCAAGCTAATATTACACATTTATTAGATTAAAATATATAATTATATTTCAACAGGCTGTTTCAAAGAATAATACAATCTTCAATTACATACACTCAAAATGGTACACCTTATTCAAAAATATATTAATTAATGTACCAAAAATACATTTTCAAACTTTATTTAAAATAAATTCAGTTCCAAACATCACAATTTCCCCTCTATCTAAATTACAAACAAATCCAACTTTCCCTTATAAATGTGTCTCAAATTCATTTTAACTTTAATTATTCTGACTGCTCTCAAAATATTAATTAATAGGATATATTACAGTACACGAATTGCTGTTTCACCATGGTTTTGTGAACAGTAGTTTGAGGTTTTTAAAAAACCTGCAATATTATTTTTTTTCCTTTGCTGAAACCCTAGCAGAAGTTAGGGACATCAACAGATTGAACAAAAAATTTTAAAATGTAACAATTTTTCTGATGGTATTGAAAAGTAAATGATTTTTTCCCTGAAACTCCTTACAAGCTGACCATGTTATTCTGCTACAGACTACATCTCCTTCCCACACAGCCATCCACAGCCATCCACACACATCCACACATGTCTTATTAAATAATGCTTGACTAAGAGATTACATGATCCAAGAACTAAATAAATGAACATTCTTCTTAACTTAAATAACACTCTGAATGCTTGAGGATATCTCAGATTGCTCTGCTTATTCTCCATTTCATTACTCTAACTTAAGAAAGGACTAGGAGCCTGGCTCATAACTTTATTTTGGTCTATCAAGACAAACAGATCACTTGCAGTAGCGTTACAGATAACAGACCAACGGCATTCACTTGAGGTAAGAAGGTTGTACTATATTCCCCACCCCCACCAAACTGTTAAATTGCAAAATTATGGGCACAGCAACAGACTGCTTCCACAGAACTCCCAAAGATTTCGGCCTCCAGCAGAACAGGCAATCCGCAAGCAAAGTAACCTGGCTCCTACTGTTACACCAATTCTGCTAAAGAAAACAGCTCTACCAATTATGTGCAATCTTTCAGCCTCTAGGTTTGAAACTACCATTTATTTATTTAAACACAGTTCAACATTTTACTTTATCTAATGGAGTAGAACTTCTAAAAGGAGAATTGTGTTTAGCTAAGCATTTTTTTAGCCCTTTCTCAGTGCCTTTTCTAAATAAATAGTCCGCCAGAGTTTTCATTGGCACAATGTAGCCAAATGTATTCAATTTCCTTTAACAATATAAAACAGTCACTGGAGTTCTGGGGTTTCTAAAAAAGAGAGAACTATACAAAGCTTTTATTTTTTTTTTTAAAAAAATGAAATAAGTCTGTATGATTAACTGAAGATCTGCCTTCAATATTCTATTATACAATAAGAGAAACCAATATAATAGACTGTTAGAAATGCCATCCATATAAAAAAGAAACTATATACCTTTAAATAAATAAAAGCTACTATGTACATAACACTATACATCAAATGAGAAGTGACACAAACTGAAATATGTTTTCCTAAGGAAAGGTGATATCTTGCCTCTTACTGTTGCTCAGTAAATCTCTGGTCCTCTGATATCTTCTGTTTTGCAAACGGATTCTAGTGGCAACCACACGATCGCACCACCATGTTTCTGTACTTTTTCAAAATGACATTTGAACTGTCATCAAAATAGAGTACGGAGATGGCATTCAGTTTTGTAGGGGCACAACACGGCTTAGGAACATGGTCAGGAAACATTAAATGGACCTGGAAGACCAAGGAAAAAGAGGAAAGTCAATAAAGGAAGCTAGGGATGGCATACTCATTGGACAACCTGCCTGGGACTGGGAGAGGTCTAGGTTCAAATATCCATTCTGCTATGAAGCTCACTGGTCCTGTTTCTCACTACTTGCTGTTTTGAGACCATCTCTCTCCATCTATGCCCCACAGAGCCTTGCAATCTGCAAACTAACATCTACTGGTAGTCCCTGGCACAAAACATGTCCACTTAGCCTCAACCAGGGCCAGGGCATTTTCTGCCCTGGCCCCAGCACTCCCAACTGAAATCAGGGCCCTGTGTGACTTTTTACAGTTCTGCAGGGCCTATAGAAAAGCTATTGCTCTGAGCCTTTAGTTGAGGTGGTGGATGTCTCCACCATCTCAGCCTCCCCTGCCCATAGTAAGCTTACAGATGCTTACTATTCTGCTAACATCTAACAGGAAGCATATTGGATATTCCCAGCCTCCCACAAGGGGTGGGTTTCCCCCCAATTTTGAGGCCTCCAACCCGCCACCATGAAACTGGCTGGTGGGGGGAACTCTGCCCCCAAAAAGTGCTGGCATGCTGCAATGTGCCCGGTGTGATGTCACCAGGAAATGACATTATTGTGCTGAGCATGTCACAGGGGGATGCTCTAGAATTTGGAAAAAAACTCTATGATAATCACAGAGGTTTTTCCATAGTGCTAGAGTGCCCCCCCTATGATCTGCCCAGTGTGATAATGTCACTTTTGGGTGACATCATTGCATCGGGCATGTTTTGCACATGTGAAGAAGATTGCCCTCTGGGAGCCACACAACTCTAGTATTGGACTGCTCTGGAGCACTGTGCATTTCTCCGCTGCCATCTTGTTTTTATTTAACTTTTTAATTATATATTTATTGTATTTTATTTATGTTATAAGCCGCCCTGAGTGCACCATGGGATAGGTTGGGATATAAGTATAATAAATAAATACTAGTCTATATTGCAGGTAAGTTGTGGGGATGAAATGGAGAAGAAAACTATTGTACGCTCTTTAGAGAAAGGGTGAGTTTTAAAATCTGCTAGATAAATTAAGGTTTTGGTTGCAGGGACAATAATGTTGGCCTTCCATATTTTTCCTATTTACATTTACATAAGCAAGCTGCAGAAAAAATATTCACTACTTTTGATAGTTTAGTAGAAAAACTATATAAAGGTTTTACAAATAAATAGTAAAAAACCCGTGAATCTAGTTCTTCGGTCAAGCAACTGTAGGTGTGATAAATACTGAAGCTGGGTCAGGAGAGCTGGGTTCAGACTCTCTAATGCCACCATTGAACAAACTTGCCTTGGGAAAGTCATTGCCTTGTAGCCTAATTGATTTCGTAGATCTAGTGCAAGACCAAAATGTGACATGTACTTGGCTCTAAATAAAGTGGAAGAAAGACTGAGTACAATTATAGGTTTGGATCCTGCTAAAATGTTCATCAATGGACTGCAGTCTCCTTACCTCATCCATCCTCCTGTAACCCAAAATACTTCCCGAAATGCTGCTCTTGAGGAAGGGGCTCTACCCCAGGAACAGCATGAGGGAGAATCAGAGGGCTGCAGCTGAAGGGAAAATCAGTAAAAAGCTGCCCTCTGTTCTATCAGCAGAAATTCTCCATGGGATCCAACCCACTATAAACAGTCTTTTGGATTTTTACTGTAGTAATAGTCATTTAACACATTTCTTTTATTCTGTTGTTTCTCAAAGTAGTTCAGGTTGACATATTCAACTACTCAAAGTAGTTCAGGTTGATTCTCCACTCCCTCATTTTATCCACACAGCAACACTCCATGGCAGATTAACTTGAGATAAAATTACTGGCCCAAGATTGCCCAAGAAGTGTTAATGGTTGAATATGGAGTTGAACATCACAGTGACTCCAAACAGGACCTAGTACCACAATCTAGCACCCACCATCTGTTTTATATAATTCCACATAAGCATCCAGTTTGCCTCTCTTCCAGTTGTACCCCACCATCATATAGTTGCTAACTCCATATTGGGAAATTCCTGGAGATTTTGGGGTAGAGCCTGGGTAACGGGGTTTGGGGAAGGTGTAATGCCATTGCAGGGTATAATGCCATAGAATCCACTGCCCAAACAAAGCATCCATTTTCTTCAGGGGGACTACAGTTGCCAGCCTTCAGGTGGGGTCCTGGGGATCTCCCAGAATTACAGCTCATCTCCAGACTACAGAGATCAGTTCTGGAGAAAATGGATGCTTTGGAGGGTGGCCTTTATAACTCATTGAAGTCCCTGCTCTCCCCAGGCTCCACCCCCCAAATCTCCAGGAATTTCCCAACCTGGAGCTGGCAACCCTACTCCTTGCCAATGGACAGGGACTACCTGGCAACCCTAAAGAGGACTAGTCTCTGTTGTCTGGAGATCAACTGTAATTCCAGGAGATCTCTTGGCCCCACCTGATGGTCAACTCTTCACTACCATGTTCCCTTAAGCTATAAAAATGTGGTATGGGTTTTTCTATGTGAAACATGGAGAAAGACAATGAATTTTCCCAGACATCCTTTCTTACATCTTGATTTCTCTACTGTCTGGTCATTACTTTCTTTTACCTTACAGCTTATTAGAGCATATCCTTGTGCAGGAGACCAAACCAAAAAAAATGTGATGTCTTATAAGTAAGTGCACAGTATTCATGCAACATTTGGTATTGGCTTCACTAAGAGAGGAATAAAACCATAACACATCTGTACAGCTTTCTCCTTGAAAGAAGCAGGAGTGAAATGGTCTTGGAGAACCATAAGGAAGGCAATACTGAACATCTTCCTGAAATGAATGGGAAAGGTAGTGGAAACATTTGGAAAAGTGGGGGGGAGTACAAGGTCTTTGTACTTGTGAGCAGGTTAAAAATAATATTCCACACATGTTGGGTGAGTTGAAAAGTGAGGAGGCCGTAGAGGAGGGAGTTGTAATAGAAAGGACAAAAGATTATTAAAGCTTGTATTTAACAGGGGGGGGGGGGGAACTTAAGCAGTAATAAGTTTCATTTGTTTGGTAAGACTGTTAAAATCTGTTATAGCCATCTGCCCAGCAGTGATATAAGACTGCAGCCTTTGCCAGAGAACATAGAAGAACAGGCAATCGGGAAACAGCTTTTATATAACTGCAACCATGAAGAGATCATTGACTGTGAAGCAAACTTTTTTGAAATGAACAATCGTAAATCCTAAAAATGCCGTTTAGTAAAAATTCAAATTAACTGACCTCACAGAGCTCCAGTGAAAGGGAAATTGGGGAAGCTATGCACACCACCCTTTGCTCCTTGGAGAAAGGGTGGGGTGAAAAATCAATAAATAACTGTACACCTTACAGCATATTCCACTAGCCATGCTTTTCAGAAATAAGGCCCTTTGTATTCACTCTGGCTTTTTCCGGGAAAGTGTTCCTACCCTTTCAGCTATATCTGAGAAGTTCTGTTATATTGTAAACTGACCATAGGAACTGGGGCAAGGGCTTCTGTTTCCTAAATCTAAACTTTTTTTCCCACTAATGGCTACTTTAAGCAACTCCACTGGGATCCATGCTGCCAGAAGTCTCGGTTTTTACAAATTTAAAAAATAAAATTGAATTATTTTAAGCATTTCCTAAATGCTACAATTTCAGCTAATCTTATAATTCCAGAGACCTGATCATGAAGGAAATGATTGTATTTTATAGGTGCTTGGCATGTAAAAAACAGAATCAGAAAGGAGAGTAGGAAAGAAATGTGGCAAATGTTGAAGAGCTATGAATGAATCTATTAAAGATTATCACTGGAAATATATATTTTTCTATTGATCACATTTTTATCCTGTCCTTATTCCAAGGTGCTCTGGGTTAGGGTATCTGGTTCCAAACTTGTGAGATTGGTTAGTCTTCCCAGGTCCAGTCATACCAGAGTGACTTCCTATTCACGTTTACCATTTAGTCCTATGATTGATTTAACACTTGCCCAGTTGACTATTTACCATCACAACTCTTAGCAATTTCACAGTACACTGGCGCACATTTTAAGGAGCCTCTTGCAAGAATTGAGCTACCATTTTGGTTTCACTAACAACAGGCAGCCATAAATGGTGGCAAAATTCTCATGAGAAAAAGGAATCCCCTGAGAATTTGGGAACTGGTATGTGTGTCTTGTTGCACGGTTTTTAAAGAAGGCTGGTGGAGCAAGAAGGTAAAAAGGATAATTATCCAGCTCCTTTGTTTAGTGGTTCTCTGATCAAGAAAAGATGGGCTGAGTTATGAGCTACACTAAAGCACTGCCACAGCAACTTCTAGTTTATGGCAAATACTGGATATACCCAACACTGTCAACATACCATGTTGGTTGTGTGAACTGGCTCTAAGATTCTAAATCTGAAAGGAAGAAGAAATTATAAAGAAAACAGATTGAAGACTGTTGGAAGGTAGCATGGTACCAAGTGTATAAAGCAAGGATGAACAAATGGTAGCATGTCATAATGGTCAGAGTGCTGGATGAGGACCTAGGAGAACCCCTGTTCAAACCTCCACTTTTTCATGGCAACTCACTGAGTGACTTTTGACCAATAATTCTTTCTCAACCTAATCTACTTGATAGGATTATTGGAAAAATAAAAACAGAAGAGGGAAGAATGTTGGTGAAAACTGCTTTGGGTTTCCATTAGAAACAAAAGCAGAGTTTAAATATCTCAATAAATACTAAATATGATTATCAGAGAGAAAAAGCTGAATTAGGCTGAAAATATTTGCTTGCATAAAGTCTAGGGAAATTAACAACAAAAAAACCCCTGAAGCTTTGTTGGGTTTTTTTAATGCAAAGATTTTATTTATTTATTTTTGCCATAAGGGACTCTGTTTTATTTATTTCATGGCAAGTGTTCTGCATAAAATTAAGCATACATAGATCCATAACATATGCCACTGGAAACATCTGTTTGCTAGAATCCCCAAGGCCATCTCTCATGCAGCACTCAGGCATAGGAACACAGTCTTGTTGTAATGAGCCAGCCCAGTTTAGAGATTCCCCAAGGCTGGTCTTTTTTTGAGTATCACCAAGGAAAGGACATAAGAGAAGCCATGTTGGATCAGGCCAATGGCTCATCCAGTCCAACACTCTGTGTCACACAGTGGCCAAAACACCAGGTGTCATCAGGGGATCCAGCAGTGGGGCCAGGACACTAAAAGTCCTCCCACTGTGCCCCGCCAAGCACCAAGAATACAGAGCATCACTGCCCCAGACAGAGAGTTCCAACAATACGTTGCGGCTCATAGCCACTGATGGACCTCTGCTCCATATGTTTATCCAGTCCCCTCTTGAAGCTGTCTATGCTTGTAACTGCCACCATCTCCTGTGGCTGTGAATTCATGTGTTAATCACCCTTTGGGTGAACAAGAACTTCCTTTTATCCATTCTAACCCGACTGCTCAGCAATTTCATTGAGTTCATACAAGTTCTTGTATTGTGAAAAAGAGAGAAAAGTACTTCTTTCTCTACCTTCATTATCCCATGCATAATCTTGTAAACCTCTATCATGTTATCCCTTAGTCAACGTTTCTCCAAGCTAAAGAGCCCCAAGTGCTTTCACCTTTCTTCATAGGAAAAGTATTCCAACTCTTTAATCATTCTAGTAGCCCTTTTCTGGACTTTTTCCAGTGCTTTTTTGAGGTGTGGTGACCAGAATTGTACACAGTATTCCAAATTAGGTTGCGCCATCGATTTATACAGGGGCATTATGATACTGACTGATTTGTTTTCAATTCCCTTCCTAATAATCCCCAGCATAGTGTTGGCTCTTTCCCTGTTTCCCTATATAAATCCTTTTATGTCATTCCCAGGGTTCCCTGTCCCTCAGAAGCAGCATATTGTGGAGATCAGGAGGGGAATGCAGAGGGATGAGAAAGGCAGGAAAGTTCCACCCCACTGGTAGTAGCAGCTCCTCCCTTACAGCACCATCACTGGCATTCCACATGTTGTGAGCTCGTCAACATCACACATATGAAGCTGCCTTATACTAAGTCGGACCATCAGTCTATCAAGGTTGGTATTGTCTACTCAGACTGCAGGCAGCAGCTCTCCAGGGTCTCAGGCAGAGGTCTTTCATTGTCACCTAGTACCTTGAACATTTTAACGAGATGCGGGGATCAAACCCAGGACCTTTTGCATGCAAAACAGATGCTCTGCCACTGAGCCTGAGCTACTTCTGAATCCAGACTTATTTATTTACTTATAACATTTTTTATGCTGCCTTTCTACCCAATCAGGGTCCACAAGGCAGCAAACATTAAAAAAAATAAAATAAACCAGAGGTATCAAACATACAGCCCAGGCCATCTAGGCCTGTTATCTGACTCAAGAGCAAAGAAGTGGGTGGTTGCAGCAGCAAGAGCAGTGAAAAAACCCACATTAAGTTGGCTGGATGAAGAGTCCATCCTTCCCTTGCTCTCTCAGTTGGACCAGACTGAGCACATGCAGCTGCCATCCCATACCATACCATACCAAACCTTTAATGGCATAATAGATTCAGATAAAAATACACAGAATATAAAAATTTAAACATTGGAGATAAAATCAAAATAAAACCGAGCTTACAGATACATTCAAACATGGTCAGAATTAAATTTAAGGATGTCAGCCAGAAATTTTGCCACAGCCTCACTAACCACCCCCTCAGTATCACTCAATAAATAATAACAGGGTGGCAGAATAGACAAATCTGGAGAAAAAGAAAGCTTGCCAAATAAATCTTTACGGAGGTTATGGTAAAAAGAACAATCAAGCAATATATGCTGGATTGAGTCAGGGGTATTCGCTCCACAGGAGCAAAGTCTGTCGGCTAAAGGGACTCGCTGATATCTCCCTTGTAAAACTTTGGAGGGAAACGCGTTTAGTCTGGCCAACATAAATGCCCTGCGATGACTTGGAGTGGTTAGGTCTGATAGATAATTGGGCATTTTGCCACAAAAAGCATAAAGACCTAAGGAAGCTGGAGAGCAAGTATAAGGGAGAGTTGGCCGTAATTTCGTTTCCTCCAATTCCCACAGTCTCAGTTTAATACATCTGAAGATATATGACTCTTCAGAGGTAGAAAAATCATCTACCTCTAACCCCAATTGATTGAGTTTAGACAGAAGCACTGCTGTCCAGGACGAAATATATGGGTCTCTTTTCATACAATCAAGAAGGCTGTTGGGATCTGTTCTAAAATGAATTTTGAGCCAGAATTTAAACACTGCAATCCAGGCTTTTGTCTCCACCAAAGACTGACCCACTTCAGAGCAGAGAGCAAAGTAGGACACACTGCCATCCTCTTTTCTCCTGTCAGAGGCGGTGGGGGGGGGGTGTTTCATCCTCCCCATCAGTGTGTGTGTGTTCACTGGGCTTCCCCCTTTGCTTCAGCAGCAGAAGCCTTTGGCACTATTGCCACCACCTTCTTCTCTGCCCTCCTTGCTTGCTCTTTCTCTGCCAGAATGCCAGAGAAGTGGCCCTTTGGGAGGAGGAGGGAGGGAGAAAGTCATTATGTATGAAGGTTGTTGTGGTGGGGGAGCTGCTGATGGAAATGGACATTAGGGGGAGTGTAGGAATGGGAATGCCAGAGTGCATCTGGGCAGGAGGGTTATAAGGAGTTGGAGGGAGGGGCACGGAAGGGAAGGGTTGAAGTGCATGCAATGGGGTGTGTGGTGAGAACAGTGCTTGGAAAGCCATGGGAGAGGAGGAGAAATATAGCTGGTGAGGTGAGGGAAGGTGCTGAGTATTTTGTCTGGGGGAGGGTGGCATGCAAGTCACCCAGAAATTTCCATAGCAGAGTGAGGCTTATGAAGCTAGTTCTCTGAGTTGTTAGTCTCCATGCTCAAACTTCAGCACCATGGTGTGTGGGAGTGTCTTTGTGGAAGGTCAGGTCTCTAAACAGGACTGAAGTGCAAGGAAAGGAGTGGTCAGTGGGAGCAGACTTGAGATTTGGAGGAATGTGTATTGATGTGGATGAATCACAAAGAGGTGGTGAGAGAAAAGGGTTGATTTAGGAGTTCTGTTATTTGACAGATGGCTAGTGAATCTGTGGAGGGTTCATGATTTTTGCGGTGGCTCCAATTCCTTAGGGAGTTTATATTGTATGTGTCTGTTCTGAAGTGGACTTCTCTAAGTGGAAAAGAAACCATTTTGAATCAGAAACAAATATGCTTCTGGGATTGCTGATCTAGTGTAGCGGGGAAGTGTATTTTCAGAGAGGAAAGAGGACTCCTGGGATTACTTAGACAGGGGTTAGACAGGAGATGTTCCTCTGAAGAGGGAGGCATACTCAAGGCAGATTATACAAAGTGAGTCAACAAACTAAATATTCACACTGCTCCCTGCCTACCAATGAAAAGAAGCCACAAATCACAGGTAGGTGGAGGAGCAGAGTAACGCTGCACTGAAGGATAAGCTTTCTGAAGTTGGCATTAGCAAATGTTACCAGTTTGGGGTCTGAATTATCCCCTACTTAAGGTGTTTGCTTCTAAAACTTTACCAGTGTTCAGGACACCGTACCTCTGTGAACAGATCTTTTTCTGTAATAAATGTCAATAAATCAAAAGTAAATTGCCAGTTTACGGATACACATCTAAACAGCATACACAAGATTGCTACTGCACAACTGCTAATTCCAGATTTTGATGCAATAATTCAAAGCAAGAGGTATCAGTTATCAAAGACTGTTAAATAAAAGAAATACTGTAAGCGTTTTAAGCATGTTTGTATTTTAAGTAAAATAATATCATTAATTGGGTTTGCCTGTGTCCTTTATAAAGGATACGTCTCTGGTACCTGGCGTTGCATTTTTTGGCACACATGGCTTGGCTTGACAAGGCCACTCATGTCAGTTCAACACTTCTGATTTAAACAATTTAATACCACGGCTAAAAATACCGCCAAAATATAAAATTCAGTGAAAAACACATAAACAAACAACATTAGAAGCAGGGCCAATAACTGTTATTGGGGATATGCCAGACAAATGGAACATATGAACAATTTATTCCTCAGTCTATACCCTCCCCCAATAATTCATCTTGAATCGTTTCCATACTCATCATTTTGAATCAGAAACAAGTTCCTGAAATTATGTATGTAATGCTACCATTTAATTAACCCAAGAACGTCAGGCAGCATGTTACAGTTTCCACATATACTATATCATTAGGTGGTCTAGTCTGACTAGATCTTTTAGACCCAGTGGCTCCAGATTTAAGATTGCTGCAATCTAATCAACAGTGCCACCTGTTCTTAAATTAGATTGTTTTTAACTGTCTTAACTTTTAAAGTATGTAATTACTGTTTTTCTACTCTTGTTGTAATCCATCCTGAGCCCATTTGCGGTGAGAGTGGAATAAAAATCCGAATAAATAAATACAGAAACGAATATGCCAGACTATGGGTGTTTTCCCACAGATCTTACGGCAGAGCGACATCCCTCTTCACCGCGCAGCTTCTGCGCGGATTTCCCACCAACTGCTCCGCAGAACCAGGAAGTGCCGGACCTTTTGCGTCGCAGATGTAAACCGCTAAAAACCAGTTTACGTTAGCGATGCAAAAGCCGCGGCTCTTCCTGGTTATGTTTACCTGAGAAGGAAACGGTCTAGTCTGAAATGGGAAATTTACCATTATTCATGGTAACTAACAATTCCATAGTATTCAGAGAGTTTGAAACAATAAAATCCCATCTTTGTTTATACACTTGCATGAAATGAAATGCTAACATCTGAATAACATTAAGGGACTTCTAAGTGACAAAACTTCTGTAATTACAAAGAAATAATAAAGACTTTATGGATTCGTTAAACATACATTTTTGTATAGTATGCAATCTTATGCTTATTTTTATTTGTATATTGCTTTTCTCCCTAAATGGGACTCAAAGAGGCTTACCACATTGTTCTCCCTTCCTCTACTGTGTCCTCACAACAGCATTATGAAGTATGGGACGAGGAGGAGGAGAGTTGGTTTTTATAATCCATTTTCTCTACTGTAAGGAGTCTCAAAGCAGCTTACAACCTCCTTCTCTTTCTCTCCTCCAAACAGGCACCTTGCGAGGCAAGTGGGGCTGAGAGAGTTCTGAGAAAACTGGCCCAGGATCATCCAGCAGGTTTCATATGGAGGAGTGGAGAATCAAACCTAGTTCTTTAGATTAGAGTCCACTGCTGTTAACCAATACACCATGTTTGCTGAAGGAATGTGTTTGTTCTAAGGTCATTCCAGCAAGATTCCATGGCAGAGCAGGGATTCGAACCTAGTTGTCCAGTGTCCTAGTCCCACTGCACCACTGCACCTGATCTCCCCTACTTTCCTTCAATTTATGCTTTCAAATCCCACTGAAATCTACAGGATAAGGTGCTTCTGTCACATTACCCCGGTGCACAAGCTTCCCTAAAACATCGCAGGATACCAGCCACGCTATTTATGGATACATACATACCAGAGTTTGCACTATGGCATGGTTTGTAGCATTCATGTGGGCATTGAGAGGAAATGAACATTCTCCATCACAATAAAATGCCGCATAACCCTCTGGAGCTATAATCCAATCCTGAAAAAGAAAGACTGAACATTTAGGTGTAAGCTCAATACTTTCCACTTAAAAATGATTTCCTAACTAGTGAACAGGGGAAATTCAGGCCCCAAACTGTTATGAGAACAAACTAACACACACACCGTTCAGCCACGGACAAATGAAAATAGAATTCCAATGAGAAATATATAGTTTATAATTGAGCCAGATTCGGGGGAAGAGGGCAGTCAGCAAACATGCATGTATAAGGAAGACCGTAGAAAGCTTACTTTTGAAACTCTGGCCACCTCCTGCAACACTCCTTCTGTAAGCATAGCCCTGTCAACTTTACAGCTGTATTTGACCTACCTGTGGAGCTTTCTCTGAGCAGCAAACACAGGTCTACAAACCCCAGTCACCTCAGCAGTTGCCAGTGGACCAGGGACAGACACAATTTTTAAGGAACAGCAGGAAGTGGGCCTCAGCGTAGTGCTGCCTGGTCCCCCTTGGCCACTGGCAGGGGATGGGGTAGGCTTGCCAGATCTAGGTTCGGAAAGTCCAAGAACTGAGGGGTTGAGTCTGAGTAGGGTTGCCAATCCCCAGGTGGGGGCAGGGTATCCCCTGGTTTGGAGGCCCTCCCCGCACTTCAGGGTCATCAGAAAGTGGGGTGGGGAAGGGAAATGTCTGCTGGGCACTCCATTATTCCCTGTGGAGAATGATTTTCATAGGGTTATAATGGAGAATTGATCCATGGGTATCTGGGGCTCTGTTTTTTGAGGCAGAGGCACCAAATTTTCAGCATACCATCCAGGGCCTCTCTTCAAAACACCTTCCAAATTTAAAAAAGGATTAGACCAGGGGGGGCAGTTCTATGAACCCCAAAATAAGATGTCCCTATCCTTCATTATTTCCAATGGAGGGAAGGCATTTAAAAGGCAGTCCCTTTAAATGTGATGATCAGAACTCCCTTTGGAGTTCAATTATGCTTGTCACAACTTTGCTCTGGCTCCACCCTCAATGTCTCCTGGTTCCATCCCAAAGTCTCCTGGCTCCACCCCAAAAATCCCCAGCTATTTCTTGAATTGGACTTGGTAACCCTAATGTCTGAAGAGGACAGGGACCTCAGTGCAGCCCAATGCCATAAAGTACACCCTCCAACAGTGCCAGCCCTAGAGTGCATGGTGCCCCAGGCAGGGTCCCTACCCGGCACCCCATGGTGCCACCTGCCCTCCGCCCCACTGCACTCCATTGTGCCCCCCCCAAAGCTTGCCATGATGAGGTCAGGCCTACCGGCTTCGAGGCAGCCACACGATTTTTGAACCCAATGGGGGAGGAGGCTTCTCCCCCGTCCTTTCTGGAACCACTGGCTTCAAAAACTCTCCAGCGCTGGCTTCAAAAAACGTGCAGCTGCTTCAAAGCCAGTGGGGCTTGGCCTTGTTGTGGTGAGCTGTGTGTGGGGGGGAGTGCAGTGAAAGGGAGGGGGCTGGTGGTGACGGCAGCAGGGGGAGATGCAAACTAGGCGGTTGTCTTGGGCACCAGGGGGGACCCCAATTCAGCACCCCCTCCTGGCACCCTAGGCAACTGCCTAGTTTGCCTAGTGAGTTAGCCAGCCCTGCCCTCCAAAACATGCATTTTCTTTAACAAGAATTGATCTCTGTACTCTGCAGATGAGCTTTAATTCCAGGAGATCTCCAGGTCCCACCTCAAGGCTAGCATCCCTAGGCTAAATCTCTCGCTTACTTATTCTCTGCACCTACAAACTAGCTACTTTTTCTCTACCAAGGTTTCCATACATGTTTGCTGCATGGCACTGGGAAAACTGACTGAGGTAAGATTTGCATTTCTCTTGCAAACTGTACCTTACTTGAACATTTTACAGCAGTTTGGTAGCAGCCAAGAATCATGGAGCTGGGATGGCAGACATTTACACAGAGGGAAGCTGTTATGAGCCTTTGTTCATGAATAGTATTAATTCAAGGGGATTGTTATGATCAGGATGAAAGGTGGCATTGGTCAGCCCAATCTCATCTGATCTGAGAAGCTAAGCAGGGTTGGTACTTGGATAAGAGACCACCAAGGAAGACTCTGGAGGAAGGCAACCAACCACCTCTGGTTCTCACTTGCCTTGAAAGCCCCTTCCTGGGATCACCATAAATTGTTAGAGACTTAACAGCACTTATTGTTATGATAAAAGTCATGAAAGAGGGCTGGAATAGATGGACACAGAGTGCCAGCAGAGCATTATAAAGTTAAAAGTGAATGCAGTGTTACTTCATGAATCTGAACTGGTATAAAGCTGTAGCCTTTCTAGCAAAGGATGTCAGCTCCTGTTACTGATTTGACACATTCAAATAATTCAAAGTGGCACATCTGCTTCTAGCTTTGTTCCCAGCCAGGAAATACCATAGCATCCATCGTCCAAAAACAGATACATTGGCACAGACAGTGAGACATAAATGCTTTATCTCACTGTTTACACATGCAAGCAATCCCACTGGGTTTTCAATGTTTTCAAGCATGGATTCAGCACCTTAGTGCTTGATTTTCTTAAAGACCTGTCTGCATTTGGCTGAGGGGAAGGGGCAGGTCTAATGTGCTTAATTCAGCATTTTTTACCCAGGCCATGCAGATGGTGGTCAGTACCAAAACCAGAGGGAAATAATGGGAGCGGGTGGCAGAAGGAACTCTTTCTAGATGATAATATCTATGTAAAAGAAAGCTGCAGAAAATCCTGCAAGAAGTATCCCTTGCAGGAGATACTCCTGTTATCCTCAGTTTCAGTGGTGTATTAGCTGGAAGGTACAGAAACCTCTCATGTGGATATATACACAAGAGATAACCTTATAGGGTATTTGATTTGGCCAGAGTAGCAGTAAAATCTTTATGCTACAGACACTATTATCTCAGGGGAATGGGAATCACCTGGTCCTGAAGTGGTTTCTTGAGTGAACATTCTTTGGCTATGAGTGGAAGAACTTTGTATTCCCAATCCCACCTAGTGTTAAAACTCCCTTTTATCATTTAAATTATAACAAAACCTGACAGTCTGAATACCATAAAAACCAGCATTAAGGCACCCTGGGGAGCCACATGCCTCTCAGGGGATAATTACGAGTGTTATGAATGAATATAAATTTTAAGATGGATGTGGCAGCTCAGAAAACAGCTGGGATATGGGTTCAATTGCAACTGAATTAAACACAATCTTAAACACAGTTCTGAAGTCAGGCCTTTCGGCTTCAGTGTTACAGGTTTCATATTTTTAGCAACTCCTAGATAGGCAATAGAAATTAAAGATGGAGTATTCTCAAAGAAATAAATATATAGCATTAAATCTTGTAGCATTCTGTCAGTACTGAAATATAGAAAGGCTACAGGAAACTGTCACAACAGTAACCTCCCAAGATTTATTGCACATGAATGTATAGGAACTCGTATTGAAACAGGAAACACATTGGTTCTTCAGGTCAACAGGTTGGAAAACTGGAAAATATAAATCAGGAAATGAAACAGTTTAGAGTATTGACATACAAGAACAGAATGAAAAAACCTGGGAAAGCAGAGGTGACATTATCTTAAAGAAGAAAACAAGACTGGGAGAAACCATTGGTAGAGATTAGTGGCCAACTGATATTGATCAGGTTAAAAGCACAGCCAACAGATACCCAAATAGACTATAAGGAGGAGGAAGAAAAATAGATGTCTATTTCTTTACACAGAGAGTGATTAAAATGTGGAATTCACTGCCAGAGACTGTAGTGATGACCATAGGAATAAACAGTTTTAAAGGGGGATTAGATAGATCCATGGAGAATAGGTCTGTCGGTGGCAACTTGCCATGTGAAGGGAACCTCCACATTCAGAGGCACTAAACTTCTCAATCTCAGAGCCAGAAAGTCTTAGTCTCTGTGTCCTGTTGTTGGCCCTTCAGAGAAACTGGTTAGCCACTGTGTGAGCCACTGTGTGAGGACTAGATGGACCACTGATCTGATCCAGCAAGGCTTTTTTAATGTTCTTACATGCCAACTGATTAGACTGGAAGAGCAATACCATGGAAATGGGTATTTAAATCCTTCTTCTTGAATCATTTATATACTCCCACACAGCTACCAGTAAGTCTACTAAGGGGTGGAGGGGAAGATAAATATATAATCATAGTACATTTGGAAAGGAGGGAAATTAAGTCAGTGAAAGGACATCCACTCTCTAAGTCCTAATCAATCAATGGCCCTCCACAGGTGATTTGAAGTGAAAATAGGAGTTTCAGTCATGAATCTCATGAGTAATGTGTAGCTCGGTCTTTAATGTCCAGTGTGTTTCTAAAGCATGATGCATCCATAATTCTGTTTTCTACATCTCTATGATTTTCATTTTACATGATAGCTAGTTATACTATTATTATTATTATTATTACCTTTAATTTCTATCCCACCCTCTCCACGAGTGGACTCAGGATGGCTAACAATCAGTTCAAAACTTCAAACAATAAATACAATTAAACAGTTCAAAACTTCAAAATTTCAAACAGTAAATACAATTAAAACATTTTAAAACATTTTATGAATCAAAATGGGGGAGCAGTTTTCACAAACACTTTTGCTTACTATGAAAGGTCTCTCAGATTTTTTTCATGGAGTAGAGGTCAAAAATGGATGCCAGTATGGACTATTGTCCATGGCAGGAGATTAGCAAAGATGCAGGATTTGCAGCATCTGCAGGTTGACACTCAGTAATTTTTTGGCATTTTCTGGTAAATGACTATGCTTGTGTAATTCCATACTTTCCCAGTGCTCAATCAGACTTACGTGGAAGCATTGCTTTCATTCTAAATTGCCTTTGCCTTGCTCTCAATGATGTTCTCCTGTAGTCAGTCAAATATGATTGGTTATGTGTTATTGTGATGTCATCTCAATGACTAATTTATATCTGACTGGCTGGAATCTCTTTAGGCAGAAAACACTGTGCTGGAATAGCAACATCATAGTGAAACAACAGATTCAGTTGGCCCTTAAAAAGGGTAAACAAGGCAAGGGATAGAGAGAGACAGACCCAACCACTGACCCTCTGCCCCACCATGGCCTCCCTGCTCAAGGTGGATCTGGAATTGAAGCTCAAGGTCGACTCTTTCAAGGAGTGGATCACAAGTGAAGCTGAGGATCCTGTAGCAAATTTTTTTCCAAAGAAGCTTTTAGAACTCGATGCTTTCCTCAAGGATCCTATTCTGAACATCCAAGATCTCAAGCAAATCCACTCAGACGTGAACCTTCCTGTCCCTGACCCAATTCTGCTCACTAACAGCCATGATGGACTAGATAAGTCCAATATGAAAAAGAGAAAGCGGGAGGACTGTGAAGACACTTTCCAGGGTATCAAAGTCTTTGTCATGCCTAACAGGATGTTGAAGAGCAACCAGCAACTGGTGGCCATAATTGAGAAGGTGAAACCAGAGATCCGGATGCTGATTGAAAAGTGCAACAGTCAAAATGTGGGTAAAGCTGCTGATTTCCAGGATACAGGATGGCAATAATTTAGGAGTTTTAATTCAGGAAGAGGCTGTGACTGACCTCAGTATTTTGGAGATTGAGGCAGCCTCATACCTGGACAAGATCTCTAGATACTACACCACACGGGCAAAGATGGCCTCTAAGATTGCAAAATACCCCAATGTGGAAGATTATTGCCACACAGTGACTGAGATGGATGAAAAGGAATACATCAGCCTGCAGCTCATCATATCAGAACTGAGAAATCAATATGTGACTCTACATGACATGATTCTGAAAAACATTGAAAAGATCAAGCAACCCCGAAGCAGCAATGCAGAAACTCTCTACTGAGCATGTCAACACTCTGAACTTACAAACTGTTCAGTAGGCTCAAGACAGTCTTTGGCTTGGTTTGTTATGTGACTGTTGAGATGGGGAAGCTGGCTGGAAACAATTCTTGGCACACTTTCAGTTAAGTCTAAAGAAGCTCTCTCCTAGTTCTCTCTGGCTGGTTTTTATTTTGGTCTTGGAATTTGCATCCATCTCTGACATCCAGAAGCCACAAGACAGAGGTTTTCTTCTTGCTAGGGTGGGAAAGGGATGAGTGGACAGATTGTTCTGAGTAGCTGTCTGAGTAGTTCTTACCCTGATGACAATTGTCCTGAGTAGTTCTTACCCTGATGACAGCTGCTGTGAGTGACCATGCTCTGGAGCAGCCCAGAGGAATACTCTCCTAGGGATTGATCCTTGCCTTGACCCTAGTCAAGAACAAGGTTGAGTCAAATGCTGCAACGAGCTGATTTATGTGATCCTTCACTTCAACCATGGCAGTTTTCCCTTGGGAAATGTTGTCTGGGGAAGGAAACAAGAAGGAGTGCCCTTCTCACTTCACTTGGCTGTCTGCATCCTTCCTGGTGACCAGTCCAGTCATACAGATTCAAATACCACTTAGATTATCTCTCTTCCCCCTATCCTTCTCTGCTTTGTTTTGAAGCCATGTTAAATCCCACCCCTCCACACACGCACAGTTCGACACTTCAGTAGTTTTCTTTTTGACTATGGTGCTTGTCTGTCTGTCCCTTATGCTGTGGACATTCCCAGAGTGTCTGGTAAAGGGTAGACAAGCTTTTTCAAGCTGCTGATCCAACAGAATTTGCTCTGCAAATCCTGCAGCAGATTAGCTGATCAAAGTACTGGCAATTCAGAGTTTGTTGTCTCAGCTCCCTTGAACCCTTGAATATGCCTAGCAGCTGTCCATTAACCTGGCCCTTTTGGCTTTCAGGACAGCCATGGAGAAGTGTCTTGGGCCCCTCTGTCTGTACGAGTCCTGCTAGTCTCCCTGAGGTTTCCTTTTTTCCTTTTCTAGTCTTCAGGAAAGCTGAAAGGAGGCTGCATTTTCCCCATGAAATTTCCTCCCTAACTTTTCTATCCTTGTGTTAGGGTTGTAACAATCATGGCAGGCAAAATAACATTCTTTAGCTTCTCTCCCTTGGGTTGCTTTTAATTTTTCCTGCTGAAATCCTACCAAGTCCCAAGGGGACTAGAAAGTCTGCTCTTCTACACTCTCCATACAAATGCCTCCATGTCATTTCATCACATGTAGCTGGGCAAGCCCAAGTCTTCCCTGGAGTCAAGTCTGAGTTAAGATTCTCCTCATCTTAGCTGTTGCCTGAAAGCAGCCCACCCTGCTCCTCCTGACCTTGTTGCTTTGTTGGATTGTTCATGTGTCCTTGCCACATTGAACATATCTACAACTTTAAAGGGTAAACTTTAAGGGGTAAACAAAGTGCTTTATGGGAACCACTTCAGATGTACCAAATAGCATGTTATTAGAATTATTTGAAAAACTGCTCAGTTAGTTGTATTGATTGCATTACTATAACCAGTATGGAGTACCATCTTACTGGTTCTCAATGTTTTTGTAGTGGGACCCTATGCTAAACTACTTTTGGGGCTTTCCCCAAAAGACAAGAAAGACAAGAACATCAGATCAGTTAACTGAACAAGTTTACACTTCATTTTTTTCATTTTTAGTATTTGTATGCTATACATTGCATTTTTTAAACTTTTTGTTTTTTTCAATTTTAAATTGTAACACATTCACAACAACAGAGGGTCCTGGATAGGGGAAAGAAACTGGGCCTATTTCACAAAGACATAGATTTTTATAGTCTTATTAGAAAGCTGGAAACAGTGGTACCTGCCCTGCCCCCACAATCCAGTTTCTTGTGACTAGGAGTTTGGCTGCTGTTAATAACCATAGTATGAGTGCTCTTGCGATTTCTGAGATTGTTTCATTCCCTGAAATCCCCAAAATAAATTATTTGGGATTTAGGGGGATGCAATAATCTGTTATTTGATTGATATGATATGAAAGGTTTCCTCCAGGTGATTAAAGCCCTTTTCTGCATCCAGTGATTAATGAGTCTCAAACCTGCTTACCATATTATGTTATTAAGTGATGGCCAGTATTTCTATGCCATTTCTATAGCCATTTCTCTGTCACAAAGTCATCAGCAGTGTGCCTCTTCCAGCTCACCTGTTCTGTATCCTCAGTCCTAACTAAAAATATCAGAGCCCTGGTGGGCATCTGGATCCCCCACTTTCAGGTCCCACCTCTCTGCTGCCAGACAGCTGGCTGGTTGGGGGGAATTAACTCCCCAAACAGGGAAGAATGCGGAAATTAAGTGTGCTGTGCCTACTTGACTTGGAAGTGATATGTCAGAAACATTGGGTGATGCTCTGAGTTTTGGGCAAAATTCTATAGTAGAAGCTAATTCTACCACAGAGTTTTGTCCCAAAACCAGAGCATCCCTCCTAACATCCCTGATGTGGCTGCATCACTTCAGGGACACATAGGCACACTGCATTTATTTTCTGTGTTCCTCTCCACTCCTGGAAAGTTCACCCCCATCTCCCACTGGCAACCCCGCTCCTAACTTGGCAACCTCACCTCCAGAGAAAGCCACAATCCACTTTAGGGTCCTGACCTGCAGTTATCATGCAGCCTATTATATGCCTAATCTAAGACTTGTTCATGGATTCTATTAAATTTTTAAAATTAATTTATTTATTATTATTTATTACGTTCGACTTATATCCCTCCCTTTCCGCAAGCGGACGCAGGGCGGCTTTTCCATGTTTCACGCACTAGCTACTTCTAGGCAAACATCATCAAACATACAAATACACAAACACATACTGGTTACTGTTGTGCAATTAAAGTTTTTGCTGTTAACAATAAAAACAAGGCTAATAAAATGATCAGTTTTAATATTAAATATTAAATATTTAAATATTAAATTTAATAATTAAATATTTAATATTAAATATTAAATATTAAAACTGATCATTTTATTAGCCTTGTTTTTATTGTTAACAGCAAAAACTTTAATTGCACAACAGTGGAAAACTGAGAAAATTCCTACTTTGCAATGATGGTTCTTAAATATATGGCAAAAGAAAAACAAACGGGAAAAAACTTAACTCAAAAACTGGTATTAAGAATCTGAAAGATTAATATACACGAAGGGCCAAAAATTAAAAGCAGGATCTAAAGTAAAATAATAACCAAAAATACATGTATTTATTATAGAAAGTTAAAAGCATTTAAGGGCCCATATTAATTATGGACAATATAGCAATGCAACTAATTCAAATGGAGATTCCCTCAAAGAAAAAATGTTTCTTAGGAAAAATTGCATCCTTTCTTGAATATATACAGGGAAGTCAAAGTAAGCATTGTATGTTACTGGAAAATATATAGATTTGGTATTTTACTAAGTTGCTGTCTGAGCCCAACCCTCGTACAAGAAAGGAGTACTGTGTCATTCATCCAGATATAGCAAAATGGGTACATGCAGGGAGCCCAATTTGGGGGGATGACAGTCTACTTCTTTTCGTGCGGGAGCCAAATCATTGAGGAATAATGCCATTGTTATTCTCACAAACACCATTATAAATTTATTTATTTACCTTAGATTTGCAATGTGCAAGCTCAGTTAATTTTGTTATGTTGGTCATGTGGGATTTATAATGTAATCTTATTTGCTGTTTTGAATTGTATTAGTTATTTATTTTATTATATATACGATAAATAAAAAGTAGTTTAAAAAACTGATCATTTTCCTACCTCCCACCCCAGATCTCGGAAGCTCACGTAGAGTTCATGTTTTTTACAGGCCTGTTTCTGCTCACTTGTGTTATAATCTGCCGAAAGAAAAAAAGTGCGTTACAAAGGCCTGTGCATCCTTAAGAATTCATTGTTTTCTATCTTAAAATACTATAAACACTATAAATACTATAAACATATTGCTAGAAATAAAGCAAGAGTAATACTTCCACTTCCACAGCAGCAGGACCTAGATCACAGAGATGGCATAACCATGTACATTTCAGAATCCATAACCTCTGTCTGTGATAGATTCAGGTGGGTAGCCACGTTGGTCTGAAGCAACAGAACGAAGTTTGAATCCAGTGGTACCTTTTAAGACCAACAAAGTTTAATTCTGGGTATAAGCTTTCATGTACATGCACACCTGTCTTAAAGGTGCCACTGAACATAAACCTTGTTCTCGGTCTGTGATTATGGATATGCAAAAATAAAGATTATATATGATGCATTTAAGGCTACTGTTTGTCACACTGACTACCAGAGTGCCAGTTCTGCTAATATTATCAGAGGAACACTGGAAGAATAACATTGTGTCCATCAGAGCTTTTTTTGTAGAAAAAGCCCATCAGGAACTCATTTGTATATTAGGCCACACCCCCTGGTATCACCATTGTTTCACACAGAGCTTTTTTGCAGAAAAAGCCCAGCAGGAACTTATTTGCATATTAGGCCACACCCCCTGACACTAAGCCAGCTGGAACTGCATTCCTGTGCGTTCCTGCTCAAAAAAAGCCCTGATGTCCATCAAATCTGGACCAGAAAAGAAGCTCAGTTTTAAATGTTATATAAGTTCAAGTGTAGCTTAAATAAATATACCAATAAAATACACCATTTATTCAAACCTTACTCATATTTTCTTTTGCTACTTGCAAGGCTATTAGCTAATGATCTTCCCTTGGCAAACACCTCCTCAGTGAGCATTTGCCAGAGCAAAGAGCGTGTTTAGCATGTAAACAGTAGAGATTCTGCGAATTTCTCAGTGAACCTGTTCAGCAGTCAAACGTACCTTGTTCACCACTCACGATCAGACTGAGCTGATCAAGGATATGTTCTGTTTTCACTGAGCAACTTGAAAAGCTACTAACCACGTTTCCAGCCGCCTGCTGGTCAGAAACTAATTCTAGTTCTGATCTATCATTATCACCACTCTCAGCAAAACAGCTACATTGTGAAGTTGGAAAAGGGAGAAAAGAAAAGAGCTTTCCTCCCCCTTTTCTCTGTAGCCCAAACCAACAGTTTGAGGTAGAAAGGCGGGAAGGGAAATCAGCTGGATTTCTGGTCTTTTCCTCTTTTACACATCCGACTAAATTTGCTGCATGTCAATAAGTCTAGTAAACAGCAAAGTTTTCAGGAGGAAAGGGCAGAAAAATTCCACTTCCGGTTGATTTGCTGGAAGTAGGGTTGCCAGGCATGGGGGACTTACTGGCAGTAAACTGAAACCTAGTCCTCTGTCACCAGCAACACAGTAATATCATTTCTGGCACATACACCATGCAGTGACATTATCATATCTTTGGCAGTGTGGGAAAAGTCTGGTATTTGGGCCAAAACTCTGTGGTAGAAACTGTTTTTAACATAGAGTTTTTGCCCAAGTACTAGAGAGTCAACATGCTGATGATGACAGTATATAAATCCAATATCATCTTCTTCTTGATGACATCACCTCCAGTGAGCACCAGAAGTGACATTATTGCATTGCCACCAACAAACGCCTAGCCTCAGTTTGCTGCTGAAAAATCCCCCTGCCAGCCAACTAAATGGTGCTCATGGCAGGACCCCAAATCAAGAAAGTCAGCTTCTGATTGGTCCCCCCTCAAAATAACACTTTGCTTAGATATAGAGGGAAAAATTCCCAGCTAGAGACCAGCTCAGAGGCAGCTTCAGTTGGCTGCAAGTAGCCTGTTCCTGCAAATATACACAGACTGCAAATAGTTAATCCAACAATGATCTCCAGTGGTGAACAGAAAGTGTCAAACTGGCAGTCAGCTGAACATCAGTAGCAAATAGCATGATTATGGTTACACGTTCATTATGCAAATAAATTTTAATACAAAAATGCAAAAGAATGCAAAGCTGTGATTTGAATTGCTACTTTACCAGCATCTAAAGTCCTGGAAATGCCCAGTGTGAGATTTTGCCTTACTTCTCTTTGAAATCCAAACTATGTGTAGTATCTAGTGCTATATAGCAAGTCAGACAATTGGTCTATCAAGGTCAGTATTGACAATTTGGACTGGCAGCAGCTTTTCACATCATCAACTACCTGATACATTAGAGAGTGCACAGGTTGGGATATGGGCTCCCCAACATTGTGTCACAGTCAGACATGAGTTGTGGGTTCTCCTCAATTCCTGTGAGCAAGGCTCCCAACTTGAAAAGGCATCAGGGTGACCATGGAGTAGGGGCTTCAGCCTTCCCTTCTGTACCCTTTTGCATCTGAAACAGTCAGGGGAGGGGGGGGGGATACTGGAACTGAGGAGGACCCATATTCACATCTGACTGTGCTTGATTTACTGATCAGTTTTTGGCAAACAACATACAGTGGGGCTTACAGTAGAGAAGCAGAAATATAATGCATACCTTAATTCTCTGCAAGTTCTTTGGAAATCCCTGTTTTCACACAAAGCTGTTGGGCTTCCCCCACCCAAAAAATTCTTATTTCAGAAATATGTAAAAGTATCCTTTCACCTTTGTACAACTTGAAAACAGATGAGTGCTTTGTGGATGTTTTTTAAAGAAATGTTATAGTGTACTTGATGTGGAAATGTGCATTCAATACCCAGTCTTAGAAAACTCATTTGACCACACACCTATTTAGAATTCAAAACGATTAAACGAAATCCATATTCCTTCCTTACTGTTCTGCATCTCAGATGAGACAAATGTGGGGTGTAATGTTAGATTCCATGGAAACTAGTAAGATGACATTTACAATATAGAATATGGTGCCAAAGATCCAGTTTCACTTAGTGGGGTTTCAAGGGCCATGTGCTTACTGTGCTAGGAATCAAAAACAGGGGATACTGTGGCTGAACAAACTTTGTACCCAAATAATGTGGAAACTGGAGTTAGATTTAAAAATCTTTATGTAGCAGAGAAAAAGCTCTGAAGGGAAAAAAGGAAATCAGATTGGAAACTCCTAAAAATATCCATAGGCAGGCAATGAATATTTGAAATCGGATTTTTTTTTTCAAAAGAAGAAGGAAGTAAAGACTTATGCATCTGTCTGTATATAATGGGTTGGATCCAAAGAACCATGAATAGAACAAATTTATAGAACAAATGTGTTCTCCCCATCATCACCTCCTCCCTACTTTCCCCCCAAAATTGCTGAGTGGGGCAGAAAAGGGAAACTTGAAAGGAAATAATCAGAAATTATTATTATTATCCCCCTTCACCTTTGGTAAGCTGTTTCATAAATACAGAATACAAAGCAGGGCGCTTTTTTAGCAGGAATGCACAGGGACACAGTTCTGGCTGGCTTGGCATGAAGGTGTGGCTTAATATGCAAATGAGTTCCTGCTGGGCTTTTTCTACAAAAAAAAGCTCTGACGCAAAGTGACTTTTAGCCATCCTCATTTTCACAGATAAGATTGTTCTTGTGGTCAGTCAAGACTGATTGATGACAAGAGCCCAGAGGGCATTTTCAGATGCACTCCAGGTACTCATTCAAGCTTGAACTGCAAAACATGCCAATGTTTTTCTTTCCGATTATTATGGAAATATTTGCACTGGAATGCCACAAGTCACAAACATGGGGCAGGTGGGTTGGTAAACTAATTCATCAACACACCAGTGTTGTCATCCCTCTCCATGGCCCCTTCTAAGATTTTAATTGTTCCTAAAATGGAGGTGTCCGCAAAGGATCCCTTGGGAGAGAAGTATAACCCCTGAGGATTTTATTACAATAAGAAGGAAATTGCATTGAGAAATGTTTTCCATTGAAACCAATGGAAATTACTAGCTTTAATACTTGAATTTGATGCAGATTTTTAAAGCAAAAGAACTGAAACTAGGATTACCAACTAGGATTTGGACAAAATAACAAGTTGTGATTTCTCATAAATGCAGACATGATGCATTTTGGAGCAGCATAACACACTTCTGAGGATCATTACTGAAATGACAACCCATTGAATAGCCATTCTGAGGAATGTTCAATCTCTATGGACCAACAACCCCAGTCTTGAGGAAGGTCATCTTAGCAGTTCTCTCCATAAACAAAGATGCTATGATTTCTTTTGCCTTACCCCCAACACTTGACATTCTTGAGGAATCTTGAGGACTGCTGGATTTGTTGCGGTTCTGGTTTTTCTTTTTGTTGTTGGCAGCCCGGACAGATCGAAAAAGAACTTCACTGGCTTTGAAGAATGCAACCATGAATGGCTGTTTTGACTGAGGTCCATGCCTCCCTATAAGACCAGCTGACTTAACGTTGATACTGCGACCTACAAAATAAGGTAGACATAGGAATATTTGCAAACAAGACACAATCTTGACTGATGAAGTCACAGTGTTAGAAATGTTTTTCAGGTGGGTAGCTGTGTTAGTCTGTAAGAACAAAATCTGAGTGTAGTGGCACCTGAAAGACTAAGAAAATTTGCCCTGACCCAGGTTAGCCCAATCTTGACAGATCTCAGAAGCTGAGCAGGTTGGTTAGTACTTGGGTGAGAGAACACTGAGTCCAGAGTTGCTATGCAGAGGAAGGCAATGACAAATCACCTGTGGATGTCTCTTGCTTTGAAAACCCTACAAGGTTGCTATAATAAGTCGACTTGATGACGCTCTGCACCACCACCATGAGCTTTCACGAATCAAAGGTCACTTTATCAGATCCTTAGAGCCAGATGCATAGAGCCTGGAAAAAGTTATTGGTGTTTAAAGTGCTACTGGGCTTACATAATGTTAGAAATATTAACATTGTTTGATATAGAGCATCTTCAGCTTTGGGAAATTTTATAGTACTGGATGAGAATAGGGTCCTCACAGTCCAAGCATTCTACACTCAGATGGCAAAGTAGTTAAATTTAAAGAAATCCCTAGTCATCTTCCTTTGAGAAAATGAGAAGGATGAATTGAAAACCTTAGATATACACACAAATCAACAGGAATTAGAAATGGAGGCAATGTATATATTTATGCTATAAGTCATAAATAATTTCAAGGCATTACTCAAATTTCACCAAAAGCCTTGAGTACAGGTACAGCTGAGGCTTCAGTATTTCAAGGAATAATATATAATAGAGGTTGAAATATGTACATGATTGACCCTGCTTTTACTCTTGAGAGATGTACATATTTCTTTGTAATATTTGTTCAGTCAGACTGAGTGGTAACTTCACTAGATTTTAAGACTCTGACCTTCTGGGCTGGGGGTGGGGTGAGGAAGCATAGGGCTAAAACAAGCAGAGCAAAAACAAGCCACTCCAATGGCATCCATGAATTTCTACCAAATAAGCCCCCACCCCAACTCTGAACAGAATTTATTTTGGCAGCTCAAATAATTTTGTGTCTCCATGTATTATGCGAAGACTTTGTTCCACCAGAACCTGAGACAGTGTCATGTGAAACTATGCAGCTGGACCAGGGGAGGGGCCCCAAGATCTTTGAAATGGTAAAGTGTTGGTAAAGAAACATTAAATTGTGCTAGTCTGGACAGCAGCAGAGTTCTGATCTCTTGTTCTGTAATAAACTAGAAAGCCGGGGGCGGGGGGGGGGACGGGAGGTAGTTAACATCTTATGACAAAGAAGCATCTGCGTTGCAAATGCCTCATGCCATTAAACTCAATCTCACCAGAGAAAGAACTTACTAATAATCACAGGAGTAAGCCTTAAACAAATAAGCTTATAGGCTTCCCTTTTAAAGGCAAACTTACAGTGGCTCTCTGCCAGGGTCTATATTTCTTAGAAAAACTTCTATCATTGGCATAAATGAAAGAGGCAGTTTGATTTGTGGTTAAAGCAGTTTCCATTCTACTTCCACTGTAACAAATGTATTAATTCAGCTCAGACTTCCTCCTTCTGGCAGCCTTTTTGCAGTGAGAAAAAAAAAACGAAATTAGAAGTCGCAGCCAAATACCGTACCTTGAACTGACCCACTTCAATACATAAACACTTTTACAACATGTTTATTCAGGTGTAGTACTTCAAATTGGTTTAAGATGTTTCCAGTGACAGAGAGCACAGCAAAGGTGAAAAGAGAAGAACAGAGAAAGTTAAGCGGTTCAAGAGCAGAATAAATGGTCACATATTCTGAAAAGTACCCCACCCAGTATTCTCAGAAAATGTGGATTTGTAGCAGCTTCTAATTTCACTCTGATATGGCGTTTTAGCACTGTGTATCTAAAAGCATATTTCATGTATTCAATTTCATGATGGTTAAACAATACAGGAATATTATTCACTTCTGAGTGTCAGACTTGGAGGAAACACACATACATATACACATACGCACTCACACACACAGAGAGACAAGGACCAAACCTCAAGCTTGCCTTCTTGTGAAGGAAGGACTATCCTTCTGGATTGTCAATGGTTCCAGTGATTTTCTGTCATTTAATTTTATCTATAAAAGGTTAATTCCTTACTTCCTCATATAGGGGACAAATGTAACAGTGCAATCCTAAACAGAGTTACAGCCCATAGACTTCAATGGACCGTTTAACTCTGCTTAGGACTCCACGGTTCTCTGAATTTACAAAGGTGTGCATTGTGAGAGAAAGTGGAGTGGGGGAGCCTGCAAACCAATGTGAACTCCCTTTAAAATAATGTTTTATATTATTAAGTTTCCCTTGGTTTCCTTTAGACTTCAGCAATGAGATGATTATTAAGATCCCATAAGCCAATGTTTACAGAGATACTCTAAAAAATTAGTCTGAGTTGAAACACCCTTTAAACACAGAAGCAGTTTATGGGGCTCTCTATCTTGTGTTTACTTGCTCTTTTGAACAGCCAAGGTAAGCGTTTAGGAACAGCTTTTTTCCCCCTTGGAGGCAAGCCCCGCCAATGACTTCTGTTGAATTTACTACTGAAGACAATTTAGGATTGCATGAAGATGAAAAACTGAAGCATTGATTAATCAAGTTTTGTAATGTTCTTTTTGCTGCGATCATCAAAGCACTTAATTCAGAATTGTCCCACTGATCTCAGAGCTACTCCAAAATAAATTAGTGGTTTCATAACTGAAGGCTTAGCTTATTTATTATGGCTGGGATCCAAAGAACTCATTCCATGTTCCTAAGGGAGATTGGGGCTTCTGTTTCATGAACAGCAGCCCCTCATGCCACATAGGAAACCACTTTTGAACCTGAGTAGACTTTTAAAAGCTGTTTGTGATAAGGCATTGTGGGATGCAGGCTTCTGATGATCAAAGGGGGGAAAAGACCCTAAAATCCTACTGGATATTCCTGAGAGCTGGACACACTTCTGTAATTCAGCAAATTATTGCATCTGATTTATGCAGCATTAATAATTTTAATTTATATTCCTATTGTTCAGATTAAAATCCTTTAAAATGTAGATCTGGGAGAGGCATTCTCTCGTATTTAAGATTCTCTACTGCAGAAAACGGACAAAGCCTAAGGATATTTCATCTGCAGATTTCACAAAGTGATGTTTTTAAATATATGCAAAATAGGTGAAACATTCAGTCTCTTTCTATGCATGCAGAGCCTCCAAGTGTTGCTCTGCTTGTTTATGGATCCTACCAGCAGTTAGCATTAGATGTCACACTCTGGGCATTTTTTCTGCTGAAGCCCACAGATTGAAGGGAGGAAAGCATAATCTGAGGGGGGGGGGGGGGTTGGCGGCTCTGTCAGCCCAAATCTCCCATCTGAATGTAGCCCAGTATTTAATCCTGCCTTAGAATCAAATAGTTTCCAAGAAAAACAAACATTTTTCTCAGGCACCTGCATTCAGATTCTGCGATCAATTGGAGGTTGGTTTTCAAGTGGCATTTTTCTTTGTGTTCTGCATGAAAAAAATCAGGAGGAAAGAGCAAGGGGCAAAGAAGGCAGCAGAGCTAAACAGAGGCTAATCTAGGTGAAGAAGCATATGCCTGACAGTTCTTCTCAAGAGGAAAGCACAGCAGCCGAAGCCTTCTCAAGATCAAGGCTCCTACTCTGGCAACAGTAAGGGTATGCCAGTAAAATTACAGTATTAGAGTGAGGTTTTGTTCCACCTTTCTTTCTCCCCCCTCCCGCCTGACCTCCCCTCTTCTCAGCTCTGTACTGGGAGAACTCAGATTTATTTGTTGGGCTGGAAGAATTAAGATGTTGTGGGTAAAGGGGGGGAGGAATAGATAGAGAAACCAAAGGAGGAGTGATGGGCAGGTAGGGCAGTTTTCCAGCCTCCACGACACTTTGCCTATATTAAAAAGCAACCAATTGGAATGGCCGGAAGGTGGGGCCTGGAGTCTTGAGCCAGTCATTCTGGGCCTTCCAATCACCCAGTGGGTAGCCAATCAGTGGGGGCCCTCATATTCAACTTCCTTGTATTTGGGAAAGTGCAGTGGTGGTGCATGTGCTCTCGGCAGAGGGCAAACTTTTGATAGTCCCTGCTCTGTAAAGGAGGCACAGTGTTAAATACTGGGTTTGGGACACAAGGAGGCAAATTGCATAGTGATCAGCTTGATTTATTTTGATTACAGCATATCAGTTAGAACTAGAACTGATTGAATGGGCCAATGGGGCCAACTATATACACATTAAATTCCCTCACTGGCATGCCATAGGTCCATTTGAACCAGCAGGGGAAATCCTGATTGGTCCAGGGAGTGCAGGAACTAGGCTCCTTCTCCCATTGTTATTGCAAGTCCAAAGCTCAGCCCTACAGCTCACTCAGCCTCTGAACGCATGCCAAATGCACAGAAAACCCAGACACAACAGAAAGAGAATTGTCAGAGAGAAAGAGAAAGCCAAGAGGGGGAGGCGGCAGCAGCAAAGGAAGAGCACAGCCAAGCAGAGCTGCTATAACTCCTGCACCCAGGGATGGCATGAGCAGGGACGGGGAGAGGGCACCCATGCCTGCCCCCATGGCAAGGTGGAGCCCGATGCAGCCGCCTACCTTGCCTACTCCTACATGCCAGCCCTGGTGATTGGCTCTTGCAGGGCAGAACTTGAAACCATTCATCACAGTGTGAACGTAAGCTAAATGTTCTAGTTCAGGGGTAGGGAACGTTGGTTCTCCAGATGTTTTTTGCCTACAACCCCCATCAGCCCCAGCCATTGGCCATGTTGGCTGGGGCTGATGGGAGCTGTAGGCAAAAAACATCTGGAGAGCCAACGTTCCCTCCCCCTGTTCTAGTTGGACATGGTGCTTGTCAGAAATGTACCTCTGACTCATTTTCTCATCTCACTATCCCTCTCCCTCTGCACCAGGAATACAGAAATTTAAAGACTAAGGCCCTTTCTGCACTCACAATTTATTCATGATTGTTGCAGAGTTCAATTCAGAAGTAATTTTATTCAAATTCATGTTGGGGTTTCTGTTGATTCCTGCACGTCCTGTTTTCCTCCCCTTTTCTGTTACCTGCTGCAGATTATTTATTCTGCATTTCAAAGTAACACAAACTTCTTATTGCTGCTCCTGCCCACTCAGAATTCCCCTAATATGCTCAAGCAGCAGTGGAGTGGTGCACAGGCAAACATGTCACCAGGACTACCAGTCTTGTCAGTGGACAGGTCCATCCTTGCTGCTCCCTGTCTTTCCTTTGCTACTTGCCTCATCCCTATTTAGTGGCTCTGGATGTGGAGTGGCTTTGATTTGCATTCAAGAAAGCATCCTGCTATCTGCTTATCAAATCAAGCAAATGCATTCATCCTACCTTATAGTTAGCAGCTTTGTGTAGCGCATGCAAACAGCCTCCTCAATCTGTTAAACTACAAATAAGACAAGCCCCAGCGTATTCTTCTCAAACTTATTTACATCAATCCTTGCAAATGTCTGAACTGCTGAAATGCCTCAAAGTGCAGGGGAAGGGATGAATGCCAAAGCTGAACAATGGAACTCAAAGCAACTCTCTCCCTCTATTCCAAGGGCAGATAAGAACAGTGTTAATGGCTCACAGGACAGGAACAATGGCCATCATGCTCAAATCGCAGCTTAAAACTACATTGCTTGTAACCCTCCCCCCGCCCCCCGAAAGGGAGGAAAGGGGCCAGAAATTGGTGGACACATAAAGAGACTGAGTTAAGGTTTCTGCATTGAAATCTGATCCAGTTTGAAAGCAAATTGGGATAAAAGCTGCAGCAAAACAACATCCAAATATCTCAGAGCAAAGGTGGGCTGAGCCGGGCTGACTGCTGAAGGGAGGAAAGCAACGCAGAAGAGAGAAAAATAACCCGGGATTAAAAGGAGATTGAACTCAATTTGAATGCAGAAGAATATGGATGAAACTGTGGTGAACCTGGGGTAAAAGGACAGTGTAGAAACGGCGATTGTGGGAAATGGAAGTTGACATAGTCTACATGGAAGTCTACATAGAATCATCTCAGATTTGATCTACTCTGATAGGATACAACATTGGAGATAATTTAATTCAGATTAGAAAGTGTTCTAATTATAAGCATAACATATTTTGGTCAGATGTTGATTATTTGCATCCAAAATGTGCATTCCGCTTGTGGGATAGGGCGGGGTATAAATCCAAAAATTACATTACATTACATTCCTATTCTCTAGGTACTAAACTGTTATGGCCATTGTGATCTAGATCTTGTGTCAGTCTCCAAGTAGAAAGTTATACAAGAGTATGAACACAATGCAGGCCAATTTGACTTTTAGAACAATACTGAATAAACTCTTGAAGCTTCCTCATTGCTGGGATGGTGATTTGCAATTATGCATAACATTTCATTTCCCCGAGTAAATAAAATTACATTTAAAAGATTTATTGTGCAGTTTAGCTAGTTTATTTAATAAATAGCTTTACTAATTTATTCACAAAGTATTTGGTTAGTTGCCTTTTGTCTTGATGAGCAAGCACATAGTAATTATTCATTTGATTCTACAGAAACAGTAGCCTTTAAAAAACTACTACTACACGTATTTACATTGAAGGAAATTACCTTTCATTTTCAGCCACAGTGGTTATAATTTAAGGTAGCTATAGCTTTTCAAAGAATTTGGCTAACCAAGAAATAGTCAAGTTGACATATTGATTTCATTACACTCTGAGACCAATTTCTTTTAATTTAACCTTGTTACAGCACAAGATTTAATTTTTCTATTTATGCATAGAGAAAATACGGTTCCGGAATCTGCAATGAAAATTCCCCACATTGACTTGTAAAGCTTTCTTCAGGGATTATAAAATAGCTTAACTGACATGCTAGTCAAACCTTTGTAGTTCTGTGGTTGCTTCAAAGTTCAGTTTCCATTAATGCATTAACACAAGTTCTCACATAAATTAACAGGGCTTGGGCAGGATAACTGTTTTCTTACCACAGTCCAGCAGCTTGGTCTTCAGGGTTATTATATGTAAAGACACAAAGAGATTAAAGTGGACTCTAGTTACCAAACGTTTTATGCCATGACTCATCTATTTCCTTTAAGATACCATAAGACCCCTTGTTTTTTCATCCAAAGAAACAGGGCTCTTTTTTCGAGCAGGAGCTCCTCTGCATATTAGGTCACACACCCTGATGTAGCCAATCCCCCAAGAGCTTAGAGGGCTCTTAGTACAGGGTCTACGGTAAGCTTCAGGAGGATTGGCTACATCAGGGGGTGTGACCTAATATGCAGAGGAGCTCCTGGTAGAAAAAGAGCCCTGATTGTAAATATATCGACCTAATATCTCTAACTATAAATACAATATATTTTACCACTGCACTCTTTTTTTGGTGTTACTGAATTCTGTACTGGTGTGGTCTTGTTCTTCAGCTTCCCAAGAGCATGGGCCAAAAGTGGTACCATCCCTACTTTCAGGAGCTTGCTTCTACAGGACAGCTACAGAAACTGAGTTCCTGAAGTCCAAGAACTAAAAGTCAAAGAACCATGAATGGAAATTTTCCAGTGGCAATTGGCCAGTTCTTCTTTCCCATTGTAACCCTTTCTCCCCTAGTCATTTCTGAAAATTGGGTACCCTTAGAAAAATCAGGAGTCCCCAACATTCATGTGTCTGATTTCAGCTGATCTTGCACACATGAGGAACTTGATTGGTGTCTTCAGCCCATTACCTCCTGAACTTCCAGTACAAGGATGTAACAGTAGAAGACGACCGTTTTTGCACTAACCTTGCTCTTTCTTAGAGATAGAAGTGTAAAGTAAACATGAATTATCATCTGGTTCATCACTGAAGGGGTGAAATGTATCCATTCAAAAGCACAGTGTTGGGAGATTTGAAAGTTCTTTGGCATGGGATTTCTAACGGCCATTTCACACATCCAAGTCAGCTGATGTTGCACTTACTGGATGAATAATAACTCATTCTGTTCAGCAGAAGGAAAAGTTCAGTTGAAATGGAAGTGGTCTGGGACCGTTTTTGCACTAACTTTGCTCCGATGTTTCTTCACGCCAGGCTTCTGTTTCTTTCAAGAGCAAGCTAGCAATTTTGCACCAGCTGCTCCACACCACCATTTTGCACCAGAACAATTCATGATTTGCCACGTGGCAACATAAGCCTGGGTTTTTTTTCAGATTTACACTGCTGCACAGCAAATTGCCCCAGCACAAAATGGCGATGCAGAGCAACTGGTGCAAAATTGCTAGCTTGCTCTGGAGAGAAACAGAAGCCTGGTGCAGAGCAATGTCAGAACAAGGTTAGTGCAAAAACAGTCCCAGACCACTTCCATTTCTACTGAACTTTTCCTTCTGCTGAACAGAATGGGTTATTAGTCTGCAAGACCGCCCTCTTCAAACAGGCGTTCACCAATAACTGAATTAATGTTTACCGCCAGATTAGTAACGTTTACCGCCAATGTTGACTTAGGAATGTTTTAATTAATTATTGATTATTGACTGATTTTAATGTGAATTTTAATGTGAATTTAATGTTTTTATTACTATTGTTTACCTGAAATGCTGTTAGCCGCCCTGAGCCTGCTTCGGCGGGGAGGGCGGGATATAAATAAAATTTTACATTACATTTTACATTTACATCCAATAAGTGCAACATCAGCTGACTTGGATGTGCGAAATGGCCATTAGAAATCTCATGCCAAAGAACTTTCAGATCTTCCAACACTATGCTTTTGAATGGATACATTTCACCCCTTCAGTGATGAACCAGATGACAATTCATGTTTACTTTACACTTCTATCTCTAAGAAAGAGTATATTTCACAGCCTCAAAACAAGTAGCAAATAAATAACACAAATCTTTTCAGTACATTTCTCATTGGAATTTCCTTTCTTACAACTGTAAACAGTGTGTAAGGATTTTCGGTGTATATCTCTCCATTATAATCTGTCAACAACATAAAGATGAAGATATCTGTTCAATGGCATCTGATCACATGGCACTTTCTAAATGTGGAAAAGGGGGAATTGTGCAAGCTCAAGATTCATATCTCTGTCAACAGTGAGTGTGAGCTCACTGTCAGAATGGATTCATTTTGCACCAAATTGGAAGGCAAATGAGTAGCCAAGGACTTGGACATATTTTTAAAATATTTCCCCTATCAGGGCTACAGTCAGAATTACCAGAATTAATTTGACAGAGCTGCTTTGTGGTTTATCAGTACACGCTGAAATGATAGCCGAGAAAAAACTTTAAGGCAAGCGTCCCGAAAGATTTATGACTATTTCAGGAGAATGTTTTACATATTCTTTCAGTGCAGCATGATATATTGTTTAAAAAGAGAAAAAATGTTGTAATCATTACAGAAAAGGTGCTCTTGAAATACTTGACCCACCATTCAGGTTTAATACGATTCAACTATTAATAGTTCGTAGGAGTCCTGCTTTTTGTTCCAATTTGGCTTGGCTGCAACAGCCTCAAACAGATGATAGCACGGAAAGGAAATAGACTGCTTCATAAAAATGTTCATTAAAAGAGTAAAAAGAGCAGTGATTTTTCAAATAAATGTAGCCCTTTCCATTTCTGAAATACTACTGTCTTCTGCAAGACAATGATTGTATGGGGTTGTGGCTACACGCTGAAACTTGTGGCATGTGATCTTACTTATAGTTTATTGGAATTCTGGAACTGTGTCCTTTTGCTATACATACACATCAAGAGAGACCAGCATCTGGCCCATGTCCCAAAATGTTTACAATCTATTTTAAATACATCATGTATTTAGCAGGGATGGAGAGAGAAATTGCTATTTATAATAAATGGGAAATATACAAGGCAGACTTGGTGGGCTACTGTTACAGACTCCAAATGGGGGAAATACACACATTGATACCAAAGAAACCACTGCAAAAAAGAGATTAATGCCTAGAACACAGGACAAGGGAAGATATGCCTTCTCCAAACAGAAAACCTGGAAATAAAAATAAAACAAACTGAACAAGAGAAGGTGTGCAATACACAAAAGAGATCTTTTTACATTTAGGCTATTCTTTAGTAAACCTGCTCCTAATGGAGGGACAGTTCTCATAAGGTCTCAGGCCTGTCCATTAAACTTGTCTCAGACTTACCCATTAAACAATCAAACAACTAAATCTTGAATTGATTAATCTACCACCCTGAGCTCTGTACACACAAGCATGTACAGGCAATGTACCAAAGAACAGAAATCAGATTAACTGCATCTATCTATATGTGTTCTGCCTGGTTCTCATATTACATCCAACCAGAGCCTTTTTTTTTAGCAGGAACGCAGTTCCATCTGGCTTTGAATCAGGGATGTAGCCTAATATGCAAAAGAGTCCCTACTGGCCTTTTTCTACAAAAAAAGCCCTGCATCCAACACATGTACAGCTGAACATGTAATTTAAACCCCAGATTTACTTAGTTTCCCCAGTTTCATGTGAATACACATTGACTCTTTCTTACAAACTGATGTACATGCATACATGCATGAAGTACATGTGTTCACTGTAACATATGAATGGGGCTATACTGTTATTAGAATTCTAGTTTGTGTGGATGTATAGTTTATTAGTAGGTTCTATGCTGATGTTGAGTTGAATATGCATGGATGGGGGATGGGACAGGCATGCACAATTCCACTCCTCCACCTATGCATCTTGACACACCTCTGTGTATCATTATTATCAATAAGCACTGCAATATCTCCTTGCATTTCTTCCTATGCGTCATTGAGCAGGAAATACACGGGGGGGGGGGAGGTGTTAAGCATACACTAACCTTACAAGCCAAAACATGTGCCATAAAGAACATATTTTTAAACAGATTTTGTGTGCTAGAACATAGGCACAAATCAAATGGAGATATGCCTAAAACCTTAAAAGAACTTACAGGCCATATGAGATGCTGTTTTTCATCTACATGAATGCTAGATGCTGTTATGCATCTACATACTGTGGAGTAGATCTCGGGTTACCAGGCTCAGTCTGGCAACCAGCAGGAGGGTTGGGAGTAGAGCTGACAGCTCCAGGTTGGGAACTCTCTGGAGATTTGGGCAGGGCCATAGCCAGGATTTCAAGTTTGGTGGGGCCCACAGTAGGGTTTTTTTGTTTGGGCCAGGGGTAATTCATTTCCCCTGAAAACTGGAGGAAGTGGCTCTGTCCTTCCTGGGTCTGGGCAGTCACAACAGCTCTGCTCCCCCTCCCCCTTTCTTATCTGCCCCTTTCCTACAAGACACATGCTTGGCGGCAGCAGCAGGTGCTGGCTGGCTGGAGTGGCAGCAAGTGGCAGGGGACTGATCAGTGAGGCCAGGAAGGTACACAAGGGTTTGATTGGTGGGGCATAAACCCCATGGGGCCCCACCATAGCTATGGGCCTGGATTTGGACAGCAGAGCCTGAGAAAAGCAGAGTTTAGGGAGGGGTGAGACTTCAGCTGGGTATAATGCCATGGAATCCACCTGATCTGGTGAATCTCTGTCACCTGGAGATCAGCTGTAGTTCCAGGAGATCTTCAGCCACCACCTGGAGGCTGGCAATCTTAGCTTGAGGATAAGGACATGACGGGGACTGGCATTACGAGCATAATTAGTTCTCACATGCTGACACTGCTTTAATCCCCCCATCAAGGCATGCAGTTCAAAAGCACATGCATTGCCCTACTATAAATGCTCACGCAGAGCAATGGGTTGAATATTGTGCACTTTGCCAGAAACATCATCCTCACAATTGCAGAGAACCAGTGATCTCTCATAAGATCCCAGAATTCCCTTGATTTTTGAACTGGCAACTGCTGTTTTTGAGCTCAGTGGCCAATGCTATCTTATAGTTGCTGATTATTATTCAAAACATCCTACTGTTATGTCACTGCCGGAAAAGACAACAGGCAAGGCTGTGGCAAAGACAAAAGCATAGTTTACACATGATGGTATTCCTAAAGAACTAGTTTATGAGCATGTTCCTTTCACTAGTTTAGTGATGAAACAATTTACTTCTAACTGGGACATCTCCATTATACATTACACTGGGGCATCCTTATTACATGGCTTCTCGCAGTCCAGTAGTCAAACCAAACACATGGCCCTGAAGCCAGTTGCTTCCATCTCAGTATTTCATTGCTAATAAATGGATGTATTTTTGAGCACCCCTGTCTTTGCTGTGTGAACCTGAGAACAGGAAGTTGAGGGAGTACCTTATCCATGACTTGCAAGTAAAGGAGAACATCACAAATAAGAACCACAGCCACCCCATTTCATATTGCATGCTATTAATTTGCCTCTCATCTCTTGCATCAGTACGAAAGTGATCATTCCTCCTAGATGCCCGCAAATACTTTCAGTCATCAAAAGCATAGAATGCAAACCGCAAGGGAACTCAGTAGAGTATTGCAAAGATGTATGCAGACATTAGAAAAAGAGAGTGAAAAAAAAAAAGCCACATGATACTTTCTTAATTTACCGTAGCCCTGGGGAAACTGTAAATTATATGTTGACAGCTTCCATATGTGTTATGTTGCTCTTTAGACCTGTGATTCAATATAAAATGTGGTCTTAGCAGGAAAAAAAATTCAGCTACATTTCAGACAAAAATAATGCGTGTGATACCCAATATTATTTTCAAGGGGAAAAATGGATTCCAATGTCATGTGGCCTTTTGTACTTTTTAAGCATTATCGGGGGGGGGGGGGGAGAGGGGTATGAACTGTAGCTGCCAGACCTATTCCCATAGTTGTTTTCAATATACTGTTATTTTTACCAGCTATTTCCCCCCACTGCTAGTATAACAAAGGATTTACAGTTAAGAGCCCAAATCCCAAAGGAAACCCATGAGGAATTTGTTTAAATGTAGCAAGATTTAAGACCAGTTCTCACATGCAGACGCATTGCAAGAGGGTGAAGGAGTCTCCCAGTTTTGCAAGCAGTTCATTAAAGGTATCCAGCTATCAGGGTATGGGATAGGGACATGTACAGTTGTTTTTGCTTTGTTTTCTTACTCAATTTTACTCCTTACAAATGGTGTTTATAAACAAGATTTAGGATAGTAGTTATTAGATTTAATTTCCAATGCAATTGGATTCACTGAGAAAGAATTCCCAGCTGTAATTTTAAAAAGCTCCATCCGGTTGAGATGCAGCCAAGCCCATAGCCAGAAAATTCTCATTGGTGGGGCCCCGGGGAAACTGGTGGAGCCTGATGTTACTGATGGGCCCTGATGTTACTGATGTGGTCTGACATCACAAAATTAAAAATAAGGTCTGCTTTGCCTTTCGGCCACCTACTGAATGCCAAGCCTGTGAGCAGGCCACCAAAGAATGGGCTTTGGGGGTGCTGCTCTGGTGAAGGGTGGGATCCAGCTGACGTCAGAATGTGAGACTAGTCCAGGCACCCCAGGCTGGTCAGGCCTCAGGTGGCAGGGCCTTCTGCACACACTCAGAGGCACGCTTCTTCAGCCAAGGACTTGGCAGCCACCTCTCCTCCAGCAGGGCACCAAATGCCCCATTGGCTGTGCGGCCTGCTGAGCTCTGCCCAGCCAGCAGCTCTGCCCCCACCAGCCAGCCCTTCATGCAGTTTGGCCACTCCCTCCCTCCTTGGCTTTGTATTTCCCTCCCTCCTTGCCATGTGCCACCATCACCTGCAGAACACTGCCCCAGGCCCCATGAGGGCTCTGCCTGATGCCACTGAGAAGGCTTAGGTGTAGGGTTGCCAAGTCCAATTCAAGAAATATCTGAGGACTTTGGGGGTGGAGCCAGAAGACTTTGGGGATGGAGCCAGGAGACATTGGGGGCAGAGCCAGGAACAAGGGTGTGACAAGCATAATTGAACTCTAAGGGAGTTTGGGCCATCACATTTAAAGGGTCAGCACGCCTTTTTAAATGTCTTCCTTCCTTAGGAAATAATGAAGGATAGGAGCACCTTCTTCTGGGGCTCCTAGAATTGGACTCCCTGGTCCAATCGTTTTGAAACTTGGGGGTACTTTGGGGAGAAGCACTAGATACTATACTGAAAATTTGGTTCCTCTACCTCAAAAAACAGCTCCCCCAGAGCCACCGAAACCTCCAGATCAATTCCCCATTATACTCTATGAGAATCGATCTCCACATAGGGAATAATGAAGTGCTCAGCAGACGTTTCCCTCCCCCCCCCCACCATCCCAGTTCTGGCGACTCTGAAGTGAGGGATTGGCCTCTCTACTCACGAGTTGCTGCCAACTTCTTCAAAGTAACACAGACCATCCCAAGAGGAAGCCTTTCAATCAGAGACTGAAGCCTCCGAAGGTGGAAAGTCACATGGTCCTCTGGAGGCAGGGCTTTGCCCTGCCGGCCGGCTGACTGGGGGCGGGAAGGAGCCTGGGAAAGTGGAAGAACCCCCACTAGGACCTGGGGATTGGCAAGCCTACTTAGGTGCTCCAGCTGAGTGCCATGGGCTGCAACAGGCCCAGGAGATGAGCTGCCCACTGAACTTCATAGCAAGTGCAGGTGGATGGGTGCTGTGGCAGGCCTCTCTCAGTGCGCCACAATAATTAAAAGCATTGTTTCTAGCAAGGCCTTGTGGGCCTGGCTGATATGTAGTGGGATAAGAAAAACAAAGAGGGGAAAAAATTAACCCAAAACATGTAATTAAGAACCTGAAAGGTTAATATATAGTAAGGGCCAAAAATTAAAAGCAGGATCTAAAGTAACATCATAACCAAAAATACATGTATTTATTACAGAAAGTTAAAAGTATTTAAGGGCCCGTCATTAGCCTCCTTACTTAGTAAAACCATATGTAATAGGGCCAGGACCCGGGGTAGGCTTCCCAATCCCCAGGTCCCAGCGGGGGACCCCCCGGTTTTACAGGTTTCGCCCTGCCTCCAGCCAGCCGGCTGGCAGGGGAAAGCCCCACCCCCACAGCCACCATGTACCTCTCGAGCTCGGACAGGTTTAGAAACCTGCAAACAGGTCCTGTTTTAAAATGTGTGTGTGTGTGTTTCTGTTGTTTGTGTGCCTTTAAAGTTGAGCAGGAAGCAGGGAACAGGAAGCACTTCATGGGAAAGGGTCAGCAGCAGCTTCAGTTTGTTTTGCTTTCATTTTCAGAACAAGTAACCAGTCCCAGTAAGTGTGTGTGTGAGAGAGAGGGAGAGAGAGAGAGGAAGGGTTGCCAATCCCCAGATGGGGGCAGGGGATTCCCTGGTTTGGAGGCCCTCCCCCTGCTTTAGAAAGTGGGGGGGAGGGAAATGTCTACTGGGCACTCTTTTATTCCCTATGGAGAACGATTCCCACAGGGAATAAAGGGGAATTGATCCATGGGTATCTGGGGCTCTGGGAGGGAAGTTCTTTGAGATAGAGGCACCAAATTTGCAGCATAGTATCTGATGCCTTTTTCTCAAAACACCCTCCAAGTTTCAAAAGGATTAGACCAGGAGGGCCAATTCTATGAGCCCCCAAAGAAGGTGCCCCTATCCTTCATTATTTCTAATGGAGGAAAGGCATTGAAAAGGTGTGCAGTCCCTTTCAATGTGATGGCCAGAACTCCCTTTGGGGTTCAATTGTACTTGTTCCAACCTTGCTCATGGCTCCACCCCCAATGTCTCCTGGCCCCACTCCCAAAGTTTCCTGCCTCCAACGCTGAAGTCCCCAGATATTTCTTGAATTGGACTTGGCAACCCTACCCCAGGGGCCCCACTGTAGCTATGGGCCTGGATGTATTCCCAAGGATTGCAGTCCATGGCCAACAGATCACCCCAGATAGTGTCCACATACATAGGAAAAGGCTATCTGTATTACAGACAATTAAAATTTTGATTTGCAGAGCAAGCCAAGGGAAACATGATGACACAGCAGTTTTTCTCATGCTAATTTTTTCTCCTTTTCTAGGATACTTCATTGGTGGAACAGTACTTTCTGGCTTACTGTGGCGATGGTGGTGATAAGGCCAGCATGATATAGTGATTAAGAATGGTGGGCTCTAATCTGAAGAATCAGGTTTGATTCCCCAGTTCTCCACATGAAACCTCCTGGGTGACCTGGAGCCATTCACAGTTCTCTCAGAGCTCTCTCAGCCTCACCTACCTCACAAGATGCCTGTTTTGGGGAGAAGAAGAAGGCAATTGTAAGCTGCTTTGAGACTCCTTAAGACAGAGGGGAAAATAGGGTATAAAACCCAATTCTTCTTCTTCAACAAAACTGGAATGAGCAGATGATGAGCACTAATCCATGTTTGCTTCCTACCTTCCACAGTACACTTGGTTGATTTAAGCAGTCCATCTGACTTCCATTTTCATACTCATGCTGAGACAAATATGCTGAAGTCAAGGTAAGGCATGAGAGAGACTAAAGGGAAGTGAACGTGTTTTGTCTTGCATTTCAGGGACTGAATTTCCAACACAGCATACCTAGCGATCTCAGGTGAGCCGTGGGAAACCGCAGGTCTCCTGACTAGGGATGGACTTCCCTCACCACCTATGAAGATCTATGGTGGGAACTTTAAAGGGTCTCGATTGGACTGGACTGGGAAGTGGGTTGTTCTGGGGAAATGTATATAATAGGGGACCTGAACCCACCATGTTTTCTTTGTGATGTACTCACTAATAAAGTATGTTGACTGCTGAGCGTCTCAGAACCCAATATATTACAGAAACCATATTCCATTTTTTTTAAAACAGAGACCCTTTCCCCACACTGTTTTCTTGTCATGTAACTGGGAAGACATTCAAATGAATATATGAACACATGAAGCTGCCATATACTGAATCAGATTACTGGCCCATCAAAGTCAGCATTGTCTGCTCAGACTGACAGTAGCTCTCCAGGGTTTCAAGCTGAGATCTTTTACAGCACCTGCTACCTGATCCTTTTTAACTGAAGATACAGGGTATTTAACCTGGGACTGTCTGCATGCCAACCATATGCTCTACCAATGAACCACAAGCCCTCTCCACATGTGAATCACCCTACTTGGCCCTGACCAAGAAGATTGCCTGCCTTTCTTCCTCCCACTGTCTGCTACCATGGGCCAGATCCTGACATATTTTAAAAACCACAGAAGTGGTTTCTTATGTAGAGAGATCTGAGGTACAACCTCATCATAGAACACTTGTACCTCATCTAGTTTGGTTGTGACTTGTACTCAGAGAGAAGTCTTTGCCCCTTCACCCAGTCTACTCTGCCTCAAGCTGCCTCCTGCCTTCCAGAGGATACAAGCAATGTATGTCCTCTCTGTATGTACAGCACAGCCTAGCCTAGTCTAGCCTTTCCTTCCTATCTCCACCTTTGCCCATCTTCTAAATCATGGTTTTAAGATCTGATGTTATGAGAATGAAAGTGTGCCACAAGAGTCAAACATTAACACTATTTGATCTCAGACAAGGGAATGCCTCAAATATGCAAGGATTAGTCAAAAGAAAGCTGAAGGGAGAGGGAAGCAAAGGTGCCAAAACCTTACAGGATGTTTGGAAACAATATAAAGCTACAATAATGCATTAGTTTAGATAGAATGTGTACCACAGATTAGAAGTGATGCCATCAAATCTAAGAGAAGCCTATTGCTAAAAACAGAAAGACAAATAATAAGTATCTTTAAATGCATCATAAGGAGGAAACTAGTCAGGGAGATGATGAATAAGTATCCCAGTTTTTTTTTAAAGTAGAAATTATGTACACAGAAATGCATACTGGAATGAAACATCTGTTCATAGCAGTTCTGTTCTGTTAACATTCCCTGCCCTTCCCCATACCTTGTCATTTCACATTGAAGAGCACCAGGAGGATGTCATTTTTAAACACTACTTATTCTAGTCAATAAGATTTGCAATCATTCTAACATTACTAAAAATAGGAGAAGGGTTAATTATTACATTAATATGAAGAATATCCCAAGTGTACAATAAAGAATACATTCTACATGCCAATATAAATGGATACATTTTGACACATTTAACGACAATTTTTAATTAAGTAGCAGCAAATGTATCACGACAGATGGTGGAGGGTTTCAACAAGAAACACATCTCAGTAGAATCCAGTTCTGCATTTATATGTGCAAGAACTGTCTCCTCAGACACTGAAAATTTTGCTTAAAGTTTAAAATATCCAATCTAGGTAGTCACAAAGAATTGAAGAACTGGGCAACAGTTTGAAAATCCTCCCACTCACAAAAATTTATCAGGATAAATCTTCCAGGATTCTATAAACCTAGGAGTTTGACCAGGCTAATCCCACCTCTCCTTTCCTTCTGACTCTGAGCTCGTGTCTCTATTCTATGCAAGAGATGGGAGGTTTGGGCATGACTACCCAGGATTGCCAAGTCTAATTCAAGAAATATCTGAGGACTTTGGGGGTGGAGCCAGGAGACACTGGAGGTGGCGCCAGGATCAAGGTTGTGACAAACATAATTGAACTCCAAAGGGAGCTCTGGCCGTCACATTTAAAGGGACTGCACACCTTTTAAATTAAATTCCCTCCACTGGAAATAATCAAGGATGGGGCATCTTCTTCTGGGGCTCATAGATTGGACCTCCTGATCCAATCCTTTTGGAACTTGGATAGTGTTTTGAGGAGAGGCATCAGATGCTATGCTGTAAATTTGGTGTTTCTACCTCAAAAAAACAGCACCCTCAGAGCCCCAGATATCTGTGGATCAATTCTCCATCACATCCTATGGGAATTGGTCTGCATAGGGAATAATGGAGTGCCCAGCAGACATTTCCCTCCCCCTCCCTCTCTGATGACCTTGAAGCGGGGGGAGGACCTCCAAACTGGGCGATCCCCTGCCCCCACCTGGGGATTGGCAACCCTATGACTACCATATCTCTTTCTACACTTCCCCTTCTCTGTACTTGGTCAAGATCTGAAGAGGGTGGTGGTGATGTTCTGTGGATCATTTGACTGAAGTGATTCACTGCACGGCAGATTGTGAAACATTTGTTCTGCATTATGAAATTCATTCTACTCTTTCTTCTGGAACAATCTAAATCAGGGATTCAGTAACAGGCTGCCCTGGGGCGGAGGGCGGGGAATCTGGCCTTCTAGTAGTGGTTATGATCTACAGGGACCATTGCAGGATGGATATAACATGTAAATTGGTCTGGAGAGTTTAAAACAGTAGCCAAAGGTTGATGTTAAAGTGTGATATAAAACTGTAGCTTACCATCTGCTATTTCTGCACAGAGCTGCAATCCTAAATTATTCTGCGGATTAATCACCCAGTGATTGCTGGTCACGGTGATGTCAAATACAAGCCAGCCAACATCAAATGCTTGAGCCTTTCTTGTATCTAATAGGAACAAGTCTGCATCCCTAGTTCAAAAAGTAAAGAACATTGTTAGGAAGTTAATATATTTTTTTTAATTCTGCTTTGTTCCTGCCAGTGAGGAGCCAGAAGATTTGTTTGGATTTAATTGTGGTAGACATAAGTAATGGGCATAATCATGGATATTTCCTTTGGAAACTAACAGTGTGATCCTAAAGAGAATTATGCCCTTTGAAATCCACTGAAGTCAATGGCCTTAGAAGGCTGCAACTCTCCTAAGGATTGCACAGTAAATCTGAGATGATCCATAAAAATAGAGTCCTTCAATTTAATTTTGAAAAGGACTTCTGCACTGGCTTCAGTGGATCATTATCACATTTAACTTTCTCATAAGGGAAAGCAGAAACTTATCTGGGCTGCTACTGTTGGCAGCATTGTAGCAGACAATGTGAAGGAAAAGAACAAAGAGATGCTAGTCCATAGCTTGACAACTTAGAAAGCCCCACCCCAAGACTGACAGGCAACATGATGAGGGGATTCTCCAAGGTACCCCAGAATGATGGTAAAGAACAGTGGCTCCAGCAGGGCAGAAACAGCACCCTTTGTCCCCCATTTCCAATTCATTAAATACTGAAGGTTGTCATTTCTCCCATAAAAGCAAATGCTTTCATCTTTCAAAAGAAAAAAAAAAACCCAGACTCTTCTGTTCCATCACACAATGTTTTGTAAGTTTCTTCAGTGTAACAGGTGGACCCAACTAGCTTTTCTCCTGGTAAAAAAGGAAGGAGACGATCCTCTTTAATGACCAAGGAGGCTTTGCTGGGGATCATGAAGCATTCGTGAATAAAAGGAATCTAAGATAGGGACTGTAGTCAGGAGGAGTAGAATTATGTGAGATTGACTGAAAAACCTGGCTGGATCTAACCCAAATGTATACTATCCTATGTTTTCACTCTAAATTGCTTTGGGAGCCAATCTCACTGAGAAGTGGGCTACACATACAATAAATAAATGAGCCATTTAACCATTCAATTCTATGAGGGGGGAAATGTTCCATACATGTATTAGAAAATTCTCATGCGCATGCACAAGGCTGCCTTTTCATAAGCTAAAAGACAAAGAAAACCCCACATGCATGGGTCTTGGATCATACCTATGGTATTTTATGATTATTAGGAAAAACCAATATCTCTCTTTGGTTTGCTCTAAGGCCCTACCGAAACCACATGGAAACTAAGGTTAGTTTCTCTCTAGGTAGTTAAAAAGGGAGCAGAGCCCCCTTTTCAAAATGTGGTCAGTAGCTTAGATGTTTTAGGCGTATAGATCATCAGTATTTCTGGAAACACCAAACCCAAGATTATCACTTAAGCCACTTCTTACTAATGCAATATTTGTATTAAAGATTACTTATGGTGAGGCGCATGGATGTGGCAAATCTAATCTAAAAGCCCATTCATAGCTTAATGTGCCCAACAAGCTATCCCACTCAAACACAACGGCCCTACACAGCACATAGATTAAGAAAGTAAATGTAGCTCTTGGGTCTGTAAAAATAAATAGTGTTGAGCCATATAGTATATCCCTTGTTGCAGTTAAATGAAAGTTGGCTTGTCACATTTATATTTCAGAGCAGTGGATATTTTATAAAACTGGTAATTTAAATTGTGCATGTAATCCCTGCATTTGCTCATCCATAGCGGATAAGTGAACTAATCATTTACATGATGAAATTGGAAAATAGGATACCTGTGAATTTTCCTTCTGGCACCCTCACTGGACAGCAGTACAAGAGATGGGTTGTTCAACCTTCCAACCACTAGGAGAAAAAGACTCCAGGTAGAGGCTGAAAACAGACATGCTGGCATTAGGAACCACTGCTCTGTTCTGAATCCAAATCTATATGCTATTTTCAAACTGGCCAGGTTGTGTGTGAATATGCTAAGGTACTTTCTGAGGTCACATGGACTTGGTTCAGGACTTGCATGAAACTGCACACCTAGAGTGAGGTACAGAAGAATATAACCCTTCCGGACATTAAAATCACACACACCGGGAGCCCGCCAACCACATGTTACAGTAGCGTGTGCTGCTCATTACCATTCACCATGCTATGAACTCAAACCCTGAAAAATCCGTTGGTCAGTTCATGTGCACGGGATCTGTATACACTTTGAAAATATGCATGTTCTTCCTGTTCACACAACATGGTAACTATGCATAAAGGATCTATGCATGATTGATAGGCTCCCAATATGAGTGATTATAATGCATGAAAAGGAAGTGATTATAGTATATGAAAAGGGCTAATGCATCCAATTAAAGCTTTTCCTGCCATCCACAAAAGGCCCAAGTTTCTCTTATTTGAGCAAATAACTGCCACAATGCTGTATTCCATTTATTGCAATGGGCATCCCTGTCCAGTTCTGAACTTGTCCCCTGGAAAAAAGTCATTGTGAAACATTACAGGATGAGGCCTAGTTCCTGCTGAAGTGGTAAATTTGTTTCTGAATGGAGGTGATAACTGAATGTTCCTTCATATAAAAGTAGCCAGGCTTCTTTTCCTGTAAAAAAGAGGTGCTGGAACTCTCAAGAGTGAAATGAAGGAGAAACACACAGGTGCCCCTCCTGGACTTTTAAATACTTTTGAGAATTTTGTTTCCTTGAATAGGTTCCAGAATATTTCCCTGAAGAGGTTCCCCCATGTTTCCCCCCGAAATAAAGCCCTGTACATATCTATTCACAGAGAAAGTTAGATTTCAAATGTGCATAAATATATGAACAATGTGGCTTTGCTCTGAGATGCTTAGTGTTCTACATTCAGGGAGGATTTTTTGCTTGTTTGTTTTGTATGAAGAGGCATTCAGTTTATTCAGTTTCTCCACTCATACAACCCAGTACAGGTTTACAACCTCATAAACTCAGTCATCAAGTGATATCGGGATCTTCTGACAGGAGCACTGAGCAAATCTGACCACAGCAGAAGCACTAGATAAAGAGCAGCCTAACACTTTCTTCATGGGCTGATTTTTCCAATCAAAATCCCACAGCTGCTTTCCCACAGTGGGGAGAATACATGGACCCATACAGGCCCACATGAAAGGGGTTAAGGACATTTTGTCCTAGCACCGCTGTTGTCATCAAATTTACTGGCACCCAAAGCTGCATTTAACGTCCACCCCCACCAAAGTTGGAAAATTGATCAAGGATCTCCTAGTACTATGTGTAGCTGGAGCATATGAAAAATGGCCAAATTTGAGAGCCTCAATTGACTTTCACACTGGATCAGTTGACAAGAAAACTCTGAGGCAACCCTGAGATGAGAGGGAAATCCATTAAAGCACTTACCAGAGGGAAAACACTCTACACTGCCAGTTATCAGATATCCAGCTCCACTACAGAAGTGATTAGAAAGCAGAGGAAGAAGGCAGGATACAAACACGATGAGTAAGAAAAAAACTGGGATTCTATATGAAAGTAGAAGAGGGAACATTCCAAGACTGAGACACTTAACATGGAGGTGAAAAAGCCTACCTAAAGACCCTCAGATTATTTTTTGGGGTAGCTTCTTTAGCACTATGGAAGCTTTAGAAATCTAACAGATGACCAAATGACATACTGTAGGGATGGTTTCAATATGCACCCCCCCCCCAAAAAAAATGAGTTTTTACATTTTTGCAGCTTGTAAATGGATAAAGTTGAGCAAAGTCCTGCTGTACACTGGCTTTCACGGAGCATCACCTTCAGAAAAGAGCAAGTGGCAGCAGGTCAGATCCTCAATCAACATCCCCTAATCAGCCCACCAGCAAAGTTCTATCATTGATGCCACTCTCACTACAGCTTTTGTCTCTAGGCTGGCAACTAATGGGATGCAAATTATCATCCCTTGCGGAGCCATATTTTGCCAAGGAACCACCAACTGCTGAACTCTCATGGATTAATTTATTAATATGAAAAACTAGATATGATTGAAGTAACCTCAAAGATGGGAAGGATGTACAAGATGTGCATCCATCTGTCCAATTAAGAGTCTTAAAGAAAAATTCACAGGTAAGGCCAATTTTTTTTTTATTTGCAATATGTGCATTAGCCAAAGACCCTTGATGGTTAAGAGTCAGAGCTATGACTTCCAGGATAGTCTATGACAGTCTTTACTGAACCTGCTGAAATGCTAGATACCCAAAAAGGCTGTCACTTCACCAAGCATCTAAATGTGTCTTTACCAGCACATTTTGTTGCAATGTGTTTCATTTAGCTTTGCCCTTTTCATGTTCTTTCTAGTATTAAACTTTTCATACTTCCCATATATCACATGCTTCCTTTTGCCCCCACAGTTGGAATAAAGAAACAGACACGGGTGTTGGAGTAACTAATGGGCAGCTTTATTTGACTGGAACTGAATGAACCATAAAGTGGCATGGGCCAACTGTCTGAAAGTCAAGGCAAGGGGTTTCGCCATGAACCCCTTCCTTGCCTTATAATGGGCAAGCCACCCTCCCCTTGGCGCAGAACAATATTAGCATTGTCATTGCCAGGCAGCCTAGCATGCGAGTTGCCCCCTGAAGATCCAGCCCCCCAAGCTGCAAAACATGATTGGAAGACCTGTTCAGGGGGGTCTTGTAGGTCATCCAGATTCTCCACTGAGAGCTCCTGCCCATGGTCAGGTCCTGCCAGTTGTCCCACTCCCCAAGCAAGGGGGGGCTGCCTGCTGGCGCTCACCAATCCTACAAAATCCTGCAGGTTCTTGTCAAGTGACAACCTAATTAATGGCACCAACCGTCAGCCATTTACCCAGATCACTGCATATAGTGTGAGGTAGGCAAAAACACCCCCTTCTCTAAGCCAATGTGAAATGAGGGCAAAAAATTCCTACCTAGCCTTTAAAACTGGCAACCAGCAAAAGCTCACACTATTACAGGGAGGGTGGGCAGGCTGATGAAGAAGCAAAGACTGACAACAAGGTAGACAGGCTAAGTGAATAACCCTGAAAGAACCTGTATGGGCGGGAATTGCCCCAACCATCTCTTGTGCCTTCCATGGAAGCAAAGGAGGCCCTCCTTCCTAAAGCAGTTGAAAGGGCTGCTGGCCATATTTTCATGGTTGAGGAACTGCACTTACTTTCTTTTATAATATGAATGATTCTGCACAATGACACCCATGTACATAATTAACCACCTAATAAGTTGTGTTATGTTCCCCAAGTGGTAACCATATTGAGATGGGTATGTGATATAGCCATCAGTCTGCAACTAAACTTATCATAAGAAAGAAGGTATCTATGACAAATTGCACAAAATCAGCTTCCAAAACCAATGGAAAAAAGGGGAACAAGACCATCTATGGGACAAGGATGTCAAAAGGTATCCATCCAGTCTAATTGTGGAACATTCTGCATTCCTTTACAGAAACTTGTTCACAACCAGAATGATGGGAATCTACAATATCTTCTATCTATTTGACTTCCAGAAAGCTTTTGATAAAGTTCCTCATCAAAGGCTCCTTAGTAAGCTCGAGAGTCATGGAGTAAAAGGACATGTCCTCTTGTAGATCAAAAACTGGCTAATTAATAGGAAGCAGAGAGTGAGTATAAATGGGCAGTCTTCACAGTGGAGGATGGTAAGCAGTGGGGTGCCGCAGGGCTCAGTACTGGGTCCCATGCTCTTTAACTTGTTCATTAATGATCTGGAGTTGGGAGTAAGCAGTGAAGTGGCCAAGTGTGCGGATGACACTAAATTGTTCAGGGTGGTGAGAACCAGAGAGGATTGTGAGGCACTCCAAAGGGATCTGTTGACGTGGCAGATGAAGTTCAATGTGGCCAAGTGCAAAGTAATGCACATTGGGGCCAAGAATCCCAGCTACAAATACAAGTTGATGGGTTGTGAACTGGCAGACACTGACCAAGAGGGAGATCTTGGGGTCGTGGTAGATAACTCACTGAAAATGTCAAGACAGTGTGCGATTGCAATAAAAAAGGCCAACGCCATGCTGGGAATTATTAGGAAGGGAATTGAAAACAAATCAGCCAGTATCATAATGCCCTGTATAAATCAATGGTGCAGTCTCACTTGGAATACTGTGTACAATTCTGGTCACCACACCTCAAAAAGATTATTATAGCATTGGAAAAAGTGCAGAAAAGGGTGACTAGAATGATTAAAGATTTGGAACACTTTCCCTATGAAGAAAGGTTAAAACACTTGGGGCTCTTTAGCTTGGAGAAACGTCGACTGAGGGGTGACATGATAGAGGTTTACAAAATTATGCATGGGATAGAGAAAGTAGAGAAAGAACTTTTCTCCCTTTCTCACAATACAAGAACTTGTGGGCATTCAATGAAATTGCTGAGCAGTCAGGTTAAAATGGATAAAGGAAGTACTTCTTCACCCAAAGGGTAATTAACATGTGGAATTCACTGCCACAGGAGGTGGTGGTGGCTACAAGCATAGCTAGCTTTAAGAGGGAATTGGATAAAAATATAGAGCAGAGGTCCATCAGTGGCTATTAGCCACAGTATATATATGTTTGTGTATATGTATGTATGTGTGTGTGTGTATACACACACACATCTTGGCCACTGTGTGACACAGAGTGTTGGACAGGATGGGCCATTGGCCTGATCCAACATGGCTTCTCTTATGTTCTTATCTTTTCTGAATATTATGACTACAATCTCCACAAGCATGACTGAGGCTTGTTGCATGTACAGAAACAGGATTCAGAGTTATGCTCCTGTACCATTGACAAGATTTCAGCTAATGGATAGCAGAATACAAAAAACAAGTAATGAAGAGCTGGAGCACCTGGCCTACAACAAAGACCGATGAGTTTGAGACTTTTTCAATTAGGACATAAACCCATGGTAAAGGGGATACAATAGAGGCTCAGACAACTGTGCATAGTATGAAAAATGGGACCAAATGGAACGCATTCTCCTTCACTCAAATTGTAAGAAATTGTGGAGGGTACCCAATGAAATGGATGGGCAAATGAATCACAATAGACAAAAGATAATTTGGGTTGAGAACACAGAATTTTAATTTAAAACTGATGACTAATAAAGAATAATAAATTAAAGAGGTTGAGAATGAGAATGTATTTTGTGCTGCTGCTCTCCCTTTGATTAAAAAAATGTTCATCTCAAAACTCATTAGGACATTGATATTATTCCCACTGGTATATAGAATAAATACTCTGGGAACTTTTTCTGGGTCCTGTTCCTGTCAATATAGTCTTTTTTATGATCATTATCAACCAGCCCTTGTAATGGCTCAACATACTACAGATTACTTTGAGCTATGATTTAAGGACGCAGCTAGAGGAGACAGGAATCCTCAACATTGTTGAGACTTTCTCAAGAGCTTTTATTAGTGAATGGTATTTGTGCTACCTCCCCCCCCCCGCCCTTATTTTGGATCTGAGCAGTAGGAAGCAGAGAAAGGGTTGGACCCTTTTTCACCCTTGTACAGTTTTGTCAATCAAAATCAACACATACATCCTCCCATGGTGTTCCTAGCCCTGGGAGAGAAACAGAGACAGACAAAGAAAGGGGAAAATAACAGCATACTAGAGGTATAAGTTAGTTTCAATTGGTGGCATTTTGTGAACTAAAATTCCTCACAGCTGTTATTTGGCTTTCAAAATCTATGAGAGGATCCAATGAAGGATCTTCAACAGCACATCTAATGAAGCTCTTGGCTTGTATGATTTCAAGGACCAGTTTAGCCAAAGTGGTCTTGGATTTCAGTAAGTTCATTTTTTCAAGCTCTAGGACCTCTTCTTCCCATTTCTCAATCTGTCTGTGAGATTTCTCAACACTTTGTCTGCTTTGCATGTTCACCTTATAATCAAACCCCTGAGATCTCTTTCCTTAGGAAATGAAGACAAAATCTGAAATATAATAAGGAAAAGCACCTGTTTGGGTACTCCTTCATGATCTGATAAATGCTGATCTTAATAGTTTCATTCTCAAATCGACTATAACTTCGATCCTTGTAAATCCGAAATTCAGCTGCAGTCACTGCCTCTCCATGAGGGATTTGTGTCAAGTCAAACCGAAATTCTTTGTAATGCCGTCTTTGGTGGGAAAAGTCCTTGTCTCTTTCAACTGTGAAAACAATTAAATGGAAGGATCAAAACACATCTCTTCTGGTTAATTCGGCGTTTGCTTTAAAACACAAATAAGAGACCTAGGTAAACAATGAAACCACAGCCCATGACCATAACATATTTCCACTTAAATATCAAGCTGTAAACCAAAGGCCTTGAATCCAGTGGAAAAGTCCTTCATGAAAGTTGCAGAAGGCAAAGAGTAGAAGGAAAATCCAGAAACAGGCAAGACTATGTTTTCATGCAATGATAGAAGAATGATGCAAGGTGAAAAGAATTTAACATGGCTTAGCATAAAAGCGCATTTTTTGCAGATAGTTTTGAATTACATTTGTGAAAATAAGGTTTGAAAAAACACAAGGAAGACAAGCTGGCCTCTCAACTGAAATAACATTTCTGCAACATGGCAAAGTGTATTGGGTTCAGTTCAAGCTTCCACAAATGGAGTGAGTTCACAGAAGTGGATTTTGTTTTTGTTTTGCCACCTTCCCTCAGCAACCTTCTACAAAGCTACTGCTGAGGATCAAGAGACCTTTCAGACTCAATATGCCATATGGCATGGGGGAGGAATCAGTCAAAACTGCCCTCTTTTTCTCTTGCATACACATGCTGCACAGGTCTGGCTCAAGCTCAGGCATAAATTCCTTGAAGGGTCTTGAATAGATTACTCTCATTCAGCATTGTTTTGAAACTGATAGTGGGACCTATCCTGTGGAGTTCCAGAGGACACAAACCTATCCCCTATTGTTTTCATTCTCTGTGTAAAGCCCTTAGGACAAATTACTCAGTTGGGGCTGGCTGTCCTCAATATACTAATAATACCCAGCTCTATTTTTTGTTATCCAAATCTGGTGATACAATAGAGGTCCTTAACTGTTGCCTGACTGCCTTGGTTAAATGGCAAAGAGTGAACAAACTAAAACTAAATCCTGGAAAGGCAGAGGTAATGCTGGCTGGTAAGAGCTTGGGACCTTGAAGAACATTGTGTTCCCTACTTTCAATGGGGTTCAGCTAGTCCTTGCTGACTCAGTTAAGAGCCTTGGTGTTAGGCCTGTTATGGCTTCCAAAAACACGTTTGGCCAGTTTTGAAAACTGAAAGCTGGACTTTTGGCTTGAACAAGCAGGACTCTGTTTGTATTCTTATGGAGAGGATCAACTGCCTACAGAAAACTTTTTAAAAGACCTTATGAAATCAACAGAACTAGTCCATAAAATATTAATGGCGAAAGCGTCTATATGGAGTACAAGACTATCAGTGGCTACTCGCCATGGTGACTAAAGGGAACCTCTAAATTCAGAAGCAGTAAACCTCTCATTACCAAAATCCTAGTGCCAGGAGGCAACACCAGAGGAACACCTTGGTTTCTATGCCCTTTTGTTGGCTCGCCAGTGCAACTGGTTGGCTTCTGTGTGAGACAGGATGCTAGACTAGATGGATTACTGATCTGATCCATCAGGGCTCTTCTTAAATCCCTATTGTGTTAAGCACTAAAAGCACAGTTTTGTTTCCTTCAGACATATGCTGTGATTAGATTTCCATTAATCGTACAGTCACTGACTTCAGATAACTTCTAACTGCAGAATATGCAGGAACTTACGTAATTCAGTCATAACCATTAGAGTAAGCAACTTCTTTCTGGAATGTCAAAAGACTTCTATATTTCCCCAGCAAAACTATAAAATGGTACAAAACTTTAAGAGAGAGGAGGAAATCAGCAGAGGAGGGAAAGGGAATAAGAGAGTCCAAACTCTTTCACATGTGTAATTTCCCTGACCCATCACAAATATCCTTGTCTCTCAAGACTGGTATATGTGACTGCTGTATGTACTGATCTTCTCAACTATGTGACAGAGGGATGTTCCTTATGCAAAAGTCTCTGGATTCATTGCAAAAAGAAAAAAAAAAGTAAATCAAGCAGTACCAACCACCCCCAGGTGATGGAGGTTACTGTAAACTGACACAGAACAAAGTACCCATGTGTACATCTTGAACTCAATGAAATGATAGTTTATCTTCAGTAAATACTTTCAGTTATCTGACAAGAGCAGGTCAAAGGTTCCAGGAGTTTCCTCTTGAAATCACTGAGAGCTCTTTCTGATGACTGATAATTGAAAGCAGAGGCTGGCAATATCAAACATGGTGGGTGACAGATAAGTCACAGATAAACTCAAAGACTCTGGTTCCTACACACTCAAAGGGCAGAGGCCCCAGGAATTAGCGATTGTGTTACTGGGAACAGACAGAGACATCAAACAGTTCTCTACTCCTTTTCTCTGTCTTCCACCGTCAAGCAGGCAAATGCCAGAAACCAGCTCTCATAAAGGAGGCTGAAGTTGGTTCCTTGTTCGCAGATCCTTATCCATTCCCTATTCATTCCTTATTTGCAAATTCAACCAAAAACACTGAAGAGAGTTTGAGAGTTCTGAACCACAAAATAAGGCCTGGACCCCCATATATAATACACCCCCTTGAACAGGGGACTCTGCCCTTCAAGATGACAAGTGCTGCCTCATGGTCCAATGAGCAGTTCTTGTGCCAGCTGCTCCAAAACAAGGTGCCCCCAGGACACTCAAACAGACAGACACTGGCAACAGGCTGTACCCCAAAACAATATTTGGACCACCCCACATGACACATCTCCATGCTCGGGACACTGTTCCCTGCAAGAAGACATGCAGTGCTGCCCGGTCCAAACAATGGTTCCGGTGCCACAAGCTTCCATTGCAAGTGCCACCTAGAAGCCTGTGTTCCAAAGGAGATTTGAATAAGGAACTGTTTTGACTGCTTGCCCTCTGTCTGCACCCCAAAAATGCACTATGGACCACCATATGCCATACACTTCCATGTTCAGGGCACTCTGCCCTTTGAGAGGTCATGTGCTGCTTCATGGTCCAGTGAGCAGTTCTATTGCCAGCTACTCCAAATCAAGGTGCCCCCAGGACACTCAAACAGAAAGACACTGGGGCCAGGTTGTACCCCAAATCAATATCTGGACCACCCCAAGTGACACATTCCCTTGCTTGAGACACTATCCTCTGCAAGAAGACATGCAGTGGTGCCCGGTCCAAACACGCCCGGTCTTGCGCCACAAGCTTCCACCTATCAGCCTCTATTCTAAAGGAGATTTGAATAAGAAACTACTGTAAAGACCACTGTAAAGGCCTGTCTTCAAAGTGCTAATGTACCACACCCAAGTCCCAAACATCATTCTAGTTTGCTCTTTCAATTTGTTAATTTCACTATTTTGCAGTCAAAATAATGGCAAACTAGAATGATGTTTGGGACTTGGGTGTGGTACATTAGCATCAAAGGTGAGGTAAGAATCCATTGCGCCCTGATGGGTCCATCATAGTGAACTTGAGAATGAATTCAAATTTAGAAATTTCAGTTTGTTACCATGAATTGAAGCTTGGAGGACTGTTAATCCCTATTCAGAACCAAAATGGACTTCCGGGATCCATCATCTTGGCTTCAGAGTTGCCTACAGATTTTCTCCCTGCGGCAACTCTGAGTCTGGTCGTTGGAGGGGTGTCACAGAAGTGATGCCCCCATAGGGAAGGCCTGAAGGGCTTTTCTCTTCAACTTCACGGGGGGAGGGAGGGGGTCAGCAGCAACTGCCCTCTGTGCTCGCCGTGTGTCCTGCAGCTCCGCGGCTATGAAAGCTGCTATATCAGCAGAAAAAGAAGAACTCCCGATTACTTTTATGCTTTCACTTTCTCCAGTACATCTTTAAAGCAACATTTCTCCACTTCTAAAGCAACAACTCTACTTAACAAGTAGGTGTTTTTTCTAACTTTACCCTTCAATGGGTCACTCTGCATATCAACAAAAGATTAGCTCAAGGATTACTTCAAAAGGCCTCGAAACGTCATGAGCAGTCTTAACTATTTAAACTGGATTGAATATAATTATTAAAATTGGCTCGGACTTTAATTGGATATATATTACAGAGATTACCAAGAATTTTCAATATGATCTGAACTCAAAGGAGATATACAGAAAAGAGCTCTGTCTCTATTACCTGACTGTAACTGAAAGAATGCCTCTTAAAACGTCAGTTGAAGCTGTTGTAGAACGAGGATTGACAGGAGAGAAGCAAAAATAAAATTTGATCTAAGAGACTGAGTTCTGAATGCACAATCTGAGTCTTACTATGCCATCCTTTAATGAAATGGCAGATGGAAAAGATATTTGTGCAAATCTCAGATCTTTGAAGGAAGATTTTATCTCATTTACGCAGCTTCTTAGAGATTATTTTATGCTCACAGCTAATGATTTGAGCGAAGAAGATCCTACAGCTAATGAAATGGTAAATCTGCAGGGGTCCAGCATTAAAAAGAGTGAATCGGTGGCAGTGAAAGCAGAAAGGGAAACTGTAACTATGCAAAACAAACAAAGGAAAAATAAGATGGTCTCTTCTGACGCACTTTCAAAACTACACCAGAAGTTAAGCTATAACAAAATCAAGTGAAGAAGGGGAAAATGGCGGTGAATTCTTTCTTCTGTGGTTGAGGAGGCGGGCCATGTTGAGAAGAGAAAAACTGCACTGCAATCAACAAATCTAGATTTGGAAGGCTATTCGAAAAAGCGATTTTGGATTTTTTGCTTCTGCTATGGTGAATGGCTGAACAAGGAACTTTGACCAAGAAGTGTAAAGTGACACCAAAAGATAAACTGCGGACAAATTGGCTGCCTCGGATACAATTTGGATGCAGAAACTAAAGGAACTTAAAAGTCTTTAATCTTTGGGAAGAAAGACTCTGGAATTTGGGGGGGGGGTCTCTTTTTTTCTTCTTCTCCTGGTTAATAAGTAAACATGTAACTATTAGTAATGAACAGATGTTAAATTTTAAAAGAATAAGAGAGATCTTGAAGAAGTTATGTTAATGAGTTTAATTAACATAACTCTCTAAATAGTAGATGTACCAACAGTTTGCCTATTTAGTAAGACTGCCTCTAATGATGTGAAAAAAGGATCAAGGGTGAAAAGGCAGATAGCATAACTGCTGCAGAATTTGATATTGGTAACTTGGCAGACTTGCTTTTAATACGTTAGCGGGAGAAATGGTTTAGATGGAGATAGACAAAGTACTCAGTTGTATCTGATGTATCTTATGTAATTTCCTATGAACAAAGAAAGGATTTTCATGTGCTTCTTTCAATAAGGATTTTGCTAAATCAACAACTTAATTTGTGCTTGCTATAGGCATAAGTTAAATTAGAAAAAATTGATGCTGAGACAGTCTTGTAAGAATTTTTTTTTTTACTAACTGGCTATATTCAATTTGTGTTTAAGAAGAACTGTTTAGCTGTATATTGCTTTACTAGTTTATTAAAATAATAATTATTTTTTATCCTGGTAAAAGAAGAAAGGAAGGTAACATTTAAGGAGATTTTTATACTTGTACGTAGGAAGATTTGAGTATTATATTGGGAGGCGGAGTTATAACTGATATATTCGTACTGGTTTCTGTTTGTTTTCCCCACTCTGTAAATGCACCTTTTCCCTCTTTTCCACTCTTTTTATGTATCCTCTGCAATGCTTTTTTGTAGTTTAAATCAATAAAACTTTTTAAAAATAAAGAAATAAAAAATAAAAAAATAGAACCAAAATGACTTTAACCCTAAGGGGGTCTGCAAGCTGGCACATCACTGGGAGAGGTTCCTTTATCCAATGTACTTTGAAAGACAGACCTTTACAGTGGTCCCCCAAAACAAAGCATGTAGTGCCATACTTTTTAGAAGCTGCCATGAGCTCTTTGGACCATGAAGCAGCACATGTCCTCTCGAAGGGCAGAGTCCCCTGAACGTGGGGGTGTATGGCATGTGATAGTCCATATTGCTTTTTGGGGTGCAGTGGGCAAGCAGTCAAAACAGTTCCTTATTCAAATCTCCTTTGGAACACAGGCGTCTAGGTGGCACTCGCAATGGAAGCTTGTGGCACCGGAACCATTGTTTGGACTGGGCAGCACTGCATGTCTTCTTGCAGGGGACAGAGTTCCGAGCGAGGGAATGTGCCACTTGGGATGGTCCAGATATTGTTTTGGGGTACAGCCTGTCCCCAGTGTTTGCCTCTTTGAGCGTCCTGGGAGCACCTTGTTTTGGAGCAGCTGGGACAAGAACTGCTCTTTGGACCACGAAGCAGCACATGACCTCTCAAAGGATAGAGTTCCCTGAACATGACGGTGTATGGCATGTGGTGGTCCATATTGCTTTTTGGGGTGCAGAGGGCAAACAGTTAAAATAGTTTCTTATTCAAATCTCCTTTGGAATAGAGGCTTCTAGGCGGCCCTCCATATGGAAGCCTGTGGCACCAGAACCAGTGTTTGGACCGGGCACCACTGCATGTCTTCTTGCAGGGGACTGTGTCCCGAGCATGGGGATGTGTCACTTGGGATGGTCCAAACATTGTTTTTGGGTACAGCCTGGCCCCAGTTTCTGCTTTTTTGAGTGTCTTGGGGTGCCTTACTCTGGAGCAGCTGGCATGAGAACCGTTCTTTGGATCAGGAACCAGCACATGTCTTCTCAAAGTGGAGGTGTATGGCATGTGGTGGTCCATATTGCTTTTTGGGGTGCAGAGGGCAATCAATCAAAATAGTTCCTTATTCAAATTTCCTTTGAAATACAGGCTTCTAGGTGGCACCCCAATTGGAAGCTTGTGGCGCCAGAACCATTGTTTGGACTGGGCAGCACTGAATGTCTTCTTGAAGGGGATAGTGTCCCGAGTGTGGGGATGTGTCACTTGGGGTGGTCCAAACATTGTTTTGGGGTACAGCCTGTCACCAGTGTCTGTCTGTTTGAGTGTCCTGGGGGCACCTTGTTTTGGAGCAGCTGGCACGAGAACCTCTCATCGGACCGTGAGGCAGCACTTGTCTTCTTGAAGGGCAGAGTTCCCTGAACAAGGGAGTGTTTGATATATGGGGTTCCAGACCTTATTTTGTGGTTCAGAACTTTCAAATTCTCTTCAGTGTTTTTGGTTGAATTTGCGAAAAAGGAATGAATAAAGAATGAATAAGGATCTGCAAATAAGGAACCAACTTCAGCCTCCTCTCGCATAAATCCTTTGCTTCTGCTCCATGAATTGGAAGTGATGCACTAGAGGGAAAGAGCTGCCACAAAGTGTGGAAAGGGGGAGTTAGAGCAAGCAGATCAGACGGAAAGATTATACATCTCTTCTTGTTTAAACATTTCAAATAAAAAATATATGAGCTATGACTCTCAGAACGGTGCGTGTTGTGCTCTAAACTCATATGTTGTGCATTACAGAGCTAGATAGGAGCAAAGGCCACCAAACCCAATCCCTATCCAAGGTGGAATCATTTGCAGATTAGTCCCTTTAGAATAACCAACATAATCCAGGCCATAAAATTAGGGCTATGTTTATGCCACAATCCCAGAGCAGCATTGCCTCCAGCTGCAGGTGGTTGCTGTGTGAGTCAGCCAGCAGCCAAAGAGGTCAATTTCTTGACCCCACCAAGGGAATGACTGCTTACATGCCCTAGTTGCCTGTCAGGGAGACCGCTTGGCTGCAACCTGAGTCATGGGAACATGCATGACTGTGCTTTCAGGGTTAGCCTGGTTTCAGAAATGCAACACCATGTGCTGTGCTAAAGCATAATAGCCACGGGAGCAGTTGAATAAGTGAAAAATGTGTGATTCTCCCTGGACCCAATCTGGCAGCAATAAGATCTAAAGTAAGCAAAGAGAATATACAATATTTGATTGTTTAGTTGCATTTCCTCAATACCTCAAGTACTAAGTAGAACTTTACTATAACTTGGCATCTGACTGTGTGACATAGTACATGTTTTATTTATTTATTTATTTTCATTCAATTTGCTAGGCTGCCATTTACTGAAAGCAGGGTTTAGGGCTGCTTACAACAATTTGCTAAAATACAGTACATAATATTAAAGTGCATTAAAACAATCCGTCAAAGCAATACTAAACAGTACTATATCCTAACCAACATAATGTATAGTCTCAGTGTCCACCAGCCCCCTGGCTGAGGGGAATATGGAGAGAAGGGGAAAGTGGGAGTAAGAGAGTACTGACCATCATTGTCCTCAACCATATGCCTAGTGGAACATATCTTCCTACAGAAAGGTAATTGATCCCATAGGTACAGATCTTCTCTAGCAAAGAGTTTCACCAGGTTGAGGACAGCTGGATCTTTCTCAGGCCAGGAAGCATTAGAAGGTTCTTATTACTAGAGCATTAACACTCTTCCAGGAGCATATTGAGAGAGGCAGTCCGGAAGATATGAGAGTCTCTGACTGCTGATGGCCTTAAAGGTCAGAACCTTGAACTGGATCTGCTGCTCCACTAGAAGCCAGTGTAGCTCACACAGTGCTGGTTTGATGTGTGCTATCCAAGGGGTTCCCTTGAGGACCCGTGCAGCTGCACTCTGGATCAACTGAAGTTTGCAGGTCAGGCGCAAGGGTGGGTCAGTGTAGAGCCTGCAAGAGAAGCCATTCAGTGCTGTTCTGCACTCAGTCAATGGAATAATGAAGCAGGAAAAGGGCATGCAATAACTGTGACCAAAGGGTAACTGATATTCAACAACAGAGATATCTCCCAGGGCAAATTAAGGTCTAGGTTCAATAAGTAGAGGAGAACAAATGACAAGCATTGGTTGTTTATGTACTGGTCTAAGTAAAACACATTGGCCATTTACTTTATGGGGGGAAATCCTGGTGGGACATAGCCCTCAGCCCCTGCCCTTCCTCCATGGTGGGGCTGGTAAAGAACCTGGTTTTGTCATGTGCCAGCCTGGGTTCAGGATATCCAGCAAGAATGAAAATGGGCACGTGAGCACCCAGCTTTTCACTGTAAGGAGAAGCAGAGGCAAGGAGGAGCAGAGCTCTGCCCTGTCCCTCCAGGCCTGGTGCAACTGATAGGAAAAGCACAGGCAGTGCCAGGTTTAACTCTGCAAGAAGCAGCATGGGCACAGCAGCACCTGGCTTCACCCTGCTAGGATGTGCACAGGCACCATGGCATCCAACTTTGCCCTGGAAGCCCAGGCATCTGCAGCCAGTAAGGAGGCACATGATAGCACCTCCTCTCTCTTTGGCGAGCTCTGCAGAAGTCCATCAGTTCAGTGTAATGGTTAAGTGCACAGACTCTAATCTGGGAGAACAGTTTGATTCCACACCCCTCTACATGCACCTGCTAGGTGACCTTGAGTCAGCCACAATTCTTGCAGACCTGTTCTCGCAGAGTTCTCTCAGCCTCACCTGCTTCACAGGGTGTCTGTTGTTGGGAGGCAAAGGGAAGGAGATTGTAAGCCATTCTAAGTCTCTGAGTGAAGAGTGGGGTATAAATCCAATCTCCTCCTCCTCATGGCATCAGGGCACTTTTCTGGGGCCGTTTCAGCCTCCCAATGCACTCCTGGAGACCAACAAGGATCGCAGTCAGAACTGAAGTTTACACAGTCATAGAAGGAAGCCTCATCCTGCAAGGGCTTGACAGCAGACACATGGGCTGCAAGCCAGGTGCTACCTCCTTGCAGGCTTGGCATTTCTAATGATCTTGAAAGTTGGGAAGGGAGTCCAGGAAGCTGTGTCTTCAAGGCCTGGCCCTATGCAGCTTAGGGCCAGCTAGCAGATCTTCTGAGCGCTCTACTAAGGTTGTGTTTAGGTGGCCTTAGAAACTAGGGGCTAAGATTCTCATGGAAGGACTGCCAACTCCAGGCTGGTAAAGTCCTGGAGATATGGGGGACAAGCTCAGAGAGGGTAAAGTTTGAGGAAGACCATGTATATAATGCCATAGAGGCCACCCTCCAAAAGTAGCCATTTTCTCCAGGGGAACTCATTTCTGTCAACTGGAAATCAGTTGTAATTTGAGGAGATCTGCAGACTCCTCTTGGAGGTTAGCAATTCTACAGGTCGATATGGAATACCACTAAGGAAGTGGCTGACACTGTATCTCTCATTTTCTGCTTTGAGCCTCCTCCAAGAGATAATACCATTAAGAACTTTAAGTTTATTTCTCTCCACTCCTAAAACGTGGTGTCTTTTCCAAGGTCCAGCCCTGGAGGGGTTCTGACAGGTACTTTTATGTAAGGGAACAGTTGATTAGGGATAGACAGGATTTAATTAACATAACTGTAAGGAAGCATTATATCCACTGAAATAACCAGATACGCTTGGCTACTTTTAAAATAAATTTGGCTGACATCCATGGCTGTGTCAACTAGAAGGCAAATAAGACTGTACATCTATAGCTAAACTCTACGCACTCCATGGAGTCTAGATTGAGGATAAAAAAGTCCTGTTCATCCTAGGATCCAACTAAAATAAAGGGTGCTGCTAATCTCTCTCTCTTACATTTAATCATGTTTAAAGCTTCCATATAAAATCACCCTATATGGGGGGGGGGGGGAATACCTATTTCAATTAAGGAAATCATAGTACCTCATAAAATAATGTGTTGATGAAAAGTGAAATTTGTAAACATGTGTTATTCATTTCATTGATAATATCCATATACTTTCTTAAATCAGCTGCAGATACTTTGCAAGCCAAAATTACTGTTCCATTGCAGCCACCTCCCTCATTATTAAATTCTGAATGCTTTTTCACATGTTAAGATTGTAAACGGGAAAATGACACTTTGCCTTTCCCAACAGTAGCTTCATCCTGATCAATGAAGCAAATTAGAATTAAATATATATATATATATATATATATATATCTAGGCATGCTATATGAATCATGATGACCCAAATGCCTGGAAAGACATAGAAGGCAAATGTAACTGCTATTTCTGTACTACCAAAACAATATTGGAAGGTATTTCTTTGCTTAAAGCCTCACATCTATTCCTTCGTGTATCTATAAAGCCTGCATATAAACACACAAGAAATGTGCATGGCACTAAATCATATGGGCTAGATCAATATCTATAAGCAATGGCATACCAAGGGTAAGACAGTAGGTGCAGTCCACACCAGACGCACGCAATGAGGGAGTGCATTGTCAAAAACAAACCTAATTATTTTCACTCCCTGCTCCTCCCTGCAGGCAAGCAAGAGGCGCCACAAAGTTCCTCCATGGTATCCCACACTCCCACTTGGGACCCTCATCATTTTGAGAGCCCATAACATACCCTTATTGGGTATTTTTTCAGCCAGTTAGCCAGTGGGCTACTTATCCAGCTATCAAAAAAAATGGCTGATACAAAGATATTCAGGATGTCTCAGGATTCCAGAGAGCTGCATTTAAGGGCATTTAAAGTGAACTCAGTCCCTTTAAATGCCTTCAAAGTGAACTCTCAGCTAGGAGAAACCATTTAAAAGGACTGTGAACCCTTTAAATGCCTTTGGAGTTCATTTGCCATGGATTTGTGTGCCTTGGAGAAGGCATTTACAAGGAGAATGAATCATTTAAATTCCTTTCCCCCACTGGAAACAATGGAGGATGGGGGCACCTTCTTTGGGGGCTCACAGAACTGGACCCCCTGGTCCAATCTTTTTGAAACTTGGGGGGAGGGGTTGAGGAGAGGCACCAGCAGCTATAGCGCAAATCTAGTGCCTCTGCCTCAAAACACAGCTCCTCCAGAGTCCCAGATACCTCAGATCGATTCTCCTTTGTAGACTATAGGGACCATTGACTATAATGGTCCTCATAGGGTATAGTGTAACCAAAAAAAGAGGCAAACCCAAATATTTCCTGAATCTGAATATCATACTGGCATTTGGATTTGATATACCCAAATCCAGAAAATACTGTTGTTGTTTTGCACACCCCTACTCCCAAGCATTTTGTTTCCTCCTACACCCTCCCCAGCCCTGATTGTGGGAATATTTGAACTAGCCTTCAGGTAAGCTGGCTAAGGCTGGTGAATACCCTCCCCCCAGTGTTGAATATACCATTGGACCAGCGGTGCTGGGATTATTGGCCTGTCAACAACAGAAATAGATTCAAAGATCTCACAGTATGGTGGTCTGAACCATACTGAACAGAGGGGATATTTTTAAAAAATGACCTGCTCCAGGTTGTCAATTACACTAGGTATGCCACTGCCTGATTTTGTCAGATCTCAGAAGCTAAGCAGGGTCAGCCCTGGTTAGTACTTTGATGGGGGATCACCAAGGAAGTCCAGAGTTGCTACACAGAGGTAGGCAATGGGAACCCACCCCTGTTCATCTCTTTCCTTGACAACCCTATCAGGTTGCCATACATTGGATGTGGCATGATGGCATTTTACACAAGTTTCTTATCCCATTGCAAGTATGGGGTCACCATGAGCTGGGACTTCACAGCAAAAAAAATGAGGAGGGGGTGTTAAGAAGAGGAGGAGATTGGATTTATACTCCACCCTTCACTACCCAAAGGAGTCTCAGAGTGGCTTACAATCTCCTTTCCCTTCCCCTCCCCACATCAGGGGGAGTACCTGTGAGGTAGATAGGGCTGAGAGCTCTGACAGAAACTGCTTTTTCCAGAACTTCATCTGACAGAGTTATGACTGACTCAAGGTCACTCCAGCAGTTGAATGTGGAGAAGTGGGGAAACAAACCGATTCTCCCAGATAAGAGTCTTCACACTTAAGCACTACACCAAATTTTGCCCCTTGAAAAGGGCTTTCCTCTTGGGAAGGAACCATAATAAGAAAGTGGGCAGCAGGTTTCCATCCATCTAGCGAGATCCACTTAGGGGTGTTTTAGGGGGGTTTGTCCTACCCAACATGCCTAAGGTTGCCAAGTCCTACCTTGGCTGCGGTGGGGAGTCCTCTCATGTGCACAGAGTGTGCACAGAATGATGATGTCACCCGAAAGTGATGTCATAGCATGGAAGTTATGTCATAACTCTAGCATTCAGCATAAAAACTCTATGGTACCATGGAATTTTTACCCCAAATGCTAGTGTGTCCCTCACATGATGTGCCTGGCACTATGACATCATCTGAAAGTAATGTCACTGTGCAGGGCACAATGCACAACAACAGAGCTCTTTGGGGGCAGGGATCCCCCAGCAGTCCACTCCATGCCGGCAAGTTGGGGACCCCCAAATTGGGGAAAACCCTGTCCCCAGTGGGAGCTTGGTAGCCCTAAACATGCCAGCCACAAGCTGGGTTTTTATGCTTGCAAAATGAGATTGGTAACAGGACTTTTTGGTGCACTGGGCACCAAATTGGCTAGGTGCACCACTATCTGTAAGGGTTCTCAGAATTTCTGCTTTCCGTCTAATTCAGAATGTTATTCTATGATATAAAATTGATTCATACAAAATAAATAATGTGGCTAAAAGAATGGAAGAGGTTAATATAATTTGACAAGCAAACTTCACCAATTCTGTGGGGAACTTACTTTTAAGCGTTCTTTTTATTTATTTATTTTTTAAAAAAACATTTAATTTCTATCCTTCCCTCCACTGCAAGCACCCTCCTCCTACCCATCTGTGGAAATATAAATAAATCATATATCTATTTGTTGAACAGATATAGACCAAAACTCTGGAGGGGTAGAGAAATCAGATTTTTTTATTTTAAAAAAATCATCGGGAGGAAAAGGAAACCCCAAAGGTCCATCAAAAATGGCACCAAATGGTGGCTGGCTTTCATGGGGAGATGAAAAGAGCCAGGAAGAGTACAAAAGCATCACCGATGACAGAAGAAAAGGAAGGAGGAAGACAGGACAGATTTTTTAAAAAGAGCACTCAATCCCAGCAGGGTATGAGACCATGTGATGGAAGCAGAACAGACGGGGGAAGACCCAAGAGTCAGAACTAGTGGGAGGGAAAAGAAACTGGGGTAAGAGTTAGAAAAAGAAAGAACCAGGAAGAAGGAGAGTGAACACAGCACACAGCCAGAAGTTTACAAGGTATGGTGTTAGTTCCCTGCCACATAAATTGTCATGGCTCCCCAATCTGCACTCATCACATTTGACGTTCGAAAACACATGCCCCAGAAAACTTCTTGGTCTGTAAGGTCTACCGGACTTGAATCTAGCTTGTCTGCTACTGACCAACACAGCTACCTTCTGAAACTTGTATTTTATCATTTGTTAGTATTTCTTCCTCTTCTTTTAGGGTGATAAAGATGGCACTACCTTTATCTGTGCAACAAATTTGTGAGCTGAGCCTGGCAATCCAAATATGTGGAAATATGTGAAGCTTTTTATGGCATCAAGGTACACATTGCCTGATATTTGGGGCATTTCAAACTGATATTAAAAGGACAGCTAGAGGGAACAGTTAAAAGCTGTCAACTCATGTAGTGCCAGACAAGACCAAAAAGACAAACGCATCACCTCAAGTCCCTCCTATCTAGGGAAGCCAGCCTCCAGGTGGGATCTGGGGATCACCTGGAACTACCACTCATCTCCAGACTCCAGAGATCAGTGACCCTGGAGAAAATGGATGCCTTGGAGGGTGGACTCTGTGGACACTGTGAATCTTAAGGAGTTTCTCAATTTGAAACTGGCAACCCTAGCCCTCCATCCCCTGCCAGTGGCCAGGGAGGACCTGGCAACCCTATCTCTATTGCATTTTATTATGTTGACAATATTAGATGGGAGATCTAAAGCCATATTCTACCATACGTCCATTGAGTAATTGAAGGGTTTAAGCAGTGCTAGGCTTCAAGAAGGTATTACTTGTTTAGACCATTGTCTGTAAAATGAATGTCTGCCAACTCTTTAAGGTTTTGCATAGGATACTTAGTTTTTAGGATGATCTCACTCATTCCTGCTTAGAAATCTGATTCCATAGATTTCCTTTGCTTTCAGTTGCTTAAAGAATACTTTTGGCTGACACTGAATTGCTAGATAACGGCAAAACTCTAGGAAGTCAAGGCAGTTCCTTTGCCAGCTGAGCAAGACTTTTGCTTATTTGAACATAAAAATAGTTTTGCTGTATCTTAACCAGTAGATAACACACATCTCACAAGGCAATAGCCCTGAACTGGCTGCAGGACCTCAGGTTAATTGTACATGTGATTTTTAAAAATTAAAGGCTTTTCATTATCTTTCAGCTCCGCAGATCATACACACATAAAAATATCTCGCATATGCAGGCTTTAATACTAACTTCCCTTCCTTAAAACAGAAAATATTGTAAAGAATGGAGTTACACTATACTACCTTTTCAGTAGGAAAAATGTTGTGAAATTAATATCATGCAGGTATAGATCAGAATACAGTAAGGCTCCTGTTTCAAGTTGGGAAGTCAAATTTTCCACATTGACTTCATGTCCTGTTAGGAAGCCAGTTTCTGCTATACAGTTCCTGATTAGTAAGAGAGGAAGGTGAGCCCATAATTGCCTATAAGTCACATAAATTGTTCTGCCTGCTAAGGCTGAAAAATAAGAGGAAAACCAAATTCACCTCATGTTCCTTTGGCTACAGTTTACCTATTTTTCTACTTGACTTTGGGTTTTGTTCAGTAGCAAAGGGCTGCAATGAAGAGGTATAGGTAAAAGCCAAGCTACATGAGAGCATGGCAGTTCATGTCAGCCTCAAGATTAGTGAACCCAAAAGGCGGGAGAAGGGGAGATCTGCTTGAAAAGATTCTGGATACAATGAAGGCTCTTCAGGTGTTATTGAATATGGCAGGCTATCATTGAAATACTGATTTCACTAATACTCATAACTTCTTTCCCTTGAACTTTCAAAGCCAAACTCTACTCTGACTTATGCCCTACTTCACTGGAGCCTCTGGCTTTCATTCAGCTTGTTCATTCAACAACAGTACAAGTTATGCATCAGGCATGAATCAGTACAAAACTTGATTTAAATCAGTGGTCTTCAGCCATTCCAGATCTGGTACACACAGAATTTCAAGCATGTGACAAGAAGTCAGAAAACATTGCATCAACTTAAAAAAATAGAATTAGATTGCCCTACTGAAGTATATGAGTAGTTACTAGATTGACAGCTGATATGGTATTGACTTTATTATTATATATGTGTTATTAAAGTATTGATAGCAGATTCAAAAAGACTGTAAACTATGGAGCTAAGGGTTGCCAACCTCCAAGTGGGGCCTGAAGATATCAGGGGACAGAAGAAAACAATGGCTTTGGAGGATTGATTGTATGGCATTACATATCTGTTGAGCTCTTTTGTCTCCCTAAATCTTGCCGTCCTCAGTTTCCAGCCCCAAATCTCCAAGAATTTCCCAACCTGGAGCTGGCAACCCTAGAGTTGGAACCATGCATGAAGAGTCATCCCAGCCATAGTGGTATAATGGTTGGACTAGGGCTGGGCAGAGCAGGGCTCAAATCCATGCTTTGAAATGAAATTCACAGGGTTACCATTGGTCAGTCACTCTCTTTTTGTCCAACCTACCTACAAGAGATGATGAGAGAGCATGCAAAGAGGAGCAGAAAGAATCGTGTATGTATGTTACCTGGAGCTCCTTGGAGGAAGGATAGGATAAAAATGTAGATTCCACTACTAAAGTTAGCACAGCTGAACCAAGGCATACTTCTCTCCCCTCTGCCATTACACTGCAGCATCCAGTCTTCCCACTTTTCATGGTGCCAGTGTGGTATAGAGATTAGACTAGTGGTGTGTCACACACTCTCAAAACTGCCTGAATGGGCTGCATTTGTTCATGGCCAAGAGGTAAAGAAACAGAGCTCAACTGGGATCATGCCATGATTGTGGTGAAAAGGTGTAATGTACTGGGTTCTTTATTAGCAAGTACATCACAAAGACAACATGGCAGGGCCGGGTCCCTGATTATATACATTTCCTGGAACAACCCACTTTCCAGTCCAGTCCAATCAAGACCCTTTAAAGTTCCCACCATAGGTCTTGATAGGCAGTGAGGGAAGTCCATCCCTTGTCAGGAGAGCCAAGGTTTCCCGTGGCTCACCTGAGAGCACTGGGTACACTGTGTTGGAAATTCAGTCCCTGAAATGCAAGACACAACAAAAGGGCTGTCAAGTTGCAGCTGACATGGCAACCAAGGACAGACAGCCTCTAGCTCCACCCTCTAGGCACTCTAGCCAAACCCTGCCTACAGAGGGAGTAGGCAGATTCTAAGCAGCATCAACCAACTGAGGAAGCAACAGAGAAACTGGGGAAACTACCAGGGAAGTTAGATAAAGTTAGTTAGTTAGATAAAGCTCACTCAGTAACGGAAAAGTACTCAGACATACATCTGAAGTACAGAGACATAAGGCTTAGCGACTGATAAAGAGGCAGGAATAGAGCAGGTATCCTGTGTTTCCTTAGGGAAATAGTAGGTTAGGGATTTGTGAGGAGAGAAATGTCCCAAGAGATAAGCTAACCCTGTTTCAATAGTCTGAGATTCCTGGGTATAAGGACAAGATCTAAATAAGAATCACTCTTCCTCTCTGACAGAAATAGCCTGTCAGTTCAGTAAAACTGTGGGTGTGTGAATCTGTAATTGTTTAAAACCAAAGTTCTGCAGTCCTTTGCTGTCCCAACGAATAACTTATCTTATTCATCAAACCACTAAGCACTGAGCCCTTCTAAAGAAGAGACAATAAACTTATTTTGTGGGGGGGGGGGTCCATGAAAGAAAAGAGTTGGTGTGAATTACTCCAGGAGAAGGGGAAGGATGTAGTAGAAATCACCTCAAATTCATATTATAACTCTCCAGACTTTGTCTAGAATAGCAGCGCATTGCCTTAATGACCATTTGCAACCAACACCATAACTAAAACCAGCTCAATCACTGCTACAGGAAGGTATGACAAGGTGGATGGCCATCACACAACCCCATAAGGTTTTCAAGGCAAGAGACTACTAGAGATGACTTGGCACTGCCTGCCTCTTTATAGTGACACTGGAGTTCCCAGGTGATCTCCCGTCCAAATACTAACTAGAATCAACCATGCTAAACTTTCAAGATCTGATGAGATTGAGCTAGCCATCATCATGATACAGACCCACAAAAAAAATGCATCTGTAATCATAGGTATCATAGAGTTCACCACCAGGCAGCAGGGTTGATGTTTACCAAATGCATGTTAATAGAGTTGCAAACATGCTCTTGCCGCTCTAAGTGTGTAATGAGACCTTTAGGCACTGCAGTTTTGGCAATCAGCCAGTCTGAGCTGCTTTGACAAAAGTTAAGCTATGACATCTATTAGGCAAACTTCCAGGTGCAGTGGATATAGTAGGGTTTTTTTAAAAAAAAAAAAATCAGATGAATAGTAAAGAAATGTCACTCATTATACCAAAATTCTTTAACATTTCCTTAACATGAGTCAGATGTTCTGGCCAAGCACAAGTCTTCAAACTCAACTGGAATTTTGCAAACTATGGTGGTACTTCCTCCCAGGTTTTTCATAATATAGAAAGCTAGGCCCTCAAATTCTACATGTGGGGAGGGACGGTGGCTCAGTGGTAGAGCATCTGCTTGGTAAGCAGAAGGTCCCAGGTTCAATCCTTGGCATCTCCAAAAAAGGGTCCAGGCAAATAGGTGTGAAAAACCTCAGCTTGAGACCTTGGAGAGCCGCTGCCAGTCTGAGAAGACAATACTGACTTTGATGGACCAAAGGTCTGATTCAGTATAAGGCAGCTTCATATGTGCTTCATATGCGGTCAAATTTATATGATTTTTTTTCTAAAGGGGAAAATCCACAAAGTCCTGTGCTAGGGAGGTACCTTGCATGGCACCAACTTTAGAAATACTGGCCCCTTATGCTGAAGGGGACGGTGAGTCAAATGGTTGTCCTGAGCTCTGGTTGACCTGAGTGAGATACATCCAGAAGCTGTTAAAGTCAGGGGCAGGAGTTTGAATATTCATCATTGTCAGGTTGGTATACATTGGTATGAATGGGTTACATGTCAACCTATGCTATGGGGAAACACCTCAAAAGTTAGCGGAAAGATTACCCTTCAATTATTGGAGGAGGAGGGGGATATAAAGCTAACTTGTAAATTTTATCTGCAAGCATCACATAGCTGGATTTTTCACAGTGCTGCAGTCTCTCACCAAAGCTACCCAAGGAATTGCTTGATGGCTATGCAGTGAGGAGGGCATGAATGTGTCTCAGGCATTCAGGACTGTCCAGACAGCAGCAGCCAGATCCAAACCATGCCTCTGCCTGCCACTGGGGTGGGAGGAAGTGACAGATGTAACCAATGGCCAATGTGGCTTCCAGGACTGATATTGCTGCTGGTCAAGCACTGCCAGTGCCATGGGAACTTTGCTTCTTCCTGGCTGCTAGAGGCAAAGGAGAAGGCATAAGGTTTGGGATGCCAGATCCCAGTGGGGGTGGGGGTCTCCCGCTTTCAGGCCCCATCTCTCCACCCAAAAAGGGAACTACTCCCCCCCCAAAGGGAGGAACATCAAAAATGAAAGTAACATGCCTACAGCGTCTGGAAGTGACATAGGCACATCAGGGGCAGCATTCTGTTTTTTGTACAAAAACTTTATGGAAGAAGCTAATTCTACTATAGAGTTTTGTCCAAAAAAACAGTGTCACCCCGCCCCCCCACAACATCCCTGATGTCACTTTCAGTCATGTAGACACATTACTGAAATACTGAGTGTTCCTCCCTGCTCCCCTCCCTCACTGGCTGTTTGGAGGGACCTGGCAACCCTATACCACATTTGGAATGTCAAACCAGCCCTCCACTAACTTACCTGTCCCTGCAAGGAAGATTTTTAAAGAAGATATAGATTTAAAAAGTTATCCCCTTCCAAATCACGATTATGAGCCAGTTCCTCAGCTAATGGATAATAACAATAATAATAACAACAACCACAATAACAACAGCAACGATAATAACAATAATGAAAATAACAATATCAGCAACCAGAATGAATACTAGGGACATGCTTTTGCTTTGTTTGCATGCTTGTCAAAAAAGCAGCATATAAATATTTTAAGTAAATAAAGCTTTTTTTTTTAATCTGGAGATGAATATATTTATAATGTAGAAAAGAGTAAGAGTCCAGCAGCACCTTAAAGATTAAATTTGTGGTAGGGAATGAGCTTTCATGAGTCACTGTTCACTTCTTCTTTGAGCTGTGACTCATGAAACATCATACTCTGCCACAAATTTTGTTAGTTTTTAAGGTGCTACTGGACTCTATCTCTTTTCTATTGCTACAGACAGACTAACATGGCTACCCATCTTGATCTATATTTACATCTCATACATTCTGATCCTGAGCGCAGACACACGTCTCAGTAGCAGTGCAGTTACTGCTGCCCTCCTACATTGATCCGGAATGTTTAAAAACTTCCACCCACGTGGCTTCACTTTATTCTGTGTTTATATAACATGCAAGCAACACTTGCCCCCTTGAGAAATGCGTCACTCACACATTATGTAAACAAGCTGCAAAGCAAAAACACATGATGGGGACATTTTCCGATGTTCCTCAAGCAATATGGGTGGCTTCAGCAATGTGGAAAGGTACCTTGATAAGAAATGGTTTTCACTGATACCAGCAAGGGTTGCTCCCCAAAAATGCATTCAACAGTAGGATCCTAGAGGCAGAGTAGACTGCTGTATATTGATCTAAGAGGCTGACTAAACTCAAAGTAAAGATCTGTCACCATTAGGTTAAACTGAATTGTAATAATGGATTTTTGAAGAATTAAAAACAAACAGATGCCTCATCTGTATTCAGAAATACAGCCAAGACTTACCTGAAAGGTTCAGATTGCTGCATGGGCAACAAAAGGCTTTAGAGTTTTTTTTACCTGATTGCTAGAGCATCTTCCACATGATGTCATTATCATTAGTTTATTTATATTCCGCCCATTCCCCCATGGGGGCTCAGGGCGGAATACATCTATATAGATAATAGCAAAATCACAATAAATTACAATAAAATCACAATAAAATCAATTACAATAGTGAGTTAGTAATAGAGCAGGATGGTCCAACAGAATGATATAGGATGGTACAGTAGTGTGGTAGCACAGTGTGCTACTGCAGGGGAGGCCATGCCAGGCATGTCGTGGTGTACCGGAGCTCCTTGGGAGTGGGGCTCCCCTGGCCGGCCCACTCTGGGGCAGCAGGTCAGAGGCCCTGAAATAGGGAGATCCACCACCCCCAGCAGGAACTTGGCAAGCCTAACTGATGATAAGATACTATATTTCTCCCCAACAGTGCAATCCTCCACAGAATTACACCTAAGCCTATTGACTTCAGTTGACATAAAAAGGTAAAAATAGCCCCTGTGCAAGCACCAGTCATTTTCGACTCTGGGGTGATGTTGCTTTCACAACATTTTCACAGCAGACATTTTAGGGGGCGGTTTGCCATCGCCTTCCCCAGTGATCTACACTATCCCCCCAGCAAGCTGGGTATTCATTTTACCGACCTCAGAAGGATGGAAGGCTGAGTCAACCTAGAACCGGCTACCTGAACCAGCTTCTGCTGGGATCGAACTCAGGTCGTGAGCAAAGGGTTCCGACTGCAGTACTGCAACTTTACCACTCTGTGCCATGGAGCTCTCTTTCAGTTGACTTACAAGGGTGTAATTCTGTTTTAACCTAATTTACAGAAGAGGCACATGGCAAATAAGATGTTGTTTATGTATTAAAAACCAGAAGTGATGTCACCAACAATCTAGGATTTTAGGGTTTTAGCTGAAAGTGGCATCAACACATACATGACATCTTTTTTCCCATTCCACCCACCACCACTCAGTTGAACAGAGGCGAGGCAGGGAGGTGGCAACTATAGTAGGTGAGGGGCAATCCTAGTGTTGTGAGCCTGTGTACCACCTCCATAGCCCCCTCTTGGTTGAGTCCTCCATTTGAGATGTTCCTTAGGCCATAGCATGGGCCTACTTTTTTGTGTGTGTGTGGCAATTCCATCCTTCTGGCATGCCATCTCCAAGAAGGTGCAGAAGGCCCCTATGCTGTCTGCCTTCCATAAGAAATGTTAGACTGTTTAGATGGGCATTTTATGGTTAGTCTCATAGAAAGAGTACTGTTTTCAGGGAGAAGTTATATTGCTGTGTTCTTATCTTTTTAATTGTCGATATTAGCTGGGGATCAGGTATTTTTTATAAGCCTCCTTGAAAGGAAAGGAAGTGTGATAACATTTTAATGGAGAAAGTACTTCGAAGTGAAGGGATGGTAACATGCTTAAGAACCACTGTTATCATTCAATGGCTATATAATGAATAATGGTTCACAGAACATTCAGTTCAAAAACAGCAATCAGAAAAACTCTTAATCATAGCATGAAGACAGTTTCTTCCTCTTTTTCACAAACACTTAAAACAAAGGCTTTATCCCACAAGTTGCTTGAGCCTACCTTCACCCCTCAAATGAAAGAAATAATAAAGCACCTCAAAAGATCAGGCATCAGGAAGAGAAGGATGTTGATTAGCCTTGAGAACCTCTCAATAAAACAGAAAGAATTCTCATCCTCATTTCAAATAATGTTAAAACAGGATGTAATTAAGTCAAATTAATAGCAGAGGTCAGATGGTCTGCAGATAAATATTGGCTCAACAGAGACATCATGCAGAGATCACTGCTGCCTTGAATGCTCAGTACTGATTTAGAAAGCCCAAACAAGTAGATTGGCTCAAGAGACATTATTTCCAATTATCCTGCTTTTAAAAACTCACCATGCAATCCTAAGGAGCATTGCACACTCATAAGCCCATTGATTTCAATAGGCTTTAAAAGGTGTAACTCTGTTTAGGACTTCACTGTTAATATGCTTCATCCTAGCTTTCTAATTGAATACAGTAACATAACTTAAAATGCAATATCACTTTGCTCTGTAGGGATGTTGGGCGTTACAGGCAAGAAACAGCTGCTAACTCTAACAGTGCTTTAAAACTTCAGAAACTAAATTTCGATGTTACACTTTTAAATTGTATTTTTTGGCTCAGTATATATTAGTATCTTAAGCTGTAAACAGAGCTCAAAGATACAGGCTTAATTAAGAAGATCCTCTAAACATAGCTTGGAGGACTGGGAACAAGCCAAGGCTGAGTGAACTTCCTTCTCCCCCTCATATTCAGCATCCATCTTTCTTTCTTGTTTAGCACCAAAGATAGTGCACTGCAGAGCTGAAACTCTGGTTAGCTATTCCCTGTAAAACAAAGACGGATTTCACACTAGGCTTGTTCCGGGTGGAGAGGCCTTTTGCTCCTGGCACTTCTTTTGGTTTTTGCACAAGCTTCCCGGAAGCTGCAAGTTGGTGCACCGCTTTTCCACAGCAAGCTAGATCCTCTTACAAGCTGTTTCTGCTTGCCGCGGAAAAGCAGCCGGCCAACTCGCAGATCCGGGGCAGCTTGTATGAAAACCGAGAGAAGGGCCAGATGCAAAAGGGCTCTCCACCCGGAACAAGCCCTAGTGTGAAATCGGTCAGAGAATAAAACCATGGTTTGAAGGTGCAGAAGGCCCCTATGTTGTCTGCCTTCCATAAGAAATGTAAGGCTACTTAGATGGGCATTTTACAGTTAGTCTCATTAGAAAGAGTGTTGTTTTCAGGGGAAAGCCATATTGGTAATAATTATCAATAATTTGTTAATGTCAACATATTATGTTGTAATATTTATCAACAATTTGTTAATGTCAACATACTATGTTTTAAAAAGGGGGAGGGGGACAAAGGAACTGTAGGATATGATGGGAGAGCACAACAGACTGAGTTTATTTCTGACCACCCAATGATATTTTGGAGGAATACCTTAACTGAAGCAATGAATCGATAGAAGTCCATTAACATCTTCCCTTTTAAAGAATACTTTGGAAGAGTCTGGACTCCTAAAGCTAAATCCCAATACATTGCACATAACAACTACCAGTCAGGTAGAGGGAATTTGAAAAGATGGGTATATGGTTAAGAGAATCTACATCAAATTATTGTTAAGAGAACTTGGGTTGCAAGCCAGTCTGGTTCCCCAAACTGTGGTTCCTTCCTACAATAAGTACAGAAGTTCCACTGCCAGCTAGGCTCGCTAGGCAGCACCTGGTGGAAGGCTGTAGGCTGGGCATTATGTCACTTTTGGCATGAATTGCCTGTGCTGCAGTTTTTAAAAACATTTTCTCCTGCCACCACTCAGAATGGCTGGAAATAAACCCAAGATTTCCATGAAAACCAGCCTCAAAACAATAACCAAATACAACCAAATAGGCAAAAATATTCAGACTCTCATTAAACAACATTCTTATAAACATACCCTTACAATTGGAACAATATATAAGGCCCGAAACATATATAATTGAAGTCCAAGTCAATGTCCGTTTTTAAGCATTCAGTCCTCAAATTGTGTAGAATTCCTCAGTCTCGTAGGCAGCCTGAGGAACCCAGAAATATTCTCAAGATCCAAACATCTCAGAATGGTGGCAGGCAACAGAACCTGGGAGTGAGGATCCCTTGCCCTCACCAGGAGCTTGCAATCTCTACTGCCAGCAATGGGCAGAAGGTAAAGACATGAGTTAGTATATTTATTGGCTGCTTTTCTCCCTGTGGGGCCCAAAGCAGCTTACAATGAATGGAAATATTAGAAAAGAAATACAATATAAGCATACAAAAACAACCAACAAGAACAAACTGTATCTTGGTGCAGGCCACAGGGGCATGAGCCACGGGCTAAGGGCCCTTTTGCTCTTGACCTTCAGGTCATGCCTAAGGGCTCCAAGCTTCCTGGGCATGCCTTGGCCTAGATGCATACCGGAGACAGAAGGAATAAACAAAGGCACAAGCAAGATGTCATCGCTGGCAGTTGCACTCTTCCCAATCAGCCCTCCCTGCCTCAACATTCCTTTGACAAAGCCTGATTCTAAAAATACTACTAGGGCAAGATGTGATTTCTTTAAGTGTCTTGTTGTGTACTCCCCCTCGCGCCCCCCCCCCATGCTATTTTTTCTCCATATTGAAAAGCACTTTCCATTTTGTTTGCTATTTTTTAAAAAAATTATTAATCAAAAATAAAAACCTATTTACATTTTGAACAATTTGTCAGTCCTTGTTGCAAATGCATTCACATTTCAATATTATTCTTTTAAATGCCATTTTCTTCTCTCTTTTTTTTCTTTTGCAATTTTTGGCTGCATTTTTGTCCATTCTACGCCATGTGATTATTTTTTTTCAGTGACATCATAATGCTATGTTTAACATGAGGATAGCATACACTTGCAACCAAAAATCATATAGATTACCACAACCAATTCAGTTCAATATCAGTGAGCCAGGCATAAGCACAGCTCTGTTTAGGGGTAATTTTATCTATAAGTCTTCACTTTAGCCCTGTGATGTACTTAGCTATTCCTCCATGCGAACCCAGGAATTATATTTCTCGGATACAATAGAACCTGCAGAAATTAAAAACTTCATGGGAAAACTCTGTGCATGGATGATTAGAAATGGGGGGGGGGGTTGTAGCAGGAACTCATTTGCATATTAGGCCACACACCCCTGATTTAGACAATCCTCCAAAAGCTTACAGTAGGCCCTGTAAGAAGAGCCCTGTAAGCTCTTGGAGGATTGGCTACATCAGGGGGTTATGGCCCAATATGTAAAGGAGTTCCTGCTACAAAAAAAGCCCTGGCTAGAAACTATGGTTGCCAGGTCCCCCCAGACACTGGAAGGAGGGCTCACTGGGTAGTGGGGGCCCTTGCTAGTGATGTGCTGACAGCACCAGCAATATTCTAACATTAGTTCCTATGCTCACGAGAAGTGGCATCAGCATGTCACTGGGAGAAGCTAGAGGTGGTCTGACATTTGAGCAAAACTCTATGCCCAAGCTTCCCTGGTTTCCCCTAGTGACATACTGATGTCACTTTTGGGTTCACTGGGAGTTCTCAGTGTGCTGAGACATTACTGAACCCCTCCCCCCCTTGGGGTGCTATTAGGGTTGCCAAGTCCAATTAGAGAAAAATCTGGGGACTTTGGGGGCGGAGCCAGGAGACTTTGGGGGTGGAGCCAGGAGACATTGGGGGTGGAGCCAAAAACAAGGATGTGACAAGCATAATTGAACTCCAAGGGAGTTCTGGCCATCACATTTAAAGGGACAGCACACCTTTTAAAATGCCTTTCTTCCATAGGAAATAATGAAGGATAGGGGCACCATCTTTTGGGGCTCATAGAATTGGACCCTCTGGTCCAATCGCTTTGAAACTTGGGGGGTATTTTGGGGAGAGGCACTAGATGCTATACTAAAATTATGGTGCCTCTACCTCAAAAAATAGACCCCCCCAGAGCCCCCAATACCCACGGATGAATTCCCTATTATTCCCTATGGGAATCGTTCTCCATAGGGAATAATAGCGTGCCCAGTAGACATTTCCCTCCCCCCCACGCTTTCTAAAGGGGGAGGGCCTCCAAACCAGGGAATCCCCTGCCCCCTCCCTCTCTCTCACACACAAATACTTACCAGATCTTCTTCTGGAGAACTCTTGCTGTGAAAACGAAAGCAAAAGAAAGGGAGGGGCCGTTCTCCCAAGCCCTTCCTACTTCCTGCCCAGCCTTAAAGGGGCATACATTTTACAAATGGCTCAGGAGCTCTATAATAACATGAAGCCTACAGGTATGTTCTCCCCCCCCTCCACCCCCCACTTCCCAATTTTTGAAGACTGGGAGATGAGGCTGCGAACCCAGGGGTCTCCCGCCAGAGCGGAAGGTTTGGGAAGCCTAGGTGCTATCTTCCCTCCATTGACCAGGTAAGCGGCAGCAGGGCACAAGTGTTCCAGAAAATAGGATTGCCAGCTCTGGGTTGGAACATACCTGGAGATTTTTAGGGGTGGATTCTGTGAAGGGGAGGGTTTGGGGAGGGAACGAACCTCAGTCGAGTCTAATGCTACAAAGTCCCATCCTGCAAAGGAGCCATTGTCTCCAGGGAAACTGATCTTGGTTACCTGGAGATCAATTGTGATAGCACAAGATCTCCATGTGCCACTTTGAAGTTAGCAACCCTAGTGCAAATTCTATTACATATAAGCCAGTTATGAATGGTTGGGGGGGGTGATTATTCTTTTGAGTTTAGCAGAGTAATGCTGTCTGATGATGTAAGCACAGTTTCTTGTTTGTGAGTTTACCACACCATTTCCAAAGCTTGATGTGGGTCAAAAAACTAATGAAATTTAGGTAATATGGTGACTGACCAAAAGCAACATGTAAGAAATCTGTGTTTAAAAACTAGGACTTAAAATTACTGTGACTTAACATGTCCTTCTGTCAGCCTTGCACAAAAAACATCTCAATCTTCAATGCGAAATTGAAACCGCCTCTACTACTATTCCACCAAAACAAACTAACTGGTTGTCAGGACTGACAGTTTTGCCTGCTATAGCACTCATGGGTTTTTATAGGAATCTTTAGCCAGAGGTGTTATTTTAAGAGATGAGCAAATGGGGAAACCCCATGGCCTAGCCAATAAAATATGAACTTTAGGTGCAATGAAGCACTCATAAATATGACTTCGAACAAGGGGATTCATTGTTTCTCCTGACCTCCTTTTTACTTCCCTTCTGATCTCAGCCCCTCTGTGTGCGTCATGGCAGCCCTCATCCTTTAACCTGTGGTTTTTAGCAAGCTAGCAACTCTGTTATTTATGGCCAGAAGCATTAGTGGCTGCTCTGTGTACTCCCTGTTCACACACACACCATGGAGGGATGGGGCCTTTTTGTGTGTGTGTTTTACTTTGCTGGGATGAAAGGATTTGCCTTTGGAACTGAGGTGGTTACTGTACTTCGAATAGGCTCAAGCAATTCAGAATTCTTCCTCTACTTGCAAAGCTGCAAGAACTAAATGGACTCTCCTCCCTTGTCTCTTTTCATATTTCTATAGTCTTTTTGTTTTGCTTTCTGAATTATTTTTAGAATTTATTGGAATCCCCTGGTAACTAAGAGAATGTTATAATATTTGTCCCTGTGTCATTAAACTGAGATAAAACCACATGGATTTCAGCTACTGAAAGCTAATTTCCTTTGGTTATATTTTTATTTCTCCACATGGGGGCACATTTATAAGAACAAGTAACCACAGGAGCGCTACAGATTACAAGAACAAAAAATCAATTGTATACAGTCACCCCCAACTGCATCCAGATCACAATATAGTACTGACTTAAATACTTGTATTATCATTCAGTGATGGCACCTTCCACTGGTGCCTTGCACATGTGAAATGGATAATGAAAACCCAGAAAGAACTTTATTGTTGTTCAGTCGCACAGTCAAGTCCGACTCTCCGCGACCCCATGGACCAAGTCATGCCAGGTCCTCCTGTCTTCCACCATCTTTCCGAAGTCTGCTCAAATTCATGTTAGTCAACATCAGTAATCAGCGGTCATTATGTAAAAAAATAGGTGATGGAGCTCATCCAGGGATTGTTATGCAGCTGCACATACTATTCAATGGACAAGGAGGTGGAACTCTCAGGAGGAGGAGGTGGAATTCTCAGAAAAGTTCAGGAGCTGCATTCCTGTGAGTTCCCACTGAATCTGAGGCCTGTCAGTAATGCTGTCCAGCCATCTCATCTTTTGCTGTCACCTTCTTTTTTTGCCTTCTGCCTTTCCTAGGATCAGTATCTTCTCAGTGCTCCCTTCTTATTTGGTGGCCAAAATATTTGAGCTTCAGCTTCAGCATCTGACCTTCCAGGGGACAGTCAGGGTTGATTTCTCTTAGGACTGACTGATTTGATATTCTTGCAGTCCAGGGGACTCTCAAGAGCCTTTTCCAGCACCACAACTTGAAAGCATCTATTCTTCTGCGCCCAGCCTTCCTTATGGTCCAACTCTCACAGCCATACATTACTACTGGGAATACCATTGCTTTGATTATTCGGACTTTTGTTGGCAGGGTGAAAGAACTACCATCCCATATAACTGGAAACACAGTCCTTTCCCGGAGAATGCATTCACCTATGCTGAATGATATGCAGTAGCATGGATGGAAGTGTGTGTCCCTAAACCTAATACCCAAGGGCTGGCCTCTGTGTATGCATATTGGCAAATCCCCACAACAGGACCAGCCACAGCTATGTTTAGAGTTCTGCAAACTGGAAGGAATCTCTGAGTTTTAAGAAAAATATTATTTCAAAGAACTAATTTTGGGGTAGCCCCCCAGACTGTTTATAGTCGAGTCTGTACAAATGCAGACACCCCCCCAATTCAGTAGTATTATGGGCTGCCACAGCAAACCAAAGTGGCATATTAGTAATGGCAGCAATAAATAGAAGGTGGTGAGGAGGAGGAAGCTGATTCAGTCATCGCAGCAGTGAAAGAGAACATGTGGGGGTGCACAATGGCACAGAGAAGACACTGATATGGCAGTGGAATGGACTTTTGCTTCTGCCCTGCATCCTCATGAGTCCCCTCTTGTCCTCTAATATTTGAGATCTGAAGATCTATGTTCAAATTCCAACACAGCCATAAATGGCTTCCACAGACCTAGAAAAGCAGGGGAGTTGCTCATGTATCCATATTTCCTGCAAAATCTATGGGGCTGGGAAGCATAAATGCACCACCATTTTTGTTTTCATAGGTCATCGTTTGGCCCCTTTTTCATTGCTGGTATTCCCATTTTTTTTTCTTTTTATGACATGTTATACCATTTACACACAATTGTTGCAGAAACAGAAATCAGTTTTAAAAGTAACAATCCTATCGAATTGTGAGCACAGAAAAATGACAGCTCAGGTTTCATCCCAAACAGGGAGAAACCCATATCAGAACCTGAGATAGTCTGTGTTTACAAAATCTGATAACATCCCTACTCCTGACCTGCCCATTGTTGTGTGAATGTATTGTTCCAGGTTTAAAGAAAAATGAAATACGCCTTTTATTTCCATTTTTTAACTGACACTAACATATGTTACACCTTTCAGGATAAAACTATAAATCTTGTTCTTCCAGGCAAAATCAAAACTGAAACTGACAATATATCAACAGTTTTAAAATCTGGATCTTCTCTGATACTAAGAAGAATCCTGCTCAATGAGGCCAAATGTACATCTAGACCAGCTTGCATCTCCAACTGTTCCCTAACTGTCATATGGTTGTCAATTCCCACCTGGGGCAGGAGTTCCCCTAGTTTAGAAGCCCTCCCCCTGCTTCAGGGTTATCAGAAAATCGGATGGAGGGAAATGTCTGCTGGGCACTCTATTATACCCTATGGAGACCAATTTCCATAGAGTATAATAGAGAATTGATCTGTGGGTATCTAGGGCTCAGGGGGGCTGTTTTTTGAGATAGATGAACCAAATGTTCAGCATATTATCTGGTGCCTTTCCTCAAAACACCCCCCAAGTTTTATAAAGACTGGACCACAGGGTCCAATTCTATGAGCCCCCAAAGAAGGTGCCCCTATCCTTCATTATTTCCAAATGAAAGGAAGGCATTTCTTGAGTTCTTTGTCTGAAGATGTATGTATGCATGCATATGAAAGCTTAGATTCTGAATAAAACGTTGTTCTTCTTAAAGGTGCTACATGACTTCTACTTTATACTTAAAACTTGTTTGTTTTAAAAATAACTTTGGTTCTTCTGTGTTTTAGGGAAGTATCCATATTTCCCAAAGTGGTACAAATGTTAGCACTGAAATATTAAAGATGCCGTTAGTTTTGTTTATTCAACGGGAAGTGGTCTAACACCAAAACAGTTACATTTCCATTAATCAACTAAACATTTTGAACAATTAACAATTAAGTTATTAATATTTGTGGGAAGGAAGATAGATCATAAGGTAGCAGATTAGGAAACATGGCTGAGGTTTAGGAAGGGATGCCAACCTGGGGGTCCCCTGAATTTACAGTTCATATCCAGACTACACAGATCAGTTCCCCTGGAGAAAATGGGTGCTTTGGAGGGTGTGCTCTATGGCATTGTACCCCACTAATGTCTCTCTCCTCCCCAGGCTCAATCTTCAAATCTCCAGGAGTTTCCCCAACACAGATCTGGCAACTTTACTCCCCATCCCCCCATCTGGGAAACATGGCAACCCTAGGTCTGAGTGACAATGATATGCACAGAGGAAAGGTGGGGATTAGTTTAATGATCTGGCTCCTACCTCATCAGAACACATATAGAGTAAACACATGGAGGTTGCCTCTCTCTCGCTGGGGACATTCAGAAAAGCAGCAATCCCAGTCTCACATTGTGTGCAAGTAGGCATCATGCTTCCGTTCCAGCAATTGTACATAGGTGGAGAGATTCATGGACTACTACTAGCCATGGTGACTGAAGGGAACCTCTACATTCAGTGCTACTAGCCATGATGACTCAAGGGAACCTCTACATTCAATAGCTACTACCCATGATTACTCAAAGGAACCTCTACATTCAATAACTACTAGCCATGGTGACTAAAGGGAAACTCTACATTCAGAGGCAGTAAGCCTCTGTTTACAGTGTTATGAGGCAACATCAGGGGAAGGCCTCAGCCTCTATATTTTGGTGTTGGCCCTGAAGAGTTAATTGGTTGCCCACTGTGTGAGAGGAGATGCTGAACCAGATAGACCACTGGTCTAATCCAGCAGGGCTCATATGCCCTTATTAGAGTGCTACCAGTGCACCCATCTCTACTCTGTGTTCTTATATGTCATCTGAAGAAGGCTGTCAAGAGCAAGGACAGGCAATATTAGATGGATTAGCACTCTCAACTCAGTATAAAAGGTAAAGGTAGTCCCCTGTGCAAGCACCAGATGTTTCTGACTCTGGGGTGACGTTGCTTTCACAATGTTTTCACGACAGACTTTTTATGGGGTGGTTTGCCATTGTATAGAGAAGCTATACATGCCCATGTGTTCTTTTTTGTTTCCAGTGTTTCTCAATTCGTTTTGTGTACACAGCTTGTTTGTTTCTCTCTAGTTTTGCTTTACAGGATAATTAAGGCAGCTACAAATAGGTTCAGTGACCTCACTGCTGACTGGCAGCAAAGGTGAGAAAGAGGGCAGGAAGAATGTGGGAAGTAACTGTAAAGCCAAGTCACAGTTAGAAATCTCTCAGAGCCCTGGGGAGTCTCTCACTATCAGGAAGCTGCATTTGGCACTTCATAAACTGTTAATCTCAGACTAAGCAGAAGCACCAGACTTCCCTGCAGTAATCAAACCATAATCAGCCAGTTGTCTGTAGGCTTTAGGAACTGAAGACTGTGCCTCCTGCTGGCTGCCACTTTGCCTGACAGCACACAGGAGAGAACACTGAGCAGTGGAACCAGCACAGAACTGGCACAGAAAGGAGAGTACATGGTGGAGAGGACTGTTTATAATACCACAAAACCTTAATCATATTCTCCCCTTTTGCATTTCACAGTTACTCAACAAAGTCAATTCTTGGCACGTGAAGGACAAACAAAAGAAAGTATTTTTCCAAACAACACATAATTAACTTGCTGAACTCAGCTAGGGTTGCCAACCTCCAGGTGGGACCTGGAGATCCCCTGGAATTGCAGCTCATCTCCAGACTACAGAGATCAGTTTCCCTGGAGAAAATGGCTGCTTGGGAGGGTGGGCTCTATGGCATTGTACCCACTGAGGTCCCTGTCCTCCTCCCCAAATCCCCAGGAGTTTTCCAGCCTGGATCTGCCAACCCTACCCTTTTCCTGCTCCCGTGGCCAGAAGGAATCTGGCAACCCTAGAACTCACTACCACAAGATGAGGTAATGGCTATTAGTTTAGATGCCCTCCAAAAGGGACTAGGCAAAAGGAAGAATGATTTCTCAAGGCCTTTCAGCCTTGCTAACTCCAAGGAGCAACTGTGTTCAGAGGTAATACTTTCTCAATACTACACATTGGAGATCAGAGGTATGCATTAGCAGAGTGACTAAACAAGATCCAGTCAAAACAGATCCAATTCATTAACATAGTCATTAGAATTCATCTGAAGTAAGTAAACTGTGTTCACAAACTGTGTTCATTGATGCTCTGGTATCTCACTGCAGCTGTTTCAGTTCCATGATGCAGTGGGAAGAAGCGAATCACTCAGAGGATGTGCCTGACAGGAACATTATCCAACCAAAACAGTCGTGGGGGAGCAACCTTTTTGAGTCTGCAGGTACCTGTGCTCTTCTGTCACAAGACAGTAGGCCCTGTCATGAAATGGCTGTTGTAAAAGGCAGAGCCAATCACAAAATGTCAGGGAGCAAAATTATGCAGAGCTCTCATAGTAAGTCCTCAATATTTCAGGCAGAAGCTCTGTTTAAAAGGATGCCTTTTTAACCTAAACAGCTCATCTGAAACCCTAATGGGCAACAGCCCCACCTATCCCCACTCACTTTCTCAAAGCACTCAATGGATACTAGGAAAGTTGTTGGCCAGTACTTAAATGAATCATCAAAGCTGGCATTCCTGTTCAGAGTATTCATTGTCTCAGGTGTTGGGATGCTTTCTGGCTCTATATAACGACGGGTACTGCTCACTTGAGCTATTTTAGTATTATTAGCTGGAACTTCTTCCTCATCCAACTGAGAGGTTTTATTTGTTTATATTTGCACCCCATTTTTCTCCTCAATGCTTACAGCAACATTGATCTTGGAACATGGCTGATCACAGCGAGAGGCTGTGTGTACAGGCACTTTCCCGGTACATTCACCTTGTGCAGACCATTCAGCAATCACATGGCGTTGGGGGGGGGGGGGGGCGTTCATGCTTGCTTTCCCTTTCCCTCTGTCTGAATACATGAACTAGATGTCTGCATAGGGCTCATCTGGGCCCAAATCTGGCTCTCTCTTTCTGTGATATTGATTGCATTGCATACCTGTTATGGAGGGAAGTACTTACAGCAAATGTTACCTGGTGAAACATTTGCTTTTATACCCCCCTTTTCAGTCTTCAGGTCCGCCTATGTGTATGCCAATGAATGCAGACAAAAACATTTACCCTGTGCCTAGCAGCACTTCACTAGAACAAATAGACCAGCAAGCAAACAGCAGCCATCACTGTTTATATTAATCAAAGTCCTCTTCAAGTCAATGAATGAGCAATGCGATTAATATAAGCATCATGATGGAAAGAGAAATCTCCCAGCAAAGTCCTCTTCTATAACAAGATCTGCATATAATTCCGCTAACTGGAAAATGTCCCTTTGAGTTATTTATCTGTTCTCCTTTAATATTCTTGAGCTGGGGACCAGAATAAGGTTCAGATATGAAGATTTCAGAATATTAACTGACTTTTGTTATTTTCATTTTGGTGTGTGAGGTATACCAACTATATTCATGAGCAGGCAGTTTTAATCAGTTAATATCTAAATAAACCTCCAGAATGTATACCAGCCTTCTTTTTCATAATAGCAACCAGAGATAGGGAGGTCTTTGGGTAGGCAGAAATTGGTTAGAAAATATTGCATACTGCATAGTTTTTCAGGAAACAAAAACTTAGATTGACCATGAGGTGTTATTATGGGGAACTTTAATCACTGTCCATGGCTGCTATGAGTTTTTTTTTTTGTTTTCCTAGTAAGACATGCATTGTACATATCCCACAGCTTCCCACCCAAAGTCTGTGTTTAGTCTGAAAAAGCAATTGATACTGAAAAAACAAGCGGAACTGCCTCAGTCTCCTTCCTAACGGCAAAACTATTAAAGACAGTCCATATATTTACACATATATATGTCCCTTCACCATACACTCAGAACCATCTGCTATATTAGTTTCTCTTTGGTTATTGGCGATTCCGTTTAGATTTCTCAGGAAACAAAGATGCTGAGTCTCTTTCCAATCCATGGGGCGGGGGGAGAATTAAATCTTCATTTACAAAATAATGTTGGATACTACCTCAGGATACTGCTTTTAAGCCTCTGACAAAAGATTATATCATAATAAATTACTTACAGATGCCATAACACTCTTTGTTGGTTTTACCTCAGAATAGTTAGAATTGTTTATACAGAGAAATATACTGGCTGTGCACATGCAGGACCTTTTTTTTTTTGGAAAAAAGTTGTTGTTAGTTATGTTCCAAACCCATTTTGCCAATAAAGGGATAAATCTTAAGTGAGTTAAAAACAAGAAAAGTGTTGCCATTTTCTCCTACAATCTGGGCTGGCCCTTGTTGTGGCAACAGGTGCTTGCGAGGCATCCAAAGTTAACAAAAGCTGCCAATGCTGAATCATGCTAGCATGTGACTGGCAATTTCAGTCCAATGATTCACTTATTAGGAAGAAGTCCTACCATTAAGTCACAGCCAACTAATGGCAACCCCATAGGGTTTTCCAGGCAAATGGCATTCAAAGGTGGTTTTGCCATTGTCTGTGTCTCTGTAGCAACCCTGGACTTCCTTGGTGGTCTTCCATCTAGGTACTAACCAGGGCTGACCCTGCTTTGTTTATGAGATCCAACAAGATGAATATTCCATCCCCAGAGATCCTGTGAATTGGCCCTTGGGTAGAGATGAAGCTCATATGACAAAAAAAAGCTGTCATTACCCAGCAGCCCTATTTACTTTTCAGTAATGAAAACTGGAAAGCACTTGATTCAGAAAATTGGCTTGGCACATCTAATAAATTATTTCCTTGCTTTTAACTTATTGTAAACTGACACCTCCTACTTGACTGTATAACCAAATTAAAAATAAAAACAATTGATGAGGGGTGCATATGTCAGATTAAGTGAGGACATATAAGCTGTTCCTTTACAGGAACTGACAGAACAACACACAAAATGCCAATGCTCTGCATTAAGTATGTACTTCAACAAAATTCTCATTGGAAGCCATGCAAGCCTTATGCAAATACATGCAGGTTAAGCAGAAGCCCTTGCTGGTGTGTTGTTGTTGTCACACCAACAATATTTATTGATTTAAAATATTTATACCCAACTTTATCTCCTCAGACTCAAGATATATAACAAATAAGCCTCGAAGATGCAAAAACCATCACAAGTGTCCAGCAACAAGTTAAAAAACAACATACAAGTAAAATGCACGATTAAAAATGAAGCTAAACCTGCCAAAACAGTCTGCTTTCCGCCAAATGGCATCTGGAATAAAGCCATTTTACATGCCTTTTTGAAAGATGCAAGTGAAGATGCCCTCTGCACCCACTCACATAGGCCGTTACTCTGGCAGTGAAAGACAGAAATAAGAGGGCCAGATTCCTAAAACCCACATACTTGTAAAGTTTAATAGGAGTCAGTTTTTTTTTAAACAAAACTGATACTAACTCCTACTTGCCTTCAGATGATCAATGGAAGTTTTACCAAATAAATTATTTAAATTTAGCAGAACAGTTCAAAGCAAGCAATGAATTTAAGTAAAAATATTACTATTTCAAAGCAGGATTGAAGGACAGATTCAAATTCCTTCACATGTCAGTTTGTACTGAAAACATAACAAATGAAAATAGAGACATCAGCATGACAGTTCTTCGGTTCATATTTTAAAGGCAAATGTGCAAAAAAAGAAAAACCCATATAGAATAGAAAAGAGGTGGCTGCCCTTTTGTATGTAGAACACTTCTATCCTGTGAATTGGAAGGAACAAACAAAAAAAAAAAGACTTTTGGAATTAGTTTCCGACTCTCTGGAATTAGTTTCCTATCTTATTTCGAGTCTTGAAATTTTATGGGATAAACCAGGCAGTTTTTAGATAAAGCTTTTTTATAGTTTCTAAATAACGGAAACAATTAATAATGGTATGGATTTACATATCTGTGTTCTACAGGATACCCAAATAGCTTCCAGAACTAAAATTAGAAAATATTACAGGATGAAGGAAGATGAACGGGAAGGAACAAAAAGCTCTCATGTTGTATATAATGTATTAGAGCATTTTAAAAATTAACAGAGCATATTATGTGTGAATTTTTTTGGATTCCAGACGATATCTTTGTCTACATACTATACAGACTTAGCAAGATTAAGCCACAATGAACAATGGGAGGCTTACTCTTGACTAAAGATGCTTAAGAGATCAGGCTACAAATTTTGGGTATCATTTTTTTACTATTATGGAAAATAAGCTTGATATTAGAAATGCCAGTTGGGAGGGAAGAAGTTACTGTATAATCATGAATTATAATGTTACCAGTTTGATGCAAACAAAACTGGCTTTGCTGTTTTTGAAGAAATGCAATATAGAGAGGAAACCACAATCCAAATTTTAATTTCAGTTCTGTTGCTTTTCTCAGTTGCTTGTAGAATTTTTTTTAAAAAAAATAAGGCCATCACAATAGTCTGAGGCATTTAAAATTTTTCTTAGCAAAACAAGCATGCGATTGTCTGATGAAGTGTGCTTTTAGCACACGAAAGCTTACACTTTGAATAAAACTTTGTTGGTCTTAAAGGACTCCAACTTTATTCTATTATTCTGCCCACCTGAAACTTTATCACAGTTATTCTTACTGAACTATTATTATGGCTGAAACTACCTTTTGTACCTCAAGAGGGTTTTTTTCCATTTCTAATTCACATGTCTCTCAAGAATAATTTTATTATTCCAAGCATGCAGCAAATACCTGTTCTAGGACTTAACACTTCACATTTATTTTTAACATATGAGTTTTTGAACAGTTTCAGTTTCAGTGCAGTGACTTATGCAAATTCTTTATCACCTCATGGGGATTAGTGCATTGTAATTTGATAATGGTTCTCTGCTTTAACACAGCCACTACCGCTTCCCAGAAAAGGAGGAATTTGATTGCAACTGACTGTTCATCCAAATCTAAAACAAGTTCAATTATCTTATCAAAGGCTTCATAAAAGAAATGCTTTACAGTGAAAATAAGGGGCTTTACTTATGACCGTAGCTTGTAGCTTGTCAGAGCAAATCATATTAAATAGCTACCTGCATCAGGAAATAATTAAACTATAGGGAAATTATACTAGAACATGGATTTATTTCCATTGTGTTAAATTATGCTGCCCCAATAGCAACCATTAAGTTACACTGGTACACAATGCATGATAGGAAAGGAAAGGTCCCCCTGTGCAAGCACCAGTCGTTTCCAACTCTGGGGTGACATTGCTTTCACAACGTTTTCATGGCAGACTTTTTACTGGGTGGTTTGCCATTGCCTTCCCCAGTCTTTTACACTTTCCCCCCAGCAAGCTGGGTACTCATTTTACCGACCTCAGAAGGATGGAAGGCTGAGTCAACCTTGGGCCGGCTACCTGAATCCAGCTTCCACCGGAATAGAACTCAGGTCATGAGCAGAGACTTCAGACCACAGTATTGCAGTACTGCTGCTTTACCACTCTGCGCCACGGGGCCGCTGTATGATAATAAAGCAGTACCTAAATTGATTTAGGAATAAGCCATTTTGAAAGCAAAAACATGCAATGCAATTGCTTACAGAAACCAAATAAACTTAACAGTTAACATTACCCAGATTTCAGTTAATAACCACACAGTAGGAAACCCCATCTCTGATTCTGTTATAACACACGGTTGTTTCTTATGTTATTTCCAGACTGCATGTTGTGCAGGTGGCCATGTGTGTGTTAGTTTTTACAGGTCTAGGACATCCACCAAAATCTATTTGAAGTGTTGCCTGTACAGGTACCGCAGGATCAAAGAGTGGAGGATTCTGAAAAAACCTAAGCCATTTGCTTAACAGTATTCAGAAGGTCTTGACCTGGATAGCCCAGGCTAGCCTAATCTCGTCAGATTTCAAAGCTAAGCAGGGTCAGCCATGAGTAGTATTTGGACATGAGACCACCAAAGAATACCAGGGTCACTGCACAGAGCTAGGCAATGGGGAAATATCCCTGAATGTCTCTTGCCTTGAAAACCCTGGTGGGTTTCCATAAGTTGGCTGTGACTTGACAGCAAAAAAAAAAAAAAGCCCTCAAAAGAATTATCTGCTGACAGCAATAGGGACTAGCTGAAAACTGGGTTTGTGAAAATCAGTACTGTGTAATGTGTCATTTTGCCTTCTTCAAGGCTTTCCATTACAACATGTGCATCTAAGCACTTATTCAATGTTTTTAAAGACCTTCATATATCCCTAGGATACATAGTGGGCAATGCTTTAAAAAAAAAAAACAACCTATATACCACAGTCACTGGGATTTCATTATATGATCAAGGGCAACTAAACTTAACTCATAAATAACATATAAGCAAAAATAATGTTACATTTGGAAAAAAAATATGAAAAACAGAACTGTCGGGGACCATCTGCACTTGCTATTCCACAATAGTTTTAAAGCACATTACATAGGTAGATGCCTTTCAGTATGAGATATAAAAATGGATTCCAGATTCCTCCAAATTTAACAAACTATTTATTGTATGACTGCGGAAGCTGTCCTCAGTGGTTTGACTGTACTGAAGTTAAAGCATAAGCCATAAAGGAGCCTGCTGCAGTGAATGGGAATTTGGAAAACAGAGATCCTAAAATGTGGTCATCAGAAGGTAGTTCAGGGAACACGTGCTGATGGTTGAAAGGTTCTCAGAGAAACTATTCCAGTGGAAAACATCATACCTCACAGGGAAACTGCATAAAACTTAATAGGTTTTCAATTAATCCTTTGAAAAAAAAGAATTCTAACAGTCAAACAGATGCTGTGTATTTCAAGATTCCTTTCCCGTCAATTTAAAATTTGTGAACACTGGTACAGAATTATTATCAACATACTTTAACAGTGCAGTCCTAAGTAGAATCGCACAGACCTAAGCCCACTGACCTCAGTGGGTTTACAAAAGTGTAACTCGGCTTAGGATTGCACTGTAAGGGTCTCATTAAAGCTGGAGGCATAGTTTATCCTTGCATTGTGGCAGATTGTAACCGTATTCTACTCTTAATTACTACCCCTGTTTCCCATTGATCATTTTTCTAGTGTTAAGTGTTTAAATAGTGTGATCACTTCTCCCCACCTCCCCATACACACAGAAAGAAATGAAATTTCTTTTTCCTTTTGGAACCTGATACAATGATACTGCACACAGTTTTTGACAAAATTTTGTATGCCTAAATTCATTAACAAGTTTTTCATCCTATAAACAAATGAGCAAAAATTACCCATCAGCAAAAAAGCTCATAGATTTATTTGCAATCTGCTGGTTTCTATCAATTCCAAGAAATAACTTGAAAGTTTAAAATTCTCTCCCAAATGCTTTGATTTCTTTTTCTTCTCCCCTCCCCATAGAACTCTTTAATTTTTAAGCCACCAACCTTTACTGTTCCTTCTTTGCAGTTTAATTTGAAATTTGTAAAGTGAACAACTTACAAATACGTACGCACACACAGAGGGTGCTTGATTTTGTTGTTGTTTTAAAAAACTGCAGTTTGCCTAAGGCTACAACTTTATTACATCAAGGAAAGAAGGGAAACAGAAGCCAGGAGAGGAGAGTTATAGAAACTGACTTTATATAAACAGTGAGAGAAGAAACTCCCCCCCACACACACACACACACCCACCATGGCCACCTACAAAGTAGCTACTTTCCGATTAGCACAACTTCACCTTGCGTTCTAATACATCATCCTGGGACTGATCTTGCTAATTCCAATCACATTATATATCGTTTCAGATTCCTCGCTGTCAAACGTAGACCAGATTTAAAATAATAATAATAATAATAATAATAATAATAATAATAATAATAATAATAATAATAATAATTGAAACATACCTAAATTGACAAAGCTCATGACCATGTCTGCATCATTCAAAAAGTTGGCATCATGCAGGCTAGCTAACGGAGGGCTCTGTGTAGTCAGTGGAGATGTACGTGATAACTGTATTCTTCTAGAGAATCCATTTGGAGATGCAGGGTATCCCTTCCTTAACCCTCTGGTCTCGCCTCCCAGGGGTCCCCTTAGCGAATACTCCAGTTCTTCAGTCTCATCTTCATTGGTCATAGCATTGTAGAGGTCTAGCATGAAGAGAGGGGCAGAGGAAGCTTGCTTTCCAGGTGAGAAGGGCCTGGGTCTGTGAGGTAAGCCCAGGATGGAGAGAATCTCTCTCTGGATCTCTTTTCTCTCATGGTTCCGAAGCCTCCTATAAATAAAACTGGAGTGGACGTGATTGTCTCCTATGCTTCCCTTAGCAGAACCCATTAAAATCCAATAATTCCAGAGCAAGCTCACTAGAGCTTTGAGCACAGTTTGGTCCATTTTAAGATATATGTATATAAAAGATGCAGTAAGCTAAAACAAAAATTCCTTGTTTTCTCTGCTGATTTCCTATGAGGTCTATTTTCCCAGTGGCCAGAGGAAAAAACAAAAAGGTTGTGGATTACCTATTCTTCATGTCAACGTTGTCATCTCCACACATAACATCTTGGTGGTTTTATTTTCTCCCCCTTTTAAAATATTAACAGGATAGGCTGGCAGTTGTTTCTAAGAAAGCTGAAATTCAGACTTCCAAATTTCCACTGCTGTTATTGTTTTTTCTGCATTGATGGAGCAGAAGACCAGACCTTGGTCCGTTGATGTAGGCATTCCTATTTTTCAAAAAACCCTTTTAAAATAATCAGAGTTTTTGGGATAAGGTTGTTAACTAGCAAGAGATGATCTTCAGTCACTCAGAGTAATCCTCTTCTGCTGTGCTTTCAAATTAATTAATTAACTCTCCTCTTCTCCCACCTGGCGTTCTTTCCTGAATCACAGTTCTCTGTCTTAATCTGCATCTATTTTCCCCAGTAGCCTGCTGAGAACTGTAACATCTTTAGACTCGCTTTAATATCCAGCAAATCTGAAACATGTACTAAGCACTTAAAGGCCTTTAACTCAAGGAAAGTGGGGGGGAGTCCCTTCTGAAAATCCACCCAGCCTCTTTCAGTTCCTTAACTGTTATTTCCACCTCTAGCAGGCAAAAACATAGCAGCTCCCTTCAAGAGAGATCTAAAAGCTAATGTAAGCACAACCCTGCTGGGAAAGAAGAGGCTTCTCATTGTAATTTGAAACGGGCAAAGTGAGGGGGGAATGGCTTAACCCTTCCTCTGCCAGACAAAGTTATTCCCCCCCCCACTTCAGTTTACACTTCTGACTCTAATAGTGTTAGATAATGACCCCTTCAAAAGAACCATGGAACTAAATGTAACTTACAAGCCATATGTAGCAGATTCAACTATAGGAGGATTTTTAATTCCACTGAGTGTCATAATATATATCCCCCCCCCAAAAAAAAAAACGCTCTCACTTTTCCTAAGTATAATTTAAGCAGTTAAGGAATACTCCCGCCAAAATTAAAATGTTAAAGTCCTACTGATTTCAAAGGTGGAGATTTAAATTAATCCTTAACTTTTCAGTATCAGTCCATGGAACTTAAAAAATTGGACTGTGCCCTTCCAATGTTACTTTTCTAAAAAGTCCATTTTAAACGGGAGTTACTTGTAAGAGTATTATTATTGAGAACATTTTGTTGTACATTAGCAAACTCTCAAAGAGTTTCTTTGCTATTATGTATTCATCCTTAATATTCTATCACGTTGGACTTTATTAAATAAATAAGTTTTGGATAATTGCATTTACTTCATCTTTTAGATTTCTTTAGACAGAATTCATAGGAGACAAAATACCATTCTCAGTGACAATTTGGCAGAACAGTATGATTTCTGTATAACTCTGACTGGGCTCTGGAAAATCAGCTTTAAAATTTCAAAATAAATCAATCAATAATTCAACAAATATATGATAAATGTATAAAACAGCTGATGAGTCACAGACGAATGTTTGAACTTTTTCCAATGAGAAATTATTGCTGACCATTGTCACTGATATTCTATCACTGATAACTATGGCACCCATTCAAGTAATCACTAGCAACCAATGAGTGTTAACCCAACCTTCACCCCTGTTACCGTTCATTTTCATGGAAAAGGATGCCCAATTGCATGTATCTATTAAACTCTACCCTTCATTTAACTTAATGGAAAAGCCCATGTCCCCATGCCTGAAACCACTGGATCTAGGAAATAAATACATTGGGTTCATGTGATAGCAGAAAAGAAGTTTTGCTTAATGCAGTTTTTGGCTTGAACAAAATATTGTACAAGAGCACTGATCAACAGCACTGATTTTTGGTTTCCAATCAGAGTGGCTATGAAAACAAATTCAAAAGACAATTTGATGCAGACAGTACAGTTCGATTTGGAAGTCCACTATGATTTGATCAAAGAAAGTCCAGAAACACAACTCTTCAATTTGAATAAAAGTTAATTAATAATAAATGACTATTTTATTAATAATAACTATATTCTTCAGACGTGTGCAGTGATTCACAAAAGCTCATACCTTGCCACAGATTTTGTTAGTCTTTAAGAGTGTTAAAGCTGCAGTACTGCAGTCCTAAGCTCCGCTCACGACCTGAGTTCGATCCCAGCGGAAGCTAGTTTCAGGTAGCCAGCTCAAGTTGACTCAGCCTTCCATCCTACCAAGGTCGGTAAAATGAGTATGCAGCTTGTTGGGGGGGGGGGGGGAGTGTAAATGACTGGGGAAGGCAATGGCAAACCACCCCGTAAAAAGTATGCTGTGAAAACGTTGCACAACATCACCCCAGAGTCAGAAACGACTGGTGCTTGCACAGGGGACCTTTCCTTTCCCAATGTACTACTGGACTCTTGCTTTTCCTTATTGCTGCAGACAGACTAACATGGCTACCCATCTTGATCTATCTTTACTGGAAAAGCTTAATTCACTATGCATTTTGAAATTCAAGACACTTAGGGCCTATTTTCATCACCCCCATCATTGTGGCAGCCACAAATCGTAGTTGACTCCCAGCTGAATATGTATGAAAGCAGATGTCATGCACAGAATTCAATGTACCATATCAAATATGGGATGTGCTACTCTTGGACTGGAAAGGTATAATATGGAAAAAATATTACCAGTGAATGAGTGGATCTTCATGTTTTCCAATGTCTATTAATTTAGGGTGGAGGAAATAAGATCATGAATGGGTCCTTATGCCAGGTTGGCAGCTGCTGCCAAAGCAATATTCTTTTGAATCTGCATAGCCACTCAGATCTCCAATGACCAGTCAGAAGCCCTGCTAGGAAAAAGTCCCACCTGGCCCTGCCCACTTTCTAAAAATACGTGGTGGGTGCCAGAGAAGATACAGGCAGGTACCATGGCACTCACAAGTGCCATACCGGGGACCTCTCATTTAAGTACTGCAGCACAGTGCCTTAACACTTAACTGATCCCTAAGCAGGTACCAACCTAATACAACTGCTGGTGTATTAACAGCAACAGTAAGAATACCCAATGCAGGAAAGAAATTTTGCCACATGCCCCCTCTTTCTTAAAACCCATTGCTGGTCATACTAGTGATCTTGTAAAGTACCACAATGCAAGAAGACTTTTGGCCACATGTAGAAGGTATCCACTCACCACTGGGTAATGAATTATCTTCAACCATCCCAAAACAGGTTAAGGGCTGCTGGTTCCAGACAAGAAACTTTCACAAGCCATAGCATCTTTGCTTTCAAGAAACAACATTTCTCAGAAGTTCAAGTAACAAAAGGAGAATATCTGAAGGGTGCTTTTGATTTACCATTAGTGGCACAATCCTATGCATGTTCAGTCAGAAGCAAATCCTTCCATGTTCTATAGGATTCACTCTCAAGCAGTGTATATAGGATTGCATCCTGAAGGAAATTGGATTTTCTTTGAACCATGAAGTTGGAGGGGCAAGATCTGCTCAGCAACTAGGGTTGCCAGATCCCTGTTGGCAGCAGGGATCCCCTGCCTCCAGGCCCTTGAAGTTCAGTTATGCTTGTCACACCCTTGCTCCTGGCTCCACCCCAATGTCTCCTGGCTCCACCCCCAAAGTCCCCAGATATTTCTTGAATTGGACTTGCCAACCCTAAAGAGCCCTGAAAGCTCTTGGAGGATTGGCTACATCAGGAGTGTATGGCCTACTATGCAAAGGAGTTCCTGCTACAAAAAAAAGCCCTGGTTCTATTATCCTGGAGTGATTGTGAAAGGGGGGCAGCAATGGCAACTTTAAAGATGCTGTTCAAAGGGCCTTAGTTCACTGGGGCTTTAGGGTTGCCAGGAACATCGCATGGGAGCTGCTGTTGAAGAGAGGGAGCCAGAAGTACCACTGGTTATGCATAAGCCTCAGGCCGCATTTAAAGGAACTCCCAGGATTTTGGCCTCAGTTAGCAATATAAATATAATTTTGCCTGACTTTATGTCAATAGCTAACTAGTTTGGTTTCTAATTAGCAATGGTAACTTTTTCAAAATGCACTCTGCGCCGCACATAATTATATTTCATTTCTCCTTAAAAGTCAAAAGCTGAGATTTTTATCTTATCCCCTGCTCCTAATATAATGAGCTTCAAAAAATATTTAAACTGGGAATAGATCTAAAAGGCTACTCACAAGTGCTTACCTCGAAAAGTAACTTATATTCCAACTCTGATAGTCACAAGAGAGTCCTTAAGTTAAACAAAACTCTTTGAGGTCCTCTTTTGTTTAAGTTCTCTGCAGAATATATTCTATTTCCTTGCATTCAGTTTAAGTTTCCTTGGGCTCAAATAAAAGAACTGAAAAATAACCCCGAAGAATCATTCCATTCCAAAGGCTCATCTAGCCCAGAATCCAGTTGCCAATAGGAGAAAGCCAGGTGCTCCTGGGAAGTTTGCAATCGGAGCATGAATAAAACAGCCCTCTTTTGTTGTTTGTCCCCACATCTGTTATTCAGAGGTACACTGCCTCTGAACAAGGATGTCCCATTTAGTTACCATGGCTTAGAAAAGAAAAGAAAAACATTCAAGTAATATATATGCAATACATATTGAAATGTTATTGACATCTGGGAAAGATTATCTTCATATTTTATAACAGTTTTTGTGTCCTAGCAAATCTGTCCAGATTTGCCATAACAATGGTAAGGGTTCCAAAGTTATATCTGCTGTGGGCTAGTGTTGTGAACAGGTTGGGGGGGGGGTGTAAATGTATTGCCCCTTTAATAGAGACTTAATATATGTAAAGAGGCAGCCAAAGCTTTTATTGGCATGGAGGTAAATAGCATCAACCTGGTAAATAAAAACCCATTAAGCCTCTGTTAAAGGGACAGGACACTTTTCTCTAGGTCTATTGGCAACCCCAGCTATGCATGCTTTCAGAGACTGTCATTTTCCTTCCATCCCACTTTCTGTTCTGTTGTCAGTCTTGTTTCATCCAAGGTTATTGCTTATCCCAAAACCTTTGAATGACACAAGACCTATCTAAAGATTAAAGAAAAGGACATAAATAAACATTGTGTGTGCTGCCTTCCTAGACTTCCACTTGAAATTTGTAGATGACAGTATCACAAATAGCCTGTCAGCCAGTCCCCTACATTTTTTACCCTGCCTTTTCTCTGAGGAACTCAGAGTGGTAGAAACGGTTTGCCACACATTCAGTCAGACATGGCTAGATTCATTTGACTGTCCAGAATGGGATTTGGGAAATAAGTGATTTAAGAAAGAAGACCACTTATTCTTGATATTCTTGATATCTTCATTCTTGGCAGTTTTATAACCAGGAAGGCAGCTATAAGCACATCTACCAGAATCCTGTTCAGGTCTATTTAAGGGGACTTCCCAGGATAGCATTTTTAGCATTTCACTGTAAAACATCTTAACCAAATACAAAAGGTTGTCATATGATAAATCATCTGAAAACTACAAACATTCTACAGTTCCCATATCTCAAGGAACAGTGGTCCCCAACCTTTTTGGCACCAGTGACGGGTTTTGTGGAAGACAATTTTTCCATGGACCGGGGGAGGGAGGGGCGATAGTTTTGGGATGTTACAATTGTGCACTTTATTTTGGTGTGGTGGGTAAATGTGCGGACTCTTATCTGGGGGAACTGGGTTTGATTTCCCACTGCTCCACTTGCAGCTGCTGGAATGCATAGCTCTCGCAGAGCTGTTCTTGAAAGGGCAGCTTCTGGGAGAGCTCTCTCATCCCCACCAACTTCTCAGGGTGTCTGTTGTGGAGGAGGAAGATAAAAGAGATTGTGAGCCACTCTGAGATTTGGAGTGGAGGGCAGGATATAAATCCAATGTGTTATTACTACTACTGCTGCTGCTGCTGCTACATTGTAATATATAATGAAATAATTATACAACTCATGACCCGGTTGCTAACAGGCCACAGACTGGTTCTGGTCCATGGCCAGGGGGTTGGGGACCCCTGACAAGGAGGACATACTATTGCTATAACAGGACTACAAGAAAGTACTGGTTCCCCCCCCCCCCCTAGTGTGAGAAAGAGCCACAATCATATTGTGCTCACAAGGATTATTTTTGCATTATATTCATGAAGAATTTAAAGAATTCAAACCCCAAATTTAAAGAATTCAAACAAATCTTTCAGTTTTGGAATTCAGAAATTATCTGAATTAAACTGGAATTCTAGAAGAGATGAATGATGGATCAAATGAACAAAGATAACAATAAAATAATGAAATAGAAGAAATGGGCATGTTCCTAAATCAGAGGATAACAGCTAGGAAAAAAAGAGTACAACAATGGAAGGAAGACTGACATTTTAAAAATCAGCATAAGAAACGACAATCTGTCCACGTGCACTTGCACACACAAAATGTGTGATGCTCACAAAATACACTCACTCAGAAATAAATCCAGTTCTTCTGGATGCTACTATCCCCCCAAGTACAAAACATTATCATCAAATGACCCTCTATATATTTATTAATATATTTATATGCTGCCTTGCCCACAAACCATGGCAGTTTAAAAGCAGCTTTTTAAAAAAACCAACCTGATTCATTAGGAAGACAATTGAAATAAAGAGGAGATAGACAAAACACAAGGCCATATAGCTTTCCTTATAAAAATAATACTCTGCTTATGGAATTAACTGAATGCTCCCACCCTTAAAAAGAACAGCCTTACCTCTCTCATGGAAGACAGATCTGATAGGAGCCTCCTGTAGTACCTTGAGGAGGGCATGTCACCATGCAGAGCTGCCACTGAAAAAAACAGCTGGCCTGTGCCATAGTCAAACAGCTACCTTGAAAGGAGAGCTCCACATGAGGAGGACCTTGTAGGATCTGAGATGGGGAATAATCTCATAACAAGCAAGCAAGTAAAAATATTAAAATGTAAAAATGGCAGTCCAGGAAGGGCAATTTATGCACCCACACAGAGAGAGATCTCAGAAGCAATCCAATGAGGAGGCTGCCAGCTCTGACTTGGCAAATGCCTGTAGATTTTAGAGGTGGAGTTTGAAGAGGGAGTTTGAGGAGCGGTAGGACCTTAGAAGGGATGTGATGTCATAGAGTTCACCCTCAAAAGCAGCCATTTTCTCCAGGGGAACTGATCTTGGTCATCTGGAGAGCAACTGTAATAGCTGATCTCCAGGTGTCACTTGGAGGCTGACAACGCTACCAATGAGGCCCTTGTGCCTGATAACTATCAACAAACTCTTGAATGTTAGAGTTTTTTTAAGATTCAAGTGGAGATATTAGGACCAGGGATTTTAGCCTAAATGCAGGCTGAAGAATATAAAACAATGCTTAAAGGTACCACTGGACTCCTGTAAGAATCACTAGTATAATCCCTAAAAACAGTGTATATAAAACAAAGCACATTGTTGTTTGAGCAATTCAGCTAAATGAGTGCTACTGTGAAAACATATCAAAAAATATACGTGGCAGAGAGAGAGAGAGAGAGAGAAGGGGCTATTTTTACCTTCCCCAAAGAATTTGGGAAGAGAGATCCAAGCTAGAAAAAAGAAACAAACATGTACACCACATGAAACAATGTTTTATGTCACCAACTCTCTTGAAAACCTCTTATCCATCTGTGGCCTAAGTGTTCAGGTGTTCGGCTTTCCACTGCAGGGAGAGAAGAGCCAGCTGGGTCCTGCTTGAAGAGTAGCAGCACACATAACTTTTTTTTTTTTTTTGCTGAAGCAGCTATAAAAGATACTTTCTGGTTAAGCTTCCCAGGCAGTCGTGACTCTTTCCAATACCTAACAGCGTCACTCTGGCTGTTAAAGTGTCACCAGCACATACATGTTCTCTGCTACAAGACAACAAAGCAGAATAGTTTTATAGATAAGAAAACTTTGTGGGGGGAAACAACATCCTCATTTGTTTAGAATGGCTATGCTATGCTGAAATGGGAGGATTTGTGGGGGGAAATCACAAAGCTCTGCATTCAGTGGTCTCAGTTTGAGGCTCCATCTCTCACAATTAATGAGACAATCCTTCATCATGCTGCTGTGATTTTCAAGTTATGCTAGCCTAAGAGACTTCAGTAATCCTCTTTGGTTTATAATAAAGACGACGATTAGCACAGGCATTGCACAGTGGCAAATGTAAAAACTTTGGCCGCAGAAAGCATTCGTAAGTAGCAGTGAAGAGCACTCTCTTAAATTCGGATATTTGGTTGAGCCACTAACGTGTTTTATGGAGCTGCAGCTGCAAACCAGTACCTGTTAAACTCATTGTTCCTTGACTACACTGTTTCCTCAGGCACATCTGTTTTGCTCCAGTGCTGTCCTGATTTCTCTCTCCGAGTCACTTGTGCACTTGGGGCTGCATCATTATTTGAACACAGTATTTATTTTAGAGCGTTATTAATAAGAAAATAACTAAATGATGAAGAACAGGAATAGTTCACTTCTTTCTAAATGAAATGCCTTGTCTGTATAATAGACTTTCCTCTTAGATGTGCTTGACCCTCTTATGCTTAGAAAGTTAACTGTTCATACGCACAGCCTAATTCTTACTCTTACAGAGAATATTAGCTATGAGAGCCAGCATGGTGTAGCAGTTAAGATCTGGGGGACTCAGCTTCAAGTCCCCACGCTGACATCGAAGCTTGTTGGGTGAACTTGGGCCAGTCACACACACTCACCCTAACTGACCTCATGGGGTCTGTTGTGAGGACAAAGTAGACTAGAAGAGAATGTTGCAAGCTACTTTGACTTCCCCTTGGATTAAAAAAAATTGGAATATAGTAAATCAATAATTTCTGTCTTGGGTTTCTCATGGAAATCATCTTCAAATGTCTTGCCTCTGCTCCAGAGCTCTGAATCAGTCGTGCTTTGGGATTCATGCAAATCCAGATGATTGTCAGCTAATCAGAGCCCATGAAGCTCTACTGAACGGGAGGCGGTGAGCCAGCCTCAGCTGGAGTGGGGTGAAAAGAAAGGGTTTTTTGGGGTGGAGGCATTTTGGACAGGGATTTTGTGGCTCTGGAAAGGAATTTTTTATTTGGCTTTTTAGTTAGGGTTTTGGGAGGAGGGGTCAGTTAAAGGAGAAAGGTTATTTTAGTGTGACAAATAAGCATCCCATTAAGGGCTCATCATTCCAAACTGGTAGATAACGGTTCTGTAGAAAGGTGCTCTGTGGAGAAAAGAGCGGCCTTTAGCTGCTGAGGTAACCAACCAGGAGAAAGGGGAATCAAATCTCCCTTCAGGATGTATTTACTTTACTTGAGTGCCAGTTTACTATATATATTTAAGTCATCCACACATAATATTTACCTTATCAAATAATTTATTTACTGTTTAATAAATCACTGTTGTTCATCTCCATCTGTGTCTTGTCTGCCTCATCAAATGTCTAGGGAAAAAGTGATTTCTGATTGTTTCACAATTACAGCCTTGATCTAGCACAGGGGTGTCAAACCTGTGGCCCGAGCAACTCACTGTTTTCTGCTTCCTTCTGCATCATAACTTGCTTTGCCAGACTTGCTCAAGCACACAGGAGCTGCAGAGCAAAGTTCCTCCCTTTGCCAGACTCCCTCAATTGCACAGCAGAGCTATTGTGCCAAGCCTCTCTTCCTTCTGTTGGCTGAGGCTCGACAAGCCAGTGAAGTGGATTAAGCTGAGTGTGTGTGTTTGTCTGTGTCCTTTATAAAGTTTATATCTCCCCTACCTGGCATTTTACTTTATGACACACATGGCACGGCCCAACAAGGTGAAGAGCCAGCCCTCATAACAAATGAGTTTTACACCCCTGATCTAGCAGGTTTCCAGATAAGAGACCTTTAGGGAACACGTAGTTTACATGCTACTAATCCTTAATCTCTCTTTTTATTTGGTAGTGGTTGGCTGGAGTTTAAAGAATCTATTTAGCCCCTGCCAGTGGCCAGGGGGACCTGGCAACCCTAAGGAGAGGACACAGTGGGGGACTGAACATTTTTCAGTCCAGGAGGTAAATTACCTCACAGCTTTCCCTGCTCTGTCTCTCACCCAATAGCCATCCCATCTCTTCTTACTGCTGTTTTATTTTTAAGCAATGGCTTGCCTGTACATGTGGGCTAATTCTGATATTAGCTTAGTGCTGACACAATGGATTGCTTCTCCTTAAGTATAGTTTAGTGATTGGAGTAGGTACCCCTGAAGCTGTTACACTTAATCTTCTATTTGCATTATCTGCTCTTTTCCTTTTGTAGTGCTAACCATTATTAGGGTTAAAGCTAACCACAGCTTTAAACAAGCATTTCAGGCCATAATTAATAGCAGATTCAAAACTCAGAGTAATAACTTATGTTGAGTAAGTGATATACAATGGCTGTGCTAATCAACATCTTAATATTAATGTTCAGCATGGCTGGTACAGCAAACAGACAGTTGGATCCAGATTCAATTGGAATTTTCCCTTTGGCTGGAGACACCCCCCCCCCTTTCTCAGGATCCTCAGGTGCTGCATTTAATAGAGATCAGCTGGCTACCACAGAAGGAGAGAGGGCCCGAAAGTTCCATTCTGTTGATGGAAAATTTATTCTGGATCCAATCAGAATATTTTAGTGGAAAAGGGGTGTGTGAATCTGAGAGGAAATGAAGAAAAAGAAGGATGGGGTGTAAATAAGACTGAGAGATGGTCTCCTGATCTTTGAACCCAAGAGATCAGGAAACAACACAAGCATACCAAGCCATTCTGTGTTGGCAATCACTCATTTGCCTAATGCTGTAGGCAGCTGTAGTGGTGGCTCTCTGAGTGTACCTGCAGAATGCACATACAAAAGTTTGGTGCATTCACATATTTGACTTATTTTGTTATATTTCTTTGTGTGATTTTTAAAGACTGCATCTTTTTACTTTTGTCAGTGAAACTTTTCTACATACCGGTATGTCTCTCTTCCCAAATGATCATTTATATAACGTTAATGGTCAAACAATAAGTGATGCTCAGTAACATGAAAGTTTTCCCTGAGGTGTTTCTCTTCTACTTTTTTTACCCAAAGCAGCTGTGCAAAGCTGTAATCTGGGTCGGAAGTTCACAAAGAGGAGGAGGTGCTTATCTCTTTCCCTGAGGGCCATTTTTCTTATCAAATTCACCCATTCCAAGCTGTTTTTTGCCTCATGCAGGCAAGATAAAAGACCCAATAAACAGTAATAACCACTCAGTAATATTTGATAGTGTTTCCATCAATCTCATTTAACCCTCATCAGTTTATAAATACAAATTTTTACCAAGGTGAGTTCACCAGTTTGAAATTTTAGCAAAATTAAGACCTCAGTAACACATAAAAGTAAAACTTCCAAAGACTTTTTAAGGGGGGGAGGATATCGTCCAATCAATAAAAGAAAATAATATTGTACAGCTTTAGGCAAAGTAAATAACTGAAAGGTACAGAAGCATTTTTTAGACAGTATTACATTCATATCTCAAATCTATGTGGCTGAAGCTAGTGTCCTTCCTTGTGTATATATCTGCTAAACTATATACAGGTCTATGAGAAGATTTTGGTTTTGGTAAAATATATTCTATCCAGTAATATGAAACATATGCAGGTCAGATCCAACCCAATCTGGATCCAACCCAGAATATTTTAGTGGAAAATGGGTGTGTGAGTCTGAGAGGAAATGAAGAAAAAGAAGGAAGGGTATATGGAAGACTAAGAGATGGTCTCCTGATCTTTGAACTTAAGAGATCAGGAAACAACACAAGCATACCAAGTGATTCTGTGCTGGCAATCACTCATTTGCCAAACATGTATATATACACAAGTAAGCAAGATGTATAGTAACCAAGCAAGTAAACATGACAAAGTTTTAAGGCACTTTGCTTGAACAATATGCAACAAAGTCTCTGATTTATTTGGAGAAAATAGAGCTATCTGAAATACATTCAAATCATATCTGGAGGTCACAGAAGCATTTCTATCCACGGTTGATTGTAATTTACGACTAAAAAAAAGGGAGAGGTGCATTCTCACTCATACATGCCAAGCTGCTAATTCATAGTAACCCTACAAAAGACTAAAGGGCTTGATTTCAAACACTCAGAAACATCATTTCAGATACACAAGGTGTCACATTGTGATGAGAAGCTTACAAAAACCATACCATGTTTTATGTGGGAGGTTGGGGGTATATCACAGGCTGCCATGAAGAGCACTTAACAGTCCAGCAAAGGAAATTTTACTGGGGATACAGCCTTCTTTGGCCAAGCTGAAAGGTAATCTTGACAAGACAAAGATTAATATTGCTAGTATAAAGGCAGACCAGGGACCTGAGAGCTCTGCTGTCTTGGGTGGGGTTAAATATTCCTTGAAAAGCCAGGTTTGCAGCTTGGGGAGTGCTGCTAGACACAGCAGTCACCTTAGAAAACCAGGTCACTGCAGGGGTTAGGAGTCCTTTTGCCCAACTCCAGCTGGTGCATCAACTTCTGTTCCTAGGTCAGTCAGATCTAGCCACAGTGATCTATTCCTTAATTACATCTGGACTGGACTATTACAATGTGCACTGCTTGCCTCTGAAGAGCAAAAGAACATACAAAAGTTTGGAGCATTCACATATTTGACCTATTTTGTTATATTACAGTGTTCAGAGGTTGCAGCTAGTGTAGAACACTGTGGCTAACCTGATGGTCAGAGCCAGCTGCCAAGAGCATATGACTTTGATACTACAGCAATTACACTGGGTACCAGTCCATTCCTAGGCCCAATTCAAGTTGTTGGTTATGACCTTTAAAGCCTTACATGGTTTGGGACCTGGAGTATCTGAGAATCATCTTCTCCCATATGTTCCTGCAGGGAAATTAAGATCACAGGTAGATCTTGACTGTCCCACCAAAGAAGTTCATATGGTGGGTAAATGAGAGAGGGCCTTTTCAGTGGCTGCCTCATCATTATGGAACAACCTCCCCAGGGAGGTGCACCAGGCCCTCTCTCTTTCAATCTTTAGGAGATGGTTGAAGACAACTTTATTTAGGACCACTTTTGGTTGTTTACTAGCAATCCTGAGTTCTGAGATTAAATTTTGGTTTTATATCTTGATGTGTTTTATTTCAAATGTTTATTCATGTTGTAAACTGCCTTGAACTCCATAAGGGGAAAGGTAGCTAATAAATATTTAAAATAAATGCATTAAACAAAAAGGGGAAAGATAGGCTTGAGTCTGCTTAGAGCATACGAACGCTTACATTCTGAATAAAACTTAGATGGTCTTAAAGGTACACTTGTCTACTGCTTTGTTCTATTGCTTCAGACCAACACAGCTGCCTACTGGGATCAACCTCCAGGGGATTAATGCATAAGAAATCAACCATGAACAAATAACTATGAAATAACAATGTATGCAAAATTTAATATTTATAACTATCTCAATATGTATGAATTCATTCAATAAAATAGATATTTATTATATTTTATTAGAAAAGTTCCCAAGTCTCTAATCTTGTTTGGTGTGGAGAGCCAGTTTGGTGTAGTGGTTATGTGTGCGGAGTCTTATCTGGGAGAATCGGGTTTGATTCCCCACTCCTCCACTTGCACCTGCTGAGATGGCCTTGGGTCAGCCATAGCTCTGGCAGAGGTTGTCCTTGAAAGGGCAGCTGCTGTGGGAGCCCTCTCCAGCCCCACCCACCTCACAGGGTGTCTGTTGTGGGGGAGGAAGGTAAAGGAGATTGTGAGCCGCTCTGAGACTCTTCGGAGTGGAGGGCGGGATATAAATCCAATATCTTCTTCTTCTTCTTCTTCTTATCTATTTCCAGAATCACAAAGGCTTAAAGTCTCTGCTACATTCACATTTTCCTGAAGGTTTAAAGCACTAATCACATCAGACTCTTAAATAAATTAAAGTGCTTGTGCTGTATTCCCAATCATAGTTCCCAATATGAATTCTTCTATTTTAGATCATTAAAGAGGACTCCTTCACACTACCTCGATGGAGCCTGCTGGCTTTGGAAATCCGTTTCCATTTACTTTTTCAAAGAGGGGATTGAATGCAGCCCTATGTATCCATTCCTTGCAATCCAACTAAGACCATTAAAACTTAATTCACAAACACAATATAGAGAATAGCATTCAATCCCCTCTATGAAAAAGTATATGGGGAAAGTATATGGACCAGCCAGAGGATCCCCCGGTCTTCAGGGCTCCAATCCACTGCCAGCCAGCTAGCTAGCAGGGAAAGCCTTCATCCACAAACAGGGATGTCATTGCTCAACATCCCTGATGTGATGAGATCACTCGGAAGCGACATCACTGCATCACCAACATTGCACAACAATATGTTTTTGAGGCAAGCTATAGTTTCGTAGTAAAAAAAACACATAGATGTTTTGCCCAAAACAGAGCATTGCATGTGATGTCAGCAACACAATGACTCCCAGAGTGGCTCCAGGATCCCTCACCAGCAACAAGGTAGGATCTGGCAACCCTAGTTGGAGGGTGGACCCTATGGCTTCACAACCCCACTGAGCAATCTGTTATTCCAAAACTCTACCCTATACCAGCTCCACCTCTCTACAATTTCCAGAAGTTTCTCAAGCTCAAACCAGCAACCCTAATAAAAATTCATGTGGCAGATTAGACTGTAGTGCCCATCCAGGGCAGAATATCATTGAATCTACAAGTTCCCACATAGGTTGACCTCGACAAGAGCTGAATCAGGATGGGAGGCATTATTTCTTCTTCTTTATTACCCTTGGATTGAATCCCCACCCCAAATCCAAGCGACCAGGTGGGCTAGAAATTTACCTAAATAAATATATAACCAGTCTTCTCAACTGAGATGTTTCCTGCCAAGTTGCAGCTCAGTATGATTTTGTTTAAAAGAATGGTTATGTTATAAATTGCTTAAAAATGGGCTTTATAAAGAAAACGGTGACAGACTTTACTATGGCAGCACCGACAGGCGCCAGTATAATTACAGTCTTCTGAAGACATAACTTATTACAGGCTCCACAGCAGAGCCCAATACTATGTATTTTAATTCAAAAACCTGGATTTTGTTTATAATAATTGACTATTATGCTGCCCCTCATGCCAGGACAGTCTTGTAAAAGGAACTCTTGCCTTAAGAGTCATTTTTGCTTCCACGTTTTAAACAAATTGTGCATTTTTTGAAAGCCCTGTATAGCTCATTATCAGCTGTCTTTTTTCAGGTATGCAATTTGTTCAATAGTTTCTTCAGTGGAATTTCACAGCATACTCACTTGTAGCAACATGATACTAATTTAATTCTTTGATTCTAAGAGACACCATAGCCTTGTGCAGTGCACGAGATTGGCCCAAGTTGGGGAGACATGGCTCCTTGTGACAACTTTAGGACAGTTTTATCAAGGCTAAACATGGTTGATTCAGTATGGGCCCAGTGGATGCCTAGCTCTACCTGGACCACTGTTTTGTTGTGTTCTCAGTGAGAAAAAAGGATTAATTTGTGATCTGATCATTTCCATTCAAATAACAGAAACTTGTTCTCAGCTATCTTTGTGGTTGAATTGATGTGTTTATTTGCTTAATTTTTCCTCTTCCTTTTTTACAGACAAGGTAGATTACTAAAAATTATAATTCTAAAAAGTTGTCCATTTAGCTACTAAGACTGTGACTACAGCATGGTACTTAAAGTGGTCAAGTTATCAGTTAAAGCAGAGATTGGCCAAAACTTTTTTCAGCAAAGCTGTCTGGGGACTAGACTTCCCTAGATATGGTATCTCTGTCTGGAACTGACTGGGGAGGGTCAGGCCCTGCCTTGAAATGGCCTGACCTAACCAGAAAAGAAGGCTATGGTCTAGGGTTGCCAGCTCTTGCTTGGGAAAATTCTGGAGATTTGGAGAGGCTGGGGAAGGCAGAATTTGGGGAGGGGATGCTCAGCAGGGATGTGATGTCAGAAGTCCACTCTCCAAAGCTGCCATTTCCTCCATGAAGTTGCTGTCTGTACTGTGGAGATCAATTGTAATTCCAGGAGACATCCAGACCCAATAGGACTTCTTATTTTACCCTCCTGTTTTGAGAGGGACAGCATACATCACTGAAAGAGCACACATTCCCTTGCGAATCTACCCTACCAATACAGTCATCTTTGGATCCCCTTCTTCTGGTGCCCCCATCTTCTGAGATAGAGATGGGTGTCAACCTGGGAGAGGGCCTTCTTGGTAATGGCACCAAAACTATGGAACTCTCTCCTCAGAGAGATTTTTTGTCTGTCTCCTTCTGTTGCCAACTTCTGTCAATGGCTTAGGATTTTTTTTCCCTTTGATGTTCCCTCAGGGATTCCTCCTTCCTGACCAATGTTTTAATTTTTAAAAATGTTTTTAATGTATTTTAAGTCTGGTTTCAATGGTTTTAATGATGTGGAGAGGTGGGTTGTTTTTAATGGATTTAAAATATGAGTTTATTATGTATGTTTTAATTTGTTGGCTGCGTTGTTGGCCATTTTGAGGACAGAAAGGCTGAGTAGAAATTTTGCAAGGTACTTCCTTCTGCTGATGACAATGGAGTATATAAGGCTGACGGCTTTTTTTTTTTTTTTGTCCACAGAAGGTTAGGGTCTTTCATCCCTTTCTACATGAGTGGAAGGTGTGATTAAGGTTGTTCACTTCTGCCTGATTTCAGAAGGGGAAATCCAGTGAGGTACAGGCCAGAGATGCTCCTCCAAAGCTTATTATTTGAAGGAAGAAGCTTTAGGTGCTGCTGATAAGAGAAGGGGCAGTCTCCTTGCTCTCACTTGTGGGATGCGGATTCCAAATTGACAAATGGGGAACCTGTGAAATTCATGAAGTGAGACAAATTGCAGAAGGGTGGTAAGTGGTAAAGGACTCTTTTTCATTCCTTTGCCTCTTTTTTCTGGCCTCCCCCTCAGCAATGGCCAATTCCTTGGTGATGGGGAGGGGAAAGGAAGGAAAATATATAGAAAAGGTACTTGTCCTCTTCCTTACTGTGCAATTTCCTGATCCCTCCTGCCAAAGATTTCTGTGAGCCTCCTCTTACTGGAACCTCCATCGCAGGAGGGATTGGAGTTTAAAACAGGTGTGTCAAAGGACAGACATTCTTTGAGCACCACTCTGTTCCCCTGACACTTTGAAAGTGAAGGAAAAATTTAGCCTCCTCTTGTTCCTGAGGGAAGACTAGTCGGGGAGGGATTTTGACTCAGACACAAGGAAGTGTCTATGTACTACCTAATGCTGGAGGGAGTTTAGAGGAGTTATGAGGGGTAGGGCATTATTTTGATTCCAACAAATAATATTTTCCTGTATGAGAATGGGGTCTGTAATATCAGTAAGAGTTACAGGAAGGGTCAGGACTGATGTTCATCTATAGTATAGCATCCTTGAAGGACTGCTCCCATAAAATTGATTCAGTTGAATGATGTTTCAGTCATTGATTGTTTGTCCTTTTTCATGCTAATATTTATGAGATCAACTGCGGCCTATCCAGTGGAGGCTTTTCTGCCCCAGCAGCAGTGTATCCCGGCTATCACTCCACATGCTGACTACCAGGTGAGCACAGCTTGGATCACAGCCCTGGTGGACCTGAGCTGAGGTTCCTCTCCTCCGCTGAGTCCCACATAGCCTTGGAAAGGTGCTCCTTGGCCGCCTAAGGTTTGGAGACTGCTTTAAGTAGGGATAAGTCTGTAGTGCATGAAAATAATATTGTCTTAAAGAATCCCATGTGTTTCTCCTTCATTTCCTTCTTGAGAGTTCCAGCACCTCTTTTTCCAGAAGAAAAGCCCTGGAGAGATGTATAGAGATTCTGTTAACTGCTACAATATTATCAATATATTGGTCTTCTGTTGCAGTTTGAGCGACATGTAGAGGATGCTCATAGGTGAGGTGTTTAAAACCAGTTTCTCCTTCTTTGGTTATGAAGTAATACATACTTTTCTTTAACAATATATTTCAGTGCGCAATATTCCAAAAGAATTATGTCTTGCTTTCATATTTAATGAAAGTCCCTTAAACTTAATGAAAGTTCATAGGAGTGTTTAATGTAAGCCATTGGCAGTGTTGTGTAGAATGCTGCCACCTTTTGGTTTTACAAATATTTACATGGGTTCGGTGGTATTTGTGACTTCTACGGCCACTGATATAAAGAAATGCATCTCCTTCCGTGTTCTGCAGCAGTTACAGAAATCCTCAGCTGTTAGAGCTAACAGTTTGACATTTTACACGCAATGATTTAAAGGGGTTTAGCAGCACCTAACTCCATGCTAAAATGTGGCTCCTCCAGTTGTTTTTTTACAGCAGATATTGTTTGTTGAATTATGTTTGCATTTGTGTTCAGCATCTATATACACTATTAGCACTTACATTTTCATCTTGGAACACAAGTACTGATCACTAATTTAACTCTAATAAACTTTATTTCAACCTTCTTCCAAGGAGCTCAGTGTACATGATTCACCTTTCCTCCATTTTATTTTCACAAGTAGATGAGGCAGAGAGAGAGTACTGATCACGAATTTAACGAGAGAGAGAGAGAGAGAGAGAGATATTGGCCAAAGATGAGCCAATGAACTTCATGGTAAAGCTATTAACCTGAGTTTCCCCAGTCCCAATACATGTCCTATATAGGTATCTTTTGGATTGGTCATCATGGCTCCGTGCCAAGTGTATGCATTTGCAGGGCAAACATCTGAAGCAGTATAAAGTGTCAAGCAGTCTTACTCCCATACAAGTTATTCATAACAAATTACCTTATAATCATAGAGTTGGAAGGGATCTCCAGGGTCATCTAGTCCAGCCCCCTGCATAATTCAGGAAATTCACAAATACTCCCCCACACACACCCGAATGACCCCTGCTCCATTTCCAGAAGATGGCAAAAAAAAACCTCCAGGAGTGAGGTCAGCCGTTCAGAAAATCCTGCTATGGGCATGAGTGGAGTCCGGAAGCATGTCGGATTTTAAGCAGTTGTCCAGATGTTAGCATCTGCAAATGGTGGTTAGCTCATTCGAGTCCCGCGTTGAGATGACTGGGCCACAGACTAATTTGATACTGCTTTAAATCCGGAACAAAATTCTTCTGACAGTTCCTGAACGGAATTTCTCTGTTTGAACGCTCCATCGTTGGCAACTCGTCGGAAGCGCACCATCGCTTCCCGTCCAAATCCCTCTGCAAGTGATATCACTGCGCCACTGAATGAGTGAGCAAATGTTGGCTCGATAAATCGTTTACCCACCCCTATGTCCAGAAACAAAACTTACTTTGGAAACTAGATGTGAATTGATTTGATTTCCTGGGTTTTTTTCTGCATGCGTAGTACTCGCGCTGGAAAAGTAGTGCCAACGCACTAGCAAAACTGTTAGTGATCCGACTCATTTAAAAGCGATGTGCATCCCCGCCCTCAAGAACGAGGTCATGGTGGGTGTGCGAGGTCTCTCGTGGAGAAGGGAGGAGACACTGGATCTGCTTGATAGTGCAGATAGCGGGCACCACTGCGCCTGCGCTAATGCAGATTGACGTCTCATGAAACAAGGTCCGGTAGAGCACTCTGATTGACCAGCGATGGGACCCACATGGGATAGAACAGGAGCCTGGCTGTTGTCTGATCAGGAAATTGGTTGTGTGGATTATAATAGAGGCGCATTGCAGATGGATTAAATGGTGAGTGTGACCGCACCCCAGGATCCCTAGCCAAACTAGCCTGGTGAAAAATTGCTGCCTGACCCCAATTTCCCTGACTTACATTCCCCTGGACATGTAAGAAAGGGGCACCTTAAGGCCAAAGACCGGTTTAATACATAGAACTGTTGAAACCTAGGTTTGCCACCAAGTAGGAAGCCCCAGAGCTACTCCTGGAGCTATTATAAATATTCTTTGTGATGGAACAGAAAACATGAATGTACAAGAGCAGCTAATGTTACTGTTGTTGCTGAGCAAGAACAGGAAATCTAACAGACCTAGTACATTTTCACAACACAGGTAAACAACACTGAGCCTGGGGCCAAACTAACATGAAAAGAGATGAATGCAGACTGGGCCATGGTGCTGCATGGATGAGAGTTCAGTGGTTCCTCCCATGCCATTACCCTAATAAAATCCACCCACTAGAGCGGCTTAGTGAGATATTATCAGGTACAATATGGACGGTTGTCTTTTTGTTCCCTATTTCAGCAAATTGTCATTCAGAGAGGCCCTTGCTATCAGGGAAACAGAATGTCTCTTTGTGTCAGGCCTAAGTGGCATGATCCCCCATGCACCAAAGCTGCTTTCTAATGTTAAAGAAAACATGAGACGATCTGATCACAAATTTCACTTGTAATCTGTAGCTTGGCCCAACCTGACTTCCAAGTTAACTATGGTTGCCAACTCTGGGTTGGAAAATTTTTGGAGGTACAGTTTAGGAAGGGTGAAGTAGGGAGCGATCTGAGCAAGGACTTGATTCAATAGAGTTCACTTTATGAAAGCTGTCATTTCCTCTAGGGTAACTGATCTCTGTAATCTAGGGTTGCCAGGTCTAACTCAAATACCTAGGGACTTTGGGGGTGGATTTAGGAGCAAGGGTGTGACAAACACAACTGAACTGCAAAGGGAGTTCTGGTCATCACATTTAAAGGAACCATGCTCCTTTTAAATGACTTCCCTCCATTTGGAATAATAAAAGATAGGGGCACCTTTTGGGGGGCCCATAGAATTGGACCCCCTGGTCCAATCTTTTTGAAACATGGGGGTTGTTTTGAGAAGAGACACCAGATGCTATGCTGAAAATTTGGTGTCTCTACCTCAAAAAACAGCCTTGCTAGAGCCCCAGATACCCATGTATCAATTTTCCATTATACCCTATGGGAATTGGTCTCCATAGGGAATAATGGAGTGCCCAGCAAACATTTCCCTCCCCCCCCACTTTCTGATGACCCTGAAATAGGGGGATGGCCTCCAAACCAGGGGATCCCCTGCCCCCACCTGGGGATTGGCAACCCTATGTATAGTCTGGAGATCAACTGTAATTCTGAGAGATCTCCGTGCCCCCACCTGGAGAGGCAGCCTTAGCCCACTTATGGTAGGCCTTTAAAAAAAAGGCATCTGAAACTCCTTTTCCAATGCAATTCCCATGTGAAAAGACATGTGTAGGTGAGATTTCAAATGTGGGAGTGACTCACTCATTCAGACCATTCCTGACAGATGACACAGTATAAGTGAAACAGCACAACCAACCAAGGGAGAGGTATTAAGGAGAAGTCCCAATCGGAAGAACAGGGAAAGAAAAATGAGGAGGAAGTAAATACTAAATCAGAATGAGAGGGTGGAGTGAGCCCATGGAGATTTTTCAAAGCCAGGAATACAATGAGGCAGCTGTTCAGGAGACTGGCAATGATGGCCTATAATGACACAACAAGGACTTTGAGCTCAGTTTAATAAGACTTGCTGCAGGATATCCACAAAGTTATGTTGGATGACTAAGCCATTTGAAAAGGGGATAGAGTGGATTTCAACAATATGCTCTCAGACAAAACTTAGCCTTCAGGAACATCCTCTGAGCAATTGCATGAATTTGTCATTTCTTTAGAAAGGCACTGCACCTCTGCCAAATACTGTTGTCAAGTAGCAAGGCAGCATTCTTATACAATTCCACAGAAAGTATCTATTATCAGACAATCTCTAGCAGAGTTTGTGGGTGTCCCTCAAACAGAGCTCTAGATAATCAGAATCCAAAAAGTAGTACAAAATCAGTATCCATAGTATCTATGATTGTCACTCCAAAACATACCTGAGGTTGTAGTAAGAGCAGGGTTTCCTGTATCATTTATGCTATGATAATGTATTCATCTAACAAATATTATAATCAGTCAGTTCAGTACCATAGGGTAAAAACTACCTATTAAGGAATTCTGTGACTGTATCTCCCAGTATTTTTACTTACAATAACACTTATTTCATAAGGATTGTTCCTTACAGTTCTGTCCAGAAGGATTTGATGGAATTTAGTGTCAAAAGTAATTGTAAGGTTAAGACATCAGCTCTAAAACCTGACTGGTTTGGTCCAGAAAATCAGTTTCACTGCCATTGACTGATTAAACACCTTGCCCCCCACCACACACACACCCAAGCAGGTTTGAATAGGACTCAGTCAAGGAAGCCATGACCTCCAGTTTGCAAGACCTGAATAAGGCTTAATGATAGGATGCTTTGGAGGACATTAATTCATAGGGTTACCATAAGTCTGAGGCAACTTTGATGGCACTTAACCCAAACACATAATTCACCAGATTGACCCCATTGGAGGATGACTTTGTAGTGAAAATAGTAGTCTCCTTCAATGTCCTTGACGTCTCTCCCTGTTCAGTTGCAGAAGAGAGGTTACTGAGGACTTCAGAAACTTTCAGCTAGCTTTCACTGGCCAAGAGGGATGGAGGCTGAGCAAGCAAAATGTTCAGATACAGTTTTCTTGTCCATATCTCCAGACGTCACAATTGAAACTGATCCCTTAAAGTTTGACACACAATTTGATGCTTGCAGCAACGCTGCTAGGCTGCATTAGCAAGCTTTACCTCCCTGGGAGGTAAGAGAGGATCTACAGCCCGTTGGGCGCGTATTTGAGGGAGTGGGGCCAGGCTGTTGGAACGGCCAGACCTCCGCTCCCTGCTTCAGTCCCAGATGATGATCAGTCCAGGCAGGCAGTGTTTTTTGCGCTCTGGGAAGGAGGCCCCTTTCCTTGGTGTCGGCATTCGCAGTCGGGATCAGGAGCCGCATGTTTCTGGGTGCGGCGGTGGCTGCTTTAGCGTTTGAGGGACTTCTGGTGTGGGAGCTGTGTGCTCCTTGGGTCGTCGGTGGCTGCTTGGAATGAGCTCCATATAAGGCTGGTGTATCACTGGGCGATTGAATTGTTTTATTTGCTTGGGGTGGTCAGCCCTCTCCCTCCTTTTTGCCAAAGAAGGGTTTTTTTGTTTTGTGGGCTTGGACTTCCGGCAGGAGTTGGGGGGAGTGTTGCTCTAACTGGGTCAGCCATTTTTGCCTCCCCTGCTAGTTGTGTGGGGTGTCAGCCATATTGGGTCCCCTTTCTTCTTCAAGGGAGGGCAGCCATTTTAGAAAGCTCTTGTGTGGAAGCCACCTTGAGAGTCTGCCCTAGCTTACAAAGATTTCTGGTGGAAAGGGGTCTCGTAAGTCCAAAGGGAAACAGCCGACGCCAGAGGCCCCTAGGGCCCCTGCTAAGAGGCCTCCACCCCTGTTGTTGTCTTCCGATGAGGAGGGTGATGAGGCAGTTAATGCTAACATGCAAAGGCTGCGGGCACTGGAAGAGGCATCGGGTATTCCTCCTTCTGAAGGGGTAGGGGTGGAAAGGGCTTCTAAAAGGGGGCTCCAAGCGAATGTGTTAATCAGGTTGTCTAATCGTGAGGGCAGATCTGGTGCATTCATCACTGGCAGTGCCATGGGTCTTGGAGGTTCAGATGCAGGATCGGTGTCATCATCAGGCGCTGCTGGAACTGGGTCAACGCTGGTGCCTGCTGGATCCGTTGGTAAGGCTGGGGACATTTCTCAGGCGTATGCTGGGCTGGCTTGGCCTTGGGAGCCTTGGGGTCCTGCTTCGCCTGCTGGGCAGGGCATCCCTGCTGTGAGTACAGGGTTTGCTTCCCCCACAGGTATAGGCTCATTGTCAAATTGGGCTTGGCCAACTGGACATTGTGGCCCTTGTGGAGCTTGGCCAGATGTGGGGCAGCAGGGTATTGCAGGCTCTTTTATGGGGAGTTGGGGTGCCCCTTCTCCATATGGGGCGGTTCCTTTTGCTGCATTACCCTTTGGGGATGTAGCTTTGCCTGCAACAAAGGACAAATCTTAAAGGGTGAATACGTGGATATTTTCTCCCTCCTTTTTCGGGAGTTGGAGAAAAAGGATAAGAAGGACTTAGATGAGAAAGAAAAAGAAAAGTTAAAGAAGCGCAAAGTGGAGCGGACTTGGGCTAATTGGTTGCCTGGGTTTTTTATCTATGCTGGGGTGATTGCACAGGTTCAACCTTGGAGGGCGGCTGCCCTTATTCAATACATGGACATAATTTACAAGGGGTACCCGACGTTTAGCAGCCCTGCCTGGATGCAATATGACGAGGAGTTCAGGATGAGGGCTGCCTTGTACCCTTCCCTTCAGTGGGACTGCATTCATCAGCAGCTGTGGTTGCTGGTCATGTCTCTGGCGTGGCCGAATTTAGGTGACCGCTCTGACAACAGTCATTTGGTGGCCAGGTCAGCTGCAATCTCCTCAGCTTTGTCAGCCTCTTCCTGCAGTTCTGCGGGGCAGGCGGTTCAACCCCGCCTGCTTTGTTGGGAGTTTGGTTCTCAGGGAGTGTGTAGCAGAAAGGCTTGTCAGTTCAAGCACAAATGCCCCATGTGTGGTGGGTCTCACTCCTTCAATAACTGCCCGAAAGCCCAGGTACATAAGAATCAAAAGAAGCCAGGAGGGGGGGGGGGAGGAAATTATCAGGCTGGAAAAGGGGCCCAGTCTGATAAAGGTGGGTCCTCTTGAGCACTGGCTGTCCAGGTACCTGCGAAGGGCAGACAGCGTTTACCTGCTAAAAGGTTTTAAGTTTGGTTTTAGGATCCCTTTTCAGGGGCCCCGGGTTCCATTTATGTCTGGGAATCTTAGTTCTGTTAAGGGTTTAGAGCAGGTAGTCAAAGATAACATGACCAAGGAGTTGGCTGAGGGCAGGGTTTTGGGCCCTTTCCCCCATCCCCCTGTGCATAACCTTAGGGTTTCCCCCTTGGGTGTTGTGCCTAAAAAGGCACCTGGGGAATTTCATTTGATTCACCATCTTTCCTTCCCCAAAGGGAAGTCCGTTAATGATGGGATTCCCGAGCATTTATGCTCCATTAGGTATACCAGCTTTGATCAGGCCGTAGCTGTGGTGAGACGCTGTGGGGAGGGTGCAGAGTTGGCAAAATGCAATATTAAATTTCGTTACCAGTGCATCCTGCTGATTTTGAGCTCTTGGGATTTTCTTTTGAGGGTCAATTTTACATGGACAGAACATTGCCAATGGGCTGCTCTGTATCATGTTCAGCTTTTGAGTGTTTCAGCACATTCTTGGAATGGGCTGTTCACAAGAAAGTGGGTTTGCAGGACATAATTCATTATTTGGATGACTACCTTTTTTGCGGGTTCCATGGGGAATGGGCGTTGTGCACTGCTGCTCTCTGGCTTTATAGAACTGGCTGCAAAACTTGGAGTCCCTGTGGCTCAGGAAAAAACTGAGGATCTAGTCCAAAAGCTGATCTTTTTGGGGATCGAGCTAGACACCATGGCGCAGCTGTCTAGGATACCTTTCCAAAAAATAGTGGATTTAAGGAACAGGATTCATTCCTTTCTGCTTAAATGGAAGGTCACCTTGTTTGAGTTGCAGCAGCTGGTTGGGCACCTTAGCTTTGCTTACCCTGGGGCGAGCCTTTCTCCGTAGGCTCTATGATGCTATGGCAGGACTACGCTTGCCTCAGCATAGTACACGGGTTACCAGCAGCATGAGGGAAGATTTGAGGGTTTGGCAAGAATTCTTGGAGTCCTTTAATGGGGTCTCTTTTTGGAGAGATGACATGAGGCTTGAAGCTGAGCTCCAAGTCATGTCTGATGCTGCTGAGTCTTTGGGTTTTGGAGTCTATTTCCGCAGACATTGGTGCGCTGATAGCTGGCCAGACTCCTGAAGGCAGGTAGGAGTGAACCGAGATCTTATGTTTCTCAAGTTCTTTCCCATTCTGGTCGCGGTTTGGCTGTGGGGGGAAGGATACGGCCAATCGCACTGTTCATTTTTGGTGCGATAATATGGTGGTAGTCCATGTCATTAATTCCCTTTCATCCAAATCCCGGCAGGTTATGAGGTTGGTGAGGGCCTTCACTCTGCGTTGTCTGTGGCTTCATATCATTTTTAGCCAAGCATGTCCCTGGGGTGAGTAACAGGGTGGCTGACGCTCTCTCTCGTAAACAGACGAAGAGGTTTTGTCAGCTGGCCCCAGATGCTGATCGAGAGGCAGTGCCAATGCCCCAGGAGCTATGGTTGATTGGAGAGCCAAGGCCTGCAGAGCGATAGGCCTAGCCATTGCGCCTAGCACCAGGAAGCCTTACAAACGGGCTATGCGGCAGTTTGAGGACTTTAGGGCTGAGGTAGGGTATTGCATTGTTTGGCCCCTCCCGATAGAGCAGTTGCTCCACTACTGTGTTTCGCTTCGAGGTAAGGGACTGGCCATTCTATCCATTAGGGGGTGCCTGTCTGCATTGGCTTTTGCTAGTAAGGCACTGGGTTATAAGGAAGAAACAGCTGATTTTCATCTCCGGAAAATGTTGGAGGGGTGGGCCAGAGAGGCTGGACCTAGGTTGGACACTTGGAAACCTATTTCCCCTCTGATTCTTAGGTTTGGGGCATGGTATGTGCTTCATATTTTGGGGCATGGTATGTGCTTCATATTTTGAGGCATTTTTGTTTCATGCTGCATCTTTGGTAGCTTTTTTCGGGGCCCTTAGAGTCAGTGAGCTAGTGGCACGGTCCAGAAACGATGTTTCTGGTAATGCTCTGTTGCTACGGGATTTGAGGTTAGCTGAGGGTAAGGCGGTGATTACTGTCCGTCGCTCTAAGATGGATCAGTGTCAGGAAGGTACCGTGCTTGAGCTTGGCAACTGCTCAGAGCTTGAGCTGTGTCCAGTTGCTGCTTTGGCTGCTTATCTGGCAGTTCAGGGGCCTAAGGAAGGGTTTTTGTTCTGTCACAATAATGGTAGCCCACTGATGAAGCATCAGTTTTGGGCTGTGATGTCACGGGCTTTAGGTGAGCTGGGGTTGTCCGGGGTGCGGTTTGGGACCCACTCCTTTAGAATTGGGGCAGCTTCGACAGCTGCTGCACTGGAATATCCTTCCTCCTACATTCAGCGCCTGGGCCATTGGCACTCACCAGCCTAAAAATCTTATGTTTGACCTTTGCTCAGTCCCTAGCTTTGCTTGTTTGGTTGAAATGTTACTGGTTCTGTTTCTTGTTTGACTGTTTTTGCTTTTTAGATGCTGTTGTTCCTGGCCAAAGGAGCCGAGTTCTTGTCTGTGGCCACAGCCATATGTTTTTGGCCGCACATCAAGTACGGAGAACTTCAGTTGGCTCTCAGCTGGGACTCAGCCAATATGTTTGTATCAAGTGGCAGGGGCACCGGGGCCTTCAGTGGCTAGGCCTGCTGCCTTTGTTATTCCAAGGGAGTATGGGCCTTCCTCTTCAGGTTTTAATTATTCACGTGGGAGGGAATGATCTTGGGCTAGTAAAAGGCAAGGCGTTAGTCTGGCAGGCCCATGAGGATTTTCAGTACATTAGGGAGCGATGGCCTGGGACCACTATAATTTGGTCAGCCATGATTCCCCGCCTTGTTTGGTGCAGTGCATGGGACCCTGCAGCTTTTGAGAGGGCACGCTACAAAGCTAATAAGGAAATTAGGAAGGCATTGGAAGGGGGGTTGGGCCACTAACTGCCCCATCCAGATATTTCTACGGAATTTCCTGACCTCTACAGAGGAGATGGGGTACATCTCTCAGAAAAGGGTAATATGGGTGCTAAGCCCTAAGTAGAGACTTGGCCTTAGTGGTGGCAGGTTTTACTGGGTTTAGGGTGCTATACGGCTAGGGGAGGACCATGAAGCATCCCCCTTTTGGAGAATTAGGGGTCTGGCATGATCAACCTTGGGGTTTAATGACCCAGGGTGGAGAGAATGCAGACTGTCCTGGAGGCTCGACTAGAGGGTGCCTTCCATTGAGACGTGTGTCTGGTGGAAGGCCCTCTGGGGCGTGCCTCCCTGCTGGGCCGGCCTGGCGGGAGCTGTGTCACACAGCTCCGGCTGGGAACTGGGTCTCTCATAAGAACATAAGAGAAGCCATGTTGGATCAGGCCAATGGCCCATCCAGTCCAACACTCTGTGTCACACAGTGGCAAAAAAATTATACACACACACACACAAACACACACACACACATATATATATATACACACACACTGTGGCTAATAGCCACTGATGGACCTCTGCTCCATATTTTTATCTAACCCCCTCTTGAAGCTGTCTATGTTTGTAGCCGCCACCACCTCCTGTGACAGTGAATTCCACATGTTAATCACCCTTTGGTTGACGAAGTACTTCCTTTATCCATTTTAACCTGACTGCTCAGCAATTTCATCGAATGCCCATGAGTTCTTGTATTGTGAGAAAGGGAGAAAAGTACTTATTTCTCTACTTTCTCCATCCCATGCATTATCTTGTAAACCTCTATCATGTCCCCCTGCAGTCGACGTTTCTCTCACCCGTGAATGGCAAGGGAGTGGCCTGTTGAGACCCCTAGCCCTGACCAGGCTGCAGTTTGGGTGCCCTTGCCGTTTTATTATGATGGTTAATAAAGTGGCCCATTATTTATACCAATGCATTGTGTCCGATTCTTCATTCCGACTTGGGGGGCAAATAATGCAGATACTTTTGTTGCTTTCGCATGGTGAAGGGAGCTTTGACTCATGACAGTTTACATCCTGGAAAGATTTGTTGGTCTCTAAAGTGCTACTAGACTCAAATTTTGTTCTGTTACCACATAATGACATGGCTACCTACCTAAAACTATCTTCAAGATTTCTATTATTCATGCTAAGGTGATCTAATTTTTTAAAATCCCCTCTTAGATAACATGACTGAGCAGAACAAAGATGTGCAGGGGTAACTTCAGGAAGTATTGTTTATTTGAGAAAAGTGTACATTTTTTATGGGGACAATTCATAGGAAAATTAAAATACAAAGATTCTAAGGCTTGAAAACAGGACCATGGATACCTCTGTCATCTAAACAGAGATTACTAGTTTTCCTTTCCACTTCTGAAACCTTTCGAGACAACGTGGAAGCCTAGCAAGGAAGTTTGGTGAAGTCCTGGCATCAGTTCATTTCCACACATGGTAACAACAACAAACAGACCTCCATATTTAGCTGTAATAAAGACTGAGGCCAGATTGGCTAAACTAGAGTACCAAACCTCTTCCCTATCATCACAATGAGTTTACTTCAGCTTGTTCAAGCACCTCAGGGAAAGAAGATTACTTTGGTTTTAATTTAGCGAGCTAAATTGAGTGTTATTATGGGAAACAATTCTAAGCTTTTCCGTTCCCCCTAATAAAGTCTAAATGACCATGGATGCTATCACCTGAGACTTCTGTAATGTTTTATTTGGATTAAGTCTTCTGACTTGGCAGCATTGTGATTTCTCTATAGACACTGTTCAGTTTCATTTTATATTCTCACAGGCAATTGATTACTTGTTAGCAAGAAGACTGATATTAAATATGTTTTTGAACTTGTTGGCAACATTACCGTGAGACATTAACTGATAAGGGATACAGCTTCAGCACCTTTTGATTTTCCAGTACAAGCCAATAAATATCCACTTGGTTTATTAAATTTTATAAGAACAATATTTCGCCGATCCTTTCTTACTTCCAGTTAAAGCAAAGTATCTCTTTGTCTGACACTCTGAGGAACTGTTTTCTTTGAGCATCAAGCACATGTCCGAAAGGAGTGCTTGTATAGTATTTCTGAAAAAGTATTTCTGAGTTTTGCTGGAAGAGAGAGCCCTTTAATACTTGCCTATGTGGCTCAGAAAGATTCTGGAGTCTCTTTGTTCTGTGTTTCAGATTATTCTTCAGGAAGATCTACATTTCTGGCTGTTTCATTGGATCTACATACTGAGTGTCTGTCATTATAAACAGTTAAATGGCCCTATGTACCAGGTATGTATGCCAAATGTACAAATCCCTTTGTTTACGGGATGGGGGAGGTGGACAGTTTGACCTATATTAATAATGTTGCCTACAGCTATAAGCTTTTAAAACTATTCACAAAAAGGTTTTAAATATGCACTGCTTTTTTTAAAAAAATGTCTTGAATAAAACATTGGCTTTATAGCTTTCTGAGAATTCTTGCCATAACACACACAAACACACACACACACATACACACACAAACGGGGAAATTTCACTTTCCACTGAAATCTAAATTATACTTCCTAGTGATGGTTAAACCTGCCAATTCATGGCTTGCTCGATGTTTATTAATTTTAGGAGCCTGTCTTTATCTCTCCCTTGATTCTTTTTCCACGAGTCCAAATTTATTCCAAGTCATATCATATTATGGTATACATTCATGTGCATTTAAACAAAATGTTTATAAGCCATATGAAAAAGCAGTCTCATTTGGAGATGAAAACTGGATTCAGGTGGATTCCTGCTAGCCTATCTGTTGCCACCACATTTCAATACCCATCGCATCCATTTATATGTACCCCAATGCCCCCATTAGTCTTTTGCCACCTTCCAAGGCTCCTTGGAAATATACATTTGAATACAACATGTTTTGGTGCAAAAATTGGTGGCAGCATTAACCATACAGCCATCAAAGTGGGAAGCAGCAACATCTGACAGTGTCAGAAATAATATAAATCACTGCATTTTAAACAGTGATTTTGGAGGTTCATCATGCAGGGGCTGACTTATTTTCATTTGGTACAGATGTTCAGGGCCCTAGTTTTGTTCAGACAGTCTTGAGTTATTTTGCTATGAACACCTCAGTTCTAAACATCTTAGCTGTAAACACATCTAAGTAATTTCAGTAGTACTTAATTCTCACGAAACTGTGCTTAGGTTTCCAGCTGACATCAATGGAAAATTTAGATTCTGTGCTACGTGTTTTTTAAACCTCTCTTGCATGCACACTTCTATGATTATGCTAGCATGAAATCTCAAACCAGGTGTTACAACTGGATCTGAGGTTGATTATAATTATTGTAATAATGAGGAAATCAGTTCTTCCCTCTCCCCAGCACCTGCCGTGGTTCACATGTTGATAATTCATCTCCTCTGATGTAGTTTGGTATTGCAGTGACCAAAAATAGGTACACTATCCACAGTCTGTTAGCATCGTTGCCCTAGAGAAGGGAAATAGCACCTCCGTGTCTGTGACATGATGTCTCAGCACAAATTGGCCTTTTGCCTCTTCGTGACACCATAGAAAAATAACTCGTTGGATTTTAATTTTCCCATCAGCGTCTTTTAAGGTATTGGTGTTATAGCCATTCCTCTGTGTTTCTAATTATTCATTTTTAAGCACTTTTCCCCTCTCTTTCACAATAAAAGATAAAACTATTTCCTGCCAGCTCTCATATAGAAAACAGCACTATGTGTACTTGGCTTTCGTGCAATAATATCAATAGAGTGAAGCATTTTGATAAGTGAACTAAACAGGAAATAAATGTTGAAAGATGCAAGACAGATAACATGAAAAAGAATGTGGAACAATCACTTTGCTTTATTGTAGAATATATGTAAAGCAGTAGATCAGATGAATCATTCCTAATTTTTAGTAGCAGCAGTAAATAATAAAAGTAAATAGAAAAGTAATAAATACTATAGTAGTAAATCCTAAACAGAGTTGTGCCCTTTCAGTCCCATGGTTTTCAATAGATTTAGGTGTAATTCTTACTGCAAATATTATAAAAAGTCATTCTATATATTATTACACTGAGCTAAGATTTTATTCATATGTGTTACCTTTGAGATACTATGTCTAAAATTCTAATCTCATCTTCAGTATTTAAAACTGTGTATATACTTTCTAATCATTTGGGATCACCCTTGTAGCCACTAAATCCATTGCTCTAATCCAGCTCTAAGCCATGCACAAAAGTTCTTTCAGGGTATAACTGCTTTTGCTGAAACTTTTACCTTGAAACTACTTGAATTGCCTGCTTTGTATGTACATGTGCAAAAGTTCTTTAATGTTTAAGACCCCGGTGTCAGTGAAATTCTGATTGATCTTAGTGCAATTCTTATTCTTATTAAATTCTTATCCTTTGCTATAACCAGATTACATGACAAAGCAAACTTTTATTGTGCATTTTCTCAGTTTGGGTCAAGTGTGTGTGTGTGTGTGTGTGTAAGTTACTACTGTGATTTTTTTTTTCTTTTTCAGCAAGTATGAACAAGGTCAATACTGATACAAGCCATGACTTGAATGAACATTCCCCTGCAAGATTCTGAATACATTTGCAGAAGTTTTTGTATGCATGGATGACACTGAAATGTAAAACTGATATGTTAATCATATATCTACTTGATGTTATGAATTACCTTTGTCTGCTAGTTCATAGAGGAATTATGGTCTTCTAAACCCATTGAGGCTTGAAGTGTGTAACTGTTTAGGATTGCTCTGAAAGCACAAAGGGAGCCAACCAACAAGGTGTACTGCCAGCATATCTCCAGTATGCACTAGTGGAACTGTTGGGTTTCTGATGCAATTTCACTTCCTGTTGTCATGAGTTAATTAAGTGTTTGTATATGCATGCTGATGTTTAGCCAGTGAGTAGGTAGAGCCAATGAGAATGTGTGCACGTACTTCCCGCCAAGGCTAGGTGTCAATATGCATAGTGACCATTGAGGGAGAGCCCTAATAGGCTAAACCATATATCTGGGTGGTGGCCTGAGGGAAACCATTTGGTCAGTTTTATTGCCCTTTGTGTTAAGCCCTTAGATCTCCATGCAGTTGAAGTTAAGACTCGAGAGAGTCAAAATGTAGACTAGAAGCTAGATAGGATAATTAATCCTTCTTTGTTTTCTAGAAATCCCAGTCATACCTTTTCCTCATTAGTAAAGTAAACTACTTTGTTTCTTAAGCTAAACCGTGTGCCTGGCTGTTATTCATGGTTCTCTCCACGTTACTCTGCTAGCAGTATGTATAAACCCCAACAGGAACGCCCTAGCTGGGCATCAGCATAGCAACAGCATGAAGCAACCCTAGCACAATGCTGTATTGGTGGGGATAGGCTTACCTTATTCCCACTTACGGCAAGTACGGATGGACACAAATTGGAAAAATGTGGTTCAATGTGGTTCATAGAGTGCCCTGTTTGTGAATCATGGTCCATCACAAACTTTTAGCTGCCTCCCAAACTGGTTCAGTTTGTGAGGTTTCTGAGGCAACAGAACAGCTTCCTGGTGTGCTAGAGATGGCAAACTCACAGAGAATCTCCAACTGACTCTCCTCTACCTGCCTCCAAGTTTAATGAGGATTGGATCTACAGAGTTTGAATTACGGCCCTCCAAAGAAGGCACCTGCGAAATTGGTGTATCTAGCTTGCACAGAATCTCTTCTATACACTCTTGAACCTCCTCAATGTGTGCCTGTCAAAATGACCACCTGCAAGCTAGAAACACCAAAGTTGCAATGGACCTCCCCCAGATGCTCCTCTACCTGTCCTCCATTTGGTGCCTCTAGCTTGCACAGGATCCATTTTATACACTCTTGAGCCTTGGTCATTTTGGCAAGCACAGGTTCAGAAGGTTCAGGAGTGTACACAATGGATCCTGTGCAAGCCAGAAACACCAAACTTGAAGGGCATGTAGAGGAGCATCCACGGGAGGCCTACAGCAAGTTTTATGTCTCTAGCTTGCACAGGATCCATTCCATACTTTCTTGAACCTCCTGAACCTGCGCCTGTCAAAATGACCAAGGTTCAGGAGTGTATAAAATGAATCCTGTGCAAACAAAGACATCAAATTTGAAGGGGACTTCACCCAGATGCTCCTCTACATGCCCTCCAAATTGTTGCTTTGAAGTTCTGTAAATATTTTGATTGACTGGAGGCAGTCTGTCTGGAAATATATCCATTCATGAAATAGCACAGCCAGCTTGAAAATTCACAAACTTGACTTTGCAAAACACGAACTGGTATAAATTCGTCATGAACTTAAGTTGATGAGCACTGCTTCATTCCCATCCCTATTCCTAAACCTCCTGAACCTGCACCTGTCAAAATGACCACCTGTGGTCATTTTGACAGGTGTAGGTTCAGGAGTGCATAGAAAGATCTTGTGCAAGCTAGAGATACCAAACTTGCAGTGGATCTCCCCTGGATGCTTCTCTACATGTCCTCCAAATTTGATGGTTCGAGCATGCACAGGATCTGTTCTATACACTCCTGAACATCCTGTACCTGCACCATTCAAAATGGCAGCTGACAGGTGGTCATTTTGATAGGCCTGGGTTCAGAAGTGTATAGAACAATTTCTGTGCAAGCACACACAATAGTTTAATACAGTCAGGGACCAATCAGATATAATATACATTCTAAATAAAAGCATACATATAAATATAAAATCTATCCCAATTATATTCATTGAGTTTCAGCTTTTAAAATTAATAAACTAAATAAGTACTTTCCCCCATGATCTGCTTCCAGGATCTTATAGCTTGCATAGCAAATTTTGCCACATTTAGGTTTCTGTGTAAGCTGGAAACATCAAATTTGCAGAAAATCTGTATCAGACTCTCCTCTTTCACCATTTAAGTTTGGTGAGGATTGGATTTACAGGGTCTGATTTACAGCCCTCAAAAGAAGATGCCCCCAGCAACGTGCTTTCTGGGAAAATGATAGGCAGTAATTTCCCCCCAAAAGCACTTTCCTGGGGCCACTTTCTTGGGGGGGGGCATACCTCAGATCCCCTAAATCCAACCCCCACCAAACTGGGAGGGCAGGTAGGGGAGAGCCTATTGGAGATCCTCTGCAAGTTTGGTGTCTCCAGCACACTGCTGAAGAATTGTACCACCTCATGAATCTCACTGGTTTGTGAGGTGGCTAAAAGTTCATGACAAATCTGTGATTCCTGAATGGGGCATGCCATGAACCATTAACCAAACTGCGTTTTTTGGTTCAAACCTATCCCTAGCCATGTAGGACAGACAGGGCCAGCCCTCCCACTAGGCAAACTAGGTGGTTGCCTAGGGCACCGAGAGGCAGGGAGCGGCAAATTGGGTTCTCACTGCCCTCCTCCGGTGCCCCAGGCAAGTGCTTAGCTTGCCTTCCTCCCCCTCCCCACTGCTACCACCACTAGCCCCCTCCAGGCCACCGCCCCCCCCAGTGCGGTGTTCCACCCCACCCCCGGCCCTCCGCTCGCTTTACCACCGCCACTAAAAGCAGCAGTGCTCTGCTTGCTCGCTCCCTTTCCCCTGCTCGCCAGCTAAAAGTAAGCTTAGCTGGCTTTGCAGCTTGCACCTGCGCATTTTGTCTCTTAACAAAACATGCAGGCGCGGGCTGCAAAGCCAGTAAAGCTTACTTTTAGCCAGAGAGCAGGGGGAAGGGAGCAAGTGGATCACCACTGCTTTTAGTGGCGGCGGGCAGGCGAGCGGAGCATCAAGAGGGGCTGGGCGGGACACAAAGTGGGGGGCAGGAGGAGAGGGGGCATGGAGCCACAGGGGGGAGCCATGGGGTGCTTTGTGGGGGTGCACCAGGCAGCAAGTCTGCCTAGGGCTCCCCAGGGCATCGGACCAGCCCTGAGGACAGATAGACTTGGCAACTCAGTTCCACACTCCACAGACTTCTTTATGAAATGCCATTAAATAAAGTCTGAGGTGTTTATAATTCTGTCCCTTTCTGTTTGTTTGTGAGCACATGAGACTAGCTCTATGCTCCTCACTGTCCCATCTCCTCCCCCACCTGTGAGTTCCCACAGGACTGTCCTACCACATGTACAAGAAGGTGGATTCTGACCAGTGCTGGGATTGCCATTGGTCTTTCTGGAGCCACTAGATTTCTGTTTTATTTAGCTGCAAAACATAACACAGGCCCAGTGACAAGTTCATTGCTGACCCAATATTGGCTCCCACAGAGAGAGAGAGATGACTGCTATGTCCACCTTGTATAAAAAATAGGCTGCTGGGCAATATGAGGGTGTGTATGGCTGCTCTAGCAAAAGTGAAGGCAGGTGTCTATGCCACATACTCCCCTACAGCACTGCTGGGATCTGATAAGCCATGCACCTTGGTGGTCCAGGCACAGGGTACCAAGAGTTAATGCAAAGGTGCTTTTCCCCATGGGTGTAGCATAAAGGTGTTGTGGAGCAACATCCCAACTAAAATGATGGATTTCCAGCACAAGCCATTAACTGAGCCCCCTGTTCCCTTTTATGGTTTTCAGGGGCAAGACATCTGCTCTGAGGCTTTTGTCTACCTCTTACCTCCCCCCATATGGGGACTGAACTGGGATTCTTGACCAGATATCCTAGTTACTTTACACCAAACCATGCCTCTCTGTGCAATGGTGCCTGCTTGGCACCATGTGGCTGGTGGTAATGACATGGCTGCAGTGGAGTACTAATGCCTATTGTCATGCCTCCTTTGAATCTACCTTCTTGGCCCAGTGGTTAGGATGCTGGTCTTGGATGTAGGGGATGTGGGTTCAAGCCTGGCTTCTGTCTTTTTATGCCTGTCTCTCTTTTTTTACTGTAGCTTGGAGCAGGGATGGTTGCATGGAGTTGGCATCCTGTCTGCCACAGGGATGCCCTTTCTGTATGGGTTGGGGGAGGCTGTTTAGGCTATGTGCCTCTGTTGGGGCTGCACTGTCATTGGGTTGTCTCTCACTGTCCACTGGCCCTCTGTGTGGGGAGGAGTAGCATCAAGGGGCAGTGGCCACATTGATGGGCAGTGATTGGCTATGCGCAATGTGTGCCATTCAAAGGGGCATCATGAGCTGCCATTCTCAGATTGGTGGGTGGTACCAGAGTCACTATGAAATCCAGCACGCTTGCTGTGCTGTCTTTATCTTGCAGAGGATCATGTGGAATACTCCCTCTAAGCTGTGGAGGCTTGTGCGCAAAAATTCTACTTCGTGAGCTACTGGCACGAAGGTTGTGAGCTACTGCATAAATTACTTTGCTCTGGGGCCACCCTTCCTGAGCTGAGACAAAAAATGCGTGAGCTGGAGGCTAAAAAATTGTGAGCTAGCTCACACTAACTCAGCTTAGAGGGAACACGTGATGACTCATGTGTTGTTATTTCCCCCTGCAGGATATCCACAGAGAATGGACCAGTGGTGCAACTACTGCATCAGCAGCTGGTTGCCATCACTGCAGTGGCCATCAGGATTTTGCCTATTAATCTTGTTCTCATAATGAAGCTTTGGGTTTCTAGTCTAAGCATTTTCTGCCATCTAGTGCTTAATATAATCAGTAATTATTAATGTCATCTGAAACCTTTGTCGCTTTAAAAAATGCCTCAATTTTTGTTCAGATTCAGCTGGGTAGCTGCATTGGTCTGAAGCTGCAGAGAAAAATTGAAGTCTGGTGGCATTTAGTTGCCTCAATGATCAAAGTCACCTACTGTACACTTGACATAACTGGTGTAGTAAAGAGAACAAGGAACAGCTTCAGCTTCACAAGCCAACGTATAGTTATGAAGAGATATGTAAAGAATGAAATATATGTTAAAAGCTAAGTGTTTCAGTTCAGGAAAAATACATTGCTGCTCAGATACGATTAAAAAAGATATGTGTTGGAAGCAAATGGAGACTATGACCAGTAGTGTGATTTAGTGGGATAAAGTGAAAAGAAGCTGACTTTCACAATTCATTGCCTTCATAGTCCAGTTTTACCCCATCCATAAACTTTTGCTCTTTCACCCAAAGCTCCTGCTCTTCTTGAAATAAAGGTGAACAATTCTACTCATAACTTTTTGCTAGCTCTAATACCTGCAGAACTCATCTGGAACACTGATATTATGCCATCTTTCTTTTCCATGAAATCTGACTTTTTAACTAAACATAGTGATATTCATTTGTACATACTATTCCAATTACTCTTGCCTTTGTCATCCCTCTGCCTCCCCATTTCAGTATTCAGACGGTACTCCTCAAGACAGGTACCATTCCACATATACATGGAATTTTAATCTCACTGTTAAACAAACTGTGTGTAGACAGGAATCTTGCACTGGCTGCAAGGCATTTTAAAGATAACTAGAAGCATCCTCTACAAATGGTTCTTACAATGGAAATGAAGCATCTGCTTCAGTTAGAGCATCTGGAGTGGGCCAAGGGTAGCTCTCCAGATATTTTTTGCCCACAACTCCCATCAGCCCCAGCCAGCATGGCCAATGACTGCGGCTGATGGGAGTTGTAGGCAAAAAATATCTGGAGAGCTACCCTTGGCCACCCCTGAGTTAGAGGAACCGAGGAAGATGTTTATATTGTTTTAAAATGCACTATAAGTAGTGTGTATCAAAATACATGAAATAAAAGTACAGTCTCACAAAATATAACACAGATGGCTTTTCTTGCAGGTATGTCCCCATCTAACTGATTATTCGTATCCTCATTGGAAGAAGTTAGCCAGCCCACAAAAAGGGAGGGACTAGAGAGAGAAAATTCCAAAGGCTGTTGTTACTCCAGGGGAATGGTTGATCTGTTCGGTGTCAGGGAAGAAGGAGCTTAGAGAATTTTGTCTGGGGGGCCTGGCTGTCAGCCTTCTGGATGGCTTCCAGCAACATTAGCCCCACTGAAAGCAATAGAATTTATTTTGTCTGGATCGGGGCCATTATCCTGAATGTATTCAAAAGTGTATGTTATACTATGGCTGCCTGAATATATTCTCATTACCTGGAGAAAAGCAGATCATAAAGATAATCAACAGCTCACATAATGGTTGAGTGAAGTATTCATATTCAAATTCCAGCAATGGAGGCCAATTGTACTTTTAAAATAATTCATTTTTTTAAAATGTATAGTAGCTTACTTTTCCCCTTAGACATTTACTTGGTTACTGCTCTTTGTTGATTATCAACTGAACTCTCTCTAATCATCAAAAAGAGACAAAAACCAGACAAACTCTTGAAACAATCTTTCTTGCAGATTTGACTACATCACCGCTGTTGTGGCCCTGGAACAGCTAGTTCTCAAGTAACCACTTGAAGTGACTGTCAGGCAAGTGTTCTGCATAGCTGTCCCAGGAGATGTCTGGTTACCATCTCCCTTTGAAAACAGGCAGCTGAAATAGAAATGGTGGTTTTACGTATGTGGGAGGGAAATCTCAAAGTGACAAGATTAAGTATATCAAATAGTAGTTCAACAGTAGTTCAAAAGATAGGCTCAGATTTGCAATCAATATGTGTTATTTCTTATTTATTTCATTCACTGACATTTCTGGTTCACCTAAGGCCAAATCTTTGGGGGCAAATAGCTGCCTGACCTCTGTCCTGCCGAGTCAAATCCAAGCTTCCTGCAAGTAAACCAAGGCAAATAAGTCCGTAACAGAGAGTATCAGCATACTGGGTCTTCACACTCAGACCAAAGACTAGCTTGACCTGGATGTTTGTGCAAAGGTCAAGGCTTAGCAGTGAGCTGACCTGAGCTATCAATATAGTTCATGACATTCCTTTGCTGGTTTGTCCTGTAAACAAAAAAAGGAGGGGGGGAATGATGACCAACGAATATCCAAAATACCTAATAATAATAATAATAATAATAATAATAATAATAATAATAATAATAATATTCTTTTCAAAGATAAAATCTAATATTCCAGTGAATGAATACCATTTTAGTTCTTTCCATAGGTTACCTTATATATATTGAGTATCAGTTTATGTTGATATTATTCTTTCCGGTTGTTTGTCGTTTCTGTTGCTAACTGCAGGTTTGATCTATAATACAGTTTCAGATAATTTCATTGGGTACAGCAATACATCCCTTTGTGATTAAAAAAAAATCATAGCCTAAAATGAAACAATGAATAATTTAAACCAGTTTATCACCTCTGTAGTTAAGAATCTTATCTTCAATAAATGGAGACACAAAATCCTATTTACATACTATGAGCCACAAATTAGGCATCTTTATCAATATATCTAATTCTCAGCATGGCCAAATCTGTGGATACTTAAATCTAGAGATGAAACCATGAACAGACAAGACAGATCTTTCTACAAACCTGACCGAAGCCTTAGGTTCGCAGGTAAATCAGAAATCTTTTCAAAATAAACTGGCGGGTTACCCCTCTAGATTAATAGAGGCAGTGCCTGTAGCTTTAAGAAATAAATGGCCTCTGTGGCCTTTGCTAGGCAACCACAACAGTATTGTCAGCTGAAGTCTTGATTTCTGTTAGTGAAATACAAGAGCAGGGGCAGAGACTGTTCCATGGTTGTTCCAAGGGAGGATTTATCATGGCCAGGCTTATCAGCAACCATGGGGCAATATGATACTATGCAATCTGCATGACTCTCCCATGCCCAGATGCATGTTTCTGTTCAATGAAAAGGTAGGGAAAAAAGAAGCAGGGAAAGGTGATAATAGGGAGACTGACAGGAGGAACAAAGAAAGGAAAGGTTGGAAAGGGGGGGTACAGGGGAAAGTGAGGTGTGTCCCACAAATCCTTGCAGGTTCCCCACCATGCAACTGGGCCCAGCTCTCACCACAGTGCAACTGGACACAGCCTCCAAGTGAGGCTTGGGGATATTCCAGAATTATACTCTCCAGACTACAAAGATCAATTCCTCTGAAGAAAATGGATGCTTTAGAGGGTGGGTTCTATGGCATTGTACCCCACTGAGGTCCCTGTCCTCACCAGGCTCCATGAGTTTCCCAATCTGGAACTGGAAACCCATCATCTGCTGCTGGTGGCCATGGGGGACCTGGGAGCCCTGTGGACAATCAATTTCCTAAGTAGAAGCTGCAAGAGGGACAGAAGTAGGGAAATCTGAAGACAGGGAGGCAGAGAAAGGCAAGCTGATAAGGTTGCCAGGTCCCTCCTTGCAACTGGTGTGGGGGGGACTTGCTGGGAGCAGCAGGGAGGCCCAGCCTTTATACAGTGACATGTCTACATCACTGCCTGTGTGACCTGGAAGTGATGTCATCGCTTCCTGGATATCAGAGTAACACTGATATTCGAGCAAAAATTCTATTAAATTTGGCTTCTACCATAGTGTCATGAGTGGCAGCAGCGATCATGCTGAGCCCCCGCCCAAGCTGACAGCGCCAACAGAGCCTGCAGCTGGCCCCTCAGATGTTCTGGGAGCAGACAGCTCATCACCGTCACCCAAGTCAGCATCCCCCCCACCACCACTTGGTTAGCAGCTGAAAGCTGAAAGCTTGCCTGATTCACCTCCACAGGTAGCTCGGCTGAGAGAGTGACTCTGCCAGGACTTAGCACTCTGTCGAAGGAACACATGCCTGTGAGGAAAACAATTGCTGAGCCCTGAGTTCTAACAGAACTTCCCTGTTTACTAATTGGAACATCACTGGAGGCCCATTTAGCCCCCTGCTCAGGGCTGGGTTCTCTGTGAAAGCAAGAAGTTGCATCCATGATGTCCTTGTATCCACCTTGGCTCTCGCGTTCTTGATCGGATTTCTCGGCTTCCTGACTCCCTGCTTTGAATGACCACACTCTCAGACCCCTGACTTGACTTCCTGACTCAGCTGTTGTTTAAACTATCCTGGCTGGACTCCAGACCTGAACTTTGCTTCCCAACCACTCCCAGCCCGTTACACATAGAGTTTTTGCCCAAATACCAGAATGTTGCTCTCAATGTCCTGGAAGTGATGATGTCAGTTCCAGGTCATGTAGGTAATGATTTCGGATCTCTATCTTTTGGGGGTGAGTCCCTCCCCCCACTAGCCAACTGATTGGTGGCAGGGAAGTGGAGCCTGGGAGTGGGGGACCTCTGCCTTCACCAGGGGATCTGGCAACCCTGTTAAGGCTGGCTAGTGGGTGTGGAGGACAGAAGGAAGCAGGAAAAGGGGAGAGGCTTTTGGGGCTTTCAGGAAAGAAAGAGAAAATAGTTGCGGGGAGGAATTAGATGCCCTCATAAATCTTTGCACTTGTATGTCATGTTTTTGTTTGTATCTGATATATAAAATTTTGACTAGGGGCAAACCAATATTGCTTGTACAAAATGAACACCAAACCATCCCAATAATCTATACTTAAGAAAAAAATAGTATGTGATAATTATGCCATTAGCATTGTTAGACTCACAAGAATAAAATCTTGCATCGAATAGAATGTTGTTTTATTAGCCACATTTTGTTGCTGACTCCGTTGTCAGAACACTAACCTCAAACTTATTGGAGGTTAAGAAGTATTAGTATACAAAAGCAGTCATCTGAAATGGTTACAGTGTAAACATAAAAAAAGGAAGAACTTCTTGAAATTTGGCTCATCATGAAGATTTTAGCTAAAAAGGACCGAATCCTAAATTTCTGTCTACTGTGTTCCCTGATATGTTTGATTTAATTTCACTGCATTGGTTTTGAAATTTTCCTTTGTTTTGCCTTTTTTGAATATTACTGTATTAAGATTGATCTTCCCTGACCTGGATAGCCCAGGTTAGGCTGAGCTAATCATATCTTGGAATCTAAGCAGGGTCAGGCCTGGCTTGTATTTGAATGGGAAAACTCCAAGGAATAATAGGACCATGACATGGGGCAGGCAATAGTAAACAACCTCTGAATATCTCTTTGCCTACAGAGTTGCCATATGTCAACCATAATAATAATAATAATAATAATAATAATTTTTTATTTCTATCCCGCCCTCCCCGCCGAAGCAGGCTCAGGGCGGCTCACAGCATAAAATACACATTACATCAGTTTACATTATAAAAACATGGTTAAAACAGTTATAAATTATTAAAATTAACATAACAATATGGCGTTGTAAACATTAGATTTCGTAACATCAGATAATAAAAACATTTCCAGCAGCATACCTAGCTTTATTGCTGATTCTATCGCTAGTTGAAGGCCACCTTGAAAAGGTGGGTCTTACAGGCCCTACGAAATTGATCTAAACATCTTAGGGCCCTCATCTCCTCGGGGAGTTGGTTCCACAATAATGGAGCGACGACCGAGAAGGCCCGATCCCGGGTGGCCTTCAGTCTGGCCTCCCTTGGCCCAGGGATATTCAACTGGTTTTTCCCAGATGACCTCAGTGCCCTCTGGGGCTCATATGGGGAGAGATGGTCCCTCAGGTAGGTAGGTCCTCGGCCATATAGGGCTTTAAAGGTGATAACCAGCACCTTGTAGCGAACTCGGTATACCACTGGCAGCCAGTGCAGCCCGCGCAGCCCCGGCTGTATGTGCTCCCACTTTGGGAGCCCCAGCAATAGCCGCCGCGTTCTGCACCAGCTGCAGCCGCCGAGTTCGACACAAGGACAGCCCCATGTAGAGGGCGTTGCAGTAGTCCAGTCTCGAGGTGACCGTAGCATGGATCACCATTGCTAGGTCACGGCGCTCCAGGAAGGGGGCCAACTGCTTTGCCCGTCGAAGATGAAAAAACGCGGACTTGGCAGCGGCCGCTATCTGTGCCTCCATTGATAATGAAGGCTCCAGAAGAACCCCCAGGCTCTTGACCTTATGTGCCGCTTTAAGCTGCACACCGTCAAGGACCGGCAAAGGGATTTCTCTTCCCAGGGCACCGCGACCTGGGAAGGGAACCATGACTTGTCAGCAGAAAAAGAAAGAAAGAAAGAAAGAAAGAAAGAAAGAAAGAAAGAAAGAAAGAAAGAAAGAAAGAAAGAAAGAAAGAAAGAAGGAAGGAAGGAAGGAAGGAAGGAAGGAAGGAAGGAAGGAAGGAAGGAAGGAAGGAAGGAAGGAAGGAAGGAAGGAAGGAAGAAGAAAGAAAGAAAGAAAGAAAGAAAGAAAGAAAGAAAGAAAGAAAGAAAGAAAGAAAGAAAGAAAGAAAGAAAGAAAGAAAGAAAGAAAGAAAGAAAGATCTAGTCAGTTTGAAAATCATCTCTCTCTCTCTCTCTCTCTCTCTCTCTCTCACACACACACACACACACACACACACACACACACGTCTCATCTCATCTTATTAAATAGTCCCAACTCTGTACCTGTGTATATGCACACTTCTGATCCCAGGATTTCCTTCCAAGTTGGGTATCAGCCGCCACCTCTTTAATTTGTAGATAAAGGCAGGTTGATTTAATGCAAACCCAGGACTGTTTCAAAGTGTCTATGTAGGTGTGTGTGGTTAAGGACTTCCAATTTAGTAGCATTTGTTTCTATAATTCAGGATTCACTAGATGGCCCTAAATCTGTTAAATTTGTTGCAGATGTTCAGGTTGAAAGGGATAATTGCCCAACTCAGCCCTAATCCTGAGTCCCACGTTTACTGTGGTGTGCTCTAGCATTAGAAGGTTTTCATTGTACCTGTATAACGCTGCTACCTCCATTT